>NC_135532.1:94878661-95511994 GCF_045843805.1 Urocitellus parryii | reverse complement strand
AGGGAAAATACCAACCCTCCCTTGTTTGATGGTTCACAGATTGTAGATTTATAAAATAACAAAACTTTTTGTGAATTTAGAAAAATGGAAATGAGAGAACTTAGAAGAGGGATCTTTAAATGAATCTTTTCTAATTCCTCTTTTACTTAAGTATTAGCAACATATAGTGCTATTTATTTATAAATGTAAATTTCTTATGGAATAAATATTCTGTAAATAAATATCTTTGCATAATCAGAGCCAGTGAAATTTTTTTGCACTTAGAAGTTTGAATTTTATTCTAAATTAGGTTAGTCTAATTTTGATTAGTTGAAGTCATTAATTTTATGTTTAATACATAAAAGGGATGAGGAGACATTGATTAATTTTCTGATTTATTTTATTTTGTAGTTTTTAAGAATGGGCATGATGTTTTCTACCTTTTTTGTTTCCATTCATGATGTTTTGTGAATGAAATTATGAATTATGTGTTAGGTTTGTTCAAACCCCTGCATTTAAAAATAATTCCAGATAGATCAAATTATTCCCTTAATTGTAAGGCTGTGGCTTGCAGAAGAAAAGCTTCCCAGTTTCTCTGCTTCTTGTATGAAAGATACTGTGTCCTTGATCTTTTGTGGGAGTTTAATTGGAAGAGTTAATCATTTGCTTTATGTTGTTAAGACTTTATGTCTGGGGTCAATATTTGTTAATCTAGTGTTATAAGTGAGTAAGTGACCATACATCTTCAGCTGTGGCTAAAAAGTGGAAATGTAAGAAATGTAAAATTCTCAGAAAATAGGTAACTTTTTATTCTTTAATGGTATTGCTTATCTCTGTGGTAAGGGGATATTATAATAGTAACTATACATTCAGTTGATTGAGTTTATGCACAGATGAATTGAGTATGTGATGAAATCTTATAGTAACATTGTGGTTATGTGGGTAATAATCTTTATGGAATTTGTTATAAGGCAAGAATTTGTCCTGATTGTTTGAAACTAATTGTGAAACTGCTTTGATACATAACTTTTTTTTTCTTCTTTAGCCCCTTTCCTATGTCATCCTAATCTATGGATACGCTATGGTGCCGTGGGATTTATCACAGTGGTAGCCCATCAAATAAGTACAGCTGATGTCTACTGTAAACTGATGCCTTATCTTGATCCATATATTACCCAACCAATAATACAGGTATACATATTCTAATTTGGAGTCAATCTTCCTTACAAACTGTGTTTCTTAAAAAATAAAAAGACTAGACTGATTTCTTCTTCTTTTTTTAATTTTTAAAAATTTAAGTTGGACTATAACATCTTCATACTCCTTTCAAGCTAGTTAATGTTCATGGACCAAGCAACCTTGATAGCCGAGAAAAGTTCAAGATAATATTATGTCACACATAATATAGTGTGCAGTAGTTCATGCTTTATTTTCTTTACATAATGTAAAAATATGTGTTCTTAAAGTGAAAAGTATAACTGATTTCAGTCAAGTTATCATTTATAATAAATTAGTATGTGTGTTGTCTCTCTCTTTCTCCTTCTCTTTTTACCAGCACTAACTGGTTCTGGTTTCTTTTTTAAAAACCTAATAATGATTCCCTTCCCCTCCTTCCAGCCTTATTGTGTCTGGTGATAAACTTTGAATCTGTCATTTATGCAAAGCCAATTTATTTGTTTATCAGTGTTTATATCGTTCATCTTGTTGGGCAGCTAACTATAAAAATAGATATTTAACTTGAATAGAATACTGCTTTTAGTAAAAGCATCCTGCTTTTACTAAAACTCCATCTTCCATTTGGAAATTTACGTGTTTCTCTGGTTTGTTATGTTTTTATATCAGTGAGTCTTTCCTTTGGTTGAAAAAAATGACATTGGATATACTCTGTCAAATAGGAATCTTTGGCTGTGCTGTGTCATCAGTTTTATTTTCAGATTCATCCATTTCTGGGGATCATCATTCTTTATTTCATAGAGTTTGTAGAATTTTTTTCAATTTGCATATATAAGAGAAATTTGTATATTTGGAAGATGGTTAACACTACTAGTAAGTACGCCTTTTCATTTTGGATATTTATTTATGCTCTCTTGGAAATTAGGGATAGAGGTGCCTACTCCTTTTCATGAGTTATTCTATTTATTTTATTACTGTTTTATATTTTGAAGGCAGGGATCAGGAATAGAGAGTAAGATTATCCATTTGCTACATAAATCTTTCCTTTTTACAGTTTGGATTAGACAAAAGATAACCTTTAGTGCAAGTTTCCACTGACCAACTCACTAGCTAATTGAATAAATCTAAAAAAGATCCTTTTTGGTTAATGTTAGTAATGCTAATCATTTTTATTATATGCATCAACAAGGAATTTTTTAAAATTTTTAGTTGTAGATGGACACAATATATATATTTATTTATTTTTATGTGGTGCTGAGGATGGAACCCAGGGCCTCACTCGAGCGAGGCAAGCGCTCTACCACTCAGCTACAGCCCCAGCCCCGGAAAATATTCTTAGTGATAATAAAAGGAAGAATTTTATGATGTCTATGGAGAGAGCATATAAGAAATATTAATTAAGTGGTTGAATCTGTTGGGAAAATGTGGAAACTGAAGGGAAGACCTGTGGTTACTTATCATCTCTGGTTTAGCATTTATGTATTAGACCTCTGAACTGGAGGTGTTTTTTAGATCTAGAAAGTATTCTGTCATGTTTGGATCTAGAAAAGGTTCTTTTGACTTTCTGAAAAATTTTGGCATGGATATTTGTTATTAGTCTTTGAGCATGATAGACAGAGGTGTATTTCAGTGGTAATAGAGAAAAGTAAGAAATACCTTAACCCTTTAAAGCTCACTACTGTTCTTTTTTCTTTTGCAAATATTGCAAGTGTTGATATCTTTTATTTTCTTAGAAAATAAATACCTGTATTAGCTTACACAGGTTGTATTTAACTGAATCTGAAAATAAGTATTTTTCACTGATTCTTTCTATTCTTCTAATATAGATTGAAAGAAAACTTGTCCTGCTCAGTGTTTTAAAAGAGCCAGTAAGTCGTTCTATATTTGATTATGCTTTGAGATCTAAAGATATTAGTAGCTTGTTCAGACATCTTCACATGCGTCAGAAGAAACGAAATGGGTCTCTACCTGACTGCCCTCCACCTGAAGATCCTGCCATAGCACAGCTTCTGAAGAAATTGCTCTCACAGGTTGTATCACCTTTCTGAAATATTTTTTTTTATTAAATACAAATTTAATAAAATCTTGAAGCATTCACTTAAATATTAAAAATGTTTTTGATTAGGTTACATCATAACAAATGAAAATAAATATGGCAAATATGCATTTGCTTTGGTACCTAAGCAGGTGACTATAAGGCATTGGGTTGAACTAAATAAAGAGTTATAGGAAAATTATTAAGTTTCTTTTGTGATTATTGACTAAGTAAATGAGAAAGTAAAAATAACCTTAGATTTAAGTAATATTCTTGATTTTGTTTTATATTTCACCAAAATATAATGAAATCCAGTTAGAAGAAACATTTTAAAACATATACACAATATGTAAAAATTTTGTTTCTTTTCGGTCCACATTTTTATAAAGTTCTTACTGTATTCAAAAAACTGAAATAACTTGGATTTAGAGTATATCTTTTAATAAATTGCTACATCCAAGCTTGTGAGTTTGGATCAATTATCTCTTTCTTAGAACTAGGAAGTAATTTTTATATTTTACTTGGATTTGGTAATAAAGCTTTAGAAATATTAAGTCTATATTTAGCCTCCTCTTTTATGAGTGATGTGTGGGACCCAGAGAGTCAAGACAGGAATAAAAATGGTCAGAAGTAAGGCAGATACTGAGGAACTACGTTAATGATTATCTTTAATTCTGAAGAATGTTTTTGGAAAGAATATTTGTCAGTCATCTCTTATCTAACAAGAAAAGAAGACAAGAAAATGCATTCATTTTCTAACTAATTGTCTTGGGTGAAAGGAGGGAGCATAAAGGAGCAGGTCTCATGGCCTTTCTTTTTTCTGCTATCTGCTGTTTTCCCAGGCATTCCCACTACTGCTCTTGTCTCCATGCTAGCCCTTATTACTGAGTACCATGACAAAAGCACAACCATCCACTGGCTTCCATTCTTCTGAAATGTTGGGTGCTTGGTATATTTGTCATTTAGGCCTTCATTTGAGTGGACAAGAGGAACAAATAAACCTGTTTTATGTTGTTTCTGGTGATAATAACATTAGAAGATTCATAGCATTAGAAGATTCATAAACATTAGAAGACAATACTCTGTTCAAGGGACAGGCATTGCTAGTAGAAGGGAGAGCAGGTCAGAATCTCTGGGATCCTCAGAAGAAACAACAGCAGAGCAACACTAGCTTCCATTTTTGGGAAGACCTGCTGTAGTTGTGCATTTTATATTTTGTGACCTAAAAACAAACTTGAACAACTTATTATCCCTGTATTATAGATGAAGAAACTGAGACACAAAGTAGTTAACTTGCCTGTGTTTGCGCAGTACAATAATTTTCAAAATTGGCATTGGAACCTAAACCTGTCCAACTCCAAAGCACATGCTCCTACACTATTCCATGTTGTCTCTCATATAAGATAATCAGGACAGAAAGCTAAGATTGAGAAGCAAGCTTGGGTTTTGTACAGACTTAGGATGAAATTCATGTGTAGATCATGTCCTCCAGCCCCTTGTAGGACTTTTTTTTTTAACTTCATCCTTTTTGGTATCTATACTACCTAAATTTCTTAGGATTACTAGCAGAGGCTTAGAGCCATAGGAGCCCTTGGAGATAGGAATTTAATTATTGTTCCTAATGTCAAGGCTGTACAGATAATTTTTTTTCAGCTTTTGCAAGCAGTAGCTCTATTCATAGTTTTGTTTCTGTTTTGTTTTAACTTGGAGTTTAACAGTTTTTTGGACAGCTGTGCACTTGAAGTATATATGGGTAACATAGGCTTTTCTATCCTTGCATTGTTCCTATAGGAAAATATGTTCAGAGTTCCAGTTAATAGACTTAAAATACACTTCTGGAACATCATTCTTATGGAAGTTGGACTCCAGATTTTCAGTAGGACTTACCATCAGGAGATGACACATGGCAGGGCTGATTTTAGTTAGAGCTCATCTACAATAGCTTCCTGTTTTATTTGTATCCATTTAATCAGGTGCTAATAAAGAATTCAGAGTGATTTCATTGCTTGTGTAAGAAAATAAAATTTTTAACTTTTTAATGGATTTTTAATTTTAGTAAATTTTGAGCAATATAAATACAAACATAGAATTGAAAAAGTATAAGAAGATATGTGATAAATGTTAAGTTTTCCTCCATTCCCTGATCCTCAGCCATCGGTTTCTTTTTCTGTTGATGTGAATTTTATGTGTTGGGTGCTGAATACCTTTATATAGTGTTGAGTTTGTTCTCTCATACAATCACTGGGAATTAGTTTCATCCTTTTAAAAACCTTACTTTTAAGCTTTGTTAGGCCAGGTTTAGAGTAAGCTTTAGTTGGCCAGGTTAGCCCAGCTACTGACAGTCTTTGTGAGCACGATGCTTTGTGTATATTATATTCTTTCACTTCTGGCTGCTGAGAACATGGACTATTCCCAGCCCTGTGTTCTAGGAATCATTTGGCCTACTGTTCTTTCCTGTTGCTCTTTTTCTTCTCAGGTATCTTCATCACACACATATAGTTTTTGAAGCTCTCGCTCTGGGCAGATCCCTCTTCATTTCTCTGCCCCACAAATTTTAGCTTTCGTGGCGTTCTTGAAGTCTGACCTGTCTCTTGAACCAGCTGTTTTGTACTCTTAATTTCTTTCCCTGGGCCATGGCCTGGAAACACTCCAGGCAGTATTCTGGAACAGTAATGGGACTCACCTTTATCTTGGAGATGCAGCCCTATTTTCCCATGCTTGAAAAATGTTGTTTCATATTTTTGTCCAGTTTTAAAGTTGTTTAAAGTGAGAAAGTAAATATGGTCCCTGTTACTCCATCATGACTAGAAGCAGAAGTCTGTGGGTTGTTTATGGGCTTGTAGTAGTAGTGCTCTGTAACTTGGGCTTAATCTCAGGTAGAACAAACTCTCGTGGCTTTATTTCTTATTCAAGATTGTCTTAGCTCTCCTTGGTCCTTTACATTTTCATATACATTTTCCATATGATATTTCATATCAGCTCTGTTGGTATATTGTTGATATTTCATTGAATTTATAGGAAAAAATTAACATCTTGGCAGTATTGATTTTTTTCAATTCCTAAACATGGTATATGTTTTCATATTACTAGGTCTAATTTAATTGGTCTCAGTAATGATGTATGTCTTATTTTGTAAAGTTTTATACATCTTTTATTATAAATCTTTGGGTGTTTGATTTTTTTTTAAACTGGCATTTTTTTGTTTATAGTTGGCATATGAAAAATTTTTTATACAGACCTTATATCCAGCAAACTCATAAAACTTATTAGTTCTAATAGTTTGCTTATGTATTTCTTTTGAGTGTAACTTCTTAGTCACATAGTGTGTGAATATTCGTTTTTTCCAAATTAATGATTTTATTTGCCTTCTTTAACTCACTGAGGAGATCTTTAATAGTATTAAACAGAATTGATGATAGTAGACATCCATGTTTCTCATCTCAGAGGGAAAGCTCTCAACATTATGCCAGTTAATGTGATTTTGCTACTGATTTAACTTTTAAAATTATTTGTTTATTTATTTGCTTATTTATTTGGTACTGGAAATTGAACTGTCATGCTCTCCTACTGAGCAATACCCTAGCCCTTTTTTAAAATTTTGAGATGGGTGTTGCTGCATTGCTGAGGCTAACCTCAAACTTGCAATCTTCCTGCCTCAGCCTCCAGGTCACTGGGATTATAGGCATGCACCACCATGACATGTTTTTTTGTTTTTTGTTTTATCTGTTTTGGTACCTGGGATTGAACCCAGGGTTTCTTAACTACTGAGCCATATCCCCGGTCCTTTATTATTTTTTTAAAATTTTGAGACAGGGTCTTTTTAAATTGCTTAGGACCTTGCTAAGTTGCTGAGGCTACCTTTGAACTTGCAAACTTCCTGCCTCAGCCTCCCAAGTCACTGTGTCAAATGTCTTTTTTAAATATACTGAGATTATTGTATGGGTTTTCTCTTGTATTAATGTGCTAATATTTGGAATAAACATAATTGTGTCATTGTGTGTGTGTATATTTATGATTTTATTTTTATTATACAAATCATAAATAATAACTATATAATCTATAATTATGTAAAATGTTTTCATGTATATTGGATTTACTTTGCTGATACTTTATTAAGTTTTTGTATATTTAGGGTCATGGACAACTTTATCCTGTAGTTTTCCTTTCTTGAAATATTCTCTCCCCTCCCTCCAGTATTGGGGTTTGAATTCTGGGGTGCTCTGCCACTGAGCTTTATCCCCAGCCCTTTTTATTTATTAATTTGAGATGGGTTCTTGCTAAGTTGAACGGACTGACCGCAAACTTGTATTCCTCTTCCCTCAGCCTCCTGAGTTGCTGGGATTATGTTGTGTGCCATTGCATCTGCCTCTTTCTTGAAATATTCTTGTCTGCTGCTTCCCTCTCCTCTCCCAATGGTACATTACTAACATTTTTCATTAAGATATGATTCACATACCATGTTTTTATGGTACACAATTCCTCGGTGTTTTAGTGTATTCACACAGTTGTGCAACCATCACCACTGTTAAATTCCAGAATATTTTCATCATCCCCAAAAGAAACCCCATGCCCATTAATCCTCATTCCACGTTCTCCCCTCCCACTCTGCCCCTGAGAACCATTAATCTGCTTTCTGTCTCTATGGATTTAATTATTCTGGATATTTCAAATATGATCATACAACATTTGTTGTTTATGTCTGGCTTGTTTCAGTGGTCTTATGTTTTCAAGGTTCCTCTATATTGTCACATGTATCAGTACTTCATTTCTTTATATGGGTCCTACCTTTTGTTGACTAAAACACAGACTGACAAAAAGAGTAGAACTCACTATACCTCTAAACTTGTCCTCTTGACCAGAATTTTAGGAGGAGAAGTAAAAAGAAACTAGAATGGTGGGTTAATACTTGTTAAAAATTGGTCAAGGATTCCTTTATGATTATTATGCTTAAATATAATCTTATCCCATAATCTTAACTTTCTGTCCTTTCTAGGATTGGATTGTGTCACACTGTGCAAATGAATTGTGAATATTGCTTTAAACCATAGTGGGATTGTAGCTAGAGGCCTTAGGGAAACTGCCGTTTTATTACATGATGTATTTTATTTTATTTATTTGTATAATAAAGATATACTATGGAATTCTGTGGATGGTTGGAAAGAAGAAAATGCAGAATGGCCACATTTACCTGAATATTTAACTTGTTTATTGAATTAATTATTTAGATTATTAGTGTTTCTAGTCTACCCCTTTCTTAATATCTTTGGTGGATTAGTGCATTAAAATTTCCCTATAACCTTACAATGTGGTTGTAGGTAATTATCTGTACTTTGTAGATAGAGGTACAGAGAAATAGAGAAATTTCTAAAAATGTTACATTTGCAGTTTAATGGTACTAGAATTTGAATGCAGGCATTCTGATCATAGCTATTATGTAGGATGGTCCTGGGTATGATGCTAGCATTAGTAGTTCAGCCAGAATTTCTGTCACTTCCTAATGTAGAATGCTTTAGATATCAGAATGCCTTCACCTACAGTCAGTCAGTCAGTGTGTCTGTCTGTCTGTCTGTCTGTCTGTCTGTCTCTCTCTCTCTCTCTCTCTCTCTCTCTCTCTCTCTCTCTTGTTCTGGGGGTTGAACTCAAGGGCACTCAACCACTAAGCCACATCCTCAGCCCTAGTTTTGTATTTTACTTAGAGTCAAGGTTCTCACTTAGGGTGCTAAGCACCTTACCATTGCTGAGGCTGGCTTTGAACTTGCAATCCTCCTGACTCAGCCCCCTGAGCCACTGGGATTACAGGTGTGTGCCACTGTGCCTGGTTCATTTAGTATTCTCAACACAAACAGGAGCAAGGTTGAAGTGATACACTTTCTTTTGCTTCATATTGTATGTTCATAATTTTTGTTTAGATAATAAATGTTTATTTATTCAACAGTTACAATTTTAAAGATTTACTGGACATCAAACTTTGTGTAAAGTTCTTTGAAAATGTCAAGGATGAATTTTTTATTGTTTTTTTTTAGTTATACATGACAATAGAATTACTATGACATAATTATAAAAGCATGGAATATAATTTGTCCTAATTCAATTTCCAATATTTCCTCTTCACCTCCCTTCCTCCCACCACCTATTATCTTCCTTCTACTCGACTGATTTTTTTTTTTTTAATTAGTGCCTTGTGGAAGTACATGATGGTGAGATTCACTATGGTATATTCATGTATATACATAGGAGGGTTAGATCAGATTCATTTCACTGACTTTATCTCTTTCGTCCCACCTTCCTTTCATTCTCCTTTGTCTATTCCTTCTGATATTTCTTCTTTTCTTTTTCTTTTTTTTAGTCCCCCTGCCATTTATTTTGGATTAGCTTCACATATCAGAGAAAACATTTGACATTTGAATTTTGGAGACTGGCTTATTTTACTTAGCATAGTTTCCAGTTCCATCAAGAATGAATTATATTTGTTTCCATTTAGGAAAAAAGCTAAGATATAAATTATGATAAAAGGTAGACAGTGCCCTAAAAGAGAGTTGTGGGAGATTCCAATAGAGATATATTGTTCATTATTAATACTTTTTCTCTTTTGTTTGCTTACACCATTTCAAGATTCTGATTCTTTTTATATTAAATTGGGTGGTTGATGCTTCCTTTGTTAGTCATTCTGAATTCTGTTGTATGACTTTTGAAAATAACCTGAAATGTATGGTTTTATTTGGTTTAGGGAATGACAGAGGAAGAGGAAGACAAACTTCTGGCACTGAAAGACTTCATGATGAAATCTAATAGAGCAAAAGCAAATATAATAGACCAGAGCCATCTTCATGATAGTAGTCAGAAAGGTGTAATTGACTTGGCAGCTTTAGGGATAACTGGGAGACAAGTTGATCTTGTTAAAACCAAACAAGAACCAGATGACAAACGGGGTTAGTACATTTGTTTATGTTTGTCTTACTACTTTATCTTGTTAGTATATAAGAGTTGTTTTTAGCTAATTAATAATAGAATAAAAGCCCCATTTTCCAGATAGAGAACTTTCAAATGCAGTGGCTCCATTACTTAGTAGGGAGATGCTGGGGAGGAAACAAGAGGAAATGAACTCACAGTTAAAAGATTAAGTGACCTTTCCAATCTCAGTGGGGCCTTCCAAAGTTATACTTTTATAAAGTAATGTTGCCTCTGTGGAAGTGTGTGATTGAAGGTGAAATTCTATTTTTTAATCCTTTAACCACCAATTTACAGCCAGTAGTCTATGTAAAAAGAAGTAAAGTTTTCTACTTTGTTATTAGTAAGTGATGCCCAGTGAATTTAAAAGGACAGCTTTGTTATTAACGAAGAAATAAGAAGAGTAGAGACCAGAGAATCATTAGTCATTTGAAGTTTTTAAATTTGGAACTTATAGATCTTGATGACATTGACATTGATTGTATGAAGTTTGTAAGATTTTGTGCATATTCATTTCACTGATACATTGACTACCAAGTACATGCTTTTAAAATTTCTTCTGTTCTAGTATCAGATTTTGAGGATAGCAAATGAATTATATTGAAATGAAACTCTAGTTGCCAAATTTAGGATGAAGTATTTGTATCTTAATGATTTACATCCGTAATGTATAAATAACTCATAAAAATTAATAAGAAAGTAAGTACCCCAAAACAAAAAGGGTGAAGGATTTAAGCAGACAAGTGATAGAACTGAAAGGCATGCATATGAAATGGTAAATAATAAAGTACAAGCAGATTAAAACAGTGAGATGCTCCTTTCTCTTCCTGTGTAATTGGCATAGACCAATGATATCCCAGTGTTAGCAAAATTATAGGGAAGTAAGCATTTTCATATACTTGTTGAAATTATAAATTGAATATATTCTTATTAGAAGGCATTTTAATGTTAGCTGCTGTAATTTAAAATGTCTTTCCTATTTGACTTGTTTTCAGTTCTGAAAACTTATCCTAAGAAATACTGACAGGCATGTGAAGAAACATATATAAATAAGACTTCATAGAGAAAGAAAAAGGAAGTAATATGAATATCTGTTAATAGAGGAAATGGTCAAGTTAATGTTCAAGGCATTTAGTTAAGGAGGGGAAAAGGCATGTTTTCCAACAGTATGTATTCTGTTTTTACTAAATAATATGGATAGTATATTTTTAAACTATAAAGTATCTGAGGTCCTGTTAGGACCTTGCATCAGGATATTGGAATTCTGGGGAGCAATTCATAATATACTTTGGTAATGCTAGAACTTTGTATTACTTAATATATTTTTTATAATTGGATGAAGATAAAAATAAAGGAATTCTCATCTGTAGACAGAAACTAGCTACATAGCAATTGATTTTTTAATTTCTTCCATTTTTTTGTTTATATTTCCCACATCATTGATATGGGAGTAGAGAGGGCATGTACTGCATTGTGGTCAGTGACATGAATAAGTTGTTTTTATTATTGTTTCTTTAGATAAAGTGGTTACTTTGAAATTGAGCTAGCTTTGGGAAACTAGAAATAATTAGGACTAATTATTCACAATCTTGAAAGCTCACTTGTTCCATCTGTTCTGGAGATGAAGGGAGATTTAATGAGTTGAAACATATCTGAGTGAAGTGGAGATCCAAAAGAACAGATAGGATATGAAGTCCATTGCTGCATTCCTTCCAAAATAAAAGGAGGGGTGTATAGTAAAAACCCATTTTAGTTTTAAAGGCCACCTTCAGACAAAACTATTATGAATATATTTTCATAGCTAGAAAACATGTAAAACAAGACTCAAATGTAAATGAGGAATGGAAAAGCATGTTTGGATCACTGGAACCAGCGAACATCCCACAAACCCTGCCTAAAGGAAGTGACCAGGAAGTGATTCAGACTGGGAAGCCTCCAGGACGATCTGAGTCCTCTGCAGGCATTTGTGTCCCTTTGTCAACTTCTCCACAGGTAACTGTCACCTAGGTAGAAGTTTTGGTTATTTCTTTGAATTCTGTTTTGCTATTTTTGATGTTTAAAGTCTGTGTACTTTACTGGAAAAATCAATGTGGTGGGCTAGAAAGCTTGCCTAGCATGTGTGAGGCACTGAGTTCGAGCCTCAGCACCACATAAAAATAGATAATAAAAAAGATATTGTCCATCTACAACTAAAAAAATAAGAAAATCAATGTGGTGACTTGTCCTGTAGGGAGGACTTACTTCTTTCTAAGATAGGTTCACTAATTTTAAGCCAAGGAGGAATCTAGTTAGTAAAATCATCAAAAAGGTCTCATTTAAGAGTTGTTGATAGAAGGGCTAGGGATGTGTCTCATGGTAGAATGCTTGCCTAGCTTGCATGAGGCCCTGGGTTTAATTCCCGGCACTGAAAAAATAAATGAACATAAAAGATGTTATGAACTGTGATTACAGTTTGGCTACAGTTAACCTTTTAAATCTTTTTTAATTCTCTAGTGTAACATAGTAGTAAGAATACTTCTGGGAAGAAGTCCCAAATTTTCTGTGTGTGATACATGTGATAATTTTTATATATGTCTAATTAGTTTGTAATATAAAGCAACTCTTCCCTAGCCAATCATATTTTAAGTGAAAAATATCCATTGAAACAGACTGATAAATTGAAATTCCATATCTTATTTTAACTTAGATCACTAAAAATTTTTGTCTAATGTTATTTTTGTGCTAAAATATGTTTTAATATAATGGAGAGGTTTAGAAATATAGCATTTGAAAACAAAAAGAAATGTAGCATTTGTAGTTAACTGTAGGTTTTCATTGAAAAAAGTGTATTTAAATGGATTTTAAAATTGGTATATTAGCAAGAATAAAAAGTTGGTATAACACATTTATAGAACATTGGTCCATTTTTATCATCACATGTACTTGACTTAGGACATAAATACATATAATTCTATTTATTTTGCAGATTTCAGAAGTAACAAATGTCCAAAATAAAAAACCAGTAATACAGGTTTTAAGTAGTACAGTTTTACCATCAACCTACCAGATTCGGATCACAACTTGTAAGACTGAACTTCAGCAGCTCATACAACAAAAGCGGGAGCAATGCAATGCTGAGAGGATAGCTAAGCAGATGATGGAAAATGCTGAATGGGAGAGTAAACCACCACCACCTGGTAAAAGTTCCAGCCTGGGTGCCTAATATTAGAATGTAATGGAGGAAGCTGATACAGGTTGAGTGTCCCTAATCTGAAAATCCAAAATCTTAAACTCAGATTTAGGATTTTGGATCATTTCTTCTCATGAATTTTTCATGAGAGGTGGTCACATGTACTTCCAAAATCTGAAACACTTCTACTCCCAAGCATTTCAGATAAAAGATATTTAACATATACTTTATCAGACAACATGTACTTTATACTTGACAAAGAAAGTAAGGGTAAAGCTATCACTTGGGAAACCCAGAGAAATAAGCAATTAGTAAGAAATCTTAAAGTCATTATTTGTGGGGTTTGGATCTTTTTAGCTCTGAGTACAACTTGCAGTGTCATATTTTTGGCCAGTCAGTAATTTAGCTCAATTGAGTTTCATTTTCCCCATTTATAGTACCAGGTTTTTACCTTCCTAGTTTCATGCTGCTTTCTCATTGAATGTCAGGCTTTTTGGAGTAAACTGCTTTTGGATACTGGAGAGTTTAACATTTTCATCTATTAATATTCTACAAGAAAAAGGTATAACATTTAGAAAATTGTTTTAAAAAGAAAACATATAGACCCCCCACTTAGCAATTATTAACATTCAGATTTTGGGAAAATACTTCCTATATTCTGAGCTCTAAAAGAAATTTAGAAATAAGATGAAAATGTGGCTCACCTATGTTAACAGTCATGCCCCATATAATGTGGCAGAGTTACTCTTCATTATTTGATTTGTAGATTTAAAAAATGATTTTCTGAATTTACATCTTAATGAAAATTTAATTAGAAAACTCTCAGAAGAAATGCGTAGTATGTTTATGTGTAGACTTTTAAAAATTATGAATTCTTACAAGCTTTTCATGTGGATCAGGGAAGATTCTGGTTGAGGTTAGTGATTTAAAGATTTAGAAAATAAAATTTTTAATTGGTAAACATCATCTCTAGTCATAAATATTCTAATTAAAATAAATATCCTGGAATATTTAAGCTATTTCTGTAATGTAAGTCAATATTATTTACCAGCCCAGCTAAAAAAACAGAAAAAAGACCATAAACAATTTACGTTTATGATATAATCTGTCTTTATAAGTGGAGTTAAGTTGTACATTTTATTTGGTAACCAGAGAAAATGTGTCAAATTTTGTGGCTTAAGAAATGTACAGTGACTATTGTGTTGGGATCTTAGTTTTTTCTTTCCACACCTGAGCGGTTGTATGAAATTGATTTTCTCTAGAGGGAAATGTTCATCCTAGGCTGGCAAGTTATCTAGACTTTATTACCAAGTGTTTTTTTTAACCAAGAGTTACTTTCAAATTTAGTTATATTCTTCTTAAAAATCACATTCACCTGTTCCCACACAAGTGACCATTGAGGTTCAAGGGGAAAACATTTTGGTTTTTAATCTTAAATTACATCAGATTTGGCAATAGTCTTGGTTTCATTTTTGTTTCTTGGTGAAAAGAAATGATTTCTAAAATAACATTGTTGTCACTTAGGCATGTTGTTGACACTCCGTACAGTATGATCTTCAGCATAGCTTTCTGTTTTATTTTAAAATAAATAATATTGAACATTATGGAATGTTATATTTGATACAAAAAATGGTTAATGATCAAACATTGAAGATAGTCATGCAGGGAGGGACCTATGCTAGGTACTGCAACTGTTTCGGAATGGTAAGACATGGTTTCTAGCCTCAGGGAATTTATAGTTTGGTAGACAAAATTAATCAACCCCAAAGGAACATATAATTAATGTAGAAAGTTATAGATGTCATGAAGTAAGTACTGTAAAGCCCATAAACATTTTGAGGCTATAATTTATAATACTATTTATATTTATGTGTTTATATCATAGAATACAAGATTGCAGGTGGAGAGGAATCAGCCAGCATTGGGATGTTTACTGTACTGTAGGGACAGTGATGGACTCTTAAATATATCTTGTTTATTCATATTTCTACCCTTTGGGTTAAGTAATACACCTCTCATTTTACATTTGAGGAAATTAAAAGTTCAATGAATTTTAAGTAGCCGAAGGTCACACAGTTAAGGTATGGTGGAAGGAAGTTTTCGAGACTTTGATGCTCAGGCCACTTCTTCTCCTGTGCCTCCTGTGCTCTAGGCTAAGAAAATCATTTCCCCATGTTACTGGATCAGAATTCAGTGTTTTTAGGAGTAGTAAATGACTGTTGTGCTCTCTCAGATTCTGAAAAATGACTATCTGTCATAGTTCAGCAGACCACTCTATATTGGCTAGCTATCAGTACCCTTTAAGTTCTTAAGCTGATTCTTGGTCACTATAGCTCAGAGTAAGGGGAAAATTGTGTTTGTAAACTACAATTTAAGTTATACTCCTTTGCTTTTTCTTAGGGTGGCGTCCTAAAGGGCTACTAGTTGCACATCTTCATGAGCACAAATCTGCTGTGAATCGAATTAGAGTCTCTGATGAACACTCACTTTTTGCAACATGTTCAAATGATGGCACAGTGAAAATCTGGAACAGTCAAAAAATGGAGGGGAAGACCACTACTACTAGGTAACCATATGATCATTAAAGATCAGTTTATTCATTCAAATCAGTAGATACTTATTGTGTGTTTACTTTGTAATTAGCACTGTTTTAGGAGCCAGGGCTATGTCATTGCTAGATGGCCAAAAATCATACTTCTGTGGGGTTTACCTTCTAGTGAAAGATGACAGTCAGTAAAAAATATAAATAAGTAAAATATTGTGTTAGATGGTTAAAAAAAATGTTATGGAGGAAAAATACAGTAGGAAAGGGAAAAGGAAATGTAATAGGGGTGGGATAGATAGAATTTTAAATAAATTGCCAGAGAATGCCTCACAGAGAAAAAATGACATTAGAGGAAAGCCTTGAAAAAAGTAAGGGGAAGAGCTATGAGGATAACTTGGGGAAAAATGTTCTAAGCAGAGGAAACAGTAATTTCTGTGGGCCTGAGGGAGAAACATTTGGGGGGTGTGCAAGATAGTAGAAAGGCCTATGTAGCTGAAATAGAGCAAGGAAGAAGAAGAGGTGGTGGGTAAGGCCAAATTAAATAAGGTCTTGCAGGCTCTTGTAAATGTTGTGAGCAGAGGAAAGACATGATCTATGTTAGATGTCAGCACACTTATTCTGACTGTTGTGTTAAGAATGGATTGGTGTAGGGACTGGGGTTGTAGCTCAGCAGTAGAGTGCTCACCTTGCACGTATGAGACCCTGGGTTTGATCCTCTGCACCACATAAAAATAAATAAAATAAAGGTATTCTGTCCAACTATAGGAAAAAAAAAAAAGAATGGATTGGTGTATATATACAATGGAATATTTTTTCTTTTTATTTATTTCTTACATGCATGACAATAGTGGAATGCATTACATTCATAATTATCATTCACAGCACAATTTTTCATAACTCTGTGTAAAAAGTATATTCACGCCAAATTATGCCATTATATGAGAGCTCTCTCTCTTTTTTTTGCATCACAATTCTTAATACACCTTTATACCACAATTTATCATATCTCTGTATATAAGGTATGTTGACACCAAATTCACATCTTCATACATGTATTTTTGGAATATTACTCAACCATAAAGAAGAATGAAATATGGCATTTGCCACTAAATGGTTGGAAATAAAGAATATCATGCTAAATGAAATAAACCAGTCCCCAAAAACCAAAGGCACAGTGTTCTCTCTGATATGTAGATGCGAACCCACAACAAGGAAAGGGAAGATTAGAAGTTCACAAAAGAGAATGAAGGGAAGGGAGGGGGGATGACAATAGGAAAGACAGTATAATGAGTCGGACATGTCTTTCCTATCCTCATATATAAATACACTACTAATGTAACTCCATATCATGTACAACCACAATAATGTGATCCTAATTGGAACAAGTTATACTTTTTCTATGTATATAATATTTCAAAATATACTCTACTGTCATATATATATATATAAAAAAAGAATAGATTGAAGAAGGGCAGTATAAAAGCAGTTAGGAGTCTATATATTAGTAAAGCAGAAGAAGGTAGCCTGGGTCAGGGTAGTAGCAGTGTAGCTAGAAGGTAATTCAGTTTCAGATTCTGAATATTTTTGAATGGTAGAGCTGTCACAGTTTGCTGAAGAGATTAGATGGTGTATGCAAGAGAAAAGTAAAAAACTGATGGAATAGCCAGTTAGGAAAACAAATACTGTACCATTGTTCCACTGCTATAGACAAGGAGATAATTTATGACTTGAAATTCTTAAGACTAAATATGTACAATATAATTTAGATACATATGATTATTGTAATTATTTTAGATTTGTACAACTTTATAGTTATATACCTCCTTGTTTTACAGTCTGTCTCCACTCTCTTCTCCCTCTGTGACTTACAGTTCTACTGTATTCTTGTTTTTTGTATAGTTTGTTCCAAAAAGAAAGCTACTAGAAATCAGAATTGAATTGTGTCTACATTAAAAGGATGTGGGGAATCTCTGATGTTTTCGTAATCAGTTCATTGACCGTAATTAATCATAAAATCAACAAACAACAAAATATCCTTGATAATTAAAATAATTTTAAAATTTTATTTCTTATGTACCAGACTGATAAAATTTTGTGCTGATTGGGTGTTTTTTAAAAAAGAATTCTGTGGTTTTGCACTATGATTTAATTTTTATATGTATTATATCTTGGTCAGAACATAAATTAAAAGTCAATAAAAGAATCCTTAAGTCTATTTAGCATTTTTAAATTAACATTTTATTATGAAATTATCAAACTTGGAAGAAAAGTTGAAAGTATTTCATGGTACTTGCCACTTAAATTCTTTAGTTAATAATTTTACTGTATTTGTTGTGTCTTTTACCTGTTCATCTACCTCTTATAAGTCCTGTTTTTTTTTTTTTTGGTGCTGGGAATTGAACCCAGGGCATCAATGCATGTCAAGCATGCACTTTACCACAGAGCTACACTTTTATTTTTATGATTTCAGCGCATTGCAGGCATTAGTATATGCCCTCTATAAACTTCAGTATGTATATTATTAACGAGAATTTAATATTTATGTGTATTTTTCTGATATGAAATATATATACAATAGTATATAATATGATATAACGTATATACAATAGTGTATATATACTTAACAAAGTATACAGATCTTAAGTGAACCATTTCATGAATTCACAAAAACATATATATGTCTACAACTGCACCCCTCTCAAGATACAGACTGTAACCATCATACCAATATGTTCCCTTATGTCTTTTCCCATTAAATCCCTTCATGTAACAATTCTTTTACTTTTTTTCCCTAATCACTATTAGCATTTTGATTAACATTTTAAACACTTACTCTGATAATTGTTTTCCAGATGGTTCTTTGCTATTATCATCAGCTATGTTAATTGTCCCTTTTATTAGGAGGATAAGTTTAATTAACATAAGTAAATTTCTCAAAAATGAAGTTGGAATCATGTTTACATTACAAAAACACTTCTTGTTAATTTCCAAATGATTTTCATCAGAATCATGCCTTCTGTATCCTAGTGTCATATGTTAGGCAGTAGTATTCCAGTGTCAACATTTCAGACAGTTGGTATCTCCAAAATTTTGGCAATTGAGCCTACTTTATAGTCTTTGGGAAGTTTGTACTGTGATTAGGAGATGGATCTCTTCTGGAAACAGTTGTTCTCTTACTTTGATGTAACACTTGCTGTCTTGTTGTGAATGCACTGTGCCTTGTTTTGGAGGGGCTACATCCAAGTTCCAGGGTAGAGAAGAGGGCAAGGGAACAGAATGTATTATTTTTACCAGATGCCTTCATCATTATTGCCTTAGCCAAACACAGAGCAGCTGGTGGTAGAAAAGACTGGTGAAACTAATGGACTTTTTTGTTACTAGTATATTATGACTACTGATACCCCTCCTAGCGTGGAGGGGAGTGCATTGTTTGGCTAACTCTTCATTCCCAGCCCTAACTTTTTCATTGAATTACGATTGCTTATTTATACTACTTGGATCTTAGTTCTGTCCTTATTTGAGTTGAACTTTCAGTTTGTTTTGTAGGGACTGATTCTTGAAAAATTGCTATTCTTTAAAAATTTGCACAGATTTTTCAACAGATTTTTTAGTATTCTAAATTACATTTTCCATGTATTTTTCTTGTACTATCTTATCTCTGGCTCATTTTAGCTTCTCAGTTTTAGGGGAGATTGATGAATTTGGTAATTATTGAAATTGAAGTTATGCTACAATATTTAAGTGGAGTTTTGACAGAGTAAAGAGTTAGAACAATATAAAGTGTGCACAAGGAAGATGTCAGTGTTAGGGTTAGGGTCACATATATTGGAGTCATTGATAGTATTGAAAGTCAAAGTTTTTGAGTGGTATGGCTACTCTGAAGGGAGGAGTAATGAGGCTTGAACTTGAGAAAATTGAATTTTTGGGTTAGGAACAGAGGGGCCAGAAAAGAAGAGAGAAGAAGTCATTTGTATTACAACATGAACTACATCAGAAGAGAAAATTTTAAGAAATGGACTCTTAGGCCTCTCTCAAATGCAATAGAAAAGCTAAGTGGCATAACATCCTAGTAAGAATATCTGGGTCTTCTTACATGGTGCCCCCGGTGGAATACAATTGATGACATCTTCCTTGGAGGGCTTTTGGACAACATACATGATACTTCTTTATGATGTACATATCCTAAGGAAATGTAAGTATAAACCCAGATGTTAGTTTTAAGGCTGTTAGATTGCCTACTTTTAATAGTAAAAAACTAGAAACAAACTAAAGATTCAGCAGTGGGGATAAAATGGGGCAAATAAGTGATGATGCATCTGTAAAACTGATATGGAAATAAAATATTTGGTAGGAAAGATATTGAAATAGTATATAAAAAAATTAAGAGTATATAAAGTTTCTTTTCTGGAATGGTAGAAAGGATCTTCAAATATTGCTCCTCCATAAAAGCAATAAGAATACTGGCAAAAATTTGAGAAAGTCAGTTTTCTTAGAACTCTGGAAATGAAGTCTCACAATCCCAAGAGTGTTTAACCAAGAAAAATAATAAGAACAGTGAGCCATGTGATGTTTAGCTTAATTTCACCCCCCTCTACCCAACTTTGTGGTAGTCTTGAAAACAAATAGTTTCATAACTATGGTTGCCATGGAAAGTAGCCCCTTCGTATCCACTTGAGGGCTCACAATGGCTTTGGAACTCTCCAAAAGCCTCATTCCCAGATAATTGTTGCTATTTAGCTTCTTTGTTGTGTGAAAAGTCCCTTTTGACTTCTCTCACACCTGTTGTTTGAGAAAAACCTCTTCACAGGGCATTTGTTGAAAATAATCTGCATTGCCAGGCATGGTAGCACATTGATGTAATCCTAGTGTCTCAGGAGGCTTGGACAGTAGGATTGCAAGTTCCAGGCCAGCCTCAGCAACGTAGCAAGACCCTCAACAATTTACTGAGACTGTCTCAAAATGAAAGATAAAAAGACTGGGATCTAGCATAGAACACAGTGGTAAAGCACTCCTAGATTCAATCCCCAATACCAAAGGGGAGATAAAAAAGAGATAAAACAGAAAATAATCAGCAATGGCAGTGACCTAAGGTAGCATTACTCAATGGACATAACAAGAGGCTGACAAAAAGTCAGTAAGTAAGATGTCCCTAAGGGTCTTTGAAAAGTTTTGATATATTCTTGGCCATATTATGTGCAGGGTTGCAAACATGCCTAGGAGATAATTAAAAAGACTAAATTCTCACCTCTGGTTGACTTTGAAATTCAGGAAATAAGGCAGGAAATGAAGGCTAATATAGAGTTGTAAAACATTTCATGGGTTGTAGAAGATGAGCCCAGAGGCAAAACTCACTTAATGGCTCAAGGCATTTAAGGCAATGCCTATTCAGTTATTAGACAACCATTAAGCTTACTGAACAGTGACCTCATTATTCACACTATGAAGAATACAAACTTTACAAAATTAACCCAAAGAACATCATTAAACAGACAACAATGGAATCATTATGTTAATTTTGAATGTCCAGTTTGAATAAAATAATTAGAAACCAGGTGAAGAAGCAGAAAGGATGAAATATACATAGGAAAAAAAGGTAATAGGTGCAAACTTGTATCTCAGTATTCCCAGACATTGGATTTGCTAGACATAGACTTTAAATAAACTGTTATAATTATATTCAAAGAACTAAAAGAAACCTTGTTTATGTTTAAAGAATTAAAAGGGAGGTTGGGAATGTAGCATGTAGTAGAGCACTTGCTTACCATGCACTGGGCCCTGGGTTTCATTTTCAGCATTGTAAGGAGTAAAGTTGGAAAATAAAAAAGGAGAGCATGAAAATAATATCTTGCCAAAAGATAGTATCAATAAAAAGAAATGGTAAGTAACCAAGTATAAATTCTGGAGTTGAAAAGTATAATAAATAAAATAAAAACTTCATTGGGCAGGCTCTACCACGGATTTCATCTGACAAGAGAAAAAAAATTCAGAGAATTTGAAGATAAAGTAATTGACATTATCCAGTCAGAGTTACAAAGAAAAGGACAAATGAACAGAGCCTTAAAAATAGAACAGAGCACCATCAGTCATTCCAGTGTGTACATAGTTAACAGTTGTCGCTTGGTATCTGTGGGGGATTAGTTTCTGGACCCTCTGTGGATACCAAAGGCCGCAGATGCTCAAGTCATTTATATAAAATGGCTAGGATTTGCATATACATTGTCATGTCCTCCTGTATATCTTAAATCATCTCTAGATTTACTTATATCTAATATGATGTATAGACTATATAATAAGTAGATTCTATATTGTTTAGGGAATAATGACAAGAAAAAATGTATATGCTCAATGTAGACATAAGTTTTTTTTCCTGAATAATTTTTACTATGATTGGTTGGATCCACAAATGTAGAACCCATGGATATAGACTATTCTGTTGCTATCTATTAGATCAGATTGGTTTGTAGTGTTGTTCAAGTCTTCTGTTTCTTTGTTCATTTTATGCCTACGTGTTCTATCCGAAGTCAGGTATTAAAGTCTCCTACTGTTATGGTCAAATTGTCTGTTTTTACTGACTATATTTGAAGTACTAGCTGAAAACTCCCCAAATCTGATAGAAAACATGAATGTGTATATCTAATAATTCAGTGAACTTCAACTAGGATAAAATGAAAGGAGATCTACTATCCGGACACATCATAAGCAACTATTTGAAAGACAAAAGAATCTTGAAAGCAGTAAGAGAAAAGTGTCTCATTGCCTCCAAAAGATTAACAAATGATTTTTCACTGGAAGTGACAGAGGCCAGAAGTCAGTGAATGTGTATGACATATTTAGAATGTTAAAAGGAAGACTGTCAGTAATAAATATCTAGTAAAGTTGTCCTTCAGAAACAAAGGAGAAATGAAGATACTTCAAGATAAATTGAAAACAAGAAATTTATTGCTAGCATATTTTCCCTACAAGAAATACTAAAAGGAGTCCTTGGTACTGAAATGGAAGGACATGAGATAGTAACTTGAATTCTTATGAAGAAATAAAGGGAAATAGTAAAGGTAAAACAGAAGTAAATATAAAGAAAGTATGAATCACATATAAGGTATGATTTACATCTGACATTTTGCTTTGTCTTTGTCTTATGTGTTTTTGTTTCTGTTTTTTTAAAAATTTGCTATATGCTTTTAAAAGATAGTTTCATAAAGAGATAATTATAAGCCTAGGTCAATGAATTTATAACACAGCTATATATGCCCAATACTGTATGATGATAGTTAAACAGAGGAGTAAACATTGGAGCAAAATTTTTCTGTATTAATATTAAATTGGTTTTTAATCTGGTTGTTTTAAGATGCTAATTGTATTTCTCAGGGCAGTTACTTAAAATTACTTAAAAACTTTCAGTAAAATTAAAAAACAAATGTTATGCTAGAAAATGTCTGTTTACTGCAAAAGAAGGTAATAATGGAAAATAGAAGAACAAAAACAAAAAGACACAGAAAATAAATAGCAAAATGTCAGATGTAAATCATACCTTATGTGTGATCACACTAAATATAATCAAAAGGAAGAGTTGGTAGAAATGATGAAAAAACCTTCAATTATATGCTGTGTACAAGAGACACATCTTAGATTTAGAAGGCACGAGTAGGTTGAAAGTAAGAATTAAAAAAGATACATCATGCAAATATTACTTAAAAGAGAGGTGAAGTGTCTATACTAATGTCTGATAAAAATAAATTTAAGATAAAAATTGATCCTAGAGAAAAATAAGGATATTTTATAATGATAAAAGCATCAGTGTATCAGGAAGACATAATCATGAAATATATGCATCTAATAATATAGCCCCAGAGTACATAAAGCAAAAACTGACAGAATTGAATAAAAGAAGGCAATTTAATCATAATTGGTTAATAGTGGAAGACCCACTTTCAATATGGATAGGACAACTAGGTATAAAATCATCCAGGAAATAGAACACTTGAATAGCATTACAAATTGATTGGACCTAACAGACATCAATAGAATGCTGCACCTAACAGCAGAATATAAATTAGAAGTGTACATGGAATATTTTCTAGATCAAATTATAAATTATTCCATAAAAAACCCTCAATTAATTTAAAAGGACTGAAAGCATAGAAAATATGTTCTGCAAACACAGTGGAAGGACATTACATAGCATTAATAGCGAGGAAGTTGGGAAATTCATAAATATGTGGAGATTAAACAATATATAGTTGAGTACCAAGTGGTTCAGAGGGAAATTAGAAAATGCTTTAAGATAATGAAAAGGAAGACACAGGATACCAAAATTTAGGGAATGCAGCTAAAGGAGTACTTAGAAAGAAATTTATAGCTATAAATATCTACATTAAAAGCAAAGAAAAATCTCCATAACTTAGCCTTAATTCATTAAGTTCCAAATTTTCAATTCTGCCAATATTTCAGTGAAATTGATACAAGTACATTAAAATAGGTTGAAATAATCTAAAATGTATATGTATATATATAATGTCAACATTATTATATCACTATATAATTACATTATATACCATGTATAATTCGATATATTTATATTGTTATAGGTTTTCCAAACCTAGACAATGGGACAAAATGGTTTAAGAAACTAGCAAAGGAAGAGTAGACCTAAAGTAAGTAGAAAGAAGGAAAAAGACTACAGAGGAGAAAAACAAAAAATATTTATGAAATAGAGAATAGAAAAACAAAAGAAGCTGGTTCACTGTAAAGATATCAAAATTGGCAAATCTTTATGACAGTTACCAGTTACAGAAAGAGGAAAGGACTTATTACTAAAATCAGGAATGAAACAGATATTACTATAGACTTAACAAATAAAAAAGAATATACTATGAGAGTATACTATAAATACTTATATACTGAGAAATTAGATAGCTGAGTGAATTGGATAAGTTTATAGAAAGACACAAGCTTCTGAAAATAATTCCAGAAGAATAAAAAAATCTGAATAGAATTGTAGTGATCAACAAATTAAGTTAGTAATCAAACTCTACTGCAACAGTCCAGGCTGAGATGGCTTCAATGTGAATTATTATATCAAATACTTAAAAATTTATTGTCAATCTTCCAAAAATATATGAGGGAACAGTTTTAAACTCATTCTTTGAGGCAGACAATATTACAACCAAATATGTCCCAAGAAACTACAGATCTATGCCATAATTAACATAAGTGTAAAAATCCTCATCAAAACGCTAGTAAACTGAATTCAAAATATAAAAAGGATTATAAGCCATAACCAAGTACAGTGCAACATGAAAATCAATCAGTGAACATACGATATGAATAGAATAAAAAGTAAAGATCATGTGATCATCTCAGCAGACTTTTAGGATGCATTTGACAAAATCCAAATGTTTTTATGATTAAGGTCAACTCAGTAAGCTAGTCATAGGAGACAAAGGCCATCTATGAAAGCCCCGCGGTTAACATTGTAGTTAATTGTGAAAGACCAAATGCTTCTCTGTCAAGATGAGGCACAACACCAGAACATTCATTCTTGCCAATTTCATTGAGTAATGTATTAGAGGATCTTGCCAGTGCATTTAGGCAAGGAAAGGAAATTAAAAATACACAGATTACAAAGGAAGAATTACGTAAGACTATTTTTATTAGTAGCTAACATGATCTGGTGTATAGAAAATCTTAAGTAATAATTCTTTAAAAAGTTAGAACTAGTAAATGAGTTCAACAAAGTGGCAGAATACAAGATCAATATACAAAAATCAATTGTATTTCTGTGCATTAGCAATGAATATTCCAAATATGAAATTAAGAAAATAATTCCAATTACAATAACATAAAAAGAATAAAATTTCTAGAAATAAACACAAAAATTATAATACTTCTACACTGAAAAAATGCAAAAGATTGTTGAAAACAATTAAAGATTCAAATAAATGGAAAGAAATCCCATGTTCATAAAATAGAATAAACATTGTTGAGGTAGTTTATTGCCCCAAAATTAATGTATAGATTCAGTGGCATTCTGTGAAAATTCTACCTGCTGCTGCTTCTTGCTGTAAAAATTGAGTTGGTTCTTTAAATTCGTAAGGAACGCTAAGGGGCACAGAATAGCCAAATTAATCTTAGAGAGAAAGAGGACCAAATTGGAGGACTCACACTTCCAGATTTAAAATTTGCTACAAAGCTGTAATTATCAAGACAGTGTGGTAGTGGCATAGAGTAGATATATAGATCAGTGGAATAGATTGATCATAATAGATCTCTGTCATGTAAAACACATTTATGGTCATTATTTTTTGACAAAGGTGCCATGATATTTTAGTGGGGAACAATAGCCCTTTTAATGAATGATGCTGTGATTACTGGGTAGTTACATGCATAAGGATGAATTTCCACAGAATCATTCAAAATGAATCATCAACCTAAAAGTAAGAAATGAAATTGTAAAACTTTTAGAAGAAAACTTAGGCATGTAACTCTTTATTACCATAGATTAGATAAGGATCTGAGCTATAACTTCAACATACAAGTGATTAAAAAATGGAACTTTATCAATAATATAAACCTTTGTGCTTCAAAAGACACTATCAAGAAAGTGAAAGATAATCCACAGAAAAGGAGAAATATAAGTCACATATCTGGTAAGGATCTGTTCCCTAGAATATATAAAAAAAACTTTTACAACTCAATAGTAAAAATACAAATGACCCATTAAAAAAGCAGACAAAAGATTTGAGTAGATGTTTCTTCAAATAGGATCCATAATAATAAGCTCATGAAAAGATGCTTAGCATAATTAGTTGCAAATGTTCTTAAGCAACATTATTATTAGCCAAAAGATAGAAACCAGCATGTCTATCAGGTGATGAATGGATAAATGAAACATGGTATATTCATACAATGGAAAATTATTTAGTCATAAAATGGAATGAAGTATTGATTTATGCTGAGTCAAAGAAGCCAGTTCCAAATGCCACATTTTGTATTTCATTTATATTAAATGTCCAGAGTAGGCAATTTTGTAGAGACAAGAAGTAGATAGGTAGGTCTGACTTGGGTCCCAAGACTAGGAGCGAGGAGATTTTGATATAACAGCTAATGAGCACAGAGTTTCTTTGGGGAATGATGAAAATGTTCTGGAATTAGATAATGTTGATGATTGTCAAACTTACTTGTTATAAATCCCTTTAAATGGTGAAATTTTTGGTATGTGAATTACATCTCGGTATTAAAAGACAGATGAAGAAAGAGCTGTGTATGTTGAAAGACTGAGCATGCTGACTTTTCCATCTCTCCTATTGCCTTGTCCCCTGGCTCTCTTTACTTATCTACAGTACTGAGCTCCTGTAGGCATTCTAGATATATGTCTATTCAAAGACTCATCCACAGTCATTTATAGCAGCATTATTTATAGTAGTCAAAAAGTGGAAACAATCCAAATGTTCATCAGCTGATGAATGGGTAAGCAAAATGTGTGTGTGTGTGTGTGTGTGTGTAAATATATACTGTAAAAAGGGGTGAAGTTCTATGTGCTACATCATGGCTAAACTTTGACAACATGATATATGAAAGAAGTCATATACAAAAAGCTATATATGTTTGTATGAAATATGAAGAATGGTAAAGTTGATATAAAATTTAAATTGATGACTTGTTGCTAGGGGCTAGGGTAAGGAAAAATAGAGTAAATGCTCCTGGGTAGAGAACAGTTTATTTGTGGGTTCTTAGGCATAATGAAAATGGTCTAAAATTAAATAGTAGTGATCTATGCAATATTCTGTTAATATACTAAAAATCATTGAAATTGTATACATTAAAATGTATGGTGTATGAACACTATCTCAATAAAGCTTTTACTATGAAGAAATGAAGTAGGGAAAAATTATTGATAAAAATATAAAATTCCATATTTTAAAAGCAAGTATGAATATATTATAATAGGTATAGAAAACTCTTTGGAAGACTATATAACAAAATGTTAAATAGCATTTATTTCTGGGTGGTATTATAAATTTTTTACTTTTGTACTTTTTGTATTTTAATAATTTTTTGCATTTAACATGCTTTAGCTTGTATAATAAAATAAAATATAGACAACAAATTAATAACGCTGGTGATTGGATACTGTGACCTTTTAGAGGTGTGTCCCCTAGAAGGGTAAAGATACAGCCTAAAGGAGGAGTAATGAAGGAGGGAATTGGTGATACTGGTAGGCATTTTACTTAGTTACATATTCAAAAAGTTTGGCAGAAAATGTAAAGGAGGAAAATAATACAGATAGCTTGAAAGGTCAGCATTGTGTATGAGAGACTCAATATTATAATAAAACCATGCATTTATGAGTGTTTTAATGCTTATATATTTTTTGATCTCCACTGTAATTCTGTTAATGATCCTGTTAAATAAGTAGAGCACCCTTTGTTTTGTGGGTGAATGAACTGAGGCACAGTGCAAGTTATGTAGCACAACCAAGGTCGTATAGGCAGTTGGTAATGAAAGTCAAGTCTAGCCAGACTGTATTTTAGAGATTATAGGATAATTTAAGGGCCAAAGAGAGGATGTAAAAAGTATTGCAAGAGTTGAAGGAGAATGGTGGAATGAGATGGACGTCATTACCCTAGGTACATGTATAACTGCACATATGGTGTGACACTACATCATGTACAACCAGAGAAATGAAATGTTGTGCTGCAGTTGTGTACAATGAATCAAAATGCATTCTGCTGTCATATATATCTAATTAAAAGTAATTAATAAAAATAATAGTAATTTAAAAAAGAGTTGAAGGAGAATTTGGACCATCAGTAGGATCAGGACTGTTAAGAATTTGGTTTCTTATTAAACAAGAGGAGGGACCACTTGTTCTGTGATACGAAGTGTGCAAAAATGACCATTTGAAGCAATCAGAAGAAAAGGTGATTTTGAACCACTGCTTTTCAGAGGAGATTCTTATTTTGGTATGAAATCAGGAAGACAAAATGAACCTCACAAAATAATAATTTTGTTTGCAAATAGCCATGTGGATATTTAATATTAGCAATAATGTGCTTGTGGTGTTTCAGAAGTAAAATCTTATTTTTCTTTCATTCAGATCTATTCTTACATATAACCGAATTGGAGGAAGAGTCAAGACACTCACGTTCTGTCAAGGCTCCCACTACTTAGCCATAGCATCTGATAATGGTGCTGTCCAGCTTCTTGGAATTGAGGCTTCTAAGCTGCCAAAGTCTCCTAAAATTCATCCTCTACAAAGCAGGTATCTATCTTTTGTCTTTTTAAAATTTTGCATTTAGTACATTATAGTAATTTAATTTTCCCTCATATACCACAGTGTAGTTGGAGCAGGCCTCTTACATTATACTTCTTTTTTGAGCCCATGGAGTAAATAAATCTGTGCTTTCAACTCAAAACTATCACCTGTGGCTAATTTTAGAAGACATCTTATTTTTTGCCAGTTAGTTTAAAAAGTCAGAAGGGCAGCTTTGAACTTGTAACTCATCCCAGTCTGAAATCTGTCTGAATAATGTAATCACAAGTTATATCTTTTATATAACTACTAAAAATACAATTCTGTCTGGCCCATTTTGAGTATTCTTCATTAAAGAAAACTCAACCGTCAGCATAATGTTGCTTGGCATTAAAATCTCTGAGGTTGATGAGAATATACAGTAAAGAGTTTAGGCATGTGATTTCCTTACCATTTTTAAAACAAAATGCTGGGTTTTTTTTAAAGGAATTTCCTTCACTTCTTATTAATTGTAGCTGCTTACAGATTAAACACATGTAAAATAAGACATTTAAAGATAAAGAGCAACAATTATTTGAGTGACCAGTATATATAATGATTTTGTGTGGTTCCATTTTTATTTCATTCTGTCTCGGTTTTGTTTGGTGTTATCTTGTTGGGTTGTATTATAGTAGAAATATGGGATCAGAAATTAGTAAAAAACAAACCGAAAGAGTGTTAAGTAAATTGTTAGAGGAAGGAGGCATCCCAGTAAAATCAAGAGCAGTCAGGGCATATGTTGATACAATACAAAAATGTAGCCCATGGCTTTTTAAGGAGGAGTTGTTAAATATATCACAATGGAACCATCATGGTGAAGATTTAAAAAGAATAGAAAAGAAAAGCCCAGGAACTCTGCCAGTTGGCACATTGACATTGTGGGCATTGGTATCTGGTTTGCTTAGTCCAAAGCCTTCAGTTCAGACAAAGGTAGAGGAAGGAGAAGACATATTGATTCAAGTAAAAGATAGGCCGATTAGCTCAGTTGGTTAGAGCTTGGTGCTGATAACGCCAAGGTCGAGGGTTCGTTCCCCGTACGCGCCACCAAATGCCGCAGTCTGGCTGGGCACAATTCAGGAGCCACTTGTCAAAAGAAACGAACTTTATTTTTAGAACCACACACGCCAAACAAAACAGCTCCTCAGGAAAAACCTTCAGAGCCCAACTGCCACCACCGGCTTCCCACAAGCCTCTCCACCTCCCCCCTCCTCCTGCTCTTGAAGCCGATTGGCTGGGTCGCGTGGGCGGAGCGAAAAAAGTCCCCCAATGAGCAGCTCCGTGGTCTGAAAGGGCAGGGAAACAGCCCAATGAGCATCACCGCAGAGGAGCCAATCAGTTGGCAGCTAGAAGTTGCTGGGGCTGCTGTGAGCCAATCATCAGCTGGCAGCTGGAAGTTTGCTGGGGCCCCTTTGGCTGTGGCTCTCAACAAATATGTGTTATGTACTGAGGATTCCAAAGACAAATAAAATATTACGTTTTCTAAGAATCTATAGACTAGTGGCAGAAATAGACAAGAATGATTTTAGTGCAGTATGGTAATGTGCCATGTTACATGGTTAACAGGAGTCCATTTGAAAGAGAAGAAGACAGGGAGAATAGATGTGAGCGCCTGAAGCAATGTGGTTGAAAGGGGCATACCAGGGACTAGGGCTGTGGCTCAGCAGTAGCGCACTTGCCTGGCATGTGTGAGGCACTGGGTTCGATTCTCAGCACCACATATAAATAAATAAAATAAAGGTATATAAAAAAAAAGAAAGAAAGAAAGAGGCATACCAGGCAGAAGTGGTAGACCCCTACAGAAAGAAAACAAAATTAGGAGACTTTCACTTAAGTGGATGATAACTCATAGTTGTATAGCTTAAGGCAGAAAAGGAATTTGTGGGATCACCAAGAATTTTTTTGTTTGTTTGTTTTCGTTGTTTTGCTTTGCTTTGTTTTTTGCATTTAAAAATGTGTTATTTTTAGAATAGTCACTAAACAGATTGGAGCAGCTTTAGTCCAGGACATATTTTTATGGCTTTTATTAATAAATACCTGCCAGTTTCCTTAAAATTTGTTTCAGTGGAGGATGACTGTATAGCATTACACATATTGAGTTCATTTAAATTATTGGCAAACTGTGCAATGTGATGACTGTGCCCTCAGGTCACAACACAGATCAGATATGCATATTCCATGCAGGATTCTCTCTCAGCTGACAGCACTTTCTACTGTGAATGTTAATGTCTTTACCTTGAGCAAATTATTTATTGCCTAGATTTGAAGTGCTTGCCAGAATATTTGGGTTTTACTGTATCTGACTATATTATTCTCCGAAGAAACCTTGCCATAGTCAGGTGTTTGTTTCATTCAGTCATAACACTTGTTGTCATGCCTCTTTAGGAATTAAAATTTATGGGAATAACCATTTCACGTTTTATTTGATATTTTGATTTTCCATCTTCCCTGTATCTGGAAATATAGTTAGGATTAGAATATTTGTAAATATAATTACATATGTAAGACAGAGAACTGCAAGCTACAGCCTATAGCATGGTCCATAAAATAGGAATGGTTTTTGCATTTTTAAAGATTTGGAAAAAATATAATAAAGAAGAATATGGATATGAGATATATGTGACTCAGAAGACCTAAAATATTTAATGTTTTAAGAGATATATGTGACTCTTAATAGATAACGTTTAAGAGACAAAAATAAAAGTCTGTGCACAAGCTTGATGTGTACTAATCATGGAGTCTGGCCAGTACACATTATGATATTCTTTTTTTTTTTTTTTTGTGGTACTAGGGATTGAACTCAGTTCATAGGTATGTAGGCAAGCACTCTACCACTGAGGTATATTCCAAGCCCTCTGATGTTCTTTTCAATATAAAAATGCCTCAACTTGAAAAAAAAACTGGAATACCTATATAATAAATAAGGGAATAAATTATTTATTGGCTTATGCATCACTGACAACTCTTAATACATTTTGCTAATGAAACAAATTAGATCCAAAAGACTAGGTATTATATATTTCCAATTATATGATATTCTGGAAAACATAAAATTATAGGGAGGAAGACAAATCAGTGGTTGCTACCAGTTGAAGAGATAGTTAGAGGTTAACTACAAATGGGCTGCACAAGATAGTTTTGGGGATGCGGAATATTTTTCTGTGGTTACATGATGGAAGATACATGGCTATATTTGTCATAACCCATGTACTATATTCCACAAAGAAGTATATAAATATTTAAAAAATCAACCAGTATATAGTGGGAAAGATGGAATGCAATCTGTGACAAATATATTTGTTTTTACAAATGAATCATATCTCATTGAAGAGCATAGAGAATAGAGGAACTAAAATAACTTTGGAAAGCAGTGTTTTAATTCAGTTCTACAAGTTTAATGACTAAAAGAACTGAACTCAAGTGTTATATTCTAGGTGGTTGTTTTTTACAGGAATATGGGTTGACAGCTCTGAAGCTACTTTCTAGGGCTGAAGAAATAAGTAAATATGTTGTAGACAGTGAGAGCCAGTTTTCTCACTAATGGAGAAAGAAGTTAAAAATAAGGAAAATGAGTAAAGGCTAGAATGAACTGCTAGTGATGAAGGTGAAGATTTCCAAATGAACTTATGATACATGTATATATATGTATAGACATACATACACAAAGAGATAGGAATAAATCCACGTCTAACACATAAAGTAGTGTACATAATATATTTTTTAGCTCTGGCCATTGAGAGGAACTAAAATCAGGGATACTGTCATAACACTCAGCATTTATAGTGCCTAGATCTTGGTTTCTTAACACCATTCTCCATTAACAGGAATCAGGACTCCTTGAAGAACTGGTTGATCTTCAATTAGAAACGTAACTTTTACATTTTCTTAAAGTTATTTCACAGTGAATAATTTTAGCCAATGCCACCTTAAACAAAGGATTATGATTTACCTCACCAGTAATACATCTGAATATCAAGTATTTCCCCATATCATACACTTAGAAAGATAAGCCATTTCTGTGGTATCCTTCCCAATGAGGCATACCTTTAATAATGAGAAAACATCAAACAAACCCAAATTGAAAGACATTTTCCAAAATGACTAGCTAGTAGTCTTAAAAAATACAAAGGTTGTGAGAGATTGAGGAACTATCACAGACTGGAGGAGACTAAGGAGATGTAACAACTCAATGCCTTGTGATATCCTGGAGTGGATATTGGGACAGAAAAGGACATTAGTGGAAAATGGATAAAATCAGAATACATTCTGTAACATAATTACTGGTATTGTACCAAGATTAGCTTCTTGGTTTTGATGAATGTTCTATGTCTTTACAAGGTGTTAACATGAGGCGAAGCTGAGTAAAGGGTATACAGAAACTTTGTACTATTTTTGCAGTTCTACTATAAGTCTAAAATTATTTTTTAAAAAAATACTTCAGCTATAATTGTCCTAATGGGATTACATAACTTTTTCTCTTGAACATGGTATATATTCATTTTATATGGAAACTAGTTCTACATTTTTTGGTGAGAGGAAAAGTCTGTATTTATTTTGCTTTATGTATTTCTCTAGAATTCTAGATCAAAAGGAGGATGGCTGTGTTGTGGATATGCATCACTTCAACTCTGGGGCACAGTCTGTTCTTGCCTATGCCACTGTGAATGGTTCTCTGGTTGGCTGGGATCTCAGATCTTCAAGCAATGCATGGACATTAAAGCATGATTTAAAGTCAGGCCTTATTACTTCCTTTGCTGTGGACATCCACCAGTGCTGGCTCTGCATTGGTAAGCTGATTTTCAAGTCATTGACTGGGTTTTGCATGCCACCACTGCCTGCAGTTGCCATATTGGAACTGTTTTTTCCTTTTTTTCTTCATTGGTAATTTCTTTCCATCTTCTCCCTTTTTCATAATTATTATAATTATTGCAATTTATTTATTTTTTTATTTCAAGACAATTTGGAAAGGTAAAATCAGTATCACAAGGCATAAACAATTTCCTTCTCGATCTTAAATTAGTATCTTCATAATCATTATAGTGATTAAATTTTCTGGCATTCTCTTACTCTGACAGGAAATCACCAGGCTTGACTTAAAAAAAAAATAGAATTTGAGTTCCTGCAGACACAGTTAAAATTGTGTAACATCAATTACACAGTAACCTCAGACAAGCTGTTCAACTCAAGTCTCAGAATCTTCATCTTCAAATGGGATTAATGCTTTCAAAGGCTGCTTTGAGGATTTAATGAGCTAAAAGCTTATATCAGTGTCTGGTGCAGGAGAAGAGCCAGCAATGGTTTCTCATGTTATTATCTTCCAAGCCTCTTTTCCCCAAAGGTTGAAGATACACCATGTGGTGATATCTCTCTCTCTCTCTCTCTTTTTTTTTTTTTTTTTTTTTTTTGGTGTAAGGATTGAACCCATGGCCTTGTGCATGCGAGGCAAGCACTCTACCAACTGAGCTATATCCCCAGCCTCTACCATGTGATCTTGCTTGCTTCTTTCTTCTGTTTTTATTGTTGTTGGTTTTTGAAAATTTTTAATTTGATGAGTTCTGGAAAATATATAATATAAAAATATATACAATGTACCAAAAATATATATACCACAAATGGGATACAAACATTTTCATCACTTCTTGAAAAATTTCCTCATACTCCTTTACATTCAGTGTCCTCCTCCCAGCCGCTAATAAAACCACTCATCTCATTTCTGTCTCCATAATTTTGCATTTCCCAGAATGTCATAAAAATAGAATCATATAATTTGTGTCTCTTTTTTTTTTGGCTAAGCATAATTTTTTTAGAATTTTCCATGTGATTGAATGTATGAGAAGTCTTATTTATTGTTGAGTGACATTGTAGTCTATTGATAATTTATGTATCCATCACATTCTCCAGTTAATACATTGTTGTTGTTTCTTGCTTTTATTTAGTTCTGAGTAAACATTTATAAATAGGTTTTTGTAAGGACATAGATGTCCATTTATTATAAGTACGTACCCAAGAATGGTATTGCTGGTTTTAAAATTTTTGATTTTTAATTAACAAATAATCATTGTACATATTTATGGGGTACAATGTGATGTTTCCATGTATCTTCATATTGTAGAATGATTAAATCAGGTAATTAACAGATCAGTCACTTCACGTACTTATTGCTTGTGGTGAAAACATCTAAAATGTACTACTTTTAGCAATTTTGAAACACACAATGCACTATTGTTATTACCAATCTATGCAATAGATCACTAAAGCTTATTCCTTCTATGAAACTTTGAACATCTTATATCTACATTTTCTTCCCTTTTCCTGTTTTAAGTGTCATCTCCTTGCCCCCATAGTACTTTGAACCTGCCCCTTAGGAAGGTATCACATCTTACTCTTTCTCTCTTATTCAGAAGAATTAACAATCTTCTGTGTCTGAATTTAGGTTTCTTAATTCCCTAATTTATGTTTGCAACAATTATATATCTGCCCTTTTCTGTATTACTTGGGTTTTTTTTAGATGTTGATGGACCTTTATTTTATTCATTTATTCATATGTGGTGCTGAGAATCAAGCCCAGTGCCCCACACATGCTAGGCAAGTGCTCTACCACTGAGCCACACACAACCTCAGCCCTTCTTTTTATGTAGTTTATGTAGAATGCATTATTTTTGCCTTCTGTCTCAGTAAACTGTGCAGGTACAGGAAGATGTAATATTAGGTCTAGAAAATTAGATATTATATACTAGCAAGTTAGCAAATGGTAGTGATGCCTCTTAGGCTCCCTGATCAGCTTTTAGGGGGAAGCTTATGTTTCCTGTACTATTTGAGTCATTGTCTTAGAGTGGGTCAGTTTGACATGCAAGCTGTCTTTGTGTAACTACCACCCCTTCCATCCCACTCCTGCTGGGATTGGAAACCAATATAAGAATTTGCTTTCATGACCAGAGTTTAAGTTGCTATGGGTAGATGCAAAGACTTCACCCCAGTTTCTGCTGTGATTGGATATCCATATTCATCTCCAGGATGTTTTAGAGAAAAGGGCACATGAAAATGATTGAAATCTGATGACAGCTGCAGAGCTACTACCAACTTTGGATTCCAAAGTGATCACTGGATAAAATCCCCTATTACACCATTATTGAAGGTAGTCTGAACATTTTGACTTACCAATTCAGTTTATATTTTCTCTAGTTTTTGTTTTTGTGAATACCTTTGGCAATTAATAACAGTATCAGTAATTAATGAATTACTCATTTTAAATTTACATTCATTAGACAGTACTCTACAACATTATGACAAGCACTTTATGTCTGTTATTTAACAGCTATAGGTACTGTTTGAAACTGGGAAGACAGCTACATGAGAATGAAACCCTTTTCTAAGGGATGAAGGCAATTTTAAAATACATTGACATAAAGCTAATACTTTGTACAAATGCCCCCCTAGTGTGCTTTGATCATTAGATGGTAATCTTTTTATGCTTCTTTTTCTTTAAGGTACAAGTAGTGGTACCATGGCTTGTTGGGACATGAGGTTCCAGTTGCCAATTTCCAGTCACTGTCATCCTTCCAGGGCTCGAATCAGGCGCCTTTCAATGCACCCTTTGTATCAGTCTTGGGTGATAGCAGGTAAGATGAAGGGCCAGCTTTTGTGTATTGGGGGGTTTTCTTGGAAAATGTGTTATATCCTGTTGCTAAGATACATTTTTAGTGTTTTGCTTTATATATAAAGAACTGCTTTTCCTGTGATGTTCTGTCCATAAATGGAAGCTCTACTGGGTGCTCAGGCAGAAGTCTGGTGTCTTCTTAGGGTATTGCTGAGTTGCTGAGAGTGGCCTCAAGCTTGTAATCTCTTACCTCAGCCTCCTGAGTTGCTAGGATTATGGGTACTAACTCTTCTTTTTCTCATTCCACCTCTAGTGCATCAGCTATTCTACAAATTCTGTCTTAAAATATATCCAGAATTTGACCACTTCTTACTACATTATTGGCTCCCTAGTTCAAATCACCATAATCTCTGTCCTTTCTTTGCAATATCCTCTTAATTCCCTGCTTCTGACTATGTCTCTTAAGATTTTTTTTTTCTGCTTAATAACTCCCAGTGGCTTTTCATTGCAAGTAATAGCTAGTGTGGTCCAAAAGGCTCTATGGACCATAAGGAGAGATCAGCCCTCATAACCACTGTCTAACCTTTTTATCAGTCAGAGTTCCAATGAGAAACTAATGGCATACCAATGGTAGAAAAATTATAAGGATTTATTTTCAAAGAAACTGTTGCAAAGATGTGGATATAGGACTATCATAAGATATTGCAGTAATACAAGATTAATAATAGCAGAGTAGCAGTAGAAAGCATGAGTGGAAGGTATAGTTACTGGAATTTGGAAAGAAATTGGATAGAGAAAACCATTTTGAGAGGAACAGTTATTTGGAGGTGAGGGAAACAACCAGGTTGGGGTAACTGGTCTCTATTCCCTCGGGGCTCCTTATGGGCATATGTTAGTTTTCTGTGACTGCTATAACAAGTTACCACAAACTCTGTGGCTTGACATAACACAGTTTTATTTCCTAACAATTCTGGAAACCAGAAATCTGAAGTGGGTTTTGTGGGCCAAAATCATGTTAGCAGCAGGACCATATTCCCTCTGGAGGCTCTTCTGTTTCTTTGCAGTTTCCCACTTCTGTTGCTGTACTCCTTTAGCTAATGTCTCCTTCTTTCATATTCAAAACCAGAAAGATCATCTTGGTTCATTGCTCTAAGCAAATGAAGCCTGGTATATTGTCAGTCCCCCTGCATCACAATCCTAAGGGATAATTTCTCTCTTAGGCCTTCGAGTTTCCAATTTTTGTGATCTGTCACAGATATGCTCCAGTTATAACTCATGTTTCTCTTTATTCATCTTTCTCCAAAATAGCCCACGGATTCCCCCCCCCTCCCATTTAGTTCTTTCTTGCTAAAGTAGTATATCTGCCTTTTTAGTCCCTATTAAAATATTCTGTCCATGATGGGACCTGGATTCTCACCCACCAGATGTGATTTTTTAAATTCCCTGCATTCAGGTGGAGCTTACACTTTCTTACTTGTTTATTTGCCATTGTCTTCTTATTTTCCATATATCCTTTTTTTTCTCCACTTCTGGAGAAACTCACAAACTTAAACAAAAAACATAGGTTTCTTGAGGGCTGGATCTCTATGTGATTTGTCTTTCTGCCCTATAATTCTTTTCACCAGGTTGGAGACCAGTAAATATTTATTGTTAGGCTATTAAAAACTTGTTAACTACACCCACCCAATATGGTGATGGGTTCATGGTGTTATTTAAAAGTGTTAGTCAGTATTTCTTATAGGTTGGGAAAAAATTGCTCTACGTACCACGATGTGAAAGCTCTGAGTGTGAGATCCTTCTGGTCTAACAGTTCTGGCCTTTGTCTCTCTCAGCTGTTCAGGGGAACAATGAAGTATCTATGTGGGACATGGAGACTGGTGACAGAAGATTTACTCTCTGGGCCAGCAGTGCACCACCACTTTCTGAATCACAGGTTTGTCTCCAGTTCTAACTGTAAAGGATATTATTGCTTACATCCTAAGCACTTTCAGGTATTTTAGCAAACAAGGGATCTATTGGGCTTTGGGGTTATGATTAAAATTTGAGTTTTTAATAACATCAAGTATCATGTGGCCATTGCTGCATGCATATTTTCTAATTCCTTAAACTTGCTTGTGTCTGCTTTACTGAATGTTTTGGTTGCTAATTATATAAAGTTTGTAGTATCTCTTTAGAACTACAGTGTAGACTTGGGTTAATTAGGCAAATCCTGGATTCAAGTTTAGGTTATGAAAAAATGGAATATGACCATCTTACATATGAGGATCCTGACTTAACCATGGTTTGACCAAATGATTTTTTTACTTTATAGTGGTAGTGTAGAAGTGATAGACATTCATTAGAAACCATATTTGAAATTTTGATCTTTTATTGGGCTAACAGGTATGTGGTCCAATACACTCTTGTGATGCTGGGCAGTGAGCCATAGCTCCTGGTCAGATCACAACGGTAAATAACTAATACTTGAAGATAGGTGTATTAACTGTATTTTCAACTTACAATAAGTTTATTTGGACATAACCCTCACATAAATCAAGAAACATCTGTACTTTTGTTTTTAATAGTCACAATCATGTTGCCAGGGTACTTCATTGGGGCAAAAGGTAGGATTTTTATTTTATTTTATTTTTTTGGTGGTGCTGGGGATCAGACCCAGAGCCTCCCATGTGCTAGGCACATGCTTTGCCAACTGAGTTCCATCCTTAGCCCTTTCCCTCCCTGTAGGAAAGATTTTTTTCCCTTTAACTGTGGTCTTGCTCAAGGTGGTCCTAAAGAGAAAATTTTAGAAAACTGAACAGGCTGCACCTCTCTGTTCAGAACAATACAAAGCAACTATACTTCAAAGTCCCAAAAAAGTAGATTTAACTTATATAACTCATTTCTCATATCCTCTGGTAACCAAGTGTGACTATAGAACTATCAGCAGTTAACTTGCCTCTAGAAATAGTATTCCATTAGTGGAAGGCACTGATGTCTTTTATTTGACACGCCATCTTTGCTTCTTTTAAGCCTTCTCCTCATAGTGTCCATGGTATCTACTGCAGTCCTGCTGATGGAAATCCTATCCTGCTAACAGCTGGCTCAGACATGAAAATAAGGTATAGTATCAAAAAAATTCTTAAAAAGACGGATGAGTACATTGGTTTATGAAAGGTGTTATTACAGATACTGGTGACAATTTAATGTTTTAAACTATCAGCACATTACAAGGGCAACAATTAGTACTCTATTATAATTAATGTTATATTATTGATTCTAGAAAAATCTTTTTCTAATCACAGTATAAACAATGCATTGATGAATGTAAGCCAATGAGTATTAGTTCTTCCTATTATCTCGTGAAGATTTTCCCTATTTATTTCCTCTTCCCTAGGTTTTGGGACTTGGCTTACCCAGAAAGGTCCTATATTGTGGCAGGAAGTACAAGTTCCCCATCTGTGTCCTATTACAGGAAAATAATAGAAGGCACTGAGGTTGTTCAGGTACGTTACTTTTTATTTTTCTTTCTTTTTAACTTTTGTAGACACAAAATTGGGTTTGGTCAAGTCTGGCAATAACTTTTTTAAATATAAGAAATATGGGAAAATAAACAAGGGGAGAAATGAATTACAGTAGATGGGGTAGAGAGAGAAGATATGAGGGAAGGGGAACGGGGATAGTAGGGGATAGGAAAGGTAGCAGAATACAACAATTACTAATAGGGCATTATGTAAAATTGTGGATGTGTAACCGATGTGATTCTGCAATCTGCATTTGGGGTAAAATTGGGAGTTCATAACCCACTTCAATCTAATGTATGAAATATGATATGTCAAGAGCTTTGTAATGTTGTGAACAACCAATAAAAAATAAATAAAAAAATAAATTACTGGATATAGTGAAGCCCTAGAGTTTAGATGTATGTGGAATTTATCATACTCCTAACTAACATAATGATATGACATTTTAAACAATGTCAACATATATAGTCACACAAATAAAGAAAATTAGGAGACTAGTATATTTGTGGAACCTGAAAATAAATTAGAAAAAAAAAAGAAATATGATTTATTTTCTCTTGGATTTTTTGTATTTTTATAAATTAATTTATTAAGGAATAATAAGCATAAACCACATATAAGTATATAGCTCAAAATGAAAAGTAGATACTTTACAAAGTTAAGGTCTTGGGGCTGGGGATGTGGCTCAAGCGGTAGCGCGCTCGCCTGGCATGCGTGCGGCCTGGGTTCAATCCTCAGCACCACATACCAAAAAAGATGTTGTGTCCGCCCAGAACTAAAAAATAAATATTAAAAATTCTCTCTCTCTCTCCCCCCTCTCTCACTCTCTCTTTAAAAAAAAAAAAAAAACAAAGTTAAGGTCTGAGAAACATAACAAGTACTTTTATTATTTACTTTTACAAAAGACAAATTTAGGGACATTGAAGTTAAGAAATTTTTCTGAGTCACAGGTAGTAAACAACCTAGTAGTAAACTCAAATCTCACTGTTAGGACTCTAAACTTGTGTCCTTTGCTTAGAAATTTCAAATGTGATTTATCTGAAAGTGCCTTGGCCAGGTAAGCACTTCCTTCATGACAAAAAATGAGGAGCTGTAGAAATGCTAGAACATTAGATATATATTTACTTCTATGTTTTGGTCATTTTTACTTCTCCCAATTTATACTCTTTCCCTTTTTTACATTTGATGTTAATAAAAATTAATAGGCCCAGACTGTTGGCCATTTGTAAGTGTTCCATATTTGTACATGGCTACTCATGCACTCCAGTGGCTGGAAACCCAGCATGTCATTTTGGACTCTTTCCTTTTGCTCTTTTTGTTCAGTGTGAGAGTGTGACTACTTTACATGAGGTGTTAACTTCAAATCAACAACTTATCCTAGAAAGAATTCTGATAAGAGGCAGAAGGTGGTGTGGATTTAACTCTGGCTCTCTCCTTGATTTCTAACTATCAAACAGGAAATTCAGAATAAGCAGAAAGTAGGACCAAGTGATGACACCCCTCGAAGGGGCCCAGAGTCTCTGCCTGTGGGACATCATGACATTATCACGGATGTTGCCACTTTCCAGACCACACAGGGCTTCATTGTGACTGCCTCTCGAGATGGGATTGTGAAGGTGTGGAAATAAAGTCTACTGACTCATGTGAATTGTAATAAAGTTTTAAATGTACAGTTATTCAAAAGAAAATGTATTTCTAGAAAACAGAAGCGAGAACAAATTCATTTGCTTAATTTTTAAAATCATGCCTATATTATTATTTCAAAACTAAACAAATCACACCCAAGGTGGTTAACAAAGTTGACATGGCTAGTTTACTTGTGCACCTTTCTTCAAGAGTTAGCCAGACAACAGTGTCTTAGACTTTTTGTTGTATATGTCATAGAGATGAGAAATGTAAAATGCAAAGATGAATATGATGTTTATTTTGTATTGAAAAAGATGGTTGTAAGCTATTATAAACACATTTTTGCTATTAAAAAATGCTATTCAAACTAAACTTTACTCAAGCATCCCAATAATTTTTGGTTTGTTTTTTGGGTGGTGTTTTAAATAGTAATCATAAGCAAGGGAAATCTCTCTAACAGCACTTATTCTGAACTGAATAAATGAACTTGGTGTCACAAGGAAACAGAGACAGAACTAGGCCTTGGGTCCAAATCTTTGGACACTCAGAACTGTATTCTTCTCTGCTCTCTGATCTTTCTTCCTTTGTTTTACAGTCTGCCTTATTAGGTATTTAACACTGTAAAATTAATTTCTGATGTATTAGCTCTGGAAAAATTGAGTCTTCTTGGCCACGATCATTATTTTTTATAAGCTCTACCATAAATTCTGTAGCTTGGTCTACCAGCTTGCATTATCCAGCGAAGATTATTTATTAAATACCTTGACAAAAAAAAAGATCAAGTGAAAAACATGCCAGAAATTTGTATTTTCAAAAGACCTTTCCCACTAAGATAAAACCCTTAAAGGTAATGGGTTACAGTTTGTATGCAAACCTAATTTTCCACATTTTATTCTTATCTATTTACAGAATGGTTCATGGTGTTGAAAATATTTGAGTTTTAGATACATGAGTATAAAAACATTCAGTAGATTCTGAGTTTGGTGCAAAACACTACTTGTTAAGAAATACACTAAACAATTTTCTATTTTTCTGTAATCATTATCATTGTTATTTTGAGACATGGTCTTCCTCTTGCCCAGGCTGGCCTCAAACTCATGACCCTCCTGCCTTAGCCTCCCAAGTAGCTGAGATTATAGGCATGTGCTACCACACCCAGCTATATTTCTTTAATTATATAATTCAGCTTTAGTATGTAACAGTTTACAAAGCATATATAACTAGATTTTCAATTCAATAACTTAATTTTTAAACAGATAACAACAGAATTGTTGGAAAATGCCAGTCACTTGAAAAAAGTCAGGAGTGATTAACTCTGACGGTACCCCTAGTTTACTGGGGTAGTAGTCTGTATCCTTAGTATTGGCATTGTCGTGGTGTGTTGCCTCAGTTTCCCTTTAAGTCTGTTAAGACCATATTTACTGGGGGGCGGGGGCTGGGGTTATGGCTCAGTGTAGAGTACCTGCCAGGCATGTGTGAGGCCCTGGGTTCAATCCTCAGCACTGCATATAAATAAATAAATAAAATCTAAAGATCCATTGACAACTAAAACAAAAAAATTTTTAAGACCATATTTACAGGGTTTCTAGGTTTTAAGTCAGATTTAGAGTCTTCACAGGTTGGGGAAAATTTTTTGATACATGAATTTCACATGGATAAGAGGCTTTAGGCCAGAAGCTATTAGGTAAGCCATTAGACTAATAAATGTGGGAAATGCTGAGAAAACAGTGAATGGGCTGACAGGAATATGATCCTTTTTTCCCATTGTCATTCTTCTCTCCTCAATTCCCCAAATAATGCTACTTTTTTAAAAAAAATTGGTTGAATTATTACTAAGTATTATAATCCATAGCATGTTCAATTATATCCCTTTTTAAAATTATTTTCAGATATACATGACAGTAGAATGTATTTTGACATCTTATACATACATGGAGTATAACTTATTCTAATTAGGATCCCATTCTTGTGGTTGAATATGATGTGCAGATTCACTGTGGTGTAGTCATATGTGAACATGGGAAAGTTGTGTCTGAGTCATTCTACTGTCTTTCCTATTCTCATTCCCCTCCCTACCCTTGACATACCTTTTTGACCTCTGTTTCTTTCCCCACTTTTTTTTTAAATTGATGCATTATAGTTGTACAGACTGATAGGATTTATTGTTAGATGTTCATACATGCACACAATACATAATTTAACAATGTAATTTGGCCTATATCACTCTCCAGCACTTCTTCCCTCCCTCCCAACCACCCACCCTTTAGTCCCTTTCCTCTACTGATCTCCCTTTGTTGTTGCTGTGGTTTTTAAATCAAGTTTGACTCACAGCTCAGTGCAGAGATAATGGGAGGCTGGTCCCTTACAATCAATTTGCATTTCTAAGCCAAGATGCACCACAACAGCACTTTATTAACATGCACTTAATTTTTGCTGTTTTTCACTTTAGGAGAAAGGTAAATCATGGAAATGCCAAGATTAGGAGTTATTAAAAAGGAACTTCTTTTTGTAGAATACTTCTGATTCCTCACCTATTAATGATTAAAAATATGACCCAAAATGCTAAAAAACAATCTCAATCACAAGAAAATATTTGTTTGGTGTACTTTACTTATGAACACAGGAAAAAAAATACATTTCCAAAGTATTTCCAATAATAAACAGAATAAAGGTGTTTGTACTTAATCCAAACTTAATTAGAAAAGTTCCTGTTATTAAAATGCCTCTTAAATATTATTCATCAATTTCCGGTAATGGAAAAAAAATTTTTCCTGAACCCCAAAGCACCATTTAGGATGGACGAAGAAACCTGATGTGTTTTATTCTTCTCTGTTACCTGAGTATTAGTGCGACATTTAACTCCTTGGACTTCTTGCTCCTCTGAAGATGTGGGAGCTATCTCCGTAGAGTTGCCTGAGTAGAGATGGCAGAAGTGCTTCAAAAAATACTACAGATGGCTTTTCGTTTCAGGCATTATAAAAGAGGTATAGAAAAGAAAATCTGAATGGACCCTGCTGGTCTTGGTATCAGTTATCTCATATCTGTGCAGTTTCCCTCCCTTACTAAAAACAGTGATATTCTGCCTAGCAGGGTCATTGCTACCAGCTGTGGAACCAGCTCTTAGACTGAGGTAAGGTCTGAATATTGAGTCTAAATAAACAGTGCTACTTGGGTGTTTAGTTGTTGAAAATTTCATCATAAGAGATGAAATTGAATGGGGATAAGGAAACAAAGTCATCAGAGAATGATACTAGAGACTAGGCACTTTGAAGATGTTTTCCTGCTCTGATTTACTCTGATCTCTTGGATTTCTTCAACCGATATGGATTTTTAGATTGAAGTTTTAAAGATTTTCTTACCTTTTTCAAACTCAATATCTATTTAAAGCTCTTTTCAGAGTTTTGCCAATCCTGTTTTGGTGCTGTTCATTATTGACTCAATAAGTACCAGAAGTAATTCAGAACCTTACCCATAACCAGTTGTCTTTACCCTTCTTCTCTAAAGCATACAAGGATTAATGAAAATTAATAAGTGACCATAACAAGGAAGAACGACTGGAAATCCATCAAAATGGCTTAGCAGGAAGTTTTATAATGAAGATAGAGCATCCAACTGAAAAGCAATAATTTATGTTCTAGGAGAATTAATGAGTTCCTCAGTGGGTTTAGGAGGATTTAGAGCTGGAGAAAATACCCCTCTGTTTCTCACCAGTCCAAACAAACAACTGCAGAAGATGAAAGACAAACTTTTAGTATAAACCCATTTGAGTAGTAATCATTCCACACAGAAATAGGATGTGTTTTAAGTGGAAAAATAACGAAAGGTCAAATATCCAAAAATATGATATACAAACAGCATCAGTCTCTGGGTAAATGTTATTCAATTTGTACCAAATGTTAAAAAAAATTGGTTAAATAGATGAGCATTAAACAGTGCTGAATTAAGAAAGAAGGCTTGGTTTGCAGTAAATGGATTGAGAAATCTGCAATCAAAAGTATTAGCATTGGCTCATGTACACACATATACACTATGTAAAATTTACCTTTAAAGTATATCTCCATTACACTTTCCAAAGTACTTCTTTCATTCTTCCTTTTTCTAATGATAACAGTTGTTAAACATATCAGTCTTAGAGTGCTAGAACTGTCAGGAATGGTCAAATAAATGGTAAGATATATCTTAATACCAGTGAGTATGGAGAGTCAAGTTACCTGATAATCTACAACCTGTGGCTTGTTCATCCCACCAGAATGGACTTCTGGTAGGCAGATATCCAAATAAAAGTTGCCAGAGTTCTGGAGTAGATTTAGTTATTATTTAAGTCCAAGTCTTACCATGCTAAATTATTTGAGCACTTTCTTGAATGTATTATCTTTTGGGAGTAGGTTTTGTCATTCTCCTTCCATTTTTAGAAGTATGGGATGTGCTCCTGGGAAAATTCCGAATAGCATCATCTCTACCACCTCTCACTACTCTTGAAAGATATTTCTTATCTTGGAAGAATTTTGTCCGCTGTAATGCATCTTCTTTGAGGACAGTTTTCTGTGGTCCAGGAACAAAGCTATACAACAAGGAAGAGAACATCGTAGAAGATAAATGCCACTTCAACTTTAATAGACTCCATATTAATCTTTTTTTCCTAAATTAATTGTTGTACTCATTTCCTTATTGCATCCTTCCTCCAGGGTAATTTTAAAAAGATTATTAAACTGGGGATTTACACTGGCCCATATATCACAAGCTGAAGTATGCAAAAGTATAATTTTGGTAGCAGCATTTCTTCTGTATGGAACATGTTCCACCCAGACCTTCATATGGTGGGTCTCATTCTTCAGATTTGGGTTCAAATGGTCCCTCATCAGAGACCACCACATTTATCATTTTCCCAGTTCCTTCCCCACTTTCAGTCACCCAGCACAGCATGTTTTTATTTTCTTCATAACACTATCTTAATTTTTATTTACTTATAAACTTATTCATGTTCTGTTTACCCAAACAGAAAGTGAGTTTTGTGAAACCTTATCTGTTCACAGAAATCATCAAAAAGCATCTGATGAAAACATGACTATATGCCACACACTTCTTTCCTCTCTTCCCTACATTTCTTCCTCCTGTCCACCCATCTATCCCTCCAAATATTTATTTTCACCTCTGTGTAAGGCTCTGTGTTAGCTATAGTGGGAGAAAGAGAGCCCAGTCTGGTAGATACATAAAGAGCCTGATTGGGAGTCATGAATAACCCAACAACAGAGGAGAGTGGGAGTCAGACTCTAGAATGCCTTGAATTCCAGGTAAAGTAGTTGGAGAATTGTAGGGGCCAAGTGGCAGCTAGAAATTCAAACCTGCCCATACAACTTTCTGCACAGATAGAAATGTCTTATAATCTGCCCTGGCCAGTATGGCAGTCACCAGCCACATATAGCTATTGCACACTTGAGACAGTGTGACTGAAGAACTGAATTTTCTAATTCATAAAATCTTTTTTAAAATATTTTTTCAGTTGTAGATAGATACAATATCTTTATTTTTGTATTTATTTTTATGTGGTGCTGAGGATTGAACCCAGGGCCTCATGCATGTGAGGCAAGCGCTCTACCACTGAGCTACAACCCCAGCTTCTAATTCATATAATCTTAATTGCTCTAAATAGCCATATATAACTAGTGGCCACTGTATTGTACAGTGCAAGAAAAGAGCCATTCAGACAAACAATTTAAGGGATATAGTAGAAAGAGCCATGGGTCCAAAAAATGTAATCCAGGACCTCTACTTACAAGCTGAGCAGTCTGGGCAAATCATTTAACTAGACTAATCCTTGTTTCTTCAGATATGAAGTGGAAATGAAAAATAATGCATGTTTTTGTGATCAACAATCGAAGTCCCTTACCTTGGGGCTCTGTTGGTTATAGTGCATGGAGGTGAAGGTCAGTGACAGAGCTGAGCTATATCCCAACTTTTTATTTTCCTTTTTTTTTTTTTTTTTTGGTACCAGGGATTGAACCTGGGGGCACTCAACCACTAAGCCACATCCCCAGCTTTTTTTATATTTTATTTAGAGATAGGGTCTCTCTGAGTTGCTTAGTGCCTTGCTTTAGCTGTGGCTGGTTTTGAATTCGAGCTCCTCTTGCCTCAGCCTCCCAAGCCGCTGGGATTATAGGCATATGCCACCATGCCCCCAAATCCCAACTTTGCTGAAAGTAAGAGTCCAATGTTACTTTCACTGAACTAGGTTTTAATTTAGGACAGTATGGAGAACTACTGAAATACCTGGAATAGAGAGTGAAATAGTAAATGTTATGAAAGCACCTGGATATGGTTACAGAATGGCAGGCTCCTCATAAATATTTGGAGAATGAATGTGAGAGACTGGTGACATGAGAAGAGAGAGGTTCATTGATGTTGATAAACTTCAGCTACTAGCTGAATTGTGGTCAAGGGACAATTCAAGAGAACTTCCAAATGTTGATCAGAACAGTGGCAATATTCATGGTGATCCATTCTTTCTGCTTTCACTAGCTATAAAATCTGACCTCACAAAACATCAGTACTTAGGAAATGAGCACAGTGGGAAAATATATAACAAATTTGAACTAAAATCATTTTGCTTTTTTACATATGCATGAACATATGAATGTGCACTCTCCCTCATCTATAAACAGAGTTATAGGTGAAGGAAACCCTCAGAATAGCAGAACCATGCCATTCGTGTTCCCTGACACACCCCCACCAAACTGCCAAGCACTAGATACTATGTGTCTGGCTTCTGAAACTCAAATCACAAAGTGCATTTCAGTTCACTTCTGTCAGTGTCGAGATGTACTAAGATGATCCAACTTAAGAACAGTAGCCATAGCTAAATTTTATCGTGAACACAACTTCTTCACACACTCTCCCATTTTTATCCTTCACTGTATTATTAATTTCCAGACTCAGTTATGAATTCAAATGCTCAGTCATGATTGTCTATATACACAGAATATGGCACCACCGATCATGGAGAAGGCATTCTTGTGTCATAAGCCATGGTTTTCATGAATTGATTATCTTATTTTGTTCTCTTCCACCATCTCCCTCCTACCTTTCCTTTTTATTTTTCTTTTTATGGAAAATTTAATTATGTTTGTCGTCATCTTCCATCTTTGTTAAGAAAAAATTGTGAATTTGCAACTCCTCAAAGCATGACATTGCTATTTTCCCCTTCTCAAATATTTTTATTCTCAAAAGGGATCGAACATTAAAACATCCTACCTTTGAATTTCTATACCTTGTCTTATAGTAGGCATTTGCAATCCCTAAGCATTTGATAAATACCATTTATTTCCCAGTTTTATTTCTCTTTTTTTCTACTCTCTAATGTTCAGAAAATTCTGTGCTGATTGGTGATTCCATCATTAGCTAGTCAAGACAAAGAAATAAGGATGAAATAGTTGATTCATTTTGCATCTTGTGCTCAGCTCCACTAAAAACCATTGAAAGAAAGATGTGGCAAATTCTAAATAAAAAGGGGGGAGGTGGATGGAACTAATTATAGATTTCAGTTCTCTGTGAAAAACAGATTCCTCCATCTATGCAGATAATCAGGAGTGAGCTGTGCTACATAATTGACTTGCTGCATTGGAGTAGAAAATATAGACAAGATTGCTTCTACTTCCAAAATTATTTTTACCTTAATATATGTTTTGTATGTCCATAAAACATACTTAGAAAAGCCGAATTGCAACAGATGTGTTATTCATATGGCATTGGTGACTGTGTCCATTTTTATAATTCACTTACTCTGGCTCTAGCTTGTCACTGCTTTAGAATCTGGCACAAATGCTTCCCTGACTGGATAAAGCAATAAACAGGTGGCTTTCTGTCTTATTGTCTCTGAGCCGGTTCTAAGTGCTTATACAAGAGCTACCCTGCAATCTTAACCTCTGGCCATCTGTCTCCCTGGTAGCTTGTGGTTAACTCTTTTCCATCTGATAAGAACCAGCTTCTTATGCATTTTCCTCAAAATCTCACAACAGAATGATCCAATTCCTAGGCAGGTCATTCGGAGGGCGGCCAGACCTCTTGCCTAACAGGCATTTTTGTCCCCCACAATCCTCTGTTCAGTTCTGCTTCACTTCTCTTAAATGACTCAACTAGCAAGTTTCAGGAGCAGCTGGGTGACTCATTACCTTTTATGAGAGTCTTTGGTCATTTAAAAGAAGGCCTGGGGAGTCCTGGTCTATTATACCATCGGGGAGTTCACCAATGTTGAAACGTGGAACAGATTTTACTTCTCAATTCTTGATACCCCAGCCATTTCATCATTTCAGAATCACAGGAGAAGCTGAGCCTCCTGTGTATCTAAGGCATTGTAGAGAAGGGGTTAGAAACTTCCTGTCCAAAATTGCTGTGAGTCTTCTCTTCCTACTCATATTGCTCTTCAAACAGAGAGCATGGTGGAGTGGTTTCCAGAAATGCCTTTTAATTGTGTGGGTTGACTCTGGCATATGCCCTTGCAGTCATGGCTGGCTGCATCACACTTGGAGCTCAATACAAAATGCAAATTTGAGCCTCCAGTTTAGAAAAACTGAAAATAATTTTTTTTTCCTCTGTTGTCTCTGTCCAACCTGCCGTGGAAAATTTTTATTTACCTTTAAAAGTCCAGTTCCCTATGAGTTGGCCTGTGAAGCCAACTGTCAGATTCCTCCTCTCACCAGCCTCTAGACAGTTGGTCTGGAAATTGAGCCAGGCATCTCATCTTCCCTCAGCTGTCTGTCCTAACCCTCAGCAGAGGGGTGATCCCCAAGAATATCACCACCTCCTTCCTGGAATGTACTGGGTGCTTACATGGAGGAAAGCAATGACAAATGTATTGTGGCATCACTAACTTGGAGCAGATGGCCACTGCCTTCCCGGTCCCCACTCTTTTGTGTGCCTGGGTCCCTCACCAAGAAGGGGGAGGTAGGGCAGACCCAGGGAGCCAGGAGGCAGCAGAAAATGGGGTGGTAAGTAGACTGAGGCTCCAAGTCCCCATTTGCCACTGTGTGCCATTTGCCATTGTGTCCATTTGGACCCCAATACAAAACACAAATTCCAAAATAACATTAATAGTGACTGGAGAGCACTAAATCCCAAATTCAGACCCTACTGAGCACCCAGGCCCTTTGCAAGTGCACAGCCCACAAAACTAGCCAGCTTGTAGCTCTGCCACATCTGCCTCAGCCCTGCTTTTATACAGCTTTAAGACATCCTCCATGTAAAGATGTGGCCTCACTCACTCCATTTCCCTCTTCTGAGCTGCCAGGCACCTGCAGCAGGGGGCGCTCTGCTCCTCCTAGATTGAGGCAAACAGGCTTGTTTTAGGCTTGAATTCAGGCAGTATTTGCTGCTGGACAGTTCCCCTGGACAACTCTCCCCAGGAGGTGAGCAAGAGATTGCAGGCAGACGCCTCTCAGAGAGGCCAGAGCTGGGGCTTCTGGATTGCCTGCCTGGCTTGATCTCCACACATAAGTGCACATGCTACACACTACACAACAGAAGTAGGCATGCTGCCTAAGGCATTTGCCAGGTGCCTGGGGCACACTTGTTTGTGGTCTGTGGCTGTGTGTGAGTACAGAATGACTTATCACAAAAATAAACACTCAAAATTACTTGATTTCACTTATTTCTAATTTATACTATTCAGTATTTCTAATGTATGCTATTCAGTTTTAATAGAACTTTTGCCCTTTTTGATATATCTTAATTTTAAAAATTAAGTTCTACTTTTACTGTATTACACACAATAATATGTTTACTACATTATTTCTTTTCCTTTCTCTGTTTTTTTTTTCTATGAAATCTTAAGACCAATGCTTAGATCATTAGCTTTTAGGGTTTTAAAATTTTCTCTAACATAGGAATTAAAACTATATATGTTCCTAAATCATGACTGTATCCCATAAATTTTGACACAGCATTTTGAATATTAAACAGTTCTAAGTACTTTTAAATTTTCATTATTTCTTTTGTCCTGTTATTTATTTAGAAATGTGGTTTTAGTATAAAAGCATCAACTTTAAAATAGTTATTAATTTCTAAGTTAACTGCATTGTGTGGGTTGTATGACACCAAGTCATAGAGATGTGTTGACACTTGCTTTATAAGTTAAAAATCTTGCAATGAACACCCATCAACTCTCCACCCCCATTCAACACTTATTAATGTTCCATGTGTTTCTTTGAATGCATGTTTAATTTTTTTTGTAAAAGGTACTATATGTATTCATAAAATCAAGCTTGATATTTTAAATCTTGTATGTATTTACAAATGTATGTCTATCAAGTCTGTGTACTTTTGAAATCTTCATTTTGATGATAGTTCAATGGCAGTTTCTTACTATAGTTTTTTCAATTTCTACCTTGTGTATTTTAAGGTTATTATATGAACCTCTTATAAATTTAGGATCTTCCTTGTGAATCAGACACTTTTCCATCATGTAGACTCTATTATTATTACTATTATTATCATCATCATCATCATCATTATCATTGTTATTATATAAATCTATAGCCTTCTTATTGTACATGGTAGTTGGGTTCATCCCGACATAATCATATATGCATGGAATTGGATCTTGGTTCACCATCCCTTCTTCTTCCCTCCCTTTTCCCTTCTGTCCTCCCTCCCCTCCCCTGTTCTTTTTCCTCTACTCTGCTAGACTTCCTTTTGCTCAACATACAGACTCTCTTTAATTACTACACAATGGTTTTACTTAGAAGTATATTTAATCTGATATTAATATAGCTATTCCAGCTTTTATAAACATGTGCCTGGAATTTTTTTCCCCATCATTTTACTTTCAACCTTTCCATTTCCCTATGTTGTAGATGTGTCTTCTGAAAACAGTTCATGCTGGATATTGTTTTTAAATCAAGTCTATCGGGGCTGGGGATGTGGCTCAAGTGGTAGTGTGCTCTCCTGGCATGCCTGTGGCCCAGGTTCGACCCTCAGCACCACATACAAACAAAGATGTTGTGTCCACCAAAACTAAAAAATAAATATTAAAAAAATTCTCACTCTCTCTCTCTCTTAAAAAAAATAAAATAAAATAAAAATCAAGTCTATCAATCACTGATTGTAACTGGCATGTTTGTGTATATTTTTATTGTCATTACTGATATATTTAAATGGACTTGGTTCTGCCACTGGTCATGCCAATGGTCATTTGTGCCCTCTACCTGTCCTTTCTTGCCTTTAATCTTTTCCCTTCCTTGGCTTTTTATTTTTAAATATTTACTTTTGTCTTTGTTTTTATTCCATTTTCCCTTGCTATATTTTTGGTAGTTAGCTACTTTCTATTTTTCCATGTGTGCCCTCAAAAATTTTAATGCATTTTTATTTTATTTTATTTTCACATTACAATTTTTATTACACATATAGAGCACAATTTTTCAAATCTCTGGTTGTATACAAAGTATATTCACCCCAATTTGTGTCTTCATACATGTACTTTGAATAATAATGACCATCGCATTCCACCATCATTTCTAACCCCATACCCCCTCCCTTCCCCTCCAACCCCTCTTGTATTAAGAATTGTAAGGCCAAATAATAGTAATAGAGCTCATGTAAATAAATAAATAAATAATCTGTGTTAAAAAAAAGAAAAGAATTTTTGATAGACGAACTTTAATGCATTTTTAAAACAGTCTAAAATTTTTCAACAACCTAACCATCAGTTCAAGTACCTAGAGCCCTTGGTATCTGTTTACCTCCCTGTGATTTATGTAATTATTGTTTCTTTTTTTAGTACTACCTTTCTTTCCTTAAAGATCAAGGCTTCATTTTTTTTTCTTTTTTCGGTAATAGAGATCATTTTATTATTTGTTGTCTTTTTTCCTACTTAATTAGTAAATAAAAATATTTAATTTGATGCTCATAGTCTTAGTTACCACTGTTTCTTCTGTTAAAACCATTAGGTGACAAGTGCTTTATATTCATATGTTTGTTAACAAGTACAGCTTTTTGGTAACCCACAAATTAAACATTACTATTATTTAAAAATACATATGTTGTCCTGGGGGTTTAACTTAGTGCTAGAGCACTTGCCTACCATGCTTGAGACCTCCGAGTTAGATCCCCAGCACCATAAAATAAGTAAATAAAAATACATTTGTCTAGATTTACCTAAATATGGACAAATTTTATCACTATTACTTCTTGCATCTTACTTCTTCCTTCTGTGGCCATTTTTTCCCCTCTATGTACATGCTTTAGAGTTTCCTTTAGTAAAGCTCTTTGTGATAGACTTATTTTTAAAATCTGAAATATTCTTCCTAGTTGTCAAAAATTTTTTTGAAAGGCAGTTTTTCTAAATTGACAAAAATTTTCTTCTGCTACCTTAAAGATACTCAGTAGTCTTGTGGTTTCCACTGTTGCTGTTATTAATAATTCAGCTGCTGCCCAATTATCTTTGTAGAAGATCTAGTCTTTCTTTTGGCTGATTTTAAGTTTTCTTTCTCTTGGCATTCTGCCAAGACAGTGCCCTATTCCAAATCTAATTGTTGCTTTCTTTTTATTTATGCTACCTGTTATAGCTTGTCTTCATTTTATCTGTGCACCCATATCATTCTGAAAAATGATCATTCCTTTTTGTCCTTGAATATTGTCTTCTCTTTATTATTTTTATTTTTTTCCTTCTAGAATTCCATTTAGAGATAGGTTAGACCTTTCCATTCTGTTCTCTTAATCTCTTAGAGTCATCATCTCTGTAGTCCAAGAAGTTTCTTCAGCTTTTTCCTAGTTTATTATGTTTCTCTTCAGATGTATCTTACTGTTTATTCACCCATTGAGTTTTATAAGTTATTTTTTAAAATTTTTGAGAGAGAGAGAGAGAGAGAGAGAGAGAGAGAGAGAATTTTTTTATATTTATTTTCTAGTTTTTGGCGGACACAACATCTTTGTTTGTATGTGGTGCTGAGGATCGAACCCCGTCCGCACGCATGCGAGGTGAGCACGCTACCGCTTGAGCCACATCCCCAGTCCTATAAGTTATTTTTTTATTTTCAAAATTGTGAAGTCCACCGAAAATTAGAAAGCAAAACTATAAATTGCTTCATGCTTTTTGCCTAGATTCTCCACCATTGCCATCTTGCTACTATATATGAGCATGTGTACATCCATATCTGTGTTAGTGCTCATGCGTGTACACACACATGATCCTACTCCCCTTTAGAAAAAACATCTAAAAGTAGGCTATAACAGTAACATTAAAAGAAAAGCATACCTGTTTCAAAAACAAAGACATTCTCTTATACAAACAGTATCCAAACAGTATCGTACTATTATCACATCCAAGGAAATCCACACAATTCAGTAACATCACCCAACATATTCTTCATACTCAAATTTCTCCAGTTCCCCAAATGTTATTTATGTGTCTCTTCTTTTTCTTTTTTCCTGAAGTACTGGATTGAACCCAGAGCTCGTGCATGCTAGGCAAGTGCTCTACCAATGAGTTACATACTTGGCCAGCCAAATATCATTTGTATCAGTTCTTTTTTTAAAATCTGGGATCCAATTAAGGTTCATACAATTACATTTGACTATTCCATCTCTTTATTCTCTCTTATTCTAGAACAGTACCCCATCCATATCCCTCTGTTTCTCATGACATGAAACCTACAAAGAGTATAGGTGAAGCATTCTTTTTTTTAGAGAGAGAGAGAGAGAGAATTTTAATATTTATTTTTTAGTTTTCGGTGGACACAACATCTTTGTATGTGGTCCTGAGGATCGAACCCGGGCCTCACGCATGCCAGGTGAGCGCGCTACCGCTTGAGCCACATCCCCAGCCCGAGGTGAAGTATCCTTAAGAACATTCTACATTCTGCAAGTTGTCCAGTGACCTTCTCAATAGGCTTAAATTCGCACACATTTCCAGCAGGAACCTCCGGAGCACTGATCCCACAAGAGGCACACAGTATCAGATCGTGGTTTTAGGGAGTCCTGCCAGGTCTCACCATACCAGGACACATTTTCCTCCTTGTAATTAATAAGTCATCTGTGAGTGCTTCTGTTAGCCTTTTAAAATATTTGCCCCCCCTCAAAAAAAAAACTGTCATAGAATGGTTTTAGCATCCCTGAGCCATCAGTTTCTACATTTATAATTAACATTGTAAGTTACAACTAGTGATTTTTCTAGTTCAACTATTTCCTCCATGTTTATATGCCAGTATTCTTATATAAAGAAGAGCTTTTTCTCCCCTTCTTCACCCCTCTTTGGAAACCTATATAGACTTGTGGGTTTTAAGAGTTCAGCATATTGTAATTTATTACCATCTTGCTCTTTCTGGTATTCATTTTACCCAAGATTAGAACAGTGGGAATCCTTACAAGACAACTTATTTGTCCTTTTCACATGACCCTGTCAGTTGTTTTGTATTTTCTTGCTTCCTGGCACAATAAGTTGCCCTAGGCTACCATTGCACCTTCCCTGTTACAGCCTAGAATCAGGTATTTCTAAGGAACCATGAAACCCTGGCTCCATTAAAAAGCAAACAACCAAAACCCCCAAACATCTCTATTTGGTTATTTTTCAGATTAACCTGATCATTTAAAAAATTCTCTTGTTCCTATGAATTATATTTTAATATCATAGTAATAAATTTTTCATCCAAATAAAATGGGAGGGTAAAGAGAGGAAGAAGAGGAGGAGCAGGAAAAGACAGAGGACAAAGGGGCAAGTTCCTATTCATTTATCAAATCACACCAAGCAGACAGTACCTTCGGAACTGCCACAGGGGCTGCGTTGGATCTGTAGAGCTGAGACGGTTGCACTTTGCTTTCAAGTTTATTGGTGGATATTTGTTGATTGCACCTAGGAACAAAAAAGGCTGTGAAGAGTCCCTCCTTCGTGGCTATTAACATTACCGCAGGCTGTTCTGTACACAGTGTCACTTCACTGTTTTCCATAACTATCAAGAAAGATACCAACTAAGGTGGTCCTAGGAAATGAAAGCAGATTTCTCTGAGGAATTTCCAAAATTGAGCTTAGAAAATCTCTTCTGAATTTTTGGTGAATTCAGCTAAGTTTTCAGTGAGATGCCCTTGTCTGCTCAAATTGTTATCCATGAGAATCTGAAATATCATGAGTCCTTCCTAATGATCTAGTCTTTAATTGATATGAACTATTTTTATATTTATTTGTTTCTGCAGAATATCAAAATGCAAAGGGAAAAGGACATTCCCTTTATGGTCTTTATGTCACTTATAAAACTAATAATACAGTGCTATTTTGGGCAATTCATAATGACTCATTTCAGTTGGAAGTGTATCAGTTTTTTCATGACAATAAAGCAGGCCTCATATTATTTAAAAACTTGAAAACCATTTTTATAGGAAACTTGAAAAATGTATTTTTTTCCTGAAAGCATTAAATAGAATACATTTGTTAAACACAGTTAAATCTCTTCCTGATGATGCAGGATCCTTGTAAGTAGCAGGTTTTTACTGGGCTGTGATACCTCACTGTCTCCTGCAGGAGGGACTGTGTGCTCTAGACTGAATGTCCTAGGACAGTGATGCTACCCTTACTGTGTACCTCTTCAGAAGGACCTCTCGTCCCATTCTTTTCTAGCTCCTCTTTCCTATTCCAGAATACATCAACATACATTTCATTCTGGGAGCTCATTTGCCCCCCACACCATTGTTTCTCAAATCTTAACGTGCATATGAAAACCTGAGGAATTTGATGAAATGCAGTTCTGGTTCCGAATATCTGTGGTAGGGTCTAAAATATGCATTTCTAATAAGCTCCCAGGTGATGCTGGTACTGCTGGTTCTAGATTCACACTGTGAATGGCACAAGACATAACATGAGCCCCATGGACACACTCCAAGGCTCCTCAGACCTCCCCCTGCACTGATCAGTCAGTGTCTTGACAGCTTTGACCAGTCTGTTGGAGACACAACCAGGACCTTGCTTGAGCTGCACTAGAACTGGCTGCTCTTTAGCCCATGTGATCAATTTTTTGATCACAGGACCATTCACCTTGAAAATATTGAGAAATTGCACTGAGTGCTTTTCAACCTTCAGACTCATATCAGGGCACTGTTTCTCTTAATCCACCCTATTGCATTCAAAACGGACTATGTGTTTTCAAGGCAAGCTCACTGCAAGGAATAACAGCCCATGTTTATTTCTTATGGGCACCAGTTACACTAACTCTTGGCATCATAAAAAGTCATTAACAAGGCTAAGAAAGTTTTGCAAGCCTGTATTTTTCATTCTGACAGGTAAAATGGTGTCTCCTAACACTTCAGACTTTGCCTTCAGAACTTGTGAAAGCAAAGCCAAGAATTGCCTAATTTTTCTTTGGCTTTCTCCTTCAGTGTGTTTAACGGATGAAAGTTTCCATCAAAGGGCAGCGTGCTAATGTTACATGGCAAGGGCTCCACTTTGTAGCTAGAGTCCAGGCTGTGACTTCACACCCCCAGACTGCACTGCTCCAGGCAGACAGATGTGTGAACAGCTGCTTGTTATGATTGTTTCGCCATAGGAACCAGAGGCATAAAAAGGATGAGCCAAAAAATTAAATGCTTAGGAATCAGAGGTTGCCTCCCTTCCATCATCCATTATTACATAAATTCCTTTCTGACCTTGCAATGCCCTTGAAGATAGACAAGAGGTTTCCAATAATACATGCTAGCCCATCAACCTTTTACTGGGGAATTCCAAGTATATTTCTGAACATGTAGGAAAGAACAATTTCCATGACTTACGCCTGATTGAGTTTATAAAGGACTTCACAAACTTCACACCATATCTGTGCTCAGGTTTCTGAATTCGGCCCAGCTGGATCAAGTGGTGGTCCAAAGGGTGGCTGGCTAGCTCTTCCAGTTCCTTGTCATTCCATGAAGGGCCAAGGGAAAGCACAAATAGAGCATACCCTTGACATTTGGCTCTCAAGGACTCTTTCTTTAAGATTTCCCCATCCAAGTAACTGGTTTCCCCAGCAGATATCACAAATATGACTTTGTTTCTTCTCAGATTGGGTGTGGTTAAAAAGACATTGTCCAGAGTCCACCGTAAGGCATGACCAATAAAAGCATCTCCATTTAGCTGTTGAACCGATTGTTCCACGTGCCTCTTCATGAGGCGCTTACTGCTATAGGTCGTAAGGTTGAACTCAGTTCTAACAGGACTCTTCTGAGTGTTGGGTAGGAAGTCAGGGGGGGCATGACTCAGTAGGGCCACCCGGTCTCCAGTGACAGAGGTCTCTGGCTCTGGGGTGATTTCAAAATGATCTAGCAGGGTCCCCAGGAAGCTTCTTATGTCTTCAAATTCAGCATGTCCCACATTCCGGGAGCCATCCAGCAGGAAAGCAGCATCGACGTAAGACTGTACAGGGGGTGGTCTGTCTTGGTCACAAGAAGCATCAGGCTTGCAGATATCTGCAAACCAAGTCACTTAGGGTTACTAAGTAGATGTGGATAGAAAAAGATAACACCTCAATTATCTTAACATGTGGCAACAGCCTAGTCTTTGATGTTAAAATAGTTATGAAACAGCTTGAATACCAACAACAGCAGGATTTCCTAGTACACAGTTTCTACCTATCTCCAGAAAGTACAGATTTTATACCCACCTGTGCCTTAGACTCCATTCACTCATGCTATCGAATTTTTTTTTAATAAGGCTGCTTTCAACAAAAGTTTCATCTTGGCTCTGTTGAGTTTGTAAAGCTTAAAGTGGACAATTTGTCCCATGCATCTTGAGTATATAGTAGCATAATATGAAAGATTCTGATTGTCCTTGGTTGATACTGAAAGGCTAAAACCAGTGGCCCTTATCACCATTCTCACTATGATTGTTCTACCATGCAAAAAAAAAAATAATAGTAATAATCTGCTTAAAGTTAAAAAGCCATGTGTTTTATTTCAATTTAAATAAGAGTTCACAACTTCATGCCTATCTCTGCATATGTACTTAAGGACAAAGCTACAGCCCATCCTAATGTCTCCACAGTGCTTTTTTGTTAAAAGAGTAATGCATGTTAAATGAATGACTATAAATATTGCTTATTGATGGGCTCCCCTAAAATAGGTCATTTTTCTAAATATGCATATCTCATTTAACAAAAGAATGCATGGTAATGAAAAGAGTCAATTTCACTGAATTTAACCAAAACAACTATTCAGAGGAATAAAGTAAATTGGTAATGGAAGGATCTTGGAAGTCAACTGATCTTCTAATTTTATAGAGTAGATTGAGACCAGAAGAGTTAATCATTTTTTTTTTTTTTTTACCAAAGGACACACCAGTATTACCAGAAGTTTCTACATATGAAGTCATGATTTATTATCAGAGATGAGGCCATGTGAAACAGTAGTGGGGAGGCTCCTTGGCCCAAGGGATGGGGTGCCTAGATAGGTCTTGTTGCAGGAAGAAACATGCTGTGTGTGTCCAGCTGTGCCCCTGCTGGGCCTCAGTTCTGCAGTTTCTCTGCATAATTAGGTGGTTGGACCCAACTAGGACCAGATCCACCCAGAGATCCTTTGCCAGGGATGACATTCTGTCTCATTTTTCAATAACGTTAATGATTGAGGATAAGAATGCCCTCTTTAAACATCAAAGGAAAAGAAAAAGAGAAACAGCATAACATGTATGTAGACAGATGGTATTTAGACGTGGGATGGACCATAAATAAAAACTATTCAATGAAAGATTAATGACCGAAATGCAGATCCTAGGGGATGTAGCCAACTTCCTAACTTCACTCAGTAAGGACCCAGTAAAGATGGTGCTGCACAAGTCAGAGTCCCCCAGTGAAATTTAGGAAAATTTTATGGACTCCATGTAACAGATGACAAAACAAGTCACCTGTGTACAAGGCCGTTTATAGAATCAGGGACAGCAGGCTGCCCATTTGCTCAGTTTTGTGGGTTTTTTTAATTGCAGGAAATGACAGCCAAAATATCTTCCATCATGTGCCTAAGAGACAAAACAAAGGCTGGAGCCAAGAAATGGAGCCAAAACCCATCCCCAGTCACATATGTGCAACTTCTGACTGTGCACGAACCGGCACAAGACTGTGGCACGTTGTAACTATTGTAATCAACGTGTTTGAAGGTGCAACTGAGAATACATAGGGTGGGGTATAACTCCCCATAGCCTGCTTAGCACTTAATTGCTTTGAGTAAGACTGCCTGCGTCTAAACCAACCCTGTGCAATCAACAGAAAAGAGAAATTGATTGGAGAGGAGCAGAGGAAAGACAGAAAACACAGGAGCTATAAGAAGACGGAAAACTCTACTTCTCCACCAGAGTTGCCACCTCCCTATAAGGTCATTTGAACATCCATCATAGCCTCTCACAGATACCCTTGGAGAAGGGCAGCAATCAGGCATTTGCTTCAGGCCCAGATGGACAGTTTCAGGGGAGCAGAATGAGACCTCCATTCCTCATAATCTGCAAGCAGTTTAGAGCCAGCCTTCTTGGGTTTGATCTGACTGTAAGGTCTTGGGCAGATTATCACATCACTCTCAGCTTTATTTTCCTCATCTGTAAAATGGAGTTAATAATAGCTCAGATGTTTTAGAGTGATTATAAGGATACAAAGACAGAATTGATGAAAAGTGTTTTGGGCCGTGCTTAGAACATAATAAGCACAGTATCTTAACTCTTGTCTCATCGTCACCATCAGTATTACATAAAGAGATTAGAAGAACAGTGCATGGTCTATATTAAATGTTTGGTGACCATCAGCTCTCACATCCTCCACCACGAATCTCAGTGGCTTCCACAGTTTTCATAATTATTAGAATGCTCAAAAGAAAAATTAGAGTTTTCCAGTTAGACCAATAATTGGGTATAAAACACTAGAAAACAAATCAGTGGGCAAATCTTTCTGAGAGTTAACATTTTGGAGCTCTTTTCAATGGAGATTCATGACTTTCTATTGTTTTCTACCCTTCTAACACATTGTAACTATCTGCCAGGCATGGTGGTGGCACATACTTGTAATCCCAGCTACTGAGGAGGCTGATGCAGGAAGATTGTAAATTCCAGGACAGCCTGGCAACTTGGCAAGACTCTGTGTCAAAATAAAAGTTTAAAAGGGAACGTAGCTCAGTGGTAGGGTGCCCTGGGGTTCAATTCCTAGCACTGGAGAAAAAAAAAAAACAACTCCCCAAGTGCGTAGGAGGGTGCTGAATTGCTTTAAAGCATCTGTTTGGGGCCATGAACATTTGAGATTCAGAAAACTCACATAAAATACTTTATAACATGAAATACCTGGCAATGAGACAAGCTAAGTTTTTCTACAGTTCATTACTGTTTTCTGGAAGCTGCAGGAAGTAGAGAGGCCTGGAATGTCACCCTCCTGCTGGGATACATAGGAGGAGACCCTGCAGGCTGAGCTAACAGACTCCATCTGTTTAATCTTAAACATGCAGCATGATGAGGTGGGGCCAGAGCCCGAGGAGGTCCTCTCTACACCATGCTCATTCTGGCCACAAAGGTCCAGCTGCTGTGGCCAATGGTGACTCAGAGGATTTAAAACGCATGATCATATTCTCTCTGTGGGTCTCACCATGGCAGAAAGTGCACCGCTGGAGTCTCTCTAATGCTGGTGTATCCTCAGTCCCGGAGGGAAGCACTATGACTTGGAATGTGCCAGTGTCATCGATCTGCAAGAGGTGGGAGAGAAAGAACTGCTTAGTAGGTAAGGATGCGAGAATGTCCCCGTTCTGTTGACAGAGCTGGGACCAAGAGGGCAACTCTGCTCCTTCTAAGGTCATGGCAAGACTCAGCATGTCAGGGTGACCAAGAGCACTGCTGGGCTTTAACCGCAACCTTTCCTTTTAGCTCTGGCAAATTTGCCTCTGTTTCCTCATCTCTAAAATGGGAATATTACAATTACTAACAAGGCTCTGGGTAAGCATCCATTAGGCTTGTCATCATGAAGCACTTATTGGCACAGAGTGGGTGTCATGTGGGTCATTAAGGAGCATAAAGAACTTCCTATCTGTTATCTCAGCAACCCAGGAGGTTAGGTCTTAGGTTCATCCTCCCCGTTTTTAGAAATTGAAACACAAAGAAAGGTTAACAGCTGATGAAAGGACACCAGACACTTACATCATTTAAGGAAGAAAATCAACGATGTCTGCCCCCCGTGCCTAAGTACCAAAGAACCATGTAAAGTCACGGGCTGCTCTTGGTAACTTCTTTAGGTTTCCACCGTACACTGGGCCTCGAAACTGGCTTTAACACAGACTCAAATCCAAGTTTAGGCAGCTCTCCTTTCTGAAACTCCCAACCATTTCCACTTTGGTCCCTTTGTTAGCAACCTACTTACAGTTTGAGGGCACAGAGAGGGGGAAAAGATAACTGAGGAGAAGTAAGGAGACCCCAAATATCCAAGAATAATTAACTTGCCCATTAACTAACTCACAGATAACTGATAACTGAAGAAAAATTGTAGGTGTGATCCTATCTCTTGTCTCAGATAGGACAAGATGACATTTTAAGTGCTATGAATCCTCACACTCATGGCTTCCCTCTGTCTCTGAGAAGTCTCCTTCCTATACTTTATCCATAGAGGTAGGACCTTGGTTATGGGGGTAAGACCATTTCTCAGTCAGTTGGACTGGGAAAGGACATCCGAGCCAGCCAGACCCATTTTATCCGGAATTTGGAACTGGGGTTCTAAGGGATGAGGGTGGGTGTTTAATGGCAAGAGTTTCTAGAGTGTCCGGCGGTGTGTATTCTATCTGTGGAATCAGGAGCAAGGGAGGATAATACACTAGCAAAAGTAAGAAGGTTTTTCCTGAGACTCATCACTATTTCTGTCATTTTTAATTATTCTTTGTACCACAAACAGAGAAATATCTGCCCCTCAGAGTCCTCTCTGAGAGATCACTGGGTTGCTTTCATGTGCTTTCTGGGTTGGAGGTGAAGACTCAGATGGAGTATGTGATAACTGAAGATTTTGGCTAAAGTTCTAGACACAAACACATAGAGAAAAGAACACACCACATCTGGGAAAGACAGAAAGAGGCCGGGGTTGTGGCTCATTCCGCATGTGCAAGACCCTGGGTTCCATCCTCAGCACCACCTAAAAATAAATAACTGAAATAAGGGTATTGGGTCCAGAGGCAGCTTACCTGGACTTGGGACCAGAGGATACCTTGGGCCCTATCTAGGTCCTTTTGATGTATTTTTCTTATGATATGTGCATGTGGGTACTTAAACTGTAAACAAAGTGCCTTGGGTAATACATTAGCACAAAGAGTCTGCTCTGCTAATGGTTTTATGAGATGCCTCTGTGCACAGTTTCAAGTCTATCAAACGCTTGCTCCCACTGTGAAGGTTGACGGGAAACTGAACCAGTGTCGGTACAGAGGACCCAGATCAGACCTTCTGGGAAGGGGAAGAGCTTTCTCATTGCCACCTACCAAGATCCCGAGGAAACAACTTCACAGACTGTTGGAGTTAGAACAAGTCTTAGAAACCATGTAATCCAATCTTATGGTTTTACAGAAATGTGAGCCCCAGTAGGGGATGGAATATAGACAACTTTGGTTTAAGCTTTGCTCTCCTCAAACAAGACCTACCTTCCATCTTCTGCATGAGCCACTTTTATCATTGCAGTTTTATATCAATGAGTCCTAACTTAATTTAGAGCAATGTTTCACAAGATGTTGCCCGGGGATCGCTGCCATTTGCTAACTAATCTTGTGTTCTAACATGTTTACACTGTAACAATAACAACTTCCATATTTCTGGCTGTGGCCCTAGTTGGCAATTTAGGCTCACATTTAATCATGTGTCAACATACTGGCGTCAACATAAAAGCAGTGTCATTGATTCTCATTGATTCTACTGAGTTTCTTTACTAGGGAAAGTCCACAGGGGGGTCTGCACTCTCCCTTGACACTACCCTCAAGGATCTCTTAGTCAACAATGGTGGAAAGGTGTGATTTTAGAGATCATTCATCCGACCACTTATCACTGAAGAAACAATGATAGCATATTATGGAAAAATACCTTAGACAAAATGTGGACGGGGTGGGGGGGTGGTTTAAAATAAAAGAGTCCTATCGTTTGTTTTCCTCATTGCTCATTTTCCTGTGGATTCAAAGTACCAGCTTACATGAAAGCACAGCTATAAATCCGTGGATGGACAGTAGGGGTGTTGAGCTCATGGCTCTGAATGATACCTTATTGTTTCCTCTCTAGATAACACGGGGGCCCCATAGATTGGTGCCTGTAAAAAAATTTCAATTAACATTGTGGGTAATCTTTCTTTAGACAGTTCTATGTTATCAAAGGAAATCCTTTTCAAAATAAAAAGGCTGGGTGCACAAAATGCTAAAGTTTGCAATTAAAAAGTTTTCCCTCCAATTTCAGTTCTGTCTCTAATCACTAGGATCATCTATAATATCAAATACTACTCTTAATGTTTCTCTCACCTCCAAGCCTAACAGCAGAATAAAAGAAAAAAAAAGTTAGGGTTGCTAAAAAAATTAAAAATTAAAAAAAAAGACACATGTCTTATAAGATTATTAGGAAGGGAGTTGGGCATGCCTGTAATCTCAACTACTAGGGAGGAACGGCAAGTTCAAGGTCAGCTTGAGAAATTTAGTGAGACCCTATCTGGAAATTTAAAAAAAAAAAAAAAGAGGGGCGGGGACTGGGATGTAGCTCAGTGGTAAAGTACTTGCTTAGCATACATGAGGCCCACCCTAAATTGGAAGTCTTAGTGGGGAACTAGTAAAATGTCATCAGAAGAAGTAATTGCTAAACAAATTCAGAGGGAAAACGCTGGTGACGAAACAAAGTGAAGACTGAGATTTTTTCCAGTCAAAAATGGCCTTCCATTTTCCAGCTTGAAACTCCACTTTATACCACTGTGAAGAACTTGCAGGGTGGTGATCACAGGCCTTGTGCAAAGAAACAGGAAAATCAGTCCTTGCTCTTGAAATAGCTGCTTTTGAGGCCTACCACACCAGTCTGCTCAGGTACCAAATTCCACCCTGGCCTACTGAACTCTCCATGAATTGAGGTTTGAAAAATCCCTGGTAAGTACAAAACAAATTAGGGTTTTAAAATATAATCCCCAAATAAAATAAAGATGCATGGTGTCATTAGACCTCTGAGGTCTGTTCAAAAACAGAACAAAACAAAACAAAACAAAAAAAAAAACAAAAACCACAACACTTTCAGTGAAGGTAAAACACAATGGAAGAGAATGCATAGAAAACAGGAAAAGACAGCAAACACAAGTTGCAATTTCTCTTCTGTAATGTCAGACACTGTGTTCTAACCAACTGGTGGCATTTGCCTCCGGTTTTGAGCCCTAACCCTAACCCTATCTATCTAGGCAGGGCTGTTTAAGGCATGTCATGCGAGGGGGAAATTTTTGGTTTTCTTATTTACTCTTGTATCCTCAGAGCCTGGAACAGCACCTCGTACACATGAGGTGCTCACTAAACATTTGTCACATGAAAGGAATTCTGGCTTCATTAGTAAATCTTCTGCTTCTGCTCAAGGGCTCTTGGTGGTCAATGCCACTCAATTTTATGAGGTTCTGTTTTCAAAATTTGAAACTTCATTATGAAAGTCTCTAGGCTATATGGGTGGAATCTAGAAGCCAGATTTACCAATCTCTGAAATGATTAACATTCAAGTCTTTAAACACCAAAATACCTCCTTATAAATAATATACTGTGCAGGTCACTTTGAGTGGGTGGATGGAGTTACGTCTAAGTTTATATCACAAGTGCTACCAATTGTTTGCAACAAGATATAAAGTTGTCTCTTGTGGCTAAATAAAGCCAGCAGATGAGAGAATTATGAGGACTGTGTATAATCAACCTCACTTACACGTTACTTCTCCTAGCAGCTTCATTTGCATAGTCTGGCCCCCCTCTTTCCTAATTTACATGCATAACCCTCTCATTCTGAGAGTTAGTTCAATGATGCTGATAGCATTTTCCGTTCTGGAACTTCCCAGACTTCGTTTTTTAAAAACAGGTTTTAGTTTAACAGTATCAAGCTATTAAGTGATAATCATGATAATTAAAGCAGAAGCTATCATTCCCAGTGCTTTCTAAGTATCCGGCTTCATACCAACTTTAGAAAATAGGTACTGCTCTCTATATTTTCAGATGAGAAATATATTTCAACTTCATTCTGCTTATTTCAACATTTTCACTGGAAAAAAAGTAGAGAGCTGGAAAAGGCTTCCAAAAGCCACTTAGTCCTACGTCCCAGTCTCTAAAAGATAGAAGTCACGCTGACTGGAGAGTCATTGCCCCCATTCAGGGCCTTCAGAGAAAGGCACTGTCTTGACCATCCATTGAATCCACACCAACGCTAAATTAAAATTACCCTCTGACAGTTCTTTCTTGAGCCTAACCTGAAGTTACCTGTGCTGCTCTAATAGGAAGTTTTGCAAAGCTGAATCTCAGCTAATTTTTCTGAAGTCATAACTTTTCACCTACTTGAAGACAATAACTGAGTGGCTTTTTATCTTCTGTTATCTAAATGAAGTAACTTCTGATTGGTTGACCTTTTTATTCATTTGCTGCTGCCTAGGGCCCCTCTTCATAATCTGTCTCCACATGAATGGAGACGCAAACACCATGCTGGACCAACACAGTTGACTGGAAGGATACTTTGCTGGTCTGGTGGTTCTTTGTAATGGAGCCCTGCCTTGGAGCCACTATGGACAGGGTATTATGAATTTATGCATGCATGTCTTCATCCCAGGTGGTTTATTTACGAATGTTACAAATTAAGAGTTAATCCCCAACTAAGAGGCCATAATTTTTAAAACGTCTTTTCTTTTTATAAAATCTGGATTTTTATATAATTGGTGAAGTTTAGCCAATTGGCTTTCACTGTGTAGGAATGACTAGTACCCTGGCTATTTAAGTGGCATCTGTGTATGTTTAATGGTCTCCCGATTCAGTGTCATTAGATGCAACTCAGAGTAGCTTGTGGAAGCACTAGAACAGTAAATCTGGAGTCAACGCCTGGCATTGCCAGGCTGTGCAAACCTGGACAAGTAGCTTAACTTTGAAGTCTAGGCTCAGTTTTCTCATTCATAAAGTGAGAACCACTGTTATCCATTTCATAATACTACTTTTGAGAATTAAACAGTATAATGCATGTAAGGGCTTAATATGTTCCTGGTATATAAGTAATAAATCAGTCTTCCTTTTTTTTTTTTTGTTTCTTTTGTTGTATGGGGATTGAACCCAGGGGTGGTTTACCATTGAGCTAAGCGACATCCCCAGATCGGTAATTTTTTTTAAATTTTGAGACAAGGTCCTGCTAAATTGCCTGTAATTTTTCATCCATCTGCCTCAGCCTCCCCAGGAAAATAAACATTTCTAATTGTCACGGGCCAGCCATGGGCTGTGTGTGTGTGAGCTGTGAGCATTTTGAGCACATGAGCAGACTGGACTGAGGTCCCCTCTCTGTCTGGGCTAGGCAAGTGTGTGTCCTTTTCCATTCTGCTTTTTGATCCCACCCAGCACCTGAGATGGGTGTAGCCTTCCAAGATGCCAATCTGCTGACCACAAGACATCACCCGGCTAGACTCAACCCCCTGAAACCTGATCCCCCCCCCCATTGGGGTGGAACTTTCTAGAGTGCCTTCCCCTCCATAAAAAGGAGTTTCAGAACCTCCTCCTCTTCTTTTTTGTCTGCCTCCTTTGTGGGAGCTGGAGCAGAGAAGCCATGGCTGAAGAATCCCAAGAAAAAAAAAGGTATGTTATCCATCTCGGCCAGTGGTCATTTCTGCCAACCCACAGTCACCTGGAGTGACCCTGAATGACTTAGTCACGCCTCATGGCATCTAATCCTTCCATTCTGCCAACTCAGGATGACTTTGGTTTGTGAGAGCAAGGGATACATGTGGTTCTCGACTTTCCTAGGAGACTGCTGAAGACAGGAGAAATAAAAGAGTGAAGAAAGGCCAAGAGCTTCCTCCTCTTACCGCAAACGCGCGTTTGACGGAGGGCACGTTGCTGAAGGCGATCACCACGGGAATGATGTCCAGGGCGCTGAATTCCATGGTGGCCGCGGCGATGGACTGAGCATCGGCCGATGGACCGCTGCTGAAGAACGTGGCGATTCTTCTCGTGGAAGTCCCAGGAAGGGTCCGCTTGAAGACGTTCCTGGAAATGAACCTCATGGCCTTGCCCATCTCCCTGCCCTCGGAGGACCTCTCGTAAGGCACAGCTGCGATTTCCCGGAGAAGCTGGTCCTTCCGGTAGGTGTCCGAGAGGCGCACCAGGTGCCTGGCGTGCGAGCCGTAGGCGAGGACGGCGACGCGCGCCCCCACGGGGCAGTGGCTCTCCCGGACCTTCACGTCTCTCACCAGGGAGGCCACTATCCCCTTCATCCGCTGAAACTCCTCCTCCGTGACATCCCGGGACTGGTCCAAAGCAAACACCAACTCGGTTGGATGCACGGGGCATTCAGGTTTTCCTAAAAAAGACAAGACCCTTTAAATGTCACTCACCGTGCTTACCTCCAACAAGACCAAGAAGGTGGAGTGAGTTTCAGTGTTAACTACTCAAAACATTTAAGCATTCGATAATCAACGATTTCCATATTACAACAGAACATGCAAAAATGTGGAATATTTAAATCTTGAAATAATTGAAAGTGCTAGTCAGAAAAAGCCAACTTTGCTCTTTTGAAGGAAGTGCAAAAGAGAAAAGTGCCCAATTCAAGGTGATCTGTTATGAAATTTCATTAGCGAATCCCTTCTAAATGAGTAGAGAGCTTCTGGTAATGCCCTTTAAGCCCTACCGAGATTGGATAAAAGGTATTGTATTTTGTTGCTGGAACTTCCACTCAAACTAAAATAAATTTCGTCTTAATGAGAAAAATGGAACAAGTGTTAAAAACAGAATGACTGTGAAAGCCCCTTTGATAATTTCAGAAAAAAAAATGGAAGTAATGTGCAGTACACAGAACAGATCATAAGATGTAAAGAGTAGGCAAGAAAGGGTGGTATTTAGAGTCTGGCCCAAAAACTAACTTAGGACCATCTTCAAATTACTTATCCTCTCTGCCTCAGTTTCCTTTTCTATAAAATCTGAGTCATAATATCACCTAGTGCCCAAGACCTGTGGTGAGGACTAAATGAATCAGCATGAATAAATCACTTAGAACTACAGTGCCTAACACATACTAGGTGCTCAATAATACTAAGCCATTATTCTTAATGACTTTGCTATTTGTGGCAGAGAATAACCCTAACACTAAAAGGAAGACATGGAAGGCTTTAACTGATAACTCCCCCCCCCCCCAAGGAGCAGGAGTTTATATTTTAGCACTGGAGATCAAACCCAGGCGAAGCAAGCACTCTACCACAGAGAATAATAAATGATTTCCTGTCTCCATTGAGAGGAACCCAAATCAAACTGTTCATCTCAATGGAGACACGAAATAATTTATTATTCTCTGAATCTAACTAATGGGCTGAGAAGACTTTTAAAAATTGGGGCCATTTTAATTTTGCAATTACAAAATGATTAGAATAGGAACAAATATTAAATTGATTCTGCTAGCTTTTGTTATTTTTATATGGGAGCAACTACAAAGTTTCAGGTGTGATATAGAAATACAAGAAAAAAAAGAAATATTCCTAGTCACCTTATGATAATATGCCAAACCCAGCTCAATCCAGCCTCTGCCTATATCCCCGCTTTTTTCATGTGCCCACTGTCACCAGGCCCTGTCAGTCCCTGGAAATAGCTAGAGGTTTTTCCTGTTCCGTGGTCTTTGCATTTGGAATTCCCCTGCCTGACTGTGTTTCCTTCAGCTAGACTTCAAGTCCACTGCCTAAGAATGCTCCTGCATCTAAAATCATCTCCCCTCCCCTCACATTATCCTGTGCCAGAGTCTCTCATGCTGTATCTCTTCACAGAAGCCACAGGATTCTGAATTCTTTCCTTTGTTCATTTTCTAGGTCTTTCATGAGAATGGAAGTTTCTAAGGACGGGAACCTGAACCTTGTCTATTTTTTTGACTCTGTGTCCCTAGTGCCTAATACAGAGACTGGCACATAGTAGGCCTTCAATAAATATTTGTTGAACACATGTACAGGCAACCAGAGGGCAAGAGTTGGCGGATTTATATAAAAATTGTAAGGGTTTAAATGTATATATGGATTTACACAAAAACATCACATAAGAAGCATTTGTTGAAATACTTGAAAACTATATTAGGCCAAGTTGGTGATTATCATTAAGCATGAGCTACATAGTTTTTGCATTACCCGAGCTGCATATTCCGCTTACTTGCTATCTGACCATCCCTACTTTATTCTGTTTCTCTGCATCTTAATCCTTAATCACTGGTCTACAGAAAGCATATGAGAGAGAGAACAAAGGGAAAATTTCATTACAAAAAAAAAAAAAAAGCCTAGCAGTAAGTAATTGATGATGTTAGCCTTTAACATATTTTAATACTAAGAAAGCTTACCCATTTTGCTTGAGAAATAGCTGTGAAGCTCAGTTAAAACTGAGATATTGGAGGTAGGTCTCTGCTACCAGCATGAGGCAGCAAAGAACGCCCTGATAAAATTTGTATCAGCTGTCAGGCAACACATTATTCTAACTCTTCTTTCCAGATGTATGACATTTTGGAGCTTGATTAAAACATGCTGTAAATAAAGATTACTCACCATGTCCGCCCGCTGGGGAAGGAGAACAAAGGAGACTGGGTTATTATTTGGTGGGAGAATAGAGTTCTCTGACAATGTCAGAAAATCATGGCAGTGAAATCCTGCCTTGTCTGTTTTTCTGTAGATGACTCAAAAATCAAGGCAACAATTAGGCTTTGGAGAAGATGCAGACAGAGCCCCAATCTTGGTAAAGCACTATTCCTTCTATAAGGAAAGGCATGGGAAAAGGGGTAGATAATATTCAGACATAAATCAACAGCCTGCTGCTAGCTGTCAGAGGCAGAGAATCTCTGCCTGGAAGGGTCATGATGTTGCAAGGAGCTACACTGGATTTGGAAAAGTGAAAAGTCCTAACTCTACATTTTCCCCATGTACAAAATATTCCCATCTGAAATTTCCCCATCTAAAATTTTCCCACATACATATTTATAGCTATCAACTACACACACACACACACACACATACACACACACTGTATGTATAGCATGTGTTGTGGATCCCTCATCTGATGCTTAGGAATAGAAATGTTTCAGATTTCAGATTTCTTCAGCGTTCATATGCACAATGAGATATCTTGGCGATGGGATCCAAGTCTAAACATGAAATTCATACACATTTCATATATCTCTTACACACATGGCCTGAAGATAATTTTATACAACATTTTTAGTGAGCCTGCATTTTGACTGTAACCTCTCACATGAAGTCAGATGTGAAGTTTTCCATCTGTGGTATCATGTCAGCAATAAAAAAGTTTCAGATTTTGGAGCATTGTAGAGTTTAGATTTGGGATGCTTAATGCATGTATGTGCATATTTCTATATTATTATATAAACATCAGAGATGGATTTACTCTTAAGTAAATGATCATTTACTCTAGACCTCCACTGTGCAATATGGCAGCCATGAGTCATTATTTAAAATTATTTAAAATCATTTAATTTTAATTATTAAAATTAACTTACACTTTCTACATGGCAAGTATTGAAAGCTACATGCGGCTGATGGCTACTCTATCGGACAGGGCAGTGGACACTTCAGTGGTCCCTTGCACGGCTCTGCCTAGAAGAGGCCCTAGCCATGTTGCTCATATGATCACATGCTTTTGTAAAATGTGCAAGAATTAGGTAAGTAATGTAACCACAATGACATTTTGTAAAATATGCAGTTGTGATTTCCGTTCTTGTTCTAAGTAATACTTGTGAAATAATTTTCTACCTACTTTTGGATTTGCAATTTTGTAGGGAGCCCCTCAAATTTTAATAGTTCAGGTCCTATCACATCTGGGTCATTAGAGATCACATAGCCCTAAGTCAGAAAACTTACTGTGCTAATTCAGCTGCAAAACAACCAGTATTTTGTCACCCAGTGTATAAATTTTGATTCCCATCTTGGCTCCATTCTGCTACCAAAAGAGTGCTGACCTATACTGTTTTCTAGAGCTTTGTCTGTGTCTTTCTGAACAACTCTTGTCTGCAGAAATGGGCTCCTACTTGTCCATCTCCCTCCCGAACCCCCAAAGGTCTTGAGGAAACTTTTGACTCTTTTTGGTCATAGTGCTTATTTGGGAAGGACTACATATGTGGAAGTGGACATTCGACATGATTAAACTTCAACTCTTCATCTTGTACATGGATTTTTTTTTATGGTATCAACACATATGTTGAAAGCAGAATTTGTTATGAGGGTCTTAAACTCCAAAGAGCATTTGCCAAATCTAAATGCCTTCTTGCTTTTAAAATTTTGCAGCAGAGAGAAAAATGTATTGGCAGAACATGCATTATCATGAGTTTTACAAGCAAATCAATCATCCTAACTAAAAGCAATCAAACACATCCGTCCAGGAAAGGCGTAATAAACCATAAATCAAAGGCAAGGCTCCCACCCACCGGGACACCCTGTCACCATGGCTCTTTCACACTGGCAAATTCAATTCTGTCAGTTATTGTCAGGTGCTAATAATCATTTAAAAGAAGTCCAGTGTGACTCTCCACTGAGTGATTTACCACTTAGGAGAGCTGTGACCTCAAATCTCAATTTTCCCCAGGTCCAAAGCACTAGCTATATTGTTGCTTATTAGTTCTTGGAATGGGTTCCAATAGGCAGACCAGCAGCTACACCAGGACTTAAGAACCACCACCAGCCCATGATGACTCAAATTTATGCAGTGACACCACTGATTTTAAGAAATTGGCAGGTGCCTCGTCTCAGTTCTGAGTACAGGGCTCCCGGCTTCCCTTCATTGAAAGCTGTCGGCTTGGGTGGTAGTTTTACGAAGGGTACTTACGACTGTGGTCCCGCACATATTGAATGAGGTCACATGTCTGCAGTTCAAAAATCAAACAGAGAGAATTTAGCCAACAGATGCTTGGTCACGACACGCAAAACTAAATAAATTTAATGGAGTGCTCAGAACACTCAGAGAGAAGAGATACATACTGAAAATGAAGCCAATCCTTTGGCCCCTTTCACGCCCTGGGGAAACAAACAAAAAGTGTTTTATAGCTTTAGACACATTGCGGGCCAGAATCTGCAGCATCATTGCCCTGAGGATGTGATGGCTTTTAGGTTTTTATTCTTAAAGGGAACAAAAAATACAGGTTGGAGACTCAGGACCTAATGAAGAAGAGCATGCTCAGGGGGACAGATGGGGAGCAGCAAGCTTGATACGCTCGGCCTCCAAGGTCGCTTTTCTGCAGCCCCTTCTCTGAAGGACAGGGTTGTCCGGAGGCTAAGGATGGAGCTGGCAACTGGACACAGGCATGCAGAGCTTGGGAGCAGAGGTGGGGAGCAGGTCTACAGCTCAGCACTAAAAAGATGGAACCATTCGTGCTTGGCTGCCCCTCCTGTGCTCGACAGACGGAGTTCTTCACCCCATGCCTTGCTTCTGTCACTGAGCAGCAGCCCAAGCAGAGCCTTCATCTGTCCCCACCACTGGCTGGATGACAAAAGGACTCAAACCAAACATCTGGAGGGGTTGCCTTGAGTTGTCTTCCCAAACCGAATACGTATATGTATACGTTACACACATATAATATACATATATATATATATATGCAATTATAAACACATATGCATATATATTCATCAGGTTGGGAATAGAAAGAACAATGTGGAATTGGTTTTAATTTTAGATGTCCAGTCCCATTTTGGGAATGGGAAGAATCCAGCTTCTCTGGAAGAGACACCCAAGGAAAAATGCATTGGAGCCCCACCCAGACTCCTGAAGCAAATAATAAGCTCCATGTGAGTGTCACTTTGATCAAATTCATTATTTATCAATTTCCCTTCATTTGCTGACCCTGTATTAAATGCAGCAAGAGAGCAATTATCGAATAGATAAGTAAAATTTACTGATAATTGAGAAATCTCATTTTAGTCTTACACTTTTCGTTCTTCTTCCAATTTCCCCCACCGCCCAAGAGATAAATGTTAGTCTGCATTTTTTTCCTTCCTTTTGAGGAGCTCATGAAATAGCAAACATAACGGCCAAACAGCAGAAGCAGAAGGTGCACATATTTGGACAATGAAGCGTTCTTGCATTAACTTTTTAAGTGACAAAGGTTCCGATATGGTTTATAACTTTCCTACTTACCTTGCGTCCAGGGGGTCCTGTCTCCCCAGGGGCTCCTGGCTCTCCTGGAAGTCCAGCAGATATCTCAAAGCAGAAGTTATTTATTTAAAATCATATTTACACACACACATATGTGTATATATGTGTGTGTGTGTGTGTGTATATATATATATATATATATATATATATATATATATATATATATTTTTTTTTTTTTTTAAATTTAAATATCATTATAGAAAACTGAGAGATTTCCAAAAGGCACAAAGAGTGAAAACAAAAATGCTGGGTACTGTGGTGCACGCCTGTAATCCCAGCAGCCTTGGGAGGCTGAGGCAGAAGGACTGAGGGTTCAACACCAGCCTCAGCAACAGCGAGGCACTAAGCAACTCAGTAAGACCCTGTCTCTAAATAAAATACAAAATAGGGCTGGGGATCTGTCCCGAGTTCAATCCCCAGTACCCGTCCCCCCAAAAAAGAAAGAAAAAACCAATACATAACAATCCCTTCTTCCTCAGATAATCCTTGTTAACATTTTGGTGTCTTTTCTTATTCTTTTAGGTGTTCAGTCCCATTTTTGGAACTGGAAGAATCCTGATTCTTTGGATGAAGAAGAAAATATATATATATATATATATATATATATATATATGTTAGTTTGTAAAACTTATTTGGATCATACTTTTTCCTGATGTCTTTTAAACTAAGTATGTAGCTCTGGATGTTTTTATGTTATTAAATATTCTTTTGTGAGGGGCAAGCAGGAAAAATCAAAGTGATAGAGTGCCAGGGATCCCAACAGCCTGCAGCAGGGCCCCGGAGATCCAGGCCAACTGATTCGCGCGGCCTGCCCTGCGGCTACAGAAGGCGTGGCGCCTCAGTGAAGCCATTAATTAGCAAGCAGGGAGGTTAGGGACTGCCATTAGGTGGAATTCCGCCAGCCAAGCCCACATGGACCCTTGGGTCGAGCACGGGATCTCAGAAGGGGAAGGAAGCGGTACAGTCCCATCCCCCACAGCGGACACTCCACCGAGGCAGTCAGCGGCCACCATCCGGGAAAGCTGAAGGATACACCGCCACTCTCCTTCAGAGTGCAACATCAAAACAGGTCGGTGTCATTCAGCTCACCCCCCAGACAGCGGGAATTCGCATAAAATCTCTCCTAGACTTGCCGGGAGAGGGAGTATCAAGCTGAGCCTCCATAAAGGCTAGGGGGAAACTAGAGACACCTGACCTCCAACCCCTCCTCCCAGTAGCAGCCAAAACGAAACCTGGCTAGCCAGCGCTGGGGGAGGGGCAAGCAGGAAAAATCAAAGTGATAGAGTGCCAGGGATCCCAACAGCCTGCAGCAGGGCCTGGGAGATCCAGGCCAACTGATTTGCGCGGCCTGCCCTGCGGCTACAGAAGGCGTGGCGCCTCAGTGAAGCCATTAATTAGCAAGCAGGGAGGTTAGGGACTGCCATTAGGTGGAATCCCACCAGCCAAGCCCACACGGACCCTTGGGCCGAGCACAGGATCTCAGAAGGGGAAGGAAGCGGTACAGTCCCATCCCCCACAGCGGACACTCCACCGAGGCAGTCAGCGGCCACCATCCGGGAAAGCTGAAGGATACACCACCACTCTCCAACAGCTTGCAACATCAAAACAGCCAGCAGCAGGACCCCGGAGATCCAGGCCAACTGATTCGCGCGGCCTGCCCCGCAGCTACAGAAGGCATGGCGCCTCAGAGAAGCCATTAATTAGCAAGCAGGGAGGTTAGGGACTGCCATTAGGTGGAATCCCGCCAGCCAAGCCCACCGCCCACGCCCGGAACAGGCCCAGCGACCTGCCAGCATGGTAGTCACGACACCCCAATTGGAATAGGGACAGAGCAGAGCCGCCTTCCACTCTCTGAACAGGCCCAGAGAGCCGCCAGCGTGGTAGACACGTCATCCCAATTGGAGTAGGGGCACAGCCTCCGCCCGCACCTGCAAGGGAGACTTTTCAAGTATACAAGAGCAACATAAATAAATAGGGGGTAAATTTCAAAAACACAACAGTTGCACCAAGCAGAAAGAAACACGAGCAGTATGAAAAGACAAGGAAAGAAAGGACCACAAGCAATGCAGGTCAACTCAACTTTAGAAGAGGTAATAGCTGCAACAGATGGAATATCAGATAAAGAGTTCAGGATATATATGCTTCAGATGATCTGGAGTCTCAAGGAAGACATGAGACAGCAAAATCAGACAATGAAAGATCACATTGACAAACAAATCCAGGAAGTAAAAGATCAATTTCACAGGGAGATAGAGGTAATAAAAAACAAACAATTAGAAATTCTAGAAATGCAGGAAACAATAAACCAACTTAAAAACTCAATTGAGAATACTACCAGCAGAGTAGATCACTTAGAAGAGAGAACATCAGACAATGAAGACAAAGTATTTCAACTGGAAAAGAACATAGACAGCTCAGCAAGTCTGCTAAGAAACCATGAGCAGAACATCCAAGAATTATGGGACATTATCAAAAGACCAAATTTAAGAGTCATTGGGATACAGGAAGGCACAGAGCTCCATTCCAAAGGAATAAACTGTCTATTCAGTGAAATAATACAAGAAAACTTCCCAGAATTGAAGATTGAGACAGAATCCCAAATCCTAGAAGCCTACAGGACGCCGAATGTGCAAAATCATAAGAGATCCACACCTAGACACATTATAATGAAGATGTCCAACATACAGAATAAGGAGAGAATTTTAAAAGCTGCAAGAGAAAGAAAGCAGATTACATTCAGGGGTAAACCAATCAGGATAACAGCTGATCTCTCAACACAGACTCTGAAAGCTAGAAGATCCTGGAATAACATATTTCAAACACTGAAAGACAATGGGCTCCAACCAAGAATCGTGTATCCGGCGAAATTAAGCTTCAGGTTAGAAGATGAAATTAAAACTTTCCACAATAAACAAAAGTTAAAAGAATTCGCAGCTAGAAAACCATCTCTTCAAAAAATCCTTGGCAAAACATTACAGGAAGAGGAAATGGAAAATAACATTGAAAACCAACAATGGGAGGTAGGACAGTAAAGGGGGGAAAGTAGTCAAAGAGGATAACAAATCAGGTTTAGTAACATCAATAAACAAATATGGATAGAAGAACAAACCATATCTCAATAATAACCCTAAATGTTAATGGCTTAAACTCACCAATTAAGAGACACAGGCTAGTAGAATGGATCAAAAAACAAGACCCAACAATATGCTGTCTACAGGAGATGCATTTGATAGGAAAAGATATACATAGACTGAAGGTGAAAGGTTGGGAAAAATCATATCACTCATATGGACCGCGGAAACAAGCAGGAGTGTCCATACTCATATCTAATAAAATAGATTTCAAGCCAAAGCTAATCAAAAGGGATATAGAAGGACACTTCATACTGCTCAAGGGAACCATACACCAACAAGACATAACAATCATAAATATATATGCCCCAAATAATGGTGCAGCTGTGTTCATCAAGCAAACTCTTCTCAAGTTCAAAAGTCTAATAGACCACCATACAATAATCATGGGAGACTTCAACACACCTCTCTCACCACTGGACAGATCTTCCAAACAAAAATTAAATAAGGAAACTATAGAACTCAATAACATAATTAACAACCTAGACTTAATTGACATATATAGACTATACCACCCAACATCAAGTAGCTACACTTTTTTCTCAGCAGCACATGGAACCTTCTCAAAAATAGACCATATACTATGTCACAGGGCAACTCTTAGACAATACAAAGGGGTAGAGATAATACCATGCATCTTATCTGATCATAATGGAATGAAACTGAAAATCAATGATAAAAGAAGAAAGGAAAAATCAAGCATCACCTGGAGAATGAACAATAGGTTGCTGAGTGATCAATGGGTTTTAGAAGACATCAAGGGGGAAATTAAAAAATTCCTAGAGTTAAATGAAAACACAGACACAACATATCGGAATCTATGGGACACATTGAAAGCAGTTCTAAGAGGAAAATTCATTGCTTGGAGTTCATTCCTCAAAAAAAGAAAAAACCAACAAATAAATGATCTCATACTTCATCTCAAAATCCTAGAAAAAGAAGAGCAAAACAACAGCAAAAGAAGTAGAAGGCAAGAAATAATTAAAATCAGAGCTGAAATTAATGAAATTGAAACAAAAGAAACAATTGAAAAAATTGACAAAACTAAAAGCTGGTTCTTTGAAAAAATAAATAAAATTGACAGACCCTTAGCCATGCTAACGAAGAGAAGAAGAGAGAGAACCCAAATTACTAACATACGGGATGAAAAAGGCAATATCACAACAGACACTTCAGAAATACGGAAGATAATCAGAAATTACTTTGAATCCTTATACTCCAATAAAATAGAAGATAGTGATGGCATAGATAAATTCCTTGAGTCCTATGATCTGCCCAGATTGAGCCAGGAGGATATAGACAACCTAAACAGACCAATAACAATAGAGGAAATAGAAGAAACCATCAAAAGACTACCAACTAAGAAAAGCCCAGGACCGGATGGGTATACAGCAGAGTTTTACAAAACCTTTAAAGAGGAACTAACACCAATACTTTTCAAGCTATTTCAGGAAATAGAAAAAGAGGGAGAACTTCCAAATTCATTCTACGAGGCCAACATCACCCTGATTCCGAAACCAGACAAAGACACTTCAAAGAAGGAAAACTACAGACCAATATCTCTAATGAACCTTGACGCAAAAATCCTCAATAAAATTCTGGTGAATCAGATTCAAATACATATCAAAAAAATTATACATCATGATCAAGTAGGATTCATCCCTGGGATGCAAGGCTGGTTTAATATACGGAAATCAATAAATGTTATTCACCACATCAATAGACTTAAAAATAAGAACCATATGATCATCTCAATAGATGCAGAAAAAGCATTCGACAAAGTACAGCATCCCTTTATGTTCAAAACGCTAGAAAAATTAGGGATAACAGGATCATACCTCAACATTGTAAAAGCAATCTATGATAAGCCACAGGCCAGCATCATTCTGAATGGAGAAAAATTGAAGGCATTCCCTCTAAGATCTGGTACAAGACAGGGATGCCCTCTCTCACCACTTCTGTTCAACATAGTCCTTGAAACACTGGCCAGAGCAATTAGACAGACAAAAGAAATTAAAGGCATAAAAATAGGAAAAGAAGAACTTAAATTATCACTATTTGCAGATGATATGATTCTATACCTAGCAGACCCAAAAGGGTCTACAAAGAAGCTATTAGAGCTAATAAATGAATTCAGCAAAGTGGCAGGATATAAGATCAACACGCATAAATCAAAGGCATTCCTGTATATCAGCGACAAATCCTCTGAAACGGAAATGAGGACAACTACTCCATTCACAATATCCCCCCAAAAAATAAAATACTTGGGAATCAACCTAACAAAAGAGGTGAAAGATTTATACAATGAAAATTACAGAACCCTAAAGAAAGACATAGAAGAAGACCTTAGAAGATGGAAAAATATACCCTGCTCATGGATAGGCAGAACTAACATCATCAAAATGGCGATATTACCAAAAGTTCTCTATAAGTTCAATGCAATGCCAATCAAAATCCCAACAGCATATCTTGTAGAAATAGATAAAAGAATCATGAAATTCATATGGAATAATAAAAGACCCAGAATAGCAAAAACAATACTAAGCAGGAAGTGTGAATCAGGCGGTATAGCGATACCAGACTTCAAACTATACTACAGAGCAATAGTAACAAAAACAGCATGGTACTGGTATCAAAACAGGCGGGTGGACCAATGGTACAGAATAGAGGACACAGTAACCAATCCACAAAACTACAACTATCTTATATTTGATAAAGGGGCTAAAAGCATGCAATGGAGGAAAGATAGCATCTTCAACAAATGGTGCTGGGAAAACTGGAAATCCATTTGCACCAAAATGAATCTGAATCCCTATCTCTCGCCGTGCACAAAAGTTAACTCAAAATGGATCAAGGAGCTTGATATTAAATCAGAGACACGGCATCTGATAGAAGAAAAAGTTGGTTATGATCTACACGCTGTGGGATCGGGCTCCAAATTCCTCAATAGGACACCCATAGCGCTAGAGTTAACAAATAGAATCAACAAATGGGACTTACTCAAACTAAAAAGTTTTTTCTCAGCAAAAGAAACAATAAGAGAGATAAACAGGGAGCCTACATCCTGGGAACAAATCTTTACTCCACACACTTCAGATAGAGCCCTAATAACCAGAATATACAAAGAACTCAAAAAATTAGACAATAAGATAACAAATAACCCAATCAATAAATGGGCCAAGGACCTGAACAGACACTTCTCAGAGGAGGACATACAATCAATCAACAAGTACATGAAAAAATGCTCACCATCGCTAGCAGTCAGAGAAATGCAAATCAAAACTACCCTAAGATACCATCTCACTCCAGTAAGACTGGTAGCCATTAGGAAGTCAAACAACAATAAGTGCTGGAGAGGATGCAGGGAAAAGGGCACTCTTGTTCATTGCTGGTGGGACTGCAAATTGGTGCAGCCAATTTGGAAAGCAGTATGGAGATTTCTCGGAAAGCTGGGAATGGAACCACCATTTGACCCAGCTATTCCCCTTCTCGGTCTATTCCCTAAAGCCCTAACAAGAGCATGCTACAGGGACACTGCTACATCGATGTTCATAGCAGCTCAATTCACGATAGCAAGACTGTGGAACCAGCCTAGATGCCCTTCAATAGATGAATGGATAAAAAAAAATGTGGCATTTATACACTATGGAGTATTACTCTGCATTAAAAAATGACAAAATCATAGAATTTGGAGGGAAATGGATGGCATTAGAGCAGATTATGCTAAGTGAAGCTAGTCAATCTTTAAAAAACAGATACCAAATGACTCCTTTGATATAAGGGGAGTAAACAAGGACAGGGTAGGGACGAAGAGCTTGAGAAGAATATTTACATTAAACAGGGATGAGAGGTGGGAGGGAAAGGGAGTGAGAAGGGAAATTGCATGGAAATGGAAGGCGATCCTCAGGGTTATACAAAATGTCATATAAGAGGAAAGGAGGGGTAAGACAAGAGAATACAAATGGAAGACATGATTTACAGTAGAAGGGGTAGAGAGAGAAAAGGGGAGGGGAGGGGAGGGGAGGGGAGGGGGGATAGTAGAGAATAGGACAGACAGCAGAATACATCAGACACTAGAAAAGCATTATGTCAATCAATGGAAGGGTAACTGATGTGATACAGCAATTTGTATACGGGGTAAAAGCGGGAGTTCATAATCCACTTGAATCAAACCGTGTAATATGATGTATTAAGAACTATGTAATGTTATGAACGACCAATTAAAAAAAAAAGAGAGAGATAAAAAAAAAATAAATAAATAAAAAATAAATTGGATGCTCACAACACGTTATTAAGACTCCATGTAGCATGAGCTGGCCTCTGCATTCACGGCCTCAGGTAGTGGTGACTGTATTTGGAGTTTCTGAACCCCAAATAAGGACGTGTGGACATGGACATATGGAGGAGTATGGGCCAAATGTTGGACTGGAGTTCTGTCATTGAGATTCTGGGCTTTCATCTTTTTAATTGCCACCAGGTGACAAAGATGACTCCTTCCTCATCAAGCTCAAGAGTGCTCTGCTAACCACGGTCATTGGAATGATTGCTTTAACATAACTTCCTACTTTTGTTACTAAAATGTAATACAGATTGAAGAAAATGTGAGAAAAAGAAAATAATTGTGTTCATCATTTCATGGCCCAGAGATAACCACTGACAGGTCAATAAATAATTTTTCAGCTTAAAAAAATAAATAAATAAATAAATATTCTTTTGTAAAATCACTTTTCATGGTTGCATAATATCCTGTTACATGAATGTACCATGATTTATTTAACCAGTCCCTTACTTTTGGCATTTACATTTGTTGTTGTAGTAAGCAATACTACTGTAAAATCATACTCACAATTCGGATTATTAGGGAAAACTGCTAGGATTGGAAAAGCTGGGTTGAAGGAGAAATTTTTATCTAAATGAGAATCTTTAACTCTTTTTATCTAAACTAAAAAACAAAAATGAATAAATAAATAAATAAATAAATAAATAAATGCCCTAGAAAATAAAACTAAAGTATAAAACCTCCTAAGATGACAACAATAAAAACAGAAACATTTAGCAGTTGGCTAGAAGGAAATGTAATAAACAGCAGTAATAAAAAGAACAGTTGTTATCTGTTTACTTGTGTCAGAATTTTTTCTATATGTATTCAGCAATATACTTTATCACTGAGAAAGCCAGGATTTACTATTTAAAAATAGGATAATATGCTGGTGTACGCCTGTAGTAATCCCAGCAGCTAAGGAAGCTAAGGCAGGATGATTGCAAGTTCAAGGCCAGCCTCCGCAATTTAACAAGGCCCTAAGCAGCTTAGTGAGACCCTGTCTCAAAATTTAAAAAAAAGGGGGGGCGGGGCTGAAGATGTGACTCAGTGGCTAAGTGCCTGCACCCCCGCACCACCCCCCCCAAATTACTTTCTTTTGCAAAAGTCATGGGGTTTACAACTTTTGCAATAATAAATGCTGAAGTTGTCTACAATCAACTTAATTTGTAAAAGCATTGCCTATGGAACAGTAAATAATTGTTGATGTCCTCTTGTATCCCAATGATATTGACAGTGTGCCAGTTTGAATAAAATAAACTCACTGACCATATTTTACTCAGAAGACATGGGGTTAACCTTGACAAAGGAAAGATGGTAGATTGAGTGTCTGCATTTCCTGTTGTCCTTTCTAACATCTTACCAAAAGTAAACTGAGTTTTTAAAAGGGCAGAGGCAACAATGATAAGAATTTGGAAGAGAAAAAAGGCAAGAGACATAAAATTTTGGAGGCTGGAAAGCAGACGTGTGTTAGACACAAACCTGAAATAGCTAAGTCCTAAGCCAGCATCAGGGAAGGCCCAGGACTGACATGTCTGATATCACACATTCCCAGAAGGCTCAGGCTTTGGCAGTACCAGACACCACGAGAAGGGGAAGTGATGGGAAGAGGCCAGATAAGGAGGCTTAGTGGAAAATAATTTTAGGAGTCCCCAGATCTCCTTTCATTTTTAACAGTTCGGTGGTTGTCCCTTCTCTCCACCATGAAATAAACTGAGGTAAATCTGAGTTGAGACTCAGGAAGAGTTGAGGACCACCCAATGGTACCACTGAAACAGGAGATGCAAAGAAACAATGCACAATAAATGTGAGATCCTCCAGCTCTCTTTTTCTACATGGCTTCTAGAAAGCTGGCATATAGGCCTTTACTCTTCAGGCAGGAAACGGAAGGAATGTTTTAAGGGGAATCTAACTAAAGAAGAAAGACCTAAAAATACTGATATCAGAGGTTTGTTTAAAAAAAAAAAAACCAGAAAGTTTAGACAGATCAGCTTCCAGTGAACTCTGTAGTTGGTAAATCCCATTCATATCCTCAGGGCTTCCAATCTGTCTTTTTCTCAAGTGTTAAATATGAAGCAATACCTCACTCTTGATACATATGAGGAATACAGATCAAAATAGAAAAATGCAGGAAACAGAATATATTGGGCAAAGAAGACTTAAAAATACTCATTTATATCCTCAGAGAGATAAGAAAAATGCTCTATGAAACAAGAATAGTATATGATAAAAAAGGAACATGAAGAAAACAAAAATAAGTTCTTAAAGTATGAGAGAAACATTTCAAGATAAAATCAAGGAACACAAAGTAGAACAAGAAGACAGAAAATAGGAGAGAGAAAGTAAAGGAGTAAATTGACAAACTAAATATAGGTATTCAAAAAATAGTAATAGAGGGGACAGAGGGGAAGAAAATCTTCGAAATAATTAATAACACTTTTGGAACCAAAGAACATACATTTCCAGGCTCAAGGGGCCTATCCAATATCCTTGAAAATTGATAAAAATGGATCATACACAGAGTCATAAAAACCATGAAATATCAAAAGTAGGGACCAAGATATGATCCAATGGGATTCCAGAGAGAGAATATTGGCCATGTAAAAAAGTTAGGAATTTGAATATCCTTGGACTTCCCAAAGCAATGAGAGAAGCTAGAAATAATGGAGAAATGACTGCCTTCAAAATCCTGAGAAATTATTTTTAAATCGGAATTTTGTCCTACCCAAAGTATGCATCACATCTTAAGGTAGTGTCAAGCCATTTTCAGATGTTAGCTGTATCAAAAAAAATGTACTGCTTGTTCATCCCCTCTTAGTGGGCTACTGGATGAGTTTTCCATGAGGCACGGGAGAAATCCAGAAGTAGGCTGGGAATGGGAATGAGGAGTCTGGGAACAGGAATGAGATACCAGAAGAAAAGTGAAGGGAATCCACATGTGAAGGTAAGGGCGATTGCACTTTGGTTGGTGCCAAGCACAGTGGAAACCAGATCAAGATGGTCAGGTTGAAGCTCTGGGTGGAGATTTAATAGGCTACCTGCTGAACCTACACATCTTCAGAAGGGATTTGGATCAAAGGTAAATGATGAAAGGTAAATCAGCAACGTTTACAGTAATACCTAAAACTTAAAAATCGGAAGGTTGGTGCCATAGGCATGACATTTAGAAACATATTGCCAATTCCAGAATCACCAGTTAGGAAATGAAAGTTGTTTCCGAGGAGAAGGAAATGGGGGGAATTGAGAGGGGCAGAGAGATGACCAGTTATTAAATTTCTTCCTTTTTTTTTAATTTGACCGATAAAAATGCCATTAAAAACATTAACATGGTGTCGTCATTGTTTTAACCAGCAGTTCTCAGCTGGGGAGAATTTTGCCACCCCTCCTCTAGCTGCCCCGACATGGAGAGGTCTGCAGAGGTGTTTAGGGAGGGTGGGGTGATGCACGCAGCAGGCAGATGCCAGGTGTATTGCTAAACACCCACCAATGCCTGGGGCAGCTCCTAAACAGGATTATCCAGCCTGAGATGTCAACAGTGTCAAGGTGAAAAGCCTGCCTGTTTCAAACTGTTTGCAAAGTTGTTGTTTTTAATGAAAACACACATACAAACAGAGCACATCTACACAAAATAAAACAGGTTAAAATCACCCCGAATTTTAAATTTTAAGAATTTAAGGCAAGGTTTTTTTTTTGTTTGTTTTTTTTTTACCAAAATCTTCCAATAGAAACTTCTGCTCTTTCAGGAGAAAACCTGAGAATTTTTAATGTCTCAAACTTCAACTTTGAATGACAAAAATACTCAAAGCAGATGGATGGGTGAAAAAAGCCAGTCACAAACAATGCAACATGGATCACAAAGAAGAAATTCAAATATTTCCAACGGCCAAGAGGCAAAGTTTACATGTTTCATACTAGTTTATTGTTTTTTTAAAAAAATGATCAATGTGCCATCGCGGGAAGGGAATGCAATAAAGAGCTGAGCTTGTTAGCATGCTTCTGATGTTCAAGGTTAAACTGCTCTGTTAATAAGCCAAAGGAAATGATCCAGAGATATTTCATGCAGATGACATCTAGATTAATTTGAAAGTCTTTTCCAATTATTTTTCTAATTAAATCAATCTTTGTCATTTTTTGAAGGCATAAGGATAAAGGATAGCCACCAAAAAATGTTCAAGGAAAAGAATTATAGTTGGGAAGAAGTCATCTTGGGAGAAAGAAGAAGAAGGGAGAGAGAAATTTCTTTATCTTGCACCCCTAAAACCTACATAAATATTCTCTATACATAAAGTTCTTTGGTAGAATCCATTATGATATAATTATCCAAGCATGGAACATATCTTATTCTAATTAGCACCCCATTCTTGTGGATGTACAGGATGATGGGATTCATTTAGGTATTTTTGTACATGCGCATTGGAAAATTATGTCCGATTCATTTGAGTGTCTTTCCTATTCCTATCCCTTCTCCCTTCCCTTCATGCCCCTCTGTTTAATCCACTGAACTTCTTTTCTTCCCCATGCACTCTATTGGTGGTTTAGCTTCCACATCATCAGTGAAAACATTCAACCTTTGGATTGGCTTATTTCACTTAGCATGATAAATTTTTATCAGAGATTTCATTCTTCCTATTTCTCTTGACCAGTGCTATTATGAAGAAAGAGATGAAGATTGAGATTCAATTGCCTTTATATAATCTTAAAAAAAACCCACAGGCATCTCATGTGTTCATAGTCTAAGATATACAGAGTCATGGAATGTAAGAAATCTACTCTTAACCCCTCAGCCTTAGGTGAATTGATGCTTATGAGATGTCCTGAAGACATATCTTTCTTCTCGTTGTCCCAGAGCGTCAGGCAGTAGCTAAGCCCCTCCATAAAATAATAAAGACATATTCAGTTACATACTAAACACAAATGTTCTCACAAAACTCAAGAAATTACCTTTCTGAGCTAAATGAAGATGGAACCTTTTAGCATATATCTTATTAAAAATAGCTTAACGATACCTCATTCATGAAGACAAGAAATCAGGGGGCATTATTAAGTTGCATTCAATCTTGCAGGGAGATAGGATTAAATTGATCATATTTTGGCTGTGTAAAACCTGTTTTGGATCACAAGGATTCCTTTGGGTAAAAAAAAAAAAAAAAATCTTATTTCTAGTGATAACAATGGTACCTTGACAGCCAGGACAGGGAATCTGTTCAGTAAAAGGGAGCAGTCGAGAAATAAAACAACAAGGACATCTTCTTGCTGGCATTGAGAGATGAGTATTATAATCACTGAGCCACATCCCCAGCCCTCTTTTAATTTTTTTTTTTTAATTTTAAGACAGGGTTTCACTAAGTTACTAAGTGAAAGTTACTAAGGCTGGCTTTGAACTTGTGATCCTCCTGCCTCAGCTTCCGGAGCTGCTGGGATTACAGGCCTGCGCCATGGCACCTAGCAAAATCCACACATTTTATAAGACTTTGGGAACAAGTCTATATAAGTCAAATGACTATACATGCATGAAGAAGGACTTTCCGAAGTAGCTGAAGGGATCAGCAATGGGAATCTGAGAAGCTTACCGTTATGCCTCTGGATCCTTTGGGTCCAGTCTCTCCTGGACTCCCAGGGTCCCCTGTCTCACCCTAAGTGCATTAAAATGAAATGGTTATCGAAATCAAATCTATATCACAGAGATATATATGTGCTTTTAAACTGATTCCCACATGAAGCCATTTTTCACATGTTCTTTTGTCTTTGAAGGGTTTTATTTTCCTGTGAAGCTCTCACAAAGTTGGCACGGTGCATCGCTGGTCTCACAGTTATGTCTTCCCAAACAGAACTCAGGTCCTGGGAGACGTGAACATGTTTTGTCCTTAGACCCTATCACAGGACCTGGCATTTATCAAGTTTAGTAAATGTTTCCAGAAAAACTGGAAGCCCTGAAGTTGAAAATATCTTAAGACAACTTACAAACATACTGAGAAAACTGAGCCAGGTGAAATCAGATCATTTTGATTTTCTTTACATTTTACTTTTCTCTGAGGAAAGAAAAAAATACATATGATAGAGGGGAAGGATCACCCTGGAGAAGAAAATTTTCAGAAGGATTATTTTTCTTCCTTTACCTATGAATTACAAAATTAGACATGAAATGTTTTTTGAAAATCTTATACTTCTAAATAAAGGTTATCATTTTAAAAAATTTGGCTCATTTGTTTCTTCCCTCTTTTCCCCTCAGAGGTAGAACATCTATTTAACAGGAATAGTCCTTCTGTTGGCCCAGGATATGTTTCCTAACCCCAGGAGTATTTCTGACAGATCTCTAACGGATGCAAAGTACACAATACCTTAGGTCCACTCTCTCCGGGGAATCCTTCTTGTCCCTACAATTGACAGTAGAGAAGATTAATTGCACACATTGCCCAGTGTCTTTTTGCTAACTCTAATTTATCTGCTGACTTGTTTAGTGCCTCTGAAACAACGAAGGGCTCAAACAGTTGCGAACTAGAAACCAAACAGTACTGTTGGAGAAACTAACTCCAATTTCTAAATTAAATAATTTATAGGTTTCATCAAAACTTGACAACCTCGATAAGTGACGAAAAGGAACCTGAGGCTAAAGTGATTTGAAAAATTACAAATTGCCTCTTCTGCATACGTATAACAGAATACATGGTCATTTGACCCTGTGTCTCTGGAACAATCTTCTTAAAATGGATTTTCATGGTGAACTTGGAAACCTACAGAGTCTAAGCTGGATTATTCATTGTAAGGTCTTCCTTCCTTCCTTCCTTCCTTCCTTCCTTCCTTCCTTCCTTCCTTCCTTCCTTCCTCCTTTCGTTTCTTTCTTTCTTACCTTACTTTGGTCAAAGTTTAGCTGAAGAGGTATAATTATACTTGATAAAGAGAATACATATTTAAAATAAAGTTTATTTTTTAAGTTTTATTTTAACATGTGCAAATTGCAGTTTATTATTGGGGTCAGTGTAGTAGTTCAATCCATGGATACAGTGCGCACCAATCAAATACAGATGCCCTTTATCCACCTTCTCCTTCCCAACCTTTAGTAATCACTATTCTACAAAAAAATCAATTTTACTTTCTGATTGTTAAAACAAATCTTAAATTATATAAAATATGAGAGGATGAAAGAAGAAACAGCACCCAAATCTTCCCACCCAGAACCATGATACATACTCTGTCCTACTTTTTTTGAACTTTTAAAAAAGCATGTTAGCGCAATGGGGATAGATGTTTCCCTAGGTATATTCCAAATTTTCACTTGAATTGGAAATATTATTTTAATTGTATTAGTTTTAATCATTTTTTGTAGTTGTCAATGAACCTTTATTTTATTTTATTTATTTATATGTGGTGCTGAGAATCAAACCCAGTGCTTCACACATGTGTGGTAGGCAAGTGCTCTACCACTGAGCTATACAACCCCAGCCTCTTAATTATATTTTGAACCTAAAAATTTTAAGCATAATTATAAACACGACACATTCGTTTTTGTAGAGTGGCAAATACCTAATGTCAGGCTATTGAATATCTGTCTTTTATGAGATATTAAGGCTGTTTTCAATTATTCTCTACTTTAACAAACTTTTCACTAGAGATTCTTCATTCCTTAGCTTTATTTCCCCAAAATTTTAAGCTTTCTTTCTTTTGTTTGTTTTTTTTATACTCCCAGCTGGCCTTTTGGGAAGTCCACTTGGAATCACACTGATCTTCAGGACGATTTAGACTTTGCAACAGGAACACTGCCTCTCTGCTTACTTTATATCTCAGATCTTTGTCTTAGGTCTCGAACTTTTTTTTTTCAGAAAGGATATCCTGAACTATATTATGTTTTTGAAGAGTTTGTAGTTTTGATTGGGTCTTTTTAATTCTTAGTTTTTACTGGTCATTTTTGGTATATAGAAATTACTGGCTTTGGTAAACTTACTTATTTCCAGGCACTTAATTCAGTGACAATACAAAAATGATCATTCTGATGTACACTTTTTTTTTGTTTTGTTTCATTTTTTTTAAAGTTACCACTTGGCCCAATGCATTTAGAAAAATCCTGCAAAATCTTTCACTAGTGGCTAAAGCAAACATAGTAACAGGAAAACAGAGTGTGGAATGCTTCCCTGAGCAAACTTCAACCCCGAACTGCTAAGACCAGAGGCCCTGTTTAAGCTGACCCAGGTCAGGCCCTACATACATCCCTGCAAAGCACACAGAATTCATTTTTGTATTTCAATTTTTGTACCTTAAACCCTCTCATTCTTTTCTCTTGTACATGTCCCCATGGGATATCAGCCAATAGAAAACACATTATAAAAATACGTTTCAAACTACAAGATTGTTTTATTCACTGAATATATATATATATATATATATATATATATATATTTATATGACAAACAAATAAAACAAGCAATAAAAAGTAAAGGGAAAACATTCAGCTTCGGGTATATGTGTCTTACCTTTGCTCCTTTACGTCCAACACTACCATAACCTGGACTGCCATCATCACCCTGGAAAAATGCAATTAATTACTAACATCTCAAACTCCAGATAGAGGCAGACTTATTCACAACAGAACAAGACAGCCAGGTTCCGGGTTTGATGAGAAGCCTAGGATGCAAGATCTTCCCTCTGGACAGGCCACTGACATTTTTGTGATAGTGGCACTAAACACATCTGCAAAGAAGGAGTAATAATTCCCACTCATGGTGTTGTTATGAGGATGAAAAGACAAAGCGTTGGGAACACTGTTAATGGAGGTAGCAGTTGCCTTTGTGTTTTAATATCTCAGGTCTAATCCATTTTCCATTTCCTGGGCCAAAAACAAGAACTCCAAAATGTCTGGATATTGGCTACTGACCCTTGTAGTAGCTGGGAGCAATGGAGGCAGATGGAATGGGTTTCTGATAAAGAGATTCTGATGGGAAGAAAGTTTGGAAGAAAGATTAAGGGGATACTAAATGCAAGTTTTGTCTATTTTAACCTTTGGCTCCAAGATCATCCTGGCCATGATTTTTGGTATTTGGGAATTTTCTTGGAAAAGCTGGCCCAGGAACTAGTCCAAGGTGAGGATGATATCGCTCTCAATTTCCAGCACACTGTAAAGCTAGACTGAGATACTATCACTAAAACTCTTCATAGACTCTTCAGAGATAGCATTCAGACATCTATCGAACTAATAGATTCCAAGGGTCAAATCAAAAGTACGAATAAATCACAGAACCGACCTGCAAGCCTCGAGGACCAGGAAAGCCAATAGCTCCTTTTTCTCCTGCATCTCCAGGCTCTCCCTGTTAAAGAGCACAGTGAAACATGTCTTTATTAGGTTGCTTTTCTGATGGAAATCAGAAATGATGGCACGAAGGCAACATTCAATTGCATCCATGTGTATCACACACACCAAGGCCCTTGTGCCCGGGGCTGCGTGTTATGCAAACGACACAAGAGGAATGGCTGGCTGCTGTTGGCCAGCGAGGTCTCCTCCACTGACAGTTGAATTCTCAGAGGTCTGATTTATTGTTTAGTGCAAGTTGCCTCTTGGCAGCTCGTGCCATGAAACTGTCTTACCACGAGCCAAGGAGGAAGCACTGTACTGTTCAGAAAAATGTTAATAGAAAGGTTTTCCATGATGATCCATGCAAATCATCAGGCTCCTGCAAAGATGGTAGATTTACTGAACTAGTTTTAAGGTTTCCGAATGTGAATCAGACAACCAAGGGTGCTGGCAATAGTTTCTAACCTCTGACTAGTAAAGCACCTGAAAGACCCTAGCCCAGTTAGCCCAGTTACCTAAGGCCAAGATATGAAACCAAGATATCAGGCAGGCCATAAACAGGTTCAGGCGCCAGGCATGCTTTCCGGACAACCGGTTGAAGAACAGAGCACCCGCATCCTGAGGCATGAATGAATAAACCGGAACAGATAAGCAGGAACAGAAAGAATAGAATGCAGACCTGTGGTTTTTGGAATGCAGACCTATACCCCCTAGGTGGCCTATATGCTAGATTTAAACAAACCAATAAGAAACCTGTTGCTTCCCGAGCGCGCGAAACCTGTCCCAAACCCTATAAAAATCTCTGTATCCCCAAGCCCGGTGTGCCAGTTCACCAAGGCTCCGGCTGAGGTTCTACTGGGCACCCGCAGGCGCCTGTGTCCCAATAAACCCCCTCGTGCTTTTGCAGCCAGTGTTTCGTGTGATTCTCCTTGGACAGGGAAACGGGGGTCTTTCTTTAACGGGGTTGTCTTTCACACCTACTGTGGGTTATACCTCAATCTTAGTATTATCTCAGGCAAGTCCAGCTACATGGAAAAATCAACATGGGTTTAAAAAGGAAGGTTAGATCCTTTTTAAAAAAATTTTAGAAATTAAGTTTGGAATGGTTTTAGATTTACAGAAATGTTGTGAACATCAAACATCTCTATTCTACCTAGGATACCATATGTCACGTCTCTAGGTTCTTCTAGACTGGGGCAGTTTATCAAGCTTCTCTTGTTTTTAATGACCTGCACAGTTTTGAGGAGCATTGGTCAGGCATCTTACAGAATGTTCTCTAGTTGGAGTTGATCTGATATTTTTTCTCATGATGAGACTGGGATTATGGGTTTAGAGGAGGAAGACCACAGGGGTATGAAACCATCTCATCATATCCTATCAAGGTTACACACTATCAACGTGACTTGTCAATGTTAACTTGTCAATGTTAATGTGGGGTTGACGTAGTGTGGGTCGAACTTCCTCACCATCAGGTTACTATCCAGCCTTCTCCCGGGTCCATGTTGTACTCTTTGAAAGAAAGTGTTAGGTGCAGACTACACTGAAGTGTTTGGGAGTGACTAAGTCATTTTTAAGAACAGAAAGGAAGTCTACTAAGTGTGAGAATTGCAAATGGATTATTATCCACAGCCCCAAACTCTGGAGGATAAAACAGAATAGAAAGAGAAGCAGAGATCTTCTGATTCTCAGAGTGTGCTCTGGAGCCACCTGGCCCACAGTCACCCAGGGTTCAAGTGTAAAAGGAAACTCCTGGACCCCATTGAATTAGTCTCACTAGTGGAGTCCAACAATATGTATTTTAAAGTAAACTTGTCAACTGATTCCCAAGCAGATTGAAATTTGAGAACATCTTCAAGTTACAGAAACAGAGGAAGTCATATGGCTTGTCCAGGGCCAAACATTTGGTTTCTGGTAAGCCAGGCATTGAGTCCAGCAGGATTAATTGCTTTGGTTTCCCTGTGGACGTAACTTACTGAAGTAAGCTTGGGGTAAGCGTTTGGGGGTTTATCTCATTAATAATGAGTCTAAGGGCTCAGTCCATCCTGGGTCTGCCCAGAGGGTTTGTGTTTGCTGTGGGGCCCTTTCCTTCCAAATTCTTGCACATCTCCTTAAAAGTTTATTCATTAATAATCTTCATAGGTATAACTACCCAGCTGTGTCTGTCTCCCTCCACATACTCACCTATACCCAGCTCTAGGGTCCCTCCATTTCTGTCTACTCCTCTTTTAGTCCCTTCTACCACACCCTAAGGAGTGGCTTCATTTCACATAATAGACTTACATCCATGTGCACATCCATGATGTCTGCCACACACACACACACACACACACACACACACACACCCTTCCTCACTGCACAGGGAACTTTTGTCACCAGTAACACCACTTCCCTGACACCCTTCTCCAGGACAGAAGGCAACACTGTGTCTGTTCCAAATCTTCATCTCCTGACCACTATTGCTGAGCCACACGCCCCAGAAATCCCTTCCTCTGAAGCCGATTGTTGTCCATGCATCTTATTACGTAGTCCGGTCAACTGTCTTTGCGTCACTCGACTTCTGGCCTCCATCATATCTTGCTAGCAGTTGTCTGACACAGCTACCCTCTTTTCCTTATGTCCTCAACCTCATTCTCTTTGTCAAGAAGTTTCTGTGCTCGAGCAGCTACTCTGCTTTTTCTTCCTCCATCTCCTCCTTCCTCTTCTCTGATCATAAACATGCTACATCTCTTCTATCATTGAAAACACCCCCCCCCACCCCGGCTCCAACCTTGCCTAGATCTTGGCAGTAGGGGAAGAGTAATGTCTTCCTCCTCCTCCTAAAGGCTTAATTTCTTTACAGAGTAGTTTGCAGCTCTGTATTCAGTTCCTCCTCACCAACATGTGGTTCAGTCTTTTACAATCTGGGTCCCTTTCCTTCTTCTCCTCTCAATTGCTACACTTCGGAACTCTTCTTTGAGCATCCTTAGCCACCGGATCCGATGGCTTCTCTCCTCCCCTCCACGTTTCTGGACCTGTCAATACTCGTGACTGTCCCTTCTTGTATTCTTCTTCACAGAACTTTTTTACTTCTTTTCCTTCTTTCATAATAAAGCATTGTCTTCTAGCTTCTTATACACTTCTTACAAATAGGCATCACTGAGGAAATTTTTTTTAAAAAAAACCCAATGATTTTGTATCTCCAACCAGACCTACCTCCCATAGCAAAAGATTTTCTTCCTTTGGAAACCCGCTCCTCTTTGTGACTTTCCTGCATCTACGATGGTGTCTCCACTGATGCTGGAAGCTCCAAATCACCTAGCCCCTTCTGCCGGTCATAGTTCCCTGTTGGAAGAGTCCTATGGAGCCGTCACTCAGGAATCCTCATCCTGTGAAGTCGTCCAATCTCTGCTTGGCCTGGAGGCTGTGAGAGTGTACTGCCTGATCTCCTGGCTTCCAAGCTCTCTACCTTCAAAACCCTTCACTGGGTTGCCCGTTTAACATCTTCCAAGTCTGGCTGGGTTCAGACACTCCATTCACAACCTGTAGACAGCTAGCACTGTACTGGCTACTGAAGAAAGTCAGTCACATAGACACATTGTTCTTGATGTGCCTGCCAGAGGGTGGCATTTGTCATTCCCTGAATAATCCCAAATCACCCATCCTGCCTCTCTGTCTGCCAAAGGTCTTATCTTCTAAGCCCACCCACAGCCTATATCTTCTTAGGTATATTCCAACTGAGAAATATTTCTATCAATGCTGTTTAAACCTCCATGTCACTCCCTTATCCCTCTCTATTTTATGCCCTAGATTATTGTCTTGAAATTTTTCTGAGTTTTGTGGCTTTCACATCATATTTATTATACCACCTAGAAATTCATTCATTCATCCATCGAGTATTCACTAAGCACTAATATTTATCAGGTACTGTTCTAAGCACCAGGAATGCATCAGGGAACGAATGAAGATTCCTGATCTCCTGTAGCTGACTCTCCAGCTCAGACAAAGGGAAGGCTCTGTCCAGGGCCTTGGTCTTAAAAGGTGCTCAGCAGACGTTTGTATGAATGGAGGGAAGAAAGGAAAGAAGAAAGCAAGCAAGAGAAAGAAGGAGGAGAAGAGGGAGGGAGGTGAAGATGCAGGGAGGGTGGGAGAGAGAAAGGAAGGCCAAGCCAGAATAGTCCCCCTCCTCCCCGAGATCCCTCAGCTCCTCCTACTGGGTGTAGCTCCTCGTGAGATTATGCTGAGCTGGAATCCCTGACCTCATCCTGGTCCACACCCATGTCCTTAGAGGTCACTGGCTCTCTAAGAATCAAGCCAGGGTTTAGGGGCAATGGGATGTGTTTTCCTTTGTGTTGAAAGGGCTCTGGCGAGTACAACCAGACACAGCTCTCTTGAGGAGAAAAACCCCAACTTTGGGGGGGGGGGGTATAAAGAATGTGACCTACTTTATTTCCTTGGCTTCCCAAACGTCCTCGGTTGCCGGCTTCTCCTTCGGGTCCTGGAGGCCCCTGAAACAAAACAAGGTTTGCAAATATAGCAAAACATAGAGCAACTTCCCCTTAAAACTTTTGTGTCTCTTCTAAGAGGAAAATGAACTACAGATGCGAGAAGAGTTATGGCTGTACAGATTCTTGCTCTGGAAAAAAAGTATTGCAGCTGTCAAATAAAGTCTAGTAAATAAAAGAAAATTAATAAAGTAAGTCATGCCAGATGTTGCCTAAATGATTGTGCTTCCTCGTGAGTCTTCTCTTCCAAAGAGATTTCAGGTTCTCACAATTTTGCTCTCCGAGCAGATGTTGCTGAAATGGCTAACATTTAAAGAAGGTATTCCAAGCGACATTTACCTTAAAAGAAACACATTCTACCAAAGCAAAGGATCAGTCTTTTTACTTTTTTTGAATGCAGGCTTGGCTTCTTTATTTCCAAATAATATTCATCAGAAAAAGCTCAAGAAAATTTTTACTAAACACAATTTGCATGGGACCAGTGGTAGAACACTTTGCCTAGCATGATCAAGGCCCTGATTTCAACCCTCAGCACGGCAAAACAAAATACAAAACAAAACAGAAGTCCCAAAATAAACAAGACTGACCCCCCTCCCTAAAAAAAACCCACCAAAAATCAATTCACATTTTAACAAAATATGCTCAGGTAACACAGGATAAATATTCTGAAATAGTTTCAGAAAAGATTAGAGAAGAGAAAAGTAAGTGTAAGTGAATTCCTATTTACAAAAGGGGGAAAAGTTACAAAGTACATAAGTTCAATTTAACAAGAAAGATACAAGACCTATATTTTTTTTTAAAAAAAGCTTTAAAACTTTCTGAAAACATAATAACACAACTTGAACAGATGGATAGACATAATATGCATCTAAATGGAAAATCTATTAGACATAATAGAAGTAAATTCTTCCAACATTCTAGAAAGCATTTTTTATTGGAACAGCTTTAGGGCTGAACATTTTTAAATCCCAATTCAAAGACAGCACAACTTGCCTTCCTCTGTTATTAGCACTTGGGATCAGGTTTTTCCTTTGGGATATCCAAACATATGTCAAGAGAAATATCTTTTTGCAAAGCTGTTTACAGGTACTTCTAGGTAATCCCAACATCTGTGAACTAAAATATATTCACAATATTTTTGATCATGGTTGACATAATTTAAAAGTAAATAAGCTAATCTCTGTGTAATAAGCACAATGCTTAACAAATTAATTTTGTTTGGAACAAAAAAAATTGCCACATTAACCTTTTCATTCTTTAAAAAAATAAAAATGTAGTGAGTGGGTCATAAAAGCATTTTCCTAGTAAGAGGGATCGTTGAAGAGTAAATTGATTGCTAAGGCAGATAATTTTTCCATAATCCCCCATCTCTTTTCCTCCTTTATTTTAAAAGGAAAGTCTCAATTTCTTTACCCTCTATAGAAAGCTTTCGATTCATTTCCTTTGAACTTTCTCTTCCACCATGGCACAGAGCTGTCCCAGGACATTCATGTTCAACCACATCAATATTTTTCTGCCCTTATCTTATTTGAGATTGATCATGTGTTCTTTGAAACTTTTCCATTAACTTTTGTAACATCAAGTTACCAAGATCTTCCTGGGCCCTCTCTAGTGTCCTCTCACTAACCTTCAAACGCTCCTATTCTTTGCCTCTCAAATCTCCATCCTTTCCCCTATTTCCCTCATTGTAACCCCCCACATACCACTGCTACATAATGACCCCTAAATAATGTACCTTTAGTCCAAACCACTCAACTGAACACCAGATTCATTTATTTAAATGACTATTGGATATCCCACAGGGAGCAATTATAAAAATAATCATATTTACCTTAAATTATGCTCCTAGTCTCATATTCTTTTCATCAAGGCATGCTGTCACCCTTTACTCCTGCTGAAACTCAAGCCAGAAACTCTAAAATCACCCTGGATCCTTCCTCATAGCTCACTTCTCCAAATCGCTCAACTACGAGTCAGACAACGGAGAGTAGTTTCATCCCCATCTTCCAAAAGTCTTACTATTAGCAGCATCCATTGTTCCAGGAAGAACAGCGGAACCTCCTGGCTTGCTGGGTTAGGTCTCATTCTCATCTCACTGATTACTCTACTCTGTATGTAACTACTGATTTATTTCTCTTTCTGATTTACTAGAGACTTGATTGCACACTTCCTAAAGGAAGAGGCAAATCCTATTGACTTCATTTCTCTGGAACACCAGACAGTACTTAGGACCCACCAATCCGTCCATCCATCCACCCATCTGTCTTTTTAGGAATGATCCTCAGGAGGGAAGGAATAATGTGCTTAGTTGGTTGTTTTCCCATGTAAATTCATGTAATACAGAGAGAAAAAGCAGAGAGATTCTAATTATCCTTGACAACATGGTACCAGTTGGAAGTTTTACCTACCAGCTCTCTTTCCATAAAGAACTCAGAGGTGGAGAAGATTTCTGGAATATTATTTCATGTGTAGTCACTCAAAGCACATACAAGTAGAATGAGAAGTTAACATGATTTAAGAACCTCCAAAATAAAAGATGCCTTGGATGGATGGATGGATGGATGGATGGATGGATGGATGGATGGATGAATACATATAAGACCTTGTCATCAGCAAATCAGAAAATACCTGATTCTGTTTCCTATGCAGGATCCTACAAAGTACCAAACGGAGACTTGTGACTGATCAAATAGGGCTCAGGTTTCAAAGAATGGTTATCCAGATAAATTACCTACTCAAATACTAGTGTTAGATAAAAGATCATGTTAGTAGTTTCTAAAGGAAAGGAGAAAATTTCCTGGGTATCAGAGCCAAAGAGTCCCCTCGATTTAACATCAAGAACAGCTATGGAATATAAAGAGCAGCTGAGGGCAATGGTGTTAGTTAGAGGTTAAAGGTTCATTGGCTTTGCTGTAATGGCTGCCTTTTATGGAGCTTTTTATTCTGCTCAGGGCACTGTGCTAAGTGGGAGATAAAATCTTTAATTTCCACAACAATGTAGTGAGAAATTAAAATCAAAAACAGATTCTCAAGGCATTTACCCCCAAATCACTTAGTGAATATGAGGATGAAATGGGAATTGAACCTCATTCTGACTCTAAAAACTAAAGTACCAGCCACTCTGCTATTTTGAGGTCCATGTGTGAGACAGACTTCCCAAGGTCTTACATCCATGCACCAGCTTAGATTGGAGGTCTAAAAATGTGAGTCTCCAAACTTGAGGCAGGCGGCTGAGGCTAAATCAAACCTCCAACATGGGCACTCAGGCTGGAAGTGTTTTGCTTGTGTTGAATCTATTTCATTGCCCTTGGCAGCCACAAATGCTTTAGTGTTAAGTGAGGATAGAGAGGAACTGTTCAGAGTTCAAGTGTTTTAAAAAATATATATCCTTAGCATCTTATTAGAAGATATGGCACTAGGAGTTTGGGATCGATGGTTGGGACATTCATTGCCAAGGACATCTCAACTTTGGTTGGGATAAGGCAGGGCAGGGCAAGAGGTGCAGGTTCTCCTCACACTTAAGAGAAATGCTGACCACTCCTTGCCTTTTGTTCGCATGAGGGTAAAATCTTGCAAAAACTCATAACCAACAAATATCAAGCTGAGATGAAACAAGGAAATTAAATGCTCAGTTTCTATAAGAGTTGGATAGGAGTTTTGTCTGAGAAAACAAAAATGAAGAGGCCAGCAAGTGATGGACTAATGCAAGGACAAATGCCAAGACACTTGAGAAGATGCCAGTCTTGACCACGCTAGTCTGTGGGACAGTCCTAATCTTACCTTCAAGTGCTCTCCCATGCACCCCATGTTCCAGTGCTCCAACAATACCATACTATTTATGGTTCCCAAACTCACCTTGATGGATTGCTTTATTTAACTTGGTTTACTACGTGCCTACCTCTTCATTGCTGACCTGGAAAATAACTCCTCATTCTAAAAAATCTCCCCTTTGAAGTCCATCCTTTCTCCCACCATTCTACCTTGGGTATAATTCTATTTTAACAATTCAGTACAATGCACCTCAGTTATTTGTTTGCATGAATCTCTTTTGTGAGGCTAGGTATACTTGAAGCTGGATTCTATGTTGGATTCCTTCTCATATCCTGGTATAGGGCTTGATACACAGAAAGCACTTACAGTAATTTGTCAAATTAGTGAAGGCAATGGTTGATGGACTGTCCAACTTGGATTATGCAGAATGTCGAAATCTGAGGATTGTGATATAAGTTAATATTGTTATGTTACTAATCTGGTTTTCCTCAGAACAGTAACCCACATTCTTTGGGCATAAAATGCCTCTGTTAAGTTAGGTGATGTTGACACAATATAGTAGTAATAACAAACATTTATGTAGTTCTTACTACTGTAGGTAATGTTTTAAGCACCTGCATACATTAGACCATTTAATTTTCACAACCTCTAATGAGGGAGCTACTAGTAGTATTCTTATTTTACAGTGGAGAAAAATGAGGCACCGAGGTGTTAAATGAATTTGCCCAAATCACACAACTAGTAAGGTACAAATCATGAACTCAAGGCCAGGCAGTCCAGCTCCAGACTTGTGCTTTTGACCACTGCACTCTGCTTTGTAAAGACAACAACAGAAATTCTACTTTGTGCTCCAATTTGCATTGAAGAATTCCATCCTTTCTTGATATTGCACATGCCACCGGTGATTATTTAATTGAGATAACATAAATGTTTAAAGAATTAGTATAGCTCCAACTGAAATTGGTGTTTTATATCTAGTTTTTCCTTCTTTTTCTAAGTGTTGGGAGCTACAAAACAATATGCCATTCCTTTCAAAACACTTTCTTCCTTTTCATTGTGAATTGTATTTTTTATACCATAGTCACAGATTGGATTGGCACGTTTGATTTATGCAAAGCAACCTAATACCATGTAAGTTTATGAGCCTTCAGAACACCAACAGTAATCACATTCCTTTTCTAAATGTACATCCTGATGTAATCCTTCAAGCCTACTGTTAGAAAGTGCTCATCCTATTCCAATTGGTGGCTGGTCCTTGTGTGCTATACACCTATATGAAACCTGTGTCCATGGGTTTACAGAGCTGATAAAGAATATTCTCTTGTACCTCTGATGGTGTTCATCTCTGTGGTTTTCCACTGGAAACAATTCACCATGTATGGAACAGGAAAATACACACATCTTTGAAACAGCATTTTCACTGTGTTGACAGGGTATTTCATGAAAATTAAACCAAGAAGGAAAATTGCATTCTCCAGCCAGATAAATGAAGAGTGGTACCTCTTGACTAATTCTGGAAATGCCAAGGGGTTGAGTGATTTATGACTATGACCAATATTGCCAAAGAAAGATTAAAGGGTCTCACTCACAGAGATATACTATAGGAAAAAATGGAAAAGTTATTAGCATAACAGCCAGTTGAATGCCATACTGGATTCTAGAACAAAAATTTAAAAAGCAAGACCTTTGGATTTTGATCCACCTATGTTTCAATATTTTATATAAACTAATGAGATAATCACCTGATAAATGTTTTCCTTGGTATAATACTTGCTACTGTTTCTTTTAAAAATTTCAATTTGTAGTGCTAACAAGTGTTTAACAATTTGAGGATGTGAATGAGAAATAGTTATTTTCATCAATTTAGTACTACTGTAAAATTATAAAGTATTCATGCTTTTCAAAGGAGTACTGTCACTGAAACTGGGAACAAACATCTTCATGAGCAGTTAGTTATTAATATGCTTTAACACATCATGTCATGTGATACAAGTTTATGCAAATAGCTTATTAAATATTCTGATGATAAGCACAGCCACTTAAGTGTTGGGCCATTGCCTCCATTTAACCAATAGGGTGAAAAGTAATGAATTCCCTTCATCCTAGTGTTAATGGAGAGTGCAAGTCCTATGTGTCTCTCTTTCATTCATTTACTGCCTGATTCACTATATGAATATGTGCTATTCTTTTCTATGTGCCAAGTACTACTGTTCTGGGCTCTGGGGAGACAGTGTAAATAAAACACTAGACCTTATGGAGGTTAAAAATCTTAGAAAAGAAGATAGACAAACAGCTTAACAAATCACAGACTATGAGAACAGGCAAGGGCCTGTTCTTCAAAGTGTGGACAGGAGACCACCGGCAGCAGCAGCAGCACCTGGGAGCTCATTAGAAGTGCAGAATCTCAGGCCCTGACCAAGAACTACCGGGTTGGAATCTGTATTTTAACAAGTTCTCCAGAGGATTCTCATGCACTTTGAAATCAGAGAAGGGTTGATGTTGAGCCGTCATTCCCAGCCCTGCGTGTATAATAGAGTCACCTGGGGAGAATTTAGAATGATTGATAGCATTGCCAGACTTCCAGAGATTCTGATTTACATGATTTGGGGAGGGTCCCAGGGGGTGGCATGTTTTATAGTTTCCCCAGAAGCTTCTCCTACGATGATGCTCTTCTTCAGTTGAGAGTCATGATAATGGGCTGTATCCTGAGTGTGCTAGGATGTCCTAAGAGACTTGAGGTCAGGGGACTGATGTCACCTGATTTACACAGAGGAGGGATCCTTGACCTCAGCTGAGCAATGGAGGAAAAGAGAGCTAGACATGATCTCCCACCTCTGTGCCTGACAGAATGACAGCTCCCTCTGCCAGATGAGAACCAGAATGTGATGTAGCCACCATACGTGGCACTGAAGACAAACTAAGACATGATGTTAATTCACAGGCCACAAATAATTCCACCTTTGGGGGGACAAGGGAACACACAAAAACATCCACAGTAAAGCCAAGATCAAAAACAGAGGCGATCGATTTCTCTCTCAATTACATACCTGAGGGCCTTTCATTCCCAGGCCTCCTTTTTCTCCTTTTGCACCAGCCTCTCCTCTTGGGCCCTAAACACACAGAATTTCCGTATTATTTTCTCCCTAAAAGAGAACACTTGAATATTTACTTGAATTTTTTTTAAAAAAGTGGAAATGCTGAGTCAGCAACACGGACAGAAATTGGAAAGAGAATTCCAGGGATGTCATTGGTCCATCTAAATCTCGAAAGCTCCCCCCTCATCTGTGTGGAGACACTAGAGTCTAATCTGAAATTTAGGTGCTTGGGCATCTGCAGAAAAAGAGAAATGGGTCCTGGAAGAAATATTGAACAGTTGAGCTTTTCAGTTCTGCTGTCTAGTTGTCCTCAAAATGTTTGTACTATGAACCCATACCTTTCTTAGGTTAAAAAAAAAGAAATCCCTAATTGGGCAAATCTGGAACCAAAATATTTCAGTAGATTTTCTATTTCAATAACCACACTAAAGACGGGTCATAAAGAAGATAAAAGTAATGGTAAGATGGAATTTAGATATGTCTACTTTTGGAATACTGTATTGTCTACTAACTGTGGATTCCTTATATTATGCAGAGAGAAGAAACCTTCATGCTGTATTCGGGTTTTTGCTTCACCTTTTAAATTACATGGTGAAAGAGGTAATGTTCTATAAAATGGAAGGAGGGATGCTGTAGTGTTATTTTGCTTAGCATGAAATAAAGGCAGTGAATCTATTGAAATGCTTCCCCACATTCCCAGTGGCAAAGATTTCTCACTTGAAAGTAAGAAAATCGAGCTTTCCTCAGCTGGTAAGTAACAACAAAGAAAAGCAATCAAGCTAGAAAGAGATAGAGGTCCAAGGGGAAGACTGTTTACTGCTTGGAAATCTTAGTGAGTTTCTCTTCTGATGTTTAAGGATATTTTGCTGAACTTCTACACACCAAGCTGCCAACATAGAATGCTTTTATTTTCTAACTGTGTGTCATAAAAACGTTGAAAACTATCTGAACCATATTGTCCTGCATGTGCCAAATAATACACTTATTTCTCTTACTTTCAAAACTAGTTTGAAAAGGAAAGAAAGTTGTATCTTTTTTGTGTGTGTGTGGTATGGCTTCTTTCTTTAATATCAGCATTTATTCCTTTTCTGTCTCATCCTTACTATAGGCTACATTTTGCCCTCTCTTCTCATGTGATCCGTGTAAAGAGCCAACTGTGGTTTATTCCTTGCAAAGGAAAATGTGCAGCTCCCTGGAGAAGTGAGCTGGAGAGGACAGGCTGAGTGCCACACTATAGATCACCACGCAGAAGATTCCAGCTGTATCTGGAGCAATTCTTTCCTAGAGCGCAGCCAATCTTTCTACATCACGGACATCCAGATATGTAACACTGAGCCATTACTGTGCTAAGTTGATCACAATTCCCAGAGTTGAGGCTCAATATTTTCCTTGGCTCAAGGTCTCCCTGGATTATCCTAAGGACCCAGAAACCAAACCTTCTGGGACTGCTGCCCAATATGTTCATACTCTTTCCACCTCTTAACTGGGACAAAACTTAGAATGTTTTACAAGTTTTACAAGTCAAGATGGTATTGTTTCCTTACTTCATTACCTTGAAAATGCTTCAAACATCTGTAATTCTGCAAGGTGGTTTGAGGGTTTCTATCAAGACTTCAAATTCTACCATACCCAGATTCTGCTATATGGTCTCACACTCTGACTGGTCTTGACACATACCTGAGGGCCCTTAAGTCCCCAGGAGCCTTCAAGTCCATCTGGGCCTGAAATGCCTGTTTTTCCCTGTGGCGAGAAATAATCAACCTATTAATGCTGTTTCCTAATAATTTTATTTAAGTGCAAGACTGTTAATATTTTGTGGCTATAATGGCAATGAAGATCTTTACAAAAATATACAAAATAAGGACAAATACAAAGAAGAAAATAAAAATCCAAATACTTACCAAGCAGAAATATGGTGTATTTACTTCCAGTCTTTAAATGTATGTGCACATTCACACATACACCTCTGCTCCTCAATAAAATTTGTATTATGCTATATCTTTCTTGGGCATGTGGCTTGAAAATAACGAAGAATTTGCTTCATATTTTCTTTAAACATCTCCAAGTATCTTACTATATCATATTTATAGTCAAATAGACAAAATATCTAGAGATAAAACATTAAGCATTCTCTTCACATTGTTCTGGACTCTGTCACAGATAAAAATTCCCACCCCAAAAAGGAAAAAAGGATTATGAAAAGCTTCCTCTAGGTAACTATTAGGATAGCCTTGGTTTATATCTTGGTTCTTATAGAATTGGATGTGATTAAATGTCCGTCACTGCTACCTTTTTCTTGAAATCAGAAAGAAGGATTTTTTAACACTTTCTCCATCTCATTTCATTTATCTCATGCCATTTTGTTGGATTTACTCTTCTTTTTGTGGAAGTCTAACTTTGAAGTTTGCTGTGGTCTAAATGTGTGTGTGATCAACCCCTCAATTCACTTGAAACTTAATCCTTCATATGACTGACTGTACTAAGAAGCAGGGCTTTGGGGAGGTAATTACATCATAAGAAGTCCAATCTTATGAATGGAATTAAAGACTTTATAAAAGAGACTCAAGGAAATAGTGAGCTCCTTCCACCATGTAAGGGTATGGCAAAAAGCAGAGGAAATAACAAACCTTCCCCAGACATTGAATCTGCTGGTGCCTTGATCTTGAACTTCCTAGCCTCTAGAACTTTAAGAAATAAAATTATGTTGTTTATAAATTACCCATTTTAAGGCATTTTGTTATAGCATCAGGAACAGACTAAAACAAATTGTGTGTGAGTGTGTATGTATGTGTGTGTATGCGTGTAAACTCTCCTTGTTGGTCTAAAAGTGTCTATTTTACATTTCACTCATAGTTTATAGGTATAAAATTCTAGGTTAACAGTTATTTTTCCTCTATACCTGCATGTACTACTACTACTGTTTTCTGAAAAGAAATCTGCTACAATTTAATTTAGTTATTCATTTCATGAGTAAAATCTTCTTTTCTCTAGTGAGAAATATCATAGGCTCATAAAGCATGTATAATGTATCACCAATACGTGCAAAGGGGATATCATATGGTTTTTGATCTATTTTTTTGAACAAAATATTCAGAATATGCACTTTGTATTAAAATTTCATTGTATTTTATTGATTTATATGGGGTTTCTACAAATTGCAAGTAAGGGTTGAGAGTTAATTGAACAAAACTCTAAAAGAAAGGTTGTTTACTGAGTTATCTGAAAAAAAAGTTGGCTCCAATCTACATACTGTGGGATCGGGCTCCAAATTCCTTAATAGGACACCCATAGCACAAGAGTTAAAAACAAGAATCAACAAATGGGACTCACTCAAACTAAAAAGTTTTTTACTCAGCAAGAGAAACAATAAGAGAGGTAAACAGGGAGCCTACATCCTGGGAACAAATTTTTACTCCTCACACTTCAGATAGAGCCCTAATATCCAGAGTATACAAAGAACTCAAAAAATTAAACAATAAGAAAACAAATAACCCAATCAATAAATGGGCCAAGGACCTGAACAGACACTTCTCAGAGGAGGACATACAAACAATCAACAAGTACATGAAAAAATGCTCATCATCTCTAGAAGTCAGAGAATTGCAAATCAAAACCACCCTAAGATACCATCTCACTCCAGTAAGATTGGCAGCCATTATGAAGTCAAATAACAACAAGTGCTGGCGAGGATGTGGGGAAAAGGGTACACTTGTACATTGCTGATAGGACTGCAAATTGGTGTGGCCAATTTGGAAAGCAGTATGGAGATTCCTTGAAATCCAAATAAAGTTCTGAACTTAACAATAATTGGGCTAAATACTGTCTTTGATCATTAATTTTTATTTTTTTTAACTAAAGTGCTCAACTTTTCATTTTATTTTGAAATTTGAATTCTTGAAATTGTAGCCTAAAAGTTTTCCAACATTTTATTGCATAATCAATGTTATCAGAAAGCAAAAGACATTTTGGCTGGAAAGAGACTACAGAGCCTTTATCTGGGTCCTTGACTGGACATAAAATATTGATAATTTGGAGTTAAGAAAAAGAATCACTGACCTGTGGGCCTGTATGTCCTCTTCGGCCATGAGATGCCTAAAACAAGAGGGGAAAATGGATATTTTTAATTTAGTAAATATGCTATTTATATATGATTTAAATTAGTAATGGAAACTTTGAGGCACTGACATAAATAATAGTTCCCACACAGTGCTTAAAACATTCAATTATTACTGTACCATGAAAGCAACATGTTGCCAACTCTGAATTTGTATCCTAGGGCACTAGGTAATTGAAATCATAGACAACTGATATCTACAGATACTTATGAGAACAGGCTGTGGTCAATAGTTTGTCCTCCACTAAAATTTTTATTCGAGCTGTTCACCAGCTGTATAATTGATGGATTTAAATTTTATTTCTTTTTGTTTTTCCCCAAGCTTGTCCAAGTAAACCAGAAACCAGGAGTGGATTAGCCAAAGGCAGGAGGCCAGAGGAAAAACTGGGAGAATTGGCTTCAGGAACTTTGTAATAGATTTAAGTTCAGAAATTAAAGATAGCCAAACTGTTTTATTTTTTTCAAACTGTTTTATTTTTTAAAAGCCAAGTAATATCCCAAGAATTCAATAGTTACTTACTTCAGTTTATTAATAAAATATCCAACCAAAAGAATGGTGCTTTATAATCAAGTGGATTTCTTACTCTATGTAGGGTTAGGAGTATGGGTATATTCCATATTAGTTTCTCATCAATCAGCAAGTCAAGAGACATAACATTTTTTGTTTTTTTTTGTCTAACTCACTAAGGGTCTAGCAAAACTCACATCCAGGGTTTACAAAATTCAGTAAACATCAGATGACATTGTCTTGATGGAAATTTGAAATGTTCTTGGACAGGCCAGTACTGCAGGCTTTAAATTCTGCTAATCATATTTTAAAGCCTATTGTTATTTAAGATACAAGGCTGTGAGTTGCATTTCTTTTAAGTATTGGTGAGTCATCCTGAGACAAAGTTTAAATTCTGTCAGAGGGAGGACAACAAGCTGATTCTACTACTTCAGCACAAGGGTTTTGTCTGTTCCAATTCAATTCATTTCAGTTTCATTCAGAAAAAAAATATCAACTAAAAAATCTACCAGTAGATACTTCCATTCAGACAAAATATCTGCTATTCTTTAAATTACATGAAATGGGTACCAGAGGAGCATAACTACCATACACACATGCACAAATCTTTGACCTCAAGAGACTCCCATTGTTTAGGTTTTGTAGGTAGATAAATATTATAAGATAATTATGGAAAATGTCATAAACAGTGGTAAGTTGTAAGTATGAGTTTCAAAGAAATAATTGTATTCAGTTTGTCAAATCAGGAGAATTTTCCGGAGGAGGAGGTTTTTGATATGGGTTTAAAAGGACAGGTAGAAGTCTCACATCCTAGGGATGTAAGAAGTCTTTCCAGAGCAGGGTATGGCCTAGGTGATGAAGTATTTGGTGGAGACAATAAGGCCACTGGGGTCCAAGGTGTGAAAAGAGAGGGAAGTAGCAGGATGGGTAAAAGGTTGGTACAATGTGTGTCAGAAGCCACTGGGTTCATGGAGCAGGAAGTGTCTCTGGTCAGACCCAGGCTTTAGGTGGATGCATCCAGTTGCAGTAGGAGGAACTGAAATAAAACCTTGTATTCCAGCAAAATAAAGAGTTTCTGATATACCTTAAGGAATACAGAGCAGATGTCCACATTCAAAAGTATTTCTCTGGGTTCATGGTCACCATGTTTGAAACATCACCTACAAACATTTGTTCTCTTGTGTCTTTAAGCTCAGCTTTTGAAAGGGCTTGAGTAAAATGAGTCATAGCAACATATGTTTATTGAGTCGCTGCTCCTCCCAAGCCCCTGCTAGGTCATGGTGAGCAGGCTCTGACTCCTGTCCCTAGTGAGGAGTTTTTAAATCTAACCGAGGAGACAGACTTTAATCCACCAGTCGCACAAGTAATGGGAACACAATGAGAAGTCATCGCCTCTCGCTTTTGTTAATGGCTATTCGGGGTTTAAGCTCCAGTTGAAAGTCATGGGAGAGATACTTTGGCAGATAGGAGAGACAGGAAAACAAACAGTGAAATAGGTTAAAACACGATTTTGCAAATGTTTTGTAAATGAAAGATGAAATCTCAATACGTCCCAGTGGTTTGCCCAAGGGCGGGTAGAGTTCTGGTAACATCCACAAAAATGGATTTATATTTGAAGCCAAAGTGAGTGAGCACATCAAGAAAGAACCTGAGAGGAAGAGGTCCCCGTACTGGATACTTAGCCCCTGAATTCCTCAGTCTGGCTTCCTGAGTGTTTCCAGGACCCAGTTTCCTAGATAGGTGTGGACTAATTTGGGACAGAGAATCACCGGGAATAAAGCAAGATGGTGAAACATCACAACATTGAATCTTACTGGCAGATTCTTACTGGTTTGCAATGAGGCTGAACTGTACCAGAGCACTTCAGGAGGCCTGTATAGTAGGGCCAAGAAGACTGGAAAGGGCCAAGCATAACTAATAGCCCTCTGGACTGAACAGGAATGAAGACATGCTTTGGTTTGAAGCTACAGTTGCTTCTCATTAGCCCTGGCACAAGAATCTCTTCTAATTCTCAGCAAGCAAAGTGTGGTTCAGAAAGAGCCAACCCCACCTACACCCCTGCACTGCTGCTTTCTGTCTCTGGTCCTGCTTCCTTGCCTCTCAGGTCCCAGTCCAGCCAAGTCTCCTGATATAACTATTGTTGAGAGCCACAGCCGAAGGGGCCCCAGCAAACTTCCAGCTGATTGGTTCACAGAGGCCCCAGCAAACTTCCAGCTGCCAGCTAATTGGCTCCTCTGCAGTGATGCTCATTGGGCTGTTTCCCCGCCCTTTCATACCAGGGAGCTGCTCATTGGGGGACTCTTTTGGCTCCACCCATGCGACCCAGCCAATCGGCCTCAAGAGCAGGAGGAGTGGGGGTTGAGAGGCTCGGGAAGCAGGTGGTGGCAGTTGGGCTCTGAGGGAATTCCTGAAGAGCTCCTGTGGTGCGTGTGTTCTAAAAATAAAGTTCGTTTCTGCTTGACAAGTGGCTCGTGAATTGTGCCCAGCCAGACTGTGGCACCTATGGTAACAATTAAGTAGACTCCCTCAACACCAAGAGTTCTCAACTGAATGGGGGGTGCTTAGCTCCCTTCCCCAGGAAGGATTTAGTAAAGTCAGGAGAAACTTTTGTTGTCACAAGTCAGAGGTAATACTGGCACATAGTGAGTAGAGGTCAGTGGTGACATTAACCTCCAACAGAGCCCAACATGAGGGGTGTTTCAACAAAAGCCAATAGGACTGGGGCTGAGAAATCAGGCTCTTCAACGTGGTTCTGAGTTCCTTGAGAGCGAAGATCACCTCCTATTTGACTTTATATCTCTGGTAGTTAGCAGAGTGCTGGTGCATTGTAGATGCTAAATAAATGTTTGTTAAATGGATAAATGTCAAATCAGTTCAATGGTGGCCCTTCATGCCACATCCTGCTATTGGCCATCCTCCAATCACTTACTAGATCAGCAGGATCTTAGTGCACTGTGAAGTCCTGAATGCTCATTATCAACCTACATTTAAAATAATTTTGTTTGTAGTGCTGGGGATTGAACCCAGGGCCTTGTGTGTGCTCAGAAAGCATTATATTACTGAGCTATATCCCTGGCCTGGTTATATTTCACAGTTTTGCAGTGAATGGTATAGATCTTTCTGCTTCCTAAAATAATAATGAAAAATCAAAGGGAGATCAGAAGAGTAGAAGAAAGGAGCTAAGAGGGAAAAGAGAAATACTGGGGAATGATATTGGGCAAATTATATTGTTATTTTGTGTACATGTATAAGTATGTAATAACAAATCCTTCCTTTATGTACAACTTACAATGTACCAATAGAAATATGGAAAATAAAAAGACAATTTTTACCAAAAGGAAATGTTTATTTATTAATTAAATTTTTGATTGATTTATACTGGGTATTGAACCCACAGGCATTTTACCACTAAGCCACACCTCCAAACCCTTTTTAAGTTTTTACTTTTAATTTTGAGACAGAGTCTCACTACAGTTGCTTAGGATCTTGCTAAATTGCTGAGGCTAGCCTTGAACTTGTGAATCTCCTGCCTCAGCCTCCTGAGTTGCTGGGATTATAGGGGTGTGCCACTGTGCCTGGCAGAAATATCTATTTAAATCAATAGAAGTTCAGTGAATCAGACAAAGGAGAATGAAAGGAAGGGATAGGGGATAGGATTAGGAAAGACAGTGGAATCAATCAACATAATTTTCCTATGTTCATATATGAATATGACCAGTGAAACTCTACATCATGTACAACCATAATAATAGGATCCTAATTAGACTAAATTATACTCTATGTATATATAGTATGTCAAAATGCCCTCTACTGTCATTGTATATCTTTTTAGAACAAATAAAAAAGAACACAAAAAAGAAAAGAAAGAAAAAGGAAAAAGGAAATGGTATCCAATGAAAGTTCTCCTAATGAAAAAAATAAAAGTATTTTTTGATACTATAAAAATGATATATGCTGATTTTTAGATATTTAAATAGAGAAAGTACACAGAATAAGCCTTTTAAAATCATCACAAATTCTCCACGCATAAATTCTAAATAGTGGTACTTTGCATTTAAGAGGGAATCACACTCTTCATGCTATTTTAAATTAAAATATTACATTTAAATTTAATTAAAATATTGCATTTCACTTGAATACAAGGAAAAAACGAAAATGGAATGACAAATCAAGCGGTCACCTTCCTACTATATTGTAGGGGGCTCCATTTTGTCCTTCCACAGCCCCTGAGCATGACCAGTTTGCTTCTCTCCCTTCCTATTGTCTTGTCAATTCTTTGAAAATTTTTTTAAAGTAATAATGTTGTTTTCATTTCTTTGAGACTTTGAAGAACTATTTGCCAGAGTTGTACTTTTTCCTTGAATCATCCCTCTTCTAATCAGGGTTTATTTACCTGTTGCTAATGATTTTTCTTCTCTCCTATGCAGCTGCTGATGAGTAATGATCTGATTAATTCATAAAAGAATTAGCAGTATTGCTGACCTTTAGCCATCTTTGAATAGGAGCACCTGTTGACTGCAGAATTTACGGGGAGGTGTGTAGATGAGATTGAGCCAGTAGCTTTGATATAGATTCGCTGCTGTCTCAAACACTTTCTTATCAAAACCTTATTTATTTATTTATTTTACCTTAGAGCTACATCTTCCTCCCAGCTTTTGGCATTGAAGAGATTCATGGAACTCACAGGAAGCCCCTAAAGTCCTGGTCTCTCTGTGCTGTGATAGGCACTGTTTCCTCTGACCTCATTGTTTGTAGCCTCCGTGGGCCTTGGCTGGATTTGTAGATAATACAGATGGGCTCTTTTTCACTTTCTCATCCTTATCCTTCTTCCTCTGCTAATTGTGTTTCTGCTAATTGTGTTCCTCTCAAACCACAGTGCCTCTGGGTTTTGTTCACCAGTGCTTTCCTCACAGTGCCAGTTACTTTTAGAGAAATCTGATCCCAGCTTATCAGATGTAAGTAGATGTGTGTTAACTCTCCAAATCCTTCCTCATTAGGATACAGATTTTAAAGTAGTTGGCTGGTATTTGCCATCCTTTGTGGTCCGAAGCTGTGGTCCTGTTTGTTTCTTTAATTTGAATTTCTTTGGGGTGAGTTGCACAGAAGAGCAATCATGTTAAAAAACACCATTGCTTTGCTGTTTTTTGAACTGGAATTCCTGCTTCTAACTCCTGTGAACCTGGCTGAATCTGCAACTCAATGAGGGGCCGTATTTCTTAGCAGTTGTGGTTTCAATACGACTTGGCGACACTGCATTAGTCTCTAGAGGCTATAAAACAATAAATGCACACTCTCACATGCCAGGATTTCCTGGATGATAGTCTTTAAATTGAAAATATTTTCCAGGAGTATGTAAGCAGCCTACACCCTTTTAGAAAGTGAAATGAATAGCAAATGCATTTCTTTATACGCATTAAAACAGCGTTACTGAAGTGCTTTCCCAGCAATCCAATTCTGCCCATTTTAAATGTAATCTCAGTTCTACCTTCCATTTCCTCTCCCTTGCAAAGAAGATGGGTAGGCTTCAAGACACAAAGATATATTTCTTTTTGATGGAGTCTAATAGCTAGCTCTATGAACCACTTCTGCTCAGAAAGTAAAATGTGTAATAAATGCAACATCCTCAACTACTTTTTCTTTGTGCTCAATTTTAAAACATTTTTTTTTTGGGGGGGGGAGAAGGGGAGGTGAGTGAACTTGGAGAGATTGGATAACCAAAGAATGAAAAGAAAATGTTGAAAAATGAGATAAAATAGGTTTAATTTAGACTGATGCAGGTGTCCATGTAAATTTCATTTAAATGATTGCTTATTGGATAAAGACTTTCTTTTATAATCTCTGTGCTTTTCTAAGTAGTCAAGCACAGAAAAAATTTTTTAAGTATTCATTTAAAAAAAACCCAACAAAATAAAACAATGAAAAAAAAAAGATACCCACAAAGGGTTCCATAAGAACTAAACTAACTCTCAGAGATATACCTAAACCAGGGCTGCTTTTCTTCCATTTTTTCCAGACTCACTATATAGTTATAAAATTTGGAAAAGGAATGGCCTTTGGACTTTGAAAAGACATCCCTTGCAATCACAGTTAGCCTTGAAGTAGACCAAATGTTGACCCCCACTAGTTGGAGGCTCCCCCCCCTTGGGTAGTCTCTCCTGATGGCAATTTCTCCTGCATCCATACTTTCCTCTCCAGTTTAAGAGGCTTTCCCAAGTCCTTCACCAGTCTTATTCTGAGCAATATCCTAATTCAGGCCCCCAAGATAGTGAGACTCAGTGCAACCCTTCCCCCCATCCCCACAATCAGCCATAGTCATGACTAAAAGCACCTGAGACAGAATTGTCCGTAACCTTCAATGACAATGTAAGCTCTGGAGCCAGGGGTCTCCTTGTCTAGGACACTTACTGTCTTTCTTCTGGAGCCTGGTGTTCCAGGGGGTCCTGGCCAGCCTCTTCTACCCTGTTAAAAGAACAGATAAACATGTGAAGGCAATTGCTCAGCGCTGACACAGTTCCTGCTTAACATCAGCTTGTACTCGAGGGAGAACAGATGTGTTCGAACCAGCGAGAAAGCTACCTCCCTTTGGAATGTGGCGTTAAGTTCCAGTGGTCATACATCACATCTCCATGTGGGTGACAAGGACCAGCAGGACAAAACACTGATGACAAGGCTTCACCTGTTCATCACCACTGTCTAACTTGTATCTGGATACACATCAGAGTATTCAAATCAAGCTACTCCCACCATCAGCACGATGAAGCATGCTATGTACCAGGGACATCTGCAACTGGTTTGGATTTCTTCTTTGGCTCACCTTTGTAGCTTAACACAAAGCTACAAACCTGAATAAAACCTAATGATACTCACAAGTCTTCCCAAGACACAAAACTACAGTATAATTTACAAGCCTAGAAGATACAAAAGTAGGCTATTCAAACTATTCTGCAGATGAAAAAATTGAGGTTTACAGAAAGTGGTCCAAAGTCACAAAGTTAGTAAGGAATAGAACTTCCAAAAAGTAGGTCGTCTCCAAATCAAAAAGTTCTGCCTATCAGACTTCTTCCCTAGCTGAAGTTATCAAGGGAACTTGCTTATCAAGAGGAATGGTGCATGTCTATAATCCTAGCAACCTGGGGGCTAAGGCAGGAGAATCACAAGTTTGAGACCAGCCTTAGCAACATCGCAAGACCCTGCCTCAAAAAAGGGATGTCGCTCAGTGGTGAAGTGCCCCAGGCTCAATCCCCAGTACAAAAAAAAAAAAAAAAAAAAAAGGTATCAGGGACATTTTTCAGATCATTATTTAAGAAGAAAATCTTGAAAAACAGGTTATGACAGAACAAACAGTGAGATTTCATGAGATCAATCCCAAGAGATTTGCCTTGGGTGTATGGGCCACATAAATCTACCAGGTCTTGTTTTTTTTTTTTTTTTTTAAATCAAATCTTTAGAGGATGTGTCCTCTGAATTCTGGGAAGGCCTAAAGCTCTTTCGCTTGCACAGTTTTATTGCTGTCATTGTTCTTGAAATCAGCTAACCCTACATTTTAAGTTACAGTTAGATGTTTGTATTCATGATTAAAGACCTCAAGGATACAGCTTGGTGAAGCAATCACATCAGATTTAGAAGAGAATGTTCTTCCAATCCCAGGGAAGCTGATGAGCAGGAGTAAAAGACATTACCGTTCCTAACAATGGTTTTCCTGCACCAAGTATATTCAATCTGATTTCAAATTCTTTATCAGGCATTTCATATTCTATTACTTGACCTTGAGTCTCACTGTTGTCCCATCATCATTTTATAAGTTTCCTTTCAAATGCCCACATAATTACTTGTCTTCCACGTTCTCCTTTCAAGCCCTTGGGTCCTTCTATGTAAATGTCAAATCCAGGAATTCCCTGAAAAAAAAAAAGAAAAATTCATAGGTTTTTGAATTATTTCTTCTTAAGAATGTAACTTCTCTACAACACATTTTGGCATCCCTCAAAAAGTTGACATGAGAAGCCCAATCCATTTGAAAGCAGAGAGGTTGCAATGACAAATGGCTTCCATGTGTTTTCTTTGGTTTTAGCAGAAAGAGAATGGAAACCTAAGGTGAGTGTGTGGGTGGAAATTAAGAGCTCACCACAGAAGGCACAGCCCCGGCAAGGAAGGGTGACATGACTCAGGTGGAAGTCAACTCTTATCCTGGGTTCCCCTTCTTGCTACTCCTTCTCTTCATATTTCCTTTTTCTTGTGGTGTAAATTTATACTTGAGAATCGATAGACTTTGCTCTCCTCTTCCCTGGAGAGAAGGCAACTGCTCCTGATGGGTTCCACCATAATAATGTAAGCAGACTGTTGGATGCTGAAGTCTATACCTGCCACTCCTCTCCTTTTTCTTCCTGGATGCCCGGCTGCCCCCCACATACTATCCCCACATGCTTAGCCCTACTTTTTTGGTTTCCAGGAAATTCTGGAATCTTGAGGGTTTTTTTTCAATGCTCATGCAAACATTCAAGTAGGAACTTGGGTAGGCACACATTATGGGATGTTATCCTTAGCAGGCAAACTGAAGGCTTTCTAACTTGGATTTAAGGACCACAGACAGAGTTCCGTGATGCTGAGACAGTCAATTGAGCCAATCAATTCAGTCGATGCTCTTATAAATTGAAAGGGGACAACAATTATCCAGTCTTGCTGAGTGCCAGCTGCCGGGATGTTCAGCTGATAGCATCCCAGATTACCTTCATCAATCAATAAGTAATTTGCCATCACCAACAGGGACATGTCATTGCTCCAGATACTTTGTAAATAGTTTTTATACTTACAGAGCCTGTAGGCTAATAGGGTGAAAATGATGAATCTGGAGTTTATTTTATATAACCAATATAACTAAAATGTACATAAGAAAATATTTATTTCAGTTACCTACCAAAACCAAAGATTATTTTCTACATTTTAATTTCCCCCCTTTAGGTTTAAGTATTTGACTCTTAAATTCTCTAAGCAGATATACCTAAAAGATAAAGGTGGAAAATTGTATTTTAACAAATATAGTGAGTGAGAAAAAAGGAAGGAAAAGTTCAGAATTTTGTTCCACTGGACACACAAGCCCCTTATTGTAGTTCAATTCTACAGGATTTGATTGAAATGACAGAAAAGAATTACACACTAGTATATTTAATAGAACAAACAACCTCAATTACATAGAGATAAATAGTTTGGCTGATGTGAACATGAATAAATTTAGTCTTTTCATGATCTATGCAAATGGACAAAAAATACCATTTAACAGAAACTTATGATTAAACATGGGCTTCTAAGAATATTGTCAAATGATTAGAATTCTAGACTTACTAGACTCTGTAGATCAGGTAAAAGATTTAGCTCAGTTCCCCCACCCCCAGCATTACTGGAAATTTAAAAAAAATTTTCCTGTCAAAATGGGAAACTCCAATCAGCCAAATGAGCTTTCCTCTGATCACAAATTCAATCTGCATAAGCTCAGGTTTTCAGGAAGATGTGTCATTTGCATGCATTCCTGTGAATAATCTGATCATATGTGTGTTCTATTTTTTCTGTCTTGATTTTGTTCTCCTGAATTCTTCCTGAAATAGCAACCCACTAAAACCACATGTATAAAAAAGCACAGAGATTGATTCCCAAGTATTTTATATTTTTTGAGGCTATTTTGAATGGAGTAGTTTTCCTGATTTCTCTTACAGTGGATTCATCACTTATGTATTAGTTCTAGAAGTTTTCTGGTGGAATTTTTTTGGATCTTCTAAATAAAATAGTGATCGTTTGATTCTTCTTTTCCTATGTGTATCCCTTTAATTTCTTTTGTTTGTCCAGTTGCTCTAGATAGAATGTCAAGGACTATGTTGAATAGAAGTGGTGAAAGAGGGCATCCAAATACTTGGGAATCAATCTAACAAAAGAGGTGAAAGACCTCTACAATGAAAACTACTGAACATTAAAGAAGGAAATTGAAGAAGACCTTAGAAGATGGAAAGATCTCCCATGCTCTCAGATAGGCATAATTAATATTGTCAAAATGACCATACTACCCAAATTGTTATACAAATTTAATGCAATTCCTATTAAAATTCCAATGACATTCTTCATAGAACTACAAAAGCAATCATGAAGTTCATTTGGAAAAATAAGAGACCTAGAATAGCCAAAGCAATCCTTAGCATGAAAAGTGAAGCAGGAGACATCATAATACCAGACCTTAAACTATACTACAGAACAACAGTAACAAAAACAACATGGCATTATCACTAAAATAGACATGTTGATAATAGTACAGAATAGAAGACACAGAGACCAACCCACATAAAAACAGTTATCTCATACTAGACAAAGACACCAAAAACATACATTGGAGAAAGGATAGCCTCTTCAACAAATGGTGTTGGGAGAACTGGAAATCCATGTGTAGCAAAATGAAATTAAACCTCTTTCTCTCACCATGCACAAAACTCAACTCAAAATGGATCAAGGACCAAGGAATTAGACCAGAGACCCTGCTCCTAATAGAAGAAAAAGTAGGTCCAAATCTTCATCATGTCAGATTAGGCCCTGACTTCCTTAACAAGACTCCTAAAGTGCAAGGAATAAAATTAAGCATCAATAAATGTGATGAACTCAAACTGAAAAGCTTCTTCAGTTTCCTTGAGGTGAAGAGAGAGCCTACAGTATGGGAGAAAATTTTAACCACATGTACATCAGATAGAGCACTGATCTCAGGATATATAAAGAACTCAAAGAACTTAATACCAACAAACAAATAACCCAATAAGTCAATGGGATAAGGAACTGAACAGACACTTCTCAAAAGAAGATATACATGCGATCAACAAATATATGAAAAAGTGTTCAACATCTTTAGTATTAGAGAAATGCCAATCAAAACTACTCTAAGATTTCATCTCAACCCAGTTAGAATGGCAGTTATCAAGAATACAAACAACAATAAGTGTTGACAAGGATGTGGGGAAAAGGCACACTCATACATCGCTGGTGGGACTGCAAATTGGTGCAACCAATATGGAAAGCGGTATGGAGAATCCTTGGAAAACTGGAATGGAACCACCTGTGGGGAGCCATTCTCACACGTGACTGGGCGACTCCCAGTTTGGGTCTGAGGCGTTCTGGCTGTGTCAGAACTTTCCCGGTCCTCTCCTGATGAGAGAACCCGTCCGTGTGGGGGTGTGACTGACCACTGACCCCGGGGGCCCAATCACTGACCCTGACCTTGGAATGCGCCCCCCCCAACCTTCATTGGATGGAATTCTCCCCTGAATTTCTTGTTCCCCAATAAAAGGCTACTCCCTGGCGTGCTCCCTGTCTCTCTCCTGCTAGCCCTGAGTAATCCTTGCTGCCCTGCTGGGCGGTTATAAGTGGGAACCAGAGAGGGGAGCCATCTCGGACCTGGCAATAGAAATAAGGTAACTGAGTCTGTGTGTTTTATTTCGATCTCTGCTAGCTAACTTTTATGCCAAGAACCTCATTAATGAAACCATTGTGCTGGCGGCATGGTGGAAACCACCATTTGATCCAGCTATCTCACTCCTCAGTTTATACCCAAAGGACTCAAAAACAGCATACTATAGTGACGCAGCCACATCAATGTTTATAGCAGCTCAATTCACAATAGCTAGACTGTGGAACCAACCTAGATGCCCATCAATAGATGAATGGTTAAAGAAACTGTGGTGTACACACATTATGGAATATTACTCAGCATTAAAAGAATAAAATTATGGCAGTTGCAGGTAAATGTATGACCCAAGGTACTTGTATGACTGCACGAATGCTGTGTCTCTACACCGTGTATAACCACAGAATTGAAATGTTGTGCTCCATTTGTGTACTATGAATTGAAATGCATTCATGTACAACTAAGTAGAATAACAACAAAAAAAAAAGCACAGAGAGTTGTTTTAAATTTGAGATGCATATTCCAAGTGGGTGGGAAGAATTGTTCTGTTTTGAAAAGCCATCTGAACTTAGTACTGTTGACTAACAGCACGTCACAGAAACTCTGATGGGTTGAGTTTACAGTCATTTTGAAGTAAGAGAATGTTTTTTAAAAAATAAAATGAATTATTTTACATTATCCAGTTTCTTTTTAAAACATTATATGAAGGGGATGAACACTCATACACTGCTGGTGGGATTGCAAATTGGTGCAGCCAATATGGAAAGCAGTATGGGGATTCTTTGGAAAACTGGGAATGCAACCACCATTTGACCCAGATATCCTTCTCCTTGGTCTACACCCAAAGGACTTATAAACAGCATACTACAGGGACACAGCCATATCAATGTTTACAGCAGCACAATTCACAGCAGCTAAACTGTGGAACCAAACTAGATGCCCTTCAACAGATGAATGGATTAAAAAATGTGGCATATGTACACAATGGAATATTACTCAGCAATAAAATTATGGCACTTGCAGGTAAATGGATGGAGTTAGAGAAGATAATACTAAGTGAGGTTAGCCAATCCCCAAAAACCAAATCCAAATGTTTTCTCTGATATAAGGAGGCTGGTTCATAGTGGGGTAGGGAGAAGGAGCATGGGAGGAATAGACAAACTCTCGATAGGGCAGAGAGGTGGGAGGGGAAGGGAGAGGGCATGTGGTTAAATATAATGGTGGAATGTGATGATTATTATTATCCAAAGTACATGTATGAAGACACAAATTGGTGTGAATATACTTTGTATACAACCAGAGATATGAAAAATTGTATTCTATATATGTAATAATAATTATAATGCATTTTGCTGTCATATATAAATTAAAAAAATTAATTAAAAAACATTATATGATAAGGAATAAAGGTTTATTAAGAATTGTAATGCAAATAATAATAATAAGAAGAAAGCTCATGTATAATGGCATAATTTGGCGTGAACATACTTTATATACAGAGTTAGGAAAAATTGTGCTTTGAATGGATAATTATGATTGTAATGCATTCCTCTATTGTCATGTATGTAAGAAATTAAAAAAAAATAGACAAAGGGAAATTCTAATCAAAGTCTATGGAAAGTGTGTATCAATATCTCAAATGAATTTCTGATCATTATATATAGATAATTGAATTGTCCATCTGTTTAGACTACTGTTTCTTATTACCCTTATTTGTGGATATTTTCCTGTTCTAAATTAGATACTTTGCAGTTGTGTCTGCAAAACTCTTGGGTCACCAGACCATTATCAGAAGATGTCATTCAGTGAACAATGTTGTCATCAAGTGCAAATTCCTCTGCTTTATAAGTAAACTCATCTTTAAAGTGCACCTAACATTAACATTTATCAGTATGTATATTTCACCAAATTATTCCTGTGAGCAAGGCATTATATACTTGAGGAGGACACGTTAAAGAAAAAGTCACATAAAATTCCCAGTTGACCCCATTCTATCAGCAGTTGGTAGTACCACGTTTTATAAATTGTAGCCATTTTGGGTGTGTAGCACACCTCTCATACATTGCTAGTAGGAGTGTGAATCAGGGTGAACAATTTTGAAAACTGATTATAAAGATTTAGACTGAATATAGGCATCCGTGTTATTATCCAGAAATTCTGCTCCTAAAGTAGATAGTCAATAGAAAGCGTACAAAAGCGTACTCCAAAAACCTGTACAATAGCATCTACTGCAACACACTCTATAATAGCAACAACTGGAAACAGCCCAACTATCTATCAATGATAGAATACACAAATAAATCATATTCTCACAATGGAGCACTATACAAAAAAGGGTGAATGAACTAATGTTAGATGCAACATGAAGGAAACTCACAAGCATAAAGTAGAGCAAAAGAAGCCAGAAACGGAAGAGTAGACGCCAAGTGATCCTGTTTATATAAAGTTCCAGAACAGGTAAAGCTAATGTATGGGGCTAGGAGGGTCATGATCTAGGAAGGGTGGGTGGTGACTGGAGCAGGCCTGAGGGGGGCCTCTGGGATGCTGGTATGTTTCCTTTCCTTACCTAGGAGGTAACTAGGCGTCTTCACATTCATCAAGCATTTATAGGTGGACATTTTTCTGAAGTACGTGACAATTCAACAGAAAGTTGAGCAGATATTTAAAAATAAACCTAAGTCTGAGTCCCTTGAGGTTTTAGAGATGTGCTTAAGCAGGCAATGAAAGTTCTATAGTACTGATGATGTTCAATGCAGGACACCAATCTGCATCAGTGTGTGTCTGTGTGTGTGTGGGTCATGCTTTCTCTACTGGATTGTGTCCCTTCGAGAACAGGCACCTTTTTTCTTGGGAATGGTGACTGAATTTTGGTCCTTGAGCTATCCTATAACAGAAGTGGTGCTTCTTCCGAAAACCCTCGGTGTGAAGATGTCCATGGAGACTGCCCAGTTGCTATGGCGATGCCCTGTTCAAAAGGAGGTTCTGAGCCAGCTACAGGACTACCAGTTTTTGACCTTGAAGTTCAGACACCAACTTCCTGGGGGTAGAAAAGTAGAGCTGCAAGCTGATAATTATAATTGGGCTGCTTATACCGGTGACCTTAGTTCTGCTTGTTTTGAAGAAATTTTCTCACAATAACCCTTTTGATGTTAAAACTTATATAATAAACATGCTGAGCTGGCTCTGTGGATCTCTAAACTTAGTGTCAAAAGTTTTGCCAGATTTGCCTTGGATTCCTGGAAATGAGGTTCCTATTCTCAATTGAGAAAGAGTCTTGGAGAACAGAAGGAGAGAGAGAAATGGGTTTGTTTCTGTCCATATTTTCAGGCATTCAAAAGGAAGATAATGGAATGCACTGGGATCCCTTCATCTCTCTGCCACACAAGAATATGAAAAAGACCTAGCACTGTTATCTGCTTTTAAAATTCTATAATTACGATTGTTGGTATTTGAAACTCAGGATTGCTATTGCATCATAGAAAGGAAACATCTCTCCTTATCATAAAGGCCTGTGGGACCCGTCCTAAAACAGTCCACAAGCCCACACAGCACAGGTCTTACCGGATCTCCTCGAAGGCCCTTTGGTCCACGGTCACCAGAAGCGCCTCTCTTTCCTGGGCTTCCCTAAAGTGGATACAAGTCAGAATAAGGACAAGATGAGAAATTTTTAATGAAATCAATAAGAATATAAACAAAGAGCTAATCTTCTTCCTGCTGCGAATAATTCACTATTTTTCTGCTCAGGTTATTTCTAAATTTGAAAAAAAGATCACGCCCTCCCCCCCAAAAAAGTTCTGGGGCATAAATAACTTAGTAGTGAACTTGATTATTTGTCACAGTGGTGAGCTCTGTGTTCCAGATACTTCTGTCATCCTTTTAGTTGTTATGAGTATTCTATGAGCTAAATATTATTTATTCTCTCTTTGGACTGATAATTTAGCCCAGGGGAACTTTATCACAGCACTCCAAACTCAGCTCTTTCTTTCTTTCTTTTTTTGAGACAAGGTCTCTCTAAATTGTAGAGGCTGGCCTTGAACTTGCAATCCTCCTGCCTCAGGCTCCTGAGTCCTTGAGATTAAAGCTGTGTGCCATCACACCCAGTTAATTGTTATTTTTTTAAATAAGGCAACTGAGATTCAGAAAGATCATGCAATTTGTCTGAGGTGGTTGTATCAGCTAGAAAGTAAATTTCTGACTCAATGGTTCCCACTCATAGACAAAGCAAATGATAGAAGCATGGTTGGTACCGATGTTCTAGATGAAAATGGTTGGCATGACGCCATGCGCTGACTGGCCGCCCCACAGACCCCTTGTGACCACCCTCATTCTGCTTTTTTGTGGGAGCTGCCTCGGTGGCCCCAATACTTCACTCCTCCTTGTCCCTGTGTCTTTTTCCATGCAGCTCTGAAATGATTGCAGCTGCAGTGGGCAGGATTCCCTTCCCACTGGAGGGAATCAACAGAATGACTGGAGATGGTCAACAGAAAGAGGAGTGTTGCTGACAAAGTTCCAAGCAAGGCCCTGAGAGGTCTGGGGTGTTGGCTTCTGCCCTGGCCATGAAAAGCTCATGGCCAACATGGCCGGGTGAGCTGTAGGTCCAAGGAGCACAGGAGACACATAGAACAATGCATGTGGACAACCTTCAATCATGCAAGCCAAGGTCAGCCTCGCCCACCCTAGCTCAGCCGATCCCGTGGATGCAGAAAAAATAAGGTTTAATGTTGTGCGTGATTGGGGGTCTCATGAGTGGTGGTCACAAATCAGTTTGGGACGGTAGCTGACTGATACACCTGGAGTCGCCATTTTACTCCATTAATCACCTTTAACTTCAAGGACAGTTTTGGGTTTTCCCTTATTGAATCCCTACCTGGGATCCCTCATCACCCTTTTCTCCTTTTCTTCCAGGAAGACCACTGTCCCCCTAAAAGACAAAGAAGGAAAAGCTCAAGTTCCCATTTTCTTAATGGGAAATAGCTCAGAAGGGGTCTGTGTGGTGGAAGGAAAAGGCTCTACCTGTTCTCCATTTAGCCCATCAATTCCACTTTCCCCAACTTCTCCCTGAAAAGACAGGTGTGATTAGACCACAGTGCATCACATCTACGTGGAAAGAAGTCAGACAGCAAACCCAAACAGTCTAATTTTAAACTTTGCACACAACCCATTGGTTAGACTGTGCAATATAGAATATTACTTTAAGAGAAACTGTCAACAAATAATATACAAAGCATACAATAAAAGAAATAAGCAAAATGAGATTGCTAATGCTAGAAAAAGAAGGTCAACAGAAACTTCAGTGGTATGATCTACTGGTCAGCAATAATGTAAAAAAAAATATTTCCAGATAATAGATAAATGAATGGGCCTGGGCCATACCTCCTGTCCATTTAGTCCTCTGCTTCCCTGAAAATAGAAAAGAATGGCAGAAGTTAGTTTGCAAAAGGGAACTGCTGAGTGTTGAGAAGACAGCATGACGCCTCATGCGACTCCTACCTTAGGACCTTTGGTGCCGTAGCATCCCTTAGTACCTTGCTCTCCCACTGGTCCAGGGGCTCCTCTTTCTCCCTGAAAAAGAGCACGTATCCAGATGAGCTTCTCCTACTGGAATCTGGGTTCTTTCTTGGACACTCCGCAAGATTTTTGTTGTTGTTGCAAAAATATGCGTGTGACTGTTCATGGTTTACCCTCCAGAATAATCCGTGCTTATTAAAAACAAAGATTGGAAGTAAATCAGGGCTATTCTGATGACAGTCCTTTGCTTTTCTTTGGATCCTACCTTCATGTTGCCTGTGTTTGGCTTCTCTCTCTGCAGCTGGTCACCAAATCATATCTTTTCAATCTTCTTAGCCTATCTATTCATTCTGTGTCAAGCTAAGATAATCAGCTCCTTGTTTTGCACCCACAACTGGAAGACGTTTTAGCCTACCTTATTTTCACCGGAAACATTGCCTGAGCATGCAATCATTTCTGATCATCTTTCCGATCATCCCCATCATTTTTACTCCTGTGCTTAACTTGATTCAATCACTGTCAATGGGAGACACCCTCCAAAACGTGTGTAGGGTATTTCCAGACTCCCAATAACTTTACCCCCCTCCTGCAATGTCCTGGGTTCCAGCCATGTTGACCATGTGCCATGCAAATTTTTGTATGCCCTTGAACATATTGTTCTCTCTGTAGAATGTTCTTCCCCACAAACTTCGCCTAGAGAAATTCCTACTCATCTTTCCAACATCTGCCCAAGTCTTACCCCCTTTTTGCAGTTTTTTTTTTCCTTTCAAGCTCCAACTCCCACCAAAGATGTACTGGCGGCTCTTGGGTTCTTGTTCTTCGACCCTCCTCTGTGCCTCTTTGTACCTCTAAAATAGTCCTTGTGTATAACAACTGGAGCCATTGGCTCATTTGTCCTATGCGTAGTCTGCTAGTTCCCTAAGGTAGGAGCCGTATGTTTTCCTTTTATTTTCTCATTTCTAGGGCCTAGCACTATGCCTGGCATATAAGATACTTAATATGTACTCAATGAATAAATGAATGAATGAGTGTATTAGTGAGTGAGTCATTGATAAATATCCATGTAGTGAATGGTAAGATGCTTATAGTTAAGTGAATGGATTGTGGATGAATGGATAGAAGGAAGAAAGAAAGGAAAAAAGGAAGGAAGAAGGATGAGGTCTTTGATAAACAATGTGGTAAGTTGGTTTATCTTGGCAAAATGGACCAGAAAGGGTAAAGAAGCACTGATTTGATTTGCCTAATGAAGAAGATAATTCTGCATTGAGTTCATTGTGCAACCTGGATCAAACAGGAGACAGCAGCTTAACAAAGCACAAGAAGCTAAGCACAATGAACATTAGGGAGGACCTGATTTTGCACATGAATTCTTAGAACCTGACTTTTCTTGCCTTCCTGTGAAATGACACAAGACATTTCATACTGTAGTTATGTTTTTAAGAATAAATAAAGCTGAGTAAAAGCCTTAACTTACAGCAATGCCCTCCTCCCCCAAGTAGCCTTCACTGCCTTTAATACCCGAGGGTCCCTGGAAACAAGAAAAGGAAAAGAACATTAGCATTTCATCAACCCCAACCCAGAGGTCACCAAGCAAACTTCTTCAACTGTACAGTTTTACTTCAAGTAGAGTAGTAAGAGTTTGTAAAAATAAATCCACCCTCCCAAACCCGGACTGTATTTACACACACAAAAAGAGATGGAACTGTGCAACATATGAACGGATAAAGAAAACGTGAGATATATATATATATATATATATATATATATATATATATATACACACACACAATGGAGTATTACCCAGCCATAAAGAAGAATGACTTTATGATATTTACTGGCAATTAAATGGATCTGGAGACTATCATGCTAAGTCAAATAAGCCACTCCCTTAAAAACCAAAGGTCAAATGTTTTCTTGATGTCTGGAAGCTCATTCACAATAGGGGTTAGGGATAGATGTTCAGTGGAGTAACATAGGGGAATGAAGGGAAGGGAGAGGGATGAGACAAGGAAAGACAGTGGAATGAATCTGACCTAACTTTCCTATGCACATACGTGAATATACCACAGTGAATCTCACCATCATGTCCATCCACAAGAAATCAATTAAAAAAACAAAACTATGGGTAAAAGAAAGTAAGATCTGCAGAGCAGAGAGAAGTGGGGAGGTGAGGGGAAATAGAGGTACTGGGGACTGAATTAGAACAAGTTATATTCCATGCTTCTATAATTATGTCAAAATGGATTCTACTGTTAGGCATAACTAAAAAGAACCAATAAAAACAAGAAAAAATATTTTAAAAAGAGATGGAATTCTGAGACAAGTTTCCAGTACTCAAGTATGGGTGTGTGCATGTGTTCCTATCTTGTCTGCAACTCTCTAGGATTATATATAGTGCCGGATGTTTTCTTCCAGACATTCAAACAAACATGACCATATTTGCCCTTGACAGACTTCAAATATCCTCTTTTCATTAAAAACATTTTAGGATTTATGCTATGCATAAAAAAATAGACCACACACATTTTTTTCCTATTCTTTCTGAGCTCTGTTTTTGTTTGTTTTTACCCTACCATTCTCTTTATATGAAGTTGAAGCATTCAGGAAATAATTAGTCCAAAAACTTTCTTTATAGACACAGATTTGGTGATTTGGGAGTTCTGGCGCTATCCATAAATTATTCAGAAATCAAACACATATGTAAACAATTCGTATTGAAATCATTATTAAACATATCCCACAGTGTGTTTTTACATATTTGAAGATTTCTTAAAAGTCCAAAATAATATTTTAACATAAGGATACATAGACATATTTTTGGCTAGGAAATATATGAATTAATGTTGTTAGCTGCTTAAAAAATACTGGCCTGTGTTTGTGTGTGTGTGTCTGTGAAACATCAACATCTTAACATCTGCTATGGCAGAGTGGCCTGATCCAGCTTGAGTTTCAGCTGACAAAATATCAACTAGATTTATAGGACTCTGCCATCATTAAAAATGGAAACTGAAACGAACAACTGGTATTGAGGAGGTTTTCGTTATTCAACATTGAGGGATCAGTGTCTTGTATCCTTGACACCTCTGCTTGACCACTGGGTAAGCAAGATCTTGACAGTCATTTCTCCTGAGAGTTCTATAAGAACTTTAAAGATCTAATTTAGCATGTCAAGGAAAATTGACTACTATTTAACATGGTCATAAAAAAAAAGAGTGTAATAAATGGTTACCACAGAGGTCCTATCTGGAAGTCAAAATCACCCCTTCTTGTCATCTAAACCCACGTCCACAAGACATACCACAATTCAAATAAAGTGAACCATGAAGCTGAACGAAAAACCACCTTTTTCCCTGGTGGACCGGGATCTCCTGTTGTGCCATCCCCTCCGATGCACTTGCAGAACAAACAGCAGCAAGTCCTTTCGGCAACATTGACCTTGGGACACGAGAGAAATATGTTATATTTGATGGTATCGCTTCCCAAATATCATGCACACACCCACACACCAAAGCACACACGAGGTGTGGGGTCATAGCTCAGTGGTAGAGCACTTGCCTAGAACGTATGAGGCACTGGGTTCCATCCTCAGCACTACATAAACATTTTTTAACATAGTTATCTCACACACACACACACACACACACACACACACACACACACAGATTTATGCTCAACAGTATGACCCAGATTTCTTTTTAAAATTTTTTTTTAAAATATATTTGATTTTTAGTCGTAATTGGACCCAATGCCTTTATTTTATTTATTTTTACATGGTGCTGAGGATTGAACTCAGGGCCTCGCATGTGCTAGGCGATCGCTCTACCACTGAGCCACAACCCAGATTTCTATAGCAGTTTCAGAAATCTGTTCACTGTTAAAATGACTGTGCTCTAGGGAGGATATCCAGGATTCTTTTGCCCCCATCTTTTTTTGTTGTGATCTGCATTCTCCACTATCTGAGAAATCCCAAATCAACTCAACAAGTATTTTTGTGTTTTTGAAAATGGTAGCACTCTAACCATGGTCAACTCACTGTGTATTAATATTTTAGAGTGGCTTCCCTTTCACATCCCACCCTACCATAGCATTGACTATGGTGTTGTCGATATAATTCTGCCCCAAGTACTTTGTGCAATAAAAATGGATACATGCTATTTTCTCCTTTCCCCATTTTGTGAAATACCTCTGCCAGAGGATTTTTAGATAGTACCTGCTGTAACACGGCTTGGAACGGCGTCCAGTGGTAAACATTTCCAAAACACTTTTGAGAGCATTTCAAAAACACATGCCAAAATTTTGGAAGCACTTGCTATACAGAGGGTGTGGGCATGAGGAGAATAATCCTCTTGACATGGTGGTAAAAAAAAATCGTATTATGTATTTAAAAATGTGAACGAATTTCGTCCTGGACTTAGTTATTTCCTGAATAACTGACATACTGTTCTTCATTTTAAAAATTAACCCACCAGATTTATTTTTAGGAAAATTCTGTTGGTAACAAATGCTATGCTTCCCTTTAGAGGTGTAAAATTAATCTTTGAATTGCAAAGTTTCTCATTAAATTTCTAGTGCCAATGAAAAACATACAACTTTTGTTATAACCATTTAGGATTTTTCCCCTTTGAATGCTTTATATTATATAATATTCCTTTTATGACATTATAAAACTTTCCTTGAAAATTTCAGAAAAAGCAATAAAACTTGAAATTGAAATATGTAAAACCAAACAATGACAACAAAATGAATTCTATGGTTTCATATTAGATATTCTAATTTTCTTTGGGTCAGTCACATCCAGCATTGAACCTAGCACTATGAGGATTAAAATTGATCTATTTCTATAATTTTTTCTTATACATTGTTTCATTTATGTGATATCTAAAAACTTATAAGCTTGTTTTGAAGAATAACTTCCTCTATGAATTAGCAATACAGACCTCAAAGAGTATAAGACACAAAAAAATACATATAGGATAAGAATTACAACAAAACTTCCATAATAGTTTTTGTAATTACTTTTATGTAATTACTACACTGAAAAAAACTGTGTTTAAACATCTATTTGTATACAAATTCTATGGTGTAAAAAGCAGGAACTAGCATTTCTGGAAGGTGTTAAAGATCTTACAAAATATAAACAAATTACAAATTATTAGCCATACATCAGCAAAAAAGTAGTGTTACAAAGCTTGGTAATGTTCCACCACTCAAGTTCAAAACTTTGCATGTTTCTGAAAGAAATGGCATTAAGATGTATCATTTATAGGCATCATAGTCTAAAAATAGAACATACAGTGAGAATCTCAAGGCTGAAGACAAACTGTGAAAATCTTTCACTTGCTCATAAAATAGATCATATGGTGTTCATTGACATTGTTTCTCCTGCATTAGAGCAGATTGCTTGCTCGGGTTGAGCTCTATATGGAATTTGCTCTCACTTACAAGCCACGTTGCTGAGAAAAACATATCTTCAACATTAGAATCATACACAGCAAGGTGAGCTGGATGTTTAGATCTGCAAGGAATGTGAAATTGACTGGTGGGGGGAAGAGGGGGAACAGCAGAATCATGTTTGTATCTCAAATTCTCTTTGGCACTCACGCTCATGGACTGTAATTTGGGCAGGATTGCCAGTGCTATTTAAATATTTGTTTTCTTCTCTTTTTTCTTTTCTCTCTCCCTCTCTCTCTCTCCCTCTCCCTTCCTCTCTTTTTTCCTTTTTTTTTTTTTGCCAAACTTATTATTTAAGCATGTTTTGACCTATCTCTACTAAATTATATTTTTTTCAAATACCCCTTACTTTTAGGCTGATCACTGATACTGAAAGCCTCTCTCCACTCCCCAAATGATCAGAATTAGTTCAAATGTATACACATAAATATTAAATGTATGTACAAAATAACTGAAATTTAAAAGTGTCCAGTCTTTTCTGAATGACTTACCAGCTGCTTTGACAGCCGACTCCCAAGATCCCTCATGCCAATAGTGAACTGTGTCCTGTATTCAAATCCTTTCCCAAATTCAATGTAGAGGAGATCAGCCAGGTCACTTGAATAGGCAGCTCCATCCAGAGCCACGGTTATGAGTGCATTCAGGCCTATTTAACACAGTTTACAATTGCCCATGTGAGGTAGATTGATTAACCTTTTTGTATTTTTAAATTGCTATTCTCAATAAACAGTTGCAAAAAGAACACTCATTTTTATTGTCTATGTACCCTAACCATATGATATAAATCTAAGAACTAACACAACTGCAATAAACTTATTAAATTGGAGAAAGCGGAAATAATAATAGAAACTTCCATACCCTTATAATTTGAAGTGGGACAGGAGTTAAAAAAAAAAAGAGCATACTAATCCATAATGAGGGGTGTGGGTAGGGAAGAATGAAGGGACTATGGGTTGGGCAGAGGGGAGTGAGGGGAAGGGAGGGGCTATGGGAGTGGGAAGGACAGTGGAATGAGAGGGATATTATTATCCTATATGCACATATGATTACACTACTGGTGTGACTCTGTACCATGTACAGCCAGAGGAATGAGAAGTTGTGCTCCATTTGTGTACAATGAGCCAAAATCCATTCTACTATATAACTAATTAGAACAAAATTTTTAAAAAGACAAAGAGCATGCTAAAGTACAGAGAAATTCAAGAAAGTGAAAGTTGTACATTTTTGCCACTAAATGGAGGATTCTTGAAACTGTAACATTTCTTTCACCAAGGAGCTTTCTTGGGCTATGTACCCACTCTGACTAATGTCTTTCAATCAAGTACATAACTGAGTGAGAAACCGATCCTTTTAAAAATGTGGACTCTCAGTTCGCATCCCCTATTTACTGAGTCAGAATTTGTATTTTAATAAAATTCCCAAGTCATTTACATGCAGGTTAAATCTTTAGATGACCTCATAGTAATGAACATATCATCCAGCTATAAATGGATGGCATATAATCATTGGGAACTGTGGTTTATGATTGGAATTTGATGAATAAGAATATTTTAAAGAAAACTTTTAGCATTAACATAGGTTTGTCAATGACTTATTTTGTAAACAGGAAGATTACATAGACTTGACAATCACTATAATGCTACCATTTGTCAATAGTCACAACATGCCTGGAAGTTGGTTTACATGAGAATCCTCTGGGTTCTTGGATATGATTATACCCCTATTTTATAACTAAACAAAATGATTGGTTACATTGGTATTTTTAGGTCTTCACTTGGCCTAATTGTGAAGCCTTGCACTCAAAAGGACATTTTAACAAAAATGCACTAAGGATATGATAATGAAATAAAAGGCAATCCTAAAACTGAGTAAGTTTAGTTTGATGAAAACCCAATCCCATTGGCATAGTTTTCTCATTTTAGTACAGGTGGGTAAGAAATTATTTGGATAGGATTTGGGTTCAACACACCAGAGTAGGTTGTTTAAGGACTTGGCTGAGAGTCAAGATGACTTTTAATGTACATTTATATGATGTAATTTTGAATAAAGTGAGGCAAAGACAAAGAGAAGAATGAAAGGAATTAAGTTGCTATTCTCAATAAACAGTAGCAAATTGGAGTATCTTGAGTTCCAGAAGAGAAAAATGGAATGGCTGGTGTAAATGGAACAAAGGAAAGATTGACAAGAAATAGGATGACCAATTCGTCCCAGGGTACCTGAGACTTGCCTAGCTTTAGAGCTCAAAGTTGCTGGCTTGTCCCAAGCAAACCAGAACAGTTGGTCACCCTTCTAGAATGGGGATAAAATGGGAGAAGAAGAAGAAAAGAGGTTGTTAGGTGGGCTGGGATAGGGAGAGCTGTACACACCGATTGGAGATTAGCAATAGTGAGAAGGCATGCTTCTAGGTCTATTTATAATGGCTGGGGGAGTCTTCTCACATCTCATATTTTTCTTATTAAGTTCCAGGAAAGGTAAAAATTTAAGAGTTACAAGAAACATGGGATTGTTAACTTTCAGGAAATATGCATATAATTATTATTTAAAACTGCTTTTCTCAGAATAGGAGACTCCAGCCATGCTCCCTTTAGACTCATCCAGTAAGCGAGTCATAGTATCTTAAGTACGTTGTCTTCAATTCCTAAGAAGGAATTAAGAAAGAAGAGATTTCAAAACTTTGGAGAATAAAGAATCACTGAGTAGATTCTAGGGTATCCAATTTAAAAAAAAATTAAAAACTGATTCCAACTTCAGCCCACAAAGATAAGTTTGAAACTATATGCTATCAAAGATACTTTTTTCTTGTCTCCTTTTGTTACATGATGATTTTGTGTAGTTTACATGTGTATATAAGTGACCTCAAATTACGGTGGCTCTTCTAGGTCATAAGATCCATCAACTAACCTCATATATGTTTAAATACTGGGAGCAGAGATACTTCTTTTCCATATTGAGAGCCATTTGACATCTTTTGGAGAACATTAGAAACTTCATTCCTTGGTCTATTTTTCAAAGATTCTAAATTTCTGAGAATATTATTTTAAAAATCTAACTTCTAAAGTTAACACTGATTTACAACTTTTCTAGTGGGAGTTGGAAGAAAGGATTGGTCTTAGCATTCTGAATTTTCCAAGGCATCTCCTGGAAGAAACTTCAATGCTGTCTGAAAGAGATACATCTTTTCCCCACAGAAGGGAAGCTTTAATGATTAAAAAGAACAATAGCTTCTAAGTGCCCACCCAAATTAAGTGCTCTTGTTCTCAATCTTAATTAAAATCCTAATTACCAAGTTCATGATCAAAGGCTTGATAAAGAGTGTTCTGGGAAGGGTGAAATAAAAGCTGTAAGTTCAGAGAACTTTGCAATTTATTGAAGATTGAGGGGAGAGAACCAAACAGAAAAGATGAAGTCCAGTCAGCCTCTACTAGTGAACCTATGGGGCAGGTATCTTGGGTCAGTTTCCCTGGAGGCAGAGCCTGAGATGAGAACTCGATGCATACAATTTTTTGAGGAAGAACTCTAAGAAAAAGGTATAAGGAATAAGGGTAGGGCAGGAAAAGAAGGTGAGCAAGATAGTATTTCAGCTTGAGTCTAAGATCAGCCTGATCCCAGGGAGCTCTGGAGCACAAATTGCACACTTTGAGGCAAAGGTTCCAATCTTCCTACTATATCTGCTGCCCAGGGATGGGGTGGAGAGCAATCTGCCAGGTGAGGTGGCTTCCTCTGGCCACGTCTGATTCTTCAGAGACTGAGTAAGCTGTGACTTTTTAGTAGCCAATATACTCAACCGCAGTTGGCAGATGGGTGGTCCTGCCAATAAAGGGGACCAGGGTGGACCAACAATAACCCCCACTTACAGGAGAGTGTTTCCATTCTTAGTCAAACTAAAACACCTGGATCCTTTTGCCTCCGCTGATCCATAGTGTAATAAGAACTGACAATAAATAAGACTGGCCATTGGTTCTTAAAGCTAAAAACCTGGTGCCAGAGCTTTATTACCTCACCAAGGCCATGGTTGGTCCATCTTTGGACTGAAGGAAGGAACTGGTTATAAAGCCCCAAACCATGAATAAACATGTCCAGCAATGCTTGCCACGTCTAGAAGAAAATAACCCAACTCTCATATTCCTTGGTCAAGGAGAAATATCCCATGTGCTTTCGTTGACACTAAAGATGTAGAAATATTAGATAATGCAGGGTAAAGGGAAAAGAAACCTTCTCCAGGAAAGGTTGAGAAGAAAAAACTCCGTGATACAAGACAAGGGACTGGATGTGGTATTCAGAGCTGTTTCCGACACACAGAGGAGGAAGAAAGCAGATGTCAAAATGTTCTCAGGGTCCATGTGTTCTGTTGGGTGCATACAAAGTAGAAAGACTGCCAAGTTCAGGGTTATTTGAGTGCCTGGAAACTTAAGAGCAAGAGGTGGGCTCTGAGATTGTAAAGTTAATAAGTGCCACTTCCCCCCACACCTGTCCAGTACCTTCTTTTCTAAGTTCATCTGATTTTTGTTCAAGTTTTTCAACATCGTCGTCCAATCCATCTGAAAATAAAAGGGCCACCTGGAATGTGTTCAAAAAGAAAAGAAAGACGAGTCAAAGAAGTTCATTGCAGTCACACAGCAACAGATAAAATCAAGCCAGGTTACCTTTCCCCGAGTCGCTGACTTATTCTGGAACGCGTCCCACAGGGAACTCAAGAGGTCTGCGTTGAGAAGAGACGGGCCTTTAACTGTCACCCCCTTCAAGCTGTTCAGGATGTTTTCACTGTAGATCTCAAACTTGGGGAAATGTTTTTCCATGGCATTTGTCACTTGGAAAGCCACACTGACCTGAGTCTCTGTGCCCACCTCACAGCTTACCCCGTTGAGGGAGCTGATGGCCCGTAAGAGGTCTTGAAGATAGGTTTCCATCCAAGGCTGGCCTTCCAGAAAAGTCTGCCCTTTCAGCTGAGTTGAGATGTCAAATCCAACCACAATATCCACAAAACAATCTAGGATTCAAGGGAAAAGCATGTCTTACCAGATCAGCAAACTTTTACTTGACTGATTCTAGGCTCTTGGAATTTTTATTTCGATTCCAGGTATGAAGTTGGAAAACAAGAAAGGGGAATGGAGGAAACTCAGAACCATTGCTTTATAACCTGTAAGAGTATAAATGTATTATTATTTTTATCTGATGTATGATCTAGATGGTTCTATAGCAACCACATTTCTGAAAGATTTTATTGTAGCCATTGAAATAATCCCCTTTAAATAAGCAAAGTCATTTAAATATCTCTAAAGTATGTTGTGGAAGTGTTAACAAGGCAAGAAACTCATATCATGCTATTTATCAACTGAGGTCTTTTAGTAGATATTAAATTTGAATAAATATAAGGGAAATGTAAAAACATTTTGAATACAGAAAATAATTCAGAATAAAAGAAATCTCAGAGGACTTGTTTTGATGATTTATTTTTCCAAAAAGGGTCTCTGATTCCTCCTTTGGAACAAATAAAAACAAAACAAAAAATTCCTGAGATTTTGCTTCGTTTCAGTCCTACAAGTAAAGAAAGTCGCAATGCAATCCTCCATATTTGATCATGTCAAAGGTGGCCCTGCCAGCACTCAGCCCTTCAGGAAGTTAAGGGTACATCTATTTTTGAATCTAGAGGTACTCAGAGAAGTGTTTCATTTAAAGGACTTTGCCTTTATCCTTAACATCAGGACAAATCAAGCATTGGAAAAATCAGAATGGGTTTGATGTTTTAAGCTGAGCTTCCTAAAGGTAGGTAATTAAATGATAAAAATCATACAACACACTCTTTTTCTTCAAGATTTTTTAAGTTGGTGAAACATTCCAACCTTTTCCAGCAAACAACATGTACAGTTTGCTTGATACAATAAGCAGCAGTGAGTGCTTTTGATTTGCTTTGCTTAGATCAGCAGTTTTTCAGGTGTGTTTTGTACGGACAAGGCCTGCCTACATTTCTTCCCAGATACCCTGGCTAGTTGGACATTTGCAAGTCTTTGAAACCAAAATGTCAACTTCAGTTCTTAAAATAAGGACCATAACTTGATTTTTTTTTCAATGAGAAAGGAGGTAAGTGAAGGAAAATAAAAGCTCTATTAGATTACCAATTTTTACCATGAGATTTAAGGTAAGTCAATATGTTATCAAAACATCTAGAAGAGTGGCCTTCTTAGTTTGCTATCTTTTACTTTATTAGAAATTCTCTTCTTGGATACTGGGAAAGCAGGATAAAAGAAAAAGAAAGCAGTTAGAAGGAAACATCAGGGTATGTCCTTTCTAAAAGCCTCTTAAATTTATATCTTCTCTTGACTTGAGATTGAAATTTTTATTGTGGAATTGTTTTAACCTCTGGAAAGAAAACCAGTCAGTAACTAAGATAAATGATCTCACAATAATGTGAGCAAAGGAATAGAATTTAGCCGACAAATTGTGTGAGTAGCCGGGTGTCTAAGTGCAATAGAGAGGAGGCCCTGCTGATCGTGTGGGTTCCCAGGCCAGTGGGCCCTGAAAGTGCTACAGAGGTAACTGCCCTAAATCAGGAGCCCTTGGAAGTCTTGAGGCCTAGAATCTTCCACAACAGAGTTGTAATTTGGAATGAATCCAGCAAAAGTGATTCAAATGAACTGGAGGCGTGGGTAGTTTTGGATGTGAGCTAGGGAGAAGGCTAAAATTGATTGATGAGCTATAATGAGGAATTAAACTAGGATAACAGAAATGGGAACAGAGAAGAGCAATAAAAGAAAATTAAGACGGTAACCCACAGGCTACAGAGGAAAAAAATTTAAAAAGAGAGAGAGATAAGTAAAAGTGGCATTCTGAGCCTTTACCTAGTCCCCCAGTGTGGGTGCCCAGGGGGCAGGTCTTTGGGAAGACAGGAGGCTTCGTTTCGGGCATGGGCTGGCCATGACTCTGTTACTGCTAAACGAATTTGGGCAGATCTCTTGCCCTCTCTAGGAATTACTTTCCTTGACATAAAGATAAAGGGATTATGTATCTCAAAATAAATTCACAAAAGAACAAAAAAGAGTAGATTGGACTGGACAGTCTTGTGGTTTTCCAGCCAGATCCCGAAGCTGATTCTAATTATCTGAGTCTTTAAAAAGAGTCTTTATAAGTTAGAGTTGGTGATGGCAGATTCTTAGTCTTAAGAAACACTGCTCAGAGGCTAGGGTGTCTTCAGAAGATTTGAAGACAGATTCTAGTGGGGAAAGTGGGCCTGTTGGTAGTTATCAGCTGGGGAGGAGACAGATTTGTACGGGGTCTTTGAAATAAGGTGTATCGTTGAAGAAAAATAAGAAAGAATGATCAAGGAAATATAGTTAGGTACTATAACAGTCCTAGTTTCTAGAACTCCTATATCTGTTTTCTCCCTCTGCACAGAATTATGACTTTGTCCACTGAAGAACCACAACTTCCACCATTTGGTCCCCTAACACATGGGGGGTGAGGGTCAGGTTTGACAGGGTCTCCATTGTGTTCATTGCAAGAGGGCTGCAGTGCTGCCCACATGCATGTAACCCAGGTGAAGTCAAGAAGGCTCTGGCTCCTTTCCCACTTCCAATTCCACATGTGTTGCATGGTGCATCCTGTTGCTGGTTTCCTCAGCAGTTTTCCAAAGAAGCTGGATAACACCACCCAGTAGGGTGGGAGGGCAAACTCTCCGTGGGGTAAATGCTAACCAAGAGGAGTAGATAGAAAGATGCATCCTCTCCTTTACTCCCCATGCTGGCCTGGTCTGGGCAGTGGTTCTGCAGGGTCTCTGGTAATGTTTTGCATGGCCAATGTGCCAGTTGTGCTTTCTTAAGAAGCCATGGGTAGCTTGGCAACATACCACCTTGTATTCATTTTCCCTTCTTTCCTGCATCTCCGCTACTCAGTCTTGCTTTACTTTATTGCACTTCCAATAAAGTATTAGCACATAAGTTTTGCTCTGAGTTCTGTTTTTAGAGCATCCAGCAAAAGCAGGAACATAAAGAGCTCCTTGTCAAGAAAAGTTGGAAACTATTTTCTATTTTCCCCTTGTATTTCTCACATTCCTTGAATCAAATAAATCCTTAAGTTTCCTCTGACCTCATTCTATTCAAATAGGCCTTTTGATCTGTCCATGATTACAGGTGCAAAAGATGAGAAGTACTCCTGACTCTTTTGCTACCTATTCAGGGCTCCATGCCAAAAAGATTGGACATTCCCATCCTGAAAACTGCCCCAAGTTTCCTCTAGGTAGACGGAGTAACCACCCTCAAGAGAAAAATCAGGAGAGTAAGCTTGGGTGAAGGTTATAAATCAGACTGTGGAGTTCAGCTATGTAGGATAATTTGGCATATTAAATTTGAACATAGTTCTGAAATGTTAAAATATTGAAATTTTGGGGTTGGGGGATATAGCTCAATAGTAGAACACTTGCCTAGCAGGTGTAAGGCTCTAGGTTTGATCCCCAATAAGGCAAAAGAAAAATAATAATAAATAAAATAATAGAAAAATAAAAATTATCTGCACACTGTCTAAACTGAGGGTCTTCAGAAAATGCAATAAAGTACCTAAGCCAAAGAACCCTTGGTAAATTTTCTCCTACAAACTAACCCCGTTACTCCAGTTTTTATAACAGAGACTAACAATAATGCTCAATAAGTGTAACAAGTTGTTATTATAAGTTACACTTATTACACGTATTGAGCATTTACCAAGAACCTCCCACTCAAGGTCCTACTTGTCCTTATATAACAGGAAACATGCAGAATCCCTTATAATGTTCATTTTGTAGAGGAAGAAGCTGTGACCCAGAGAAGTTTGCCCAAGGTCTCACAGTTATGACTGGATCTCATGCTTGGGATTCAGATCCAGGCTTGTCGGGAGTCCATATGTTGAGCCACCCTATTTTATCACTTCCTGGGTGGCCGATGATGACAGGTCATGCGGGTTACTAGTCCTGCTGCTAGACTGTGCTGTGCTGTTGGAAGTGACAACTTAGCAGCAGGTGGTTTCCTTCGGAAGCAGCAGCTCGTGGAAACAATTTCAAGGATATTAATCCCTGACGTCCTCATCAACCCCAGCTATTAATTGGTGAAGCACAACACTTTGACACTTGTTCTTTATACTGTCAGCCCCAGATAATCTGCACAACAACTACATCAAGAAAACAGGTTAACTTAATAAGACTAGGGTGGAAGAGGTTGGGATCAGGTTTCAGATTTAGGTTTCAAAATGTGCTTTATCTATTATTCTTGTATGATCTGGACCAGACTACCAATATTCCTTTGAGTTTCAATTTCCATAGTTTGTTTGTTTATTTATTTATTTATTTTATTTTATTTTATTTTTTTGGTGGTTCTGGGAATTGAACCTGGGGCGTCAGGCATACTAGGCAAGTGCTCTACCATTGAGTTACATCTCCAATCCTTGTTTCCACATCATATAGGGTGTTAGGAGAGTCAATGAGATAATACAGTTGAAGTTCTTAGAGCTCTAGGCTTGACCCTTCAGAGATGCTCAAAAGGATATTGATTCTCAGTAAGATCCTTAATATTTCCATGCAGTTGACTTTACTTTTGCATTCTGCATCAGTCTACAATCGGAGAAACTCTTAGAGATGAGTTAGCTTTACAAATGAGAAAACAAAGACTCAGAAAAGCCAGTGACTTCTTCAAAGTTAGGCATATTTTTTTGTTAAATAGCAGAGCAGATGGGAGTGCAGCTCAGTGGTGGAGTATTTGCCTAGCATGTGTGAAGCCCTGGGTTCCATTTCCATCACCAAAAGAATAAGTAAAATGAGAAGCAGAATGTCCAGGCTCTAAGCTTTGTTTGTTTGAGTCCCACCAAGCTACTGTCTGATTTGAGGATTTATTATATTGCATTAAAGAACTGGCATCCCTTAATATATTCTCATAGGCCTTTGAAGGTTTATCAGTGCTCATTCCAGACTCATCAGTCCTCAGCTCATAGCTTGGATCCAAAGCTCTCACATTCCTGCTTGCTGGAGTAATGACTTCAAGTTTATCTTAATACAGAGTACTTTCCTTATTTAATTTTTTTTTACATTCACAGCTATTTCCTTTAAAGATAACTCATTCACTACTTGTAGTTTATATTTTTTGTATTTTACGTTCCACATGATTATTTGTTATGCACTCAAGTAGAAACTAAATTGTTTTTTCAGATAATTTTCTGCCTAATAACTAGAAATGGATATTTCATGTGAAAACAGGAAATTGATGCAGAAGGTTTGGCTGAGGGAATCAGATACATTCCAAAGTATGAGTAGATCATAAAGCAGGAAGTACAAAGACAGTTGTTGTTTTTTTTTTTTGAATTTTTTTTAATATTTATTTTTTTTAGTATTTGGCGGACACAACATCTTTGTCTGTATATGGTGCTGAGGATCGAACCCGGGCCGCACGCATGCCAGGCGAGCGCGCTACCGCTTGAGCCACATCCCCAGCCCCTACAAAGACAGTTTTTAGTCAATGGTGGGGCTCTTAACTGTAAACTTCCACACTGGGTCTTATAAAAGATGAGATTGGAGCTAAGAAGAACATTTATGGAGAGCACTGTTGACGCATTGGGAGCTCTTACACACACACACACACACACACACACACACACACACACACACACGAGATGATTTCTTCTAAGTCAAGAGAGAGGAGTTTTCAGAGATAACTTAAGCCTGGAAAACTCTAAGGAGTGAGACACAGGGCTGCAATTTCCAGTGTTTACTGGGGCAAGTGACATGCTCCTGTTCCTGGTGGAACTGATATGGCTGAGTATAAGAAAGAGGTATTGGGGCTCCTCTCATCTCCCATCCAAGAAGCCTATCTAGGGGCCAGTGAGTGGGGGAGTGCAGACAGACCTCGGTAGAATAAAGCCAGAATCATCACCAGAGGCTCAGAGGCTGAGGAAGGGATCAGGGACCATCTAGAACTCAGACATATTTGACTTCCTCAAAGGAGCTATAGTTGAGAGATGCCCCCCAAAATGGATTTTGGTGGGGAGGAAGGATGATGGGGGATAGGACAGAAGATCTTTGAAGGACTCACAAATGGACCCAGCTTTGGACATTGGCTATCATTAAAGAAAACCAATTCCTGACAAGTATTATCAAGTGAAAACTTCTATGGACCTCCTCTCCCTTCCCCACCCCATTCTGGAATGGCTAGAAACCAGTTTTAGCAAGATGGGGACAGGGTCTAGGAGAAAGGATAGCAGAAAAAGATGGGAACCATGAGCAAAATGTCAACCGTGTATGGCCTCTTCTCCGATGGCAGGTGAGCAGTCTGTGGCCAGCTGGAAAGTGGAATAACCTTGGAAGAAGTTTAAAGTTTTAATAGCTGCATTGAGATAGACATATTAATCACCAAGAGGAGGTTCATTTATTTCTTAGAAATGATTAGGGGCAAGGGAAGAGCTAGCCCCCATGAATAAATTTAATGGGTCAGTGGTGGACAAAAATGAAGTGACTTTATAATTACATCCCAAGGTGTCATGCTTATTCAAAGTAAAGTTCAAATATGTGATTTCTCATTTAATCCTCACAGTGATCTTTTTAAACCAGGTGATGCTATTATTCACATTCCATGGGTGAGACAATTAAAGTTAGAGAAGTTAAGCAACCTGACCAAGAAAAATAGGCTGGAGCAGGGACTTTGTAGTTGGCTATCTGTCTGCAGAGGCCTCTTGATGTCCTGTGGCTTTATTTTTCCTTGGTGGAAATCTGGAATTAATGTTTACCAGGCATACTTAGAATCACAGCTAACCTGGAGAGAGCCTTTATGATAAGTTAAAAAATAGTTACCCTCCTTCAAGACACTTTATTTCCACCTATTGGGACAATGTCAAAATATGCTAATGTGATAAGATATTTATTAGTTTCTGTGGTATAATTTCATAACAAAGATATGAATTCCTATATCTGTACCCATGGCACTTGGAGGCCCTGTAGGCTCAACTGCCAGATAACCAACATCGTAAGTCTCTACTCATTTGAAAATGTCCTTCAACCTCTGAAACCAGCCAAATTGTGAACAATGGCCCTGTGCTCACACCCTTGGAAGCTGAGGCTCTCCATTCTCAGAGGGGGCTCTGAGAATGCTCACCCAGGATGGAGGGTTAAAAAAAAAAGATATAGAATCCCAAACATGCTGTTTCTCAATCCACAAGTCACAAAAATACTTGATAACTGTGAAAAAAATAATAAACGAGAAAACCAGAGGCACAAATCTAAGTTCTCCCAGCAACCCCAGGGGATGCACATAGAGCCTGAGGAAAATGTCAGTGAAGACAGTGGAGGAGATGAAAAATGAAGAACTTATTAAATACTTACTGCTCTCGCCCCCCGAGGTGCAGATGTTGCGAACAATCCTTTTTTTGACTTTTCTCAGTTCATCAAAGTTATGAACTGTCAATTTTTTTTGTGCAGTCCCAGTAATCTGAACAAGCTGCTGATCATCCACATCTCCGATGCCCACCGAGTAGATGTCAACACCTTTGCGTCTCAGCTCTTCAGCAGCCTGAGCCACTTCATCTTGGGACTGGCCATCTGTGAGGACCAGCAACACCTGCGGGGTACCTGCATTGATCCTACTGCCCATGTCTGGCCTGAAGTAATGCCCCACCTCCCGGAGTGCAGCGCCAATGTGTGTGTATCCAAAGATCTGCTGGATGTTTTCAATCTGAAACGATATCTCCTTTTCACCCGTGAATGTTCCCAGTGGAAACTCTGGCCGGTAAGTATGGCTAAACTGGGCTGCTCCTATGCGCACTCTGTTGAGGCTGACATCAAAGTCTTGAACAATAGATGCTAAAAATTCCTTCATCTTCTTGAAGTCACTTGGGTGAATGCTATTTGAACCATCCATGAGAAAAACAAGATCTACTTTTTCAATTTCACAATCTACAAAGGAGAGGAAACGGAACAACAATGACAAAAACCAGAGTATTCGTTTTTTCTTTCATCCACCAAAAGTAAATTGTTTACAGCCACATGGAGACAATATTTCTGAAAGTGGTTTCTTATCTTAATACTACTTTCTGGTCACATTAATTGGAGAAGGAAGTAAAAACAAGTGATCAGTTCATAAAGCAACACAGGCATGAACTACTCACACACTCTTGATATTTCTCTTGGCTTGTCCATTTGGTCTGACGCCATTTTCTTTTCTGACATGCCAGAGAGCTGGGAATGGTGCTAGAAAAAAAACTTTTTCTCATCTGCAATCTAGTCTTAACCCTTCCAGAAAGCCCAGGGACAGTAGTAGCACAGCAAGGAAAAAAACAAAATAACACACATCCATTGAGGAATTCAAACAGAAACAGATGGTTCACGTTATTGACTTGGCCTCTCTGGCCAGTTGAGCCAATAAATGTTTTTCTGGTTTATTAGGTCGAATCAGTGGGAGGACTTAAGAGCATGCCTTCTGGTGTATATCTAGTTGATTTTCCCCTTCTTTCAGCCCTCTTTTTGATATGTAGGCAAAAAAATACCTACTTGAGAATAAAAATATTTTTGAGTAAACAATTTAGTATGTTAGAGCTACTTCTCTGGTATTCATACAGCAAATACAAAACAAAAAGGATAAGAGGCCAACGAGTGAGTTATACTTGGCACACAGTCCTGTGTGATCCTTGGCTTTCTGGAAAGCATTCTCATTTCCCAGAATTCCCCAGTGATCCCACCACTGACCCAACTTAATTACTTCTCATTGTCACCTCAGAGAAGATTAAAGGTATCGGACGGAGATTCCTGCCGTCCAGATAAGGAAGACATCAAAAGAAATACAGGAGACCCTTCAGGAATGGGTCAGCTCATTAAACTCCTTCATTTCAGATTCTAATAAAGGAAAGCAAGTACTGTTTTTCTGCTCAAAGAACTTTTCAACACAAAAATTCAGTGCCATTTTTCACAGAGGGCTCAAGAAGGACAAATCAAATTTTAGGAATTAACCACAAGGAGATTTGTCCTTGTTTTCTATGGAGATTTGTCTTAGTGAAGACCCAGAAAGATTCTGTTAGTTTCATCAAAGAAAAAGATGGTAGTTGTGTTCTATGGATGCAAGGCATACAAAAACCAGAAAAGCTAAAATGATTTTGAGAAAAGAACGGCACCAAGATGTTGAAACGGTGCATTAACAGCCATTCATCTAATAAAAATAGTGGTTTTTTTTCAGTAAAATATATCTTGGGAAAAAATACTAAGACATTTTAGTAACACATAATCTCCCTGTAACCCCAAAGTGTAAGATGACATTTTAGATGAACTTGTGCGTATTAGAAATAAGTGAATAAACAGGGGATTCCTAACCATGGAGACAAGAAGATTTCATGCTGATTCTTAGAGATAGAATTTTATTTCTTATGTAAACCAGGGAGAAAAAATTAGTGGGTAGAATAACCTGTGCTTTAATAAATAAAGCCTGTTCCAAACTGGTGAATTCCCCATCATTAGAATAGTTTAGGAAAAGCGATTAGGAAGTTGGAGAAGGTACTTCTTTTGAGGGAGGAGGCTGAACACAGTGACCTTGAGGTTTTCCCACGTTCCGGAATCTCAGAGTAGGGGAGTCTGCTGAAACAAGTTTGGCTCATTCTCTTCTCTGGAAAACTTCTCCCTTAAGGACTATCGCTTTGGCATCTCCCTCAATTGGCCCCATGTTAATAATAAGGAAAAACTTGATGGACAAGGCTTACCAACTTTTGAAGAGTTACAGACACTGGCTGAGACATCTGAAAAGATCCCCTTCAGGCCTCCAAAAGTCTCCACAAAGTAGTACTTATCTCTTGATCCTGCCATCGCTAACAGCTCCACAGGATTGGCGCCAGCAATGCCCACAGCCAGGACGAGAATGCCTTTGTCCCGCAAGGCCTTGGCGGTGGCATTGAGTTTATCAGCATCGTGAGACTCCCCATCGGTGATCACGATGAGGACTTGGGGGACCCCCTTGTGCAGGCGGCTGCCCCTGGCTTCAGTGAACATGTGGTCTGAGAAGGCTAGTGCCTCCGCTGTGTAAGTGTTGCCCCCCAGGGGCTGGTCATTCTGGAGCACTGAAATCACCTCCAATTTTGTGCCAAGATCACCCAGATAAAAGAGTACCTCTGGGTCATCAGCGTACTTCAGGGCTCCAAACCGGACCTGGTTCTTTCCAACATCAGCTTTTTTCACTAAGCCAATCATGAAGTCCTTCATGATATTGTATTCGTCGTAATCAATGCTGCCAGAGCTATCGATCACAAACACAACATCCAGAATTTCAATCCGCTTGCACTCTAGAAGAGGAAGGGAAGGAAAAATCAATATGGATTAGCTTTGGAGAGTCCCCAAACGGTTGTTTTTTTAATTGCTGATGTTTCCATTGCATGGGGTCATGCTGAACATTAAAATATCAATTCCCTGGATAACAGAGACACATGCACTTTTGCACTACCAATACATAACGATGATCAGGTAAGTTTTCAAGACTAGGCAGGTATGAAGGGAAACCTACCAAAGGTTTGGGAGGGGTGGAAAGACAAACACAAGATCATTGGGAATAAATTTTCAATAAAACCTTTGGACTAAAAAACCCAAATCCAAGTTTCACGTAAATTTTCCCATATAAATGTTTCCTTCAACATGTGTTTTCATTTAAACGAGTTTGTCTTTTTTTCTTTAAGGCTATAGGGATCTTGAGATCTTATTCCTAAGATAAAACTTTGAGGAAATAACCGAATAAAAATTAATTTGGCAACACTGTATTTTTTTTTTCATAGTTATGATGGCTGACTTTCAAGGTTACATTTTATCCCCCTTTGACCTTCTTGAAACATCTATTTTCATATTGGACCGCCATATAAAAAAAAAAAAAAAAGCCCATTTCTCCCTTGGCCCAGTTTAATTGTCTTAGTATGACACTCTGAACTTCTTAAACCTGAGGTCAATGCCATGGAAAAGTAGAGCAGGAAAGACCCCAATTAGTAATTCACGAGAAGCATGTTCCATCTAAAGGAGCCCATCTATTCTGAGTTCGAAGCGCCAACTCATCCATTCTGGAGAAGTTTTCTCCATAAGAAGGCAAGTCCTTGTGTCCTTATATAGTACATTGTCTCTACTGGCCTTAGAAAGGTATGATCCAAGTGTTAACTCATCCCTTCTTGAGAAATGGGACTGGGAGGAAGTACTCTCCTCCCCCTCCCCCTCCAAGGGTGTCTGTATCTCCTCCTCTGTGACCCAGTCATTGGCCATGTGCAGGACTGTTGAAAACCCCAGAGCCAATGGACCTAACTGCTAATTGAAGACCTTGTGTACAGAGCCATAAACCAAATTCCAAGGAATTCTGACTCCACTAAAGAAGGAACTAGGTCCCTCTGGTCGTAGGCTGCCTGCAAATCTTGCTTGGATGACTCAGGGGACTGGAGGTGGGTGGGTAGATTGCTCAGCTTTGGAAGCTTTCAAAATTCCAGAGTTCATATTTGTTCTGGATGGAATTACCAGGGATTAAAAACAAGGTGTACTCCCCTTTCTACAAAACACAGGCCATGATCATCAAACCTTGTAGTGGGAGTTGAACAGAACCGTTACTTGAAGGTCCCTCTCCTCCCCTAAAATCCCATTGAGATCCATCGCCCACGTAGACTTTTCCATTCGCCTGCTGTTAAGCCTCCGGGGGTCACAGGATAAATCAGCCCCTTCTATTTGTTGATCTGGTTTTTGTTTTGTTTTTATTCTGGGCCTTGAACTCAGAGCCTCACCCATGTCACAGGCAAGTGCTCTACGGCTGAGCTACATCCCCAGCCCTGAGCATTTGTTTGATGACTTCCATTACTCTGCAGCATCATAGGCAGAGATTGGGGACACTGCTCTTTACTTCCTTTGAAACATTCATTGTTCAACTTCCCCTTACCACAGTCCTTCTTTATAATATTTAGTAAATACCAAAATGTTTTCACAAATATCTCCTTTGATTAAGTATTATTTTTAGAAATTACAAAAAGAAGAAAAATAGCCCATAGAGACTCGATACCAGGCTTGAAGACTAAATAGAAGTTATGCCCCTTCTGACTGCCTCAGAAATCCACATGTAATCTAGTGGCACAGTGTATGCAGGCTGGACCCCTCATCTTAAGATAGGGCCAGTTCTTGCTGTAACTCATGATGTAAAGCTCCCCATGGGATCAGGCTGCAACTAGACTCCAGCTAGAATGAACTCCTTGCTTAGCACCTACCTATGCCCTGCCCTCCTCTCCTTCTTCCTCTTCTGAAACTACCTCCTCAATAAATCACCTCCACAAGAACTTCTGATCAGCTGGGAACCTGACCTAAGACTTGGTGTGGTACCACTTTTCTTAAATAAAGGATTCATCACCTCAGGTCTATGTGTCTAAAACAGGAATGAGACTAGGCGAACCCAAATTGCTCTTGACCGTCTATTTAGTTCAACAGGTCAGTGCCACGGGTGGTGGTGCACACTTGCAATCCCAATGGCTTGGGAGGCCGAGGCAGGAGGATCAGGAGTTCAAAGCCAGCCTCAGCAAAAAATGAGGCACTAAGGAACTCAGTGAGACCCTGACTCTAAATAAAATATAAAATAGGGCTGGGGATGTGGCTCAAGTGGTGGAGTGGCCCTGAGTTCAATCCCTAGCACCCCCCTAAAAAAAAAAAATATATATATATATATATATATATATATATATATATATATATGTGTGTGTGTGTGTGTGTGTGTGTGTGAAAAATCCTAGCATAAATACTTCAATTCAATGAAAATATCACAGGGTCCCAATAGAGCTCTACTTAATTCCAGAAGAAAATGACTCCGATCCACATCTGGTGCTCAGATATTCGCACTCATGAACACAGGCATGCCTACCTTCACGGGGACTGCATATTCCCAAAACAAGATCATCCTCAATGTGCTGCAGAATGTCAAAATTCTCAACATAAAAAACCATCTCCGGCCTCCCACTGATCTCCTCGAGCTGGGTGACATTGGAGCCAAATACTCCCACAGAGTAGATAATGATGCCTTCTTGCCGGAGGGCTACGGCTGGGTCCTTCACTATGTCCTGAGCTTCACCATCTGTGATGAGGATGAGAAACTTCCTGACGTTGGGCCGGGCCCCCTTGGCGGGGCTGAAGTACTGAGACACGAAGGTCAGGGCGCCACCGGTCAAGGTAGTTTCTCCAATGTGAGCCATTTGGTCTATTGCATTGGAAATGTCACTTTGGGTCCTGTACCGGTTGAGCTGAAACTCCTCCTTATTGATGTCGCTGAACTGCACTAAGCCGATTTGCACCCGATCGGCCCCAATCTGAGATTTGGTCACCAGGTTTTTCATAAATATTTTCATTTTCTGGAAGTTTTCAGGTCCTATGCTGCCAGAGCTGTCCACCAAAAACATGATGTCAGCTTTCACGTCCTTGCAGGCTGCATAAGAGAAATTAGCAGGTTTATTCAAGTCAACTCCATGCCAAAAAAAAGAAAAATAAATAAATAAGAGTAAACAGGAGAATCCAAACCACAAATGATCTAGTGTGTTAAGTTAAACACGTGCTTGGTAAGGATTATTAGTAGGTAAGTAAAGCAGTCTGCACTGTAGGATACAGTGGGATGTTTAGCAGTATCTCTGACCACTTCTCATTGGATGCTAGCAGGGCTTCATGATTATGACACCAAAATATCTCTAGAAGTTACCACATTCAACCAGAGGGGAATAACACCTGGTTGAAAACCACCGACTTACCGATTTCACAAAAGTGCTATAAAATTTAAGTGAACCCTAAGTACTCCTGGAAATCTGAAATCACTTGATCATATGATACACGTGACATCTAATCACATATCTAGCCTGCAGGGATTTGTTGGAGAAAGCTAATTAATTATTATTAGGGAGAATCTTTCTAAATATTTTTGTTATTTTTCAATTATATCAGTAATTGAATGGTATCAATTAGAACAACACTACAGTGGGCTAGTGACTTTTTTTTTTCTAGAGGACAAACATGGTTATAGTTGCACAGATCAACAAGTCTCAACTTAGCAATGTACATTGTTCCCCTTAAACAGCAATGTCAAACATCACCATGAAGGCCTATGTGCCAGCTAAAGTCAAAAGACAAGGGCCATTATTTCTCTCACCTTCTTCAGCACAGATTTCTTGGACAACTTGGTTCCTTATGTCTTTCAACGCATCAAAGTCGTGCACGTAGTACACCCTCTTCTCCTCTCCTGCGATTTCTCGCAGCTGTGTTTGGTTGGCCTCCTTGACCCCGATGGCATAGACACGGATGTTCTCCTCTCTCAGTCTGTTGGCAGGCTCCAAAATGCTATCCTTGGACATACCGTTCGTCAAAATGACGAGGTGACAAGGCACTTTGTTTCCCCGCTGCTTCTTTGCTTTTTGCAACAACTTCAGTGTGAAATTCAGGGCTGCGCCCGTGTTTGTATTCCCACCCATCTGCCTGATGTTCTCGATGGCCTTTCCCAAATCGTGCTTGTTGGAGTACTTATTGATCTCAAATTCCAAGTCCCAGCTGTCGGCATACTGAACAGCCCCCACGCGCACCTTATGGGGAGCGATGTTGAACATCCCTACCACCTCCGACAGGAAGGTCTTCATCTCTTGAAAGTCTGTGGCCTGTGTGCTCCCGGAGCCGTCAATGAGCAGATAGATGTCTGCTTCCTCTGTGTCCACACATGCTACGATGGAACCAAAAAATTGAACATGACATTAGGGAGTAAATGTGGAAGAGAAATGGGCACAGAGGGGAAGAAGGACAAGGATAAGCCACCAGAGATGGAAAAATGGAAAATGGTGTTTGGGTTTAAAAGGCTTGCTTTCCTAGATTGAAAGGGGAGGGATCTTAGCATCAGTTGGGCCAAATGAATGTTTCTGAGAGTTTGAGATGATTACCCTAAAAATTCTCTGCCACCCATCAAAATAAATGCAGGTGTAGTAAAGTATTAGAAAACTTATAGCTGACCTTTACAAGTCACTTATTCCTGGAGTTACATAACTGCTTAGCCAAAAGTCAAGTGATATGATGTGACATGAAGAAGGTGTTTAACAGGTCCTTGTAGACATATGTGCTCCCTTTCTTGGAATTTAGAGCAAATTATGTGCTCCTTATTCAATCCTATCAATTAACTAGAGTATGGATATTGTCAGCAAACTTATGTGTGAAAGATAATGACACTTTTATAGTAAGTGAGATGTAAACACTTATTACAGAATATATACGAACATGTGATGTGTATATACATGCATGAAAATCTTTCCACAGCATCACTGTGTTTACATGTAGATAGCAAACCATAAGAAAACATTGCCCTTTCTCTCTCTTCTGAAACTTGCAGACACTGGAGTGGTACTTCATGACAAATTAATTACTTTGTCTTCTATCCAAATCACACTTCCTGTTTATTCTAGAAATTGGAATTGGGGTATGAGGGAAGAAGATAAGGAAAGTGAAAAGTACAAAAAAGAAAAGAAAAGAAAGAAAGAAATATAGATCAGGAGAAACTCAGGCTGCTGAGGCAGGAGGATTGCAAGTTCTAGGTCAGCCTGGGCATCTTAGCAAGACCCTGACTCAACATAAAAAAAAGTAAAAAAAAAAAAAAAAGGCTGAGGATGTAACTCAGTGGTAGAGAACCCCTGGGTTCAATTTCCAGTAAAGAGTGGGGGTGAGGGAGCAGGGAAAAAAATAGAAAAGGGAGAGAAATAGCAAATGATGGTATTCCAGGGGTATAGAGAGGTAGATGGAATTGGAGCCACTCTATTGGAAATGAGAAGGGAAATCCTCTTTAGCTATGCTGGCACTGCAATAGATTTTAGAAGTCCTAACTGGACTTCATATCATCAAGCTAAAATAAAAATTAGGAACTCATTCTGCCCACCCACATCATTATCATATTCCCACCAATTCCTTTTGCATATATAAATATTCAAAAGACAAGAAAAAAGCAAAAGGTTCTGAACAGTCCTTCTCTCAGCAAGACTTTACCCGATTTGAGGGTTTCCGTGCGCTCTGACAAGACAGAGACGGTGTGTGTTATCTGGTTCCGCAGCTTCTTCAGGAACGTCTGGTTGTGGGCAGCCAGATCAGAGAAGTTGCTCAGCATGGAGACATACTGCTCGGCAGGGTGAGATGCTACCTTTTGCAGCTGGGTTCTGCTGGCCCCTTCGATGCCCATGGTGAAGATGGTCACACCCTCGCGCCGGAGGTTAACTGCCGCCTTGGTCACGTTATCTTCCGAAGCTCTGTGGGTCACCAGCACTGCGATCTGGGACACACCCTGGTTTTTCCGACTGCCTTTCTGTGCACTGAAGACTTCCTTTCTGATCTTCCTGATGGCAGCCCCTGTGTAGGCCTGCCCGGCCCGGGGAGACAGGCTCTGGATACGCTGGAGAACCTCTGACTTATTGACACCTCTGCTCAGTGAACTGATCACTTTGGTCTCATTGCTGTAGGCCACCAGGCCAACCCTCATGCAGTTCTCCTTGATGTCAAGGGCAGAGACACTTTCTTCCAGGAATGCTTTAAGGTAGTCGAAGTTCTCCTGGCTGCCATTGATGGACACATCCAACAGGAATACCACGTCAGCCACAGAAGGGCCTTGGCACACTGTGGTGGGCAAGGAATGAACAAGCACAATATTAGCTGGAGATGTGGCATTTCTGCTGAGCATCAGAAGACATGGAGACCATACACCAGAGCTTGGTTACCTGCTTAAAGAAAGAAGGAGATGTGTGAAATGAGTAGGAAGCTGAGATCAAAAGGACCTGGGTTCAACTGCTGAATCTCCCAGTTTCCATTTCCTCAACTGTCAAATGGAGATACAATTCTCATCTCATAGAGATACTATGAGAATTAAATGAGATAATATACTTAGTATATGGGACTAATACATAAGAGTCACTCAGCAAATAGTAGCTGTTAAATATTAAAATCATTGAAGCATCATTCCCATTATAATTAACAGTTACAGTCCAAGTATTACTAAGAATGGTAATGAATATACATGCACATTCAATTGCTTTATTGGGGAAAGATGTTGCTAATAAGGATTCATATTGTCATAGGCTTACCACAAGAAAAATATTCTCTACTATTAATAGGTCATTAAATAAGTCATCTCCAACTGATTTATCCGAGAATAATGTGAGTTTCCTATGCTACTTATTTGGACATGCACATTTGGAGCAGATTGTTTTCTACTGGGTCTTCCTGTTCCTCGATGTTTGTAACTCTTGGCCTTTCTAGGACAAGAGAACAGACAGCAGGCTGGCTGTGGAGATCGGGGAGAAACTAACTCAGAACAGAGCAGCAGGGAGGGAGGCATTGTGGGCTGACTACCTGGCTTGAAATCTGGAGACCTGACTTAGCTCTGACTGCAAATTGCAGCCAGGCCCTGGGTCAGGCCATATCACTGGTAAGGACACCTATAGTTTCCTTCCTGCAGAATAAGGAGTTTGGGCAAACTAAAGTTGTTTTTTAGCTGTAACATTCTGTGATCATGGTTATGTGGCTTCAGGAGTCATAGACTTCTTTAGGAACAAAGCTACCTTTTAAATGAGCCAGTAATGAAACCATGTGACAACTAGAGCCCAGGGAGATAGCTCAGACTTAAGCTGAGGAGCAGGAAAGAGGGCATCCTGAATTTTAAGAAATCTGAATGAAGTGCAAAAATGAATAAGCAAAGTATGAGAATCAAGACCTGTGGGTATCATTAGATTTAAAATCTTCACAATTATCAGATCCTCCAGAACACATGGATATTTAATATCTGAACACGCAGCCCATTTTGAGAGAGGAGATTTCAAAGAGTTGCAATCCTATAGCCCCCATATTGATTTTTCAAAAGCATTTTATCATCACTCCTCTATGTGCATCCCAATTTCACCTTCTACGAGGCGATCATTGACCGCTCCTTCTCTGTACTTGGTTGCATCCTTGATGATCTGCGTCATGTTTGGGGAGAACATGCTGAGGTCTCTGACCGTCCGAAGGTTGAAGTGAAACTGAGATGTGGCCATGGCCTTCAGATTTTTCTCGGAAGCTTTCTGCATCCCCACGGAGATGATTTTCACCCCATCTTTCCGCAGGGCCTTCGAAGCCTCTTCCACATCATCCTCAGATTCGGCTGAAGCCAGGACCACCAAAATAGGAGGGAACAGTTTCCTGTCTCTTCCATCAGAAGGTGCAGAGAAGTAGGTCCTGTGAGCCTCCCGAAGAGCGTTTCCTATCCTCAGGGATCCGCCAAGGAACCCGAAGTTCTTCTTGAGATGGTTCAGCATGGGGTTCCTGCTCCTGAAGGTACTCAGGTTGAATTCATTGTGGAGCATGTCACTGTACTGGGCCAGGGCCACGCGGTACTTGTTGGCCTCGATGGGGAGACTGTTGATCATTTTATTGATGAAAAATTTCACAAATGGGAAGGCCTTAACTCCCAGGTGATCAGAGCTGTCCACCAGAAACACCACATCTGCATACTCAGGGCCTGGGAAAACAGAAACAAACATGTAAACAAAGCAAGAACTTTAATGCCAACCATATAGGGGAAAACTTACTTTTCATTTCATTTTATTTTTTAAGTGCCTTCTCAATGAGCGGATTCACTGAGAGTCCAAAACTGCACTTTCTCTTAAGAAAAAGAAATACTGATTTCTTGGGCTGATTCTTTTTTAAAAAAAAAAAAATTATTTTTTAGTTGTAGTTGGACACAATACTTTTATTTTATTTTATTTTTTTAAATTTTATGTGGTGCTGAGCATTAAACCCAGGGCCTCGCATGTGCTAGGTGAGCACTCCACTGCTGAGCCATAACCCCAGCCCTATTGGGCTAATTCTTTTACACAGTTTCTCATTTGAGCATCTCACAAAATTAAGCATCACTTTTGCAAAAAAAATTAGCTAATTAGGAATAGGCAAATTAGAGAAGTAAAACATCATGGGTGTTTAGACTGTTAGTAGATAATTTCTCCTAATATATGTATTTTGGCTTTCAGAATTTGATCTCAATTTGATCTCGACAGGATACAAATTTTATTTGAGAATCAGGCTCCTTCTAATTGATTTGAGTGTTGAAATCTGAAAGTCTTTCATTGTGATTCTTATTTATGCAATGCAACAAGTTGATTTATAAACATATTAGTTTGTATTCTAAAGTTTCAAGTTGATGAAATTTAAAAATACACAAATAATGGAAATACAGGATTGGTTTAATCTATTTTAAAGTTACTTACAATATTTTTGAAGACTTATATGATTGAGTGTCATGATTGATAAATTTATTTTCACGTATGCAAAATATGATGGCACCAGTATATTTTAGGTTAGGAAAGGGATGATAGTTTTAAAAACATAAATAATTTTTATAGGAAAACATGATATTTTATTGAACTGTTAAAGCTTCATTTAATGCTAGATTTGATGTTAGGTATCTAGAATTGTATATTTACAAGTAGAGAATCACAGGGCTCAAACACTGATGTCATTTACTGGTCGTCATTTAGATCAAGAGTTCTCCGTACCTAAGCATAAGATCCACTTCTTGTCCAGGGAAAAGAGGGGAATGTATGTGTGTTTACATGTACACGTGTGTGGTTTTATATTTAAGGAAAGACACAGTGTGTATCAACAAGTAATGAATAAATAAATAAATAAAAAGAAATAAATATATCATAAAAAAAAGTAATGAGACCCTGACTGTGTCATCAGCTAACTCTCTGAGCTCCGTCAAACCATCCAATATACTTGGTCTTTAGTTCCCTCTACTTTAAATAGATTCAACTAGAAACTACCTAAGGATCCTCCTCCCTCTGAGATTCTCACCATCTGAAATGGTTACTATAAAAATTCTAATCAAATTAAAATAACTTCAATATTTTCTTTCCTGCAATTGCTAGGTAACCAGCTTTTAGTTCTTTGAGTTATTTCGTTTTCCTTACAGTGGTCTGATCCAGACATAGTGGATCATTCTTTCTTGTCTTTTACATAACCTGATCCCAGTCCCACCCGAGGTTCCTGTCATGATCATACAGCACTGCAGAAATAAGTGAGGGCAATCGAGACCTCAGGCTGGATGGCCAGGTGAGCCCTGCTCAGGGTGGCTCTACTCAGGACCACTGGGACCTTTAGTAAATCCCTATATGTTGTACAGGGAAAGGAAGCATGGGTGATTGGCACGGGAGGCAGATTCAGCTTCCAAAAAGGTCCTTCGTTATGTCTGAACCATGAAATGACTGGGAGGAAAAGTTGCCTCTCCTTTAAAAGCTGAAGACTCAGTGAGACATTGAAGGACAACATTTGCCGGGCAAAGTCTAGTTTATCTCTTCGTAAAACTTGCTTCCAAGGTCAGAGACCTCAAGGAAGCTGTAAAAGCTGATGTAGGTGGTCCTGGACATGAACTGACCAGCACAAGAACCAATTACTTGATTAGGTAGTAGAGGTGGTGAAGGGCAAGTCAGAGTTTGGACTTTAATTCCATTGCGCACAGATTGCTGACAGACGGTAGACAGCTACGGAACTTTCTCTCCAGGGTGAAAGCCTGTTCTTTATGATAAACAGACTAGCAGTTTAAATTGGAGCAAAATCTGGACACTTAACCAAGACAACCTTTTGGCACAAATGAATTAGAAAGAGACATTCCAAATTTTCCAGGCCTGAACCTAATAGTAACAGAATTTTCGTGTAACCTCCCAGAAGACCCAAAATGGGTTGAAACTGAGGACAAAATGACAACTTCCATATCTTTCTATCCCTAACAGGGAATAAAGTCCAGAATTTTCAAAGGAACAGAGAGTAATCTTGAAACAAAATAAGTTGACCTCCCATTCCCATCCTCGCTACTATCAAAATCAAAACAAAGTGATAGAAAACTTAACTTTTAAGTAGGTCAAACTCACTTATCATCTCTTTACTATGGTGAAAATTAAGGAAAAGAATTCTTTTCATATTTTTTCCTTACCAGAATCTTGGTTCACAGAAACATGGAAACAAGTTATTATGAGGAACAAAATCAGCCACATTTTCATATTATGTCCTGAAAAATCTCCAACTCGAAATCTGAAAAGGCAAAAATATGAACATCTACGGATGTTATTTTTGAATCCAGACTCGCATACACAACAGGACATGAAATGATACAATGAACTGGGTGTGATGGGGGACAAGAATGACGGAGGTTTACTGACCTTCTAATTGGTGAAGTGCCTTTGAGAAAAATGAAGCATCATTTACAGAGTTGTAAGAGTTTGTCCTGGTCCCCAGACCTGTAGAGACATGGCATGTTGGGTGGTCAATCAGAGCAGACAGATGCGTTCTAGTTCCAACGATATTATGTCCCCCTATTACTCATTTCCCTGAACCCTTGTGTCATTCTCTGTTCACTCATTGTCATGAAATTCAGAATTCACAGTTGGGACACAGTCTAAAACCCGTAAGGTAATCTCATCATCATCATCATGAATATATAGATGTATTTCATCTTTGAATAATAATTATTTCTAGATGTGGTCAAAATTCCCTGTTTTCCCCTCTTCCTTGCTAATTAGAAAGGTAACTATCTCCCTTTATCCCTACATTTGAGAGAAGACACACACCAAAACAAAAAACAAAACAAACAAAAACAAAACAAAAAAAAAAAACAACCAAGCAGTGACTTTCTATAGTTCATGTCAGGTCTTTCTCTTTAGAATGGGGAACACAATTTATGTACAACTAACAAGCAAAGCATGAAGAAAGAGTTTTCCAATTCTAGTTACTCCTCCAACATGTTCAGCCACCTTGAAATGTTCCTTTCATGGAACAAATAGGATGTTAAAGATATTGGAAGTAAATCTCATAATGAAACACAGATTGAGCTCATTCAATCATTTTCCCCTTGAACAACAACAACAACAAAAATGAATGGATCCATTTCTGACGTATTAACAAGCGAGGGTCTTTATGTCCTGCTTACTTGCTTACAAAGGTATTTGCAAAACTATGTATGGTATTTTGCTCCTATTCAGGCAGGGTGCAATTGTTTAATATTTTACCTCTTTAGAAAAGGGACCTTTGACATGAGAAATCCATCCTATGGTTTTACCTATTCTATTGTTACTCTGACATTCTGCAGTTTGGGACTTGGTTCCAGTCCTTCACAAGAAATCAAGACAACTTGAAGTTTTGAAGCTGTAAGCCAATCTATCAGTGTCCTATTCAAGTCTGTGAGCTGGAAGTGGAATCTTAAGAGGTTATGTTTAGTTCAACTCATTCATTTTAGAGGAACTTAGGCACAAAGTGGATTGCCTAAAGTGAAAACCAAGTCATGCCATTTGTATATTTTTTTTCTATTTATTGTGTCAAATAATGAATTATAAATGCTACCATTCATCAAACCTTACTTTGTGCCCTGCTCTGGCTAACAGCCTCAAATTTGTTCTATTTGACATTGACAGCAGCCCTAGTAACAGGCACTATTATTGTTCTTATTTTGTAGATAAAGAAACCGATTCCTAAAGGAGAAATAAATAACAGATGCAAAGTCACATTGGTAAATAGGCCACAGTTGAAACTGGAACTCACATTTGTATGCTCCTAAAAATGTCATTTAAAATTCAGCTACTCTGCATCCCAAACCCAATATTATGAACTTGCACAGTGTCTCCTCTTTTTTTTTTTTTTTTTTTGGTCTTTTTTCTAAGGAATAGGAGGGACTGGTACTTGTTTACCTACCTTTGTGGTTTTGATTTTCAAAATCAAGGCTTCACACTATTTTCTTATTTTTTGTTTATATTATGAGCTTCATAAATTTAGTGCAGTCTTTCAAGTTACAAAAGATCAAAGAGAAAGTGCTTTGGGATGAATCCATAAGATCAAAGATTTTAGCAGTCAAGATGGGAAGAAAACACTACTGAGCAAAGGTTAAGCACCTGGAGAGAGAAGCTAGTGTTAAATGAGGCCACGAGAGTCCCAAAGCAGCACATGGCATCCACAAGTTTCTCCACGTGGATGGTCAGTACCATTGGTCCCTTAAAAGGTAAGTTCTCTGGGTTAGTATGTTATGCAATGATTTTCTTGCAGCCTTTAAATGGAACCCCAAATTGGGTGTGCTGTAAGGTCACATAGTGTTGAAGCCCAGTGAAAGTTCTCTGGAGGTATTAGGTGACCTACTTTGTATGAATGCAGGCATGGTGGTGTGTGTGGTAGGAGAAGTGGTAGGACTACATCTTCTGTTCAAGCTCAGGAGGCAGGGAGAATGGGTTCATGTTTTGGCCCACCAAGACAAGGATTGTGATCTACATGTTATTCTACTGCCAGAAATGACCAGGATTCTCTAGTAAGTAGTATGGCACTTGAATTTTTTCTATATCTGATCCCTTAGAGACAATAATGAGGGGAGAATGAAGGAGCTATTTAAAGCAATCAACATAAAATGTAAATTCATAATACACTCCATCCTAATAGAACAAGGAGATTGATTGCCTCTCATTAATGAAACAGAGGCACGCGTTTCCTCTATCTGAGTTTTGTTGCACTCCATCCATCCTCAATCAAGCAAGCTGAGGCCAAGGCAAGTCTTGCATGTGTCAGAAAATCCTTTTTAAAAATCTGGATCTCTGTAAACATTCAGTTGAGAAGGTAGAATGTTTCTAATTTAAACCACAGCTGCAAAAGCAGCACAGCCACCCAGGTCTTGGCTTCAAACCCTGAATGTTCAGAACTTGTGTAACCCCCTCTCTTGAGGCTACTGAGAAGCAGGGGTTTCAGGGAGACTTCTGCCCTGAACAAGCCAACTCATAATCCAGGTCAAGACTGCAAAAAAATAAATAAATATATTAAGAGCCCGGAAGAGATACAAAAGAGACTTCAGCAAAAATGAAGATAAATGTCATTTCTTTTCTTTAAAATGAGGCCTACAGGATAAACGATTTCTAAGTACCCATTTTTTTTTCTTTAGAAACAGAAATATTATCCACTGTTTCACTGGGTCTTTGCCACAGCATCAAAGATACTTGGCTGTTGGCTTATTTAGCACTTGATGTCTCACTGCTTTGCTTCCTCAAGCCATTCTACTCCTCAGAAGTCAAAAAGTAGAAAGAAAAATATTCAGAGTGAGACTAAAGTCCACACTAGAATGTTGCAAGATAAAGTCCTTGGCACACAACAGGCACAAGTATTGGACCAGTGATGGTCAGAGAAGCAAAACACACCAGCATTCTTGGAGCAAGCAAGTCATACAGTTTTCATTGTTCCTGCCATACTTCCTCCCAGTTGCATTTTTCGGAATCACAAATAGAAGCTTCATACTTGGATCACATTTGGAAACGGTCATGCCAGTGACCTTGCCACTTTGTAAGATGAACACTTTTCATGTTGAGGTGGTTGGCTGAGTGGAAGGAGTCCAGGCCATGAAGTCTCATCTCCTAGGTTCTCCTCCATCCCTGAACAATTGTGTGATGTTAGATACCACCACCTCACCTCCCTGAGTTCCTAACCTGAAGCACAAGGAGTTACATGGTAAGTCCAAGAAGTGCCACATTTCAATAGTTCTTTGACCTAACAACTACAGCCAAGAAAAGTATAAGCAATTAAGCCAAGAGGTGTACATGGAAACTCTGAGCGTATATTTTGAAACGGCATCATGGAGGAAGCTACCCCTCAGATGACCACCTGTGGCAGGTCCTGGGGACCAGCAACAGCACAGTTAGGGATCAGGTCTAGGCCACTCACTGATCCTTCCTGGCTCAAAAATTCTTCTGGGGTCCTTTAGGATTCTTTAGCACACAGAGTGCAGGGGGCTGAGATTTCAACAAAAATCCACTGGAAATTAACTGTCCAACTTAGAAATTAGAAAACATAATAAATGCAAAAGAAATATAAATACTAAAATCCTAAAAATAAGATCAGAAATCAACAAACCGAAAAAGTAAAGATAAAATAAAGAAAATTAAGCTTTGAAAAGAGAAATCTCAGAACAGACTCATCAGTAAAAAGAGCATATTGGTATTCTTAACAAGGCTCACCCTCGGAAGAGAGTATTTAACCAGAGCCCACCGCTGGAGTTTTATCAGAGCCTAATCAATCTGGGGGAAGGGAAATACTCAACTCCTGCCCCTTTAGTTATCCAGTTCTGCCAAAAGGTGGAGGGAACTGAGAAACATGTGAAAGTCACAGTTCAGAGGCACAGGCTCCCTAGACCACTGAGACCTAAGCATAGGAGTGTAGTATACTGCTCCTCCCTCTGTGTCTCACCACCATATTACTAACGGCCCAGTCACAGCCACTCCTTTTACCTAATCTATCATATCCAGATATAGTGTAAGACACAACTAAGAGACAAAAAACACAATTTGAAGAGACACAACATACATTAGAACCAGACTCAGATACGGTAGGAATTTAAAATAACTATGATTAATATTCTAAGGGCCATAATAGATAAAATAGACAGTATGCAAGACAGACAGTGTAAGCAGAGAGATGGAAATTCCAATACAGAACCAAATGGAAAAGCTACAAGTAAACACAATTAGAAGTGAAGAATGTCTTTGATGGGCCAATTGGCATACTGGACGTGGTTGAGGAAAGGATCTCTGAGACAGAGAATATCTCAAGAGAAACCTCCAAAATCGAAGAGCAAACTGAAAAAAAAAAATAGAACAAAATATCCAAGAACTTCAGGAAAAATGACTATGAAAAATGAAACATACATATAATAAGAATACCAGGAGGAAAAAGAAAGGAACAGAAGGAATACTTGAAATACTAATGACCAAAAATTTCCTAAAACTAATGTCAGACACCAAATGACAGATACAGGAAACTGAGGGAACACCAATTCTCACAATACTTTAAATTTATTTTAAATTTAATAAAAAAAAACTTAATGCCCCAAACACTACACCTAAGTCTATTATTTTTTTAACTGTCAGAAATTAAGAAAAAAAATCCTTAAAAGCCCTCTCAGAGGAGCAAAGATAAAAACTACAGCTGACTTCTCAGAAACCATAAAAGCAAGTGAAAATATTTAAAGTATTGCGAGAATTCTTTATCCTGCAAAATCATCCAACAAAGGGACAAGAAGATGCAATAAGAGGATAGTCTCTTCAGTAAATGGTGATGAGAAGTGGGATATCCACATACAAAAGAATAAATTTGGACCTTTATCTCTCAGCACACATAAAAAGATCTAAATGTAAGACCAGAAACCATAAAACTCTTAGAAGAAAACGTAGGAGAAAAGTTCCTTGACATTGGCTTTGACAATTATTTTGGATATCACATTAAAAACTCAGACTTCAAAAGAAGAAACAAATAAACAATCCTACATCCAACTAAAAAGCTTCTGCACAGCCAAGGAAACAGTCAAAAAAAAATATAAAGGCAGCTGACAGATGGACAGGAAGAGTTTCTAAATGAGATATCTGATTAGGGGTCTGTCCCTTGGCATCCCATTGTTATGACAAAATACCTGAGGAACAACTTAAAGGAGGAAAGATGTATTTTGGTTCATGGTTTCAGTCCACGGTCATTTGGTTCTGTCACCTTGGGGCTTTGGCAAGGCAGCACATCATGGCAGGAGCACATGATGGAGCTGAGTTGGTCACCTCATGGTGGCTGTGAAACAGGAAAAGAGAGAAAGAAGGAGGGAAGGAGAAGTGAGAGAGGGGCTGAGACACAAATATCCTCTTTGAGGGCATGTTCTCAGTGATCTACTTCCTCCAGCCAGGCTCCACCTCCTGAAGCCTCCTCCATGTCCCCACAGTGCCACAGCCTGGCAACTGCCTTCAGTAAGTGGCCTTTGGAGAACATTTCAGATCTGGATTAGTCAGCTCTTTGCTGCTACGACTGAAGGACCCATCCAGAACAACTGTAGAGGAGGAAAGGTTTATTTGGGGGCTCACACTTTCATAGGTCTTATAGTCCATAGAAGGCCAGCTCCATTTCTTTGGGGCTTGAGGTGAGGCAGGACACCATGGTGGGAGAGTATGGTGGAGGGAAGCAGCAGCTCACATGAAGATCAGAAATGAGAGAGAGAGGGGGAGAGAGAGAGAGATGCCACTCTCCAGATACAAAATATATATCCCAAAGCCACACCACCCAATGAACCACCTCCTTCAGCCACACCCTACCTGCCTCCAGTCATAACTCAGTTAATCCCCTCAAGAATTAATTCAATGACTAGGTTAAGACTCTCACAACCCAATCATTTCTCCTCTGAACCTTCTTGCATTGTCTCACACGTGAGCTTTTGGCGGACACCTCATATCCAAGCCTTAACCAGAGCCAAACCATAACAGGAGTTAATATTTTAAAAATATAAATAACTCATACAACTCAGTATCTGATCACCTAATGACATATAGAAATAGCAATAAATAAATAATTAAAAACAGATAACCTAATTTAAAAATGGCCAAAGAACTTGAATACTTGAACAGAAATTTCAATGGGTATATGAAAAGATGATCAACATCACTAATCATCAGGAAAATGCAAATCAACCCAATTACATACCTCACATCTTATAGGATCACTACTATTAAAATTATAAGAGATGACAAGTGTTGGTGAAAGTGAAAACAAGAGGGAACTCAAACACTGGAGGTTCCTAAAGAAATTAAAAATTGAACTACTATATGACCCAGCAGTGCCTCCTCTGGGTGCACCCCCAAAGGAAATGAGGTCACTAGTTTTTAAAGATACCTGCCTCTATGTTCATTGTAGCACTATGCACAATAGCCCAAGACCTATGGAAACCTAAGGTCTGTCAACAGATAATGGGTAAAGACATTTGTATTTATGTGTGATTATACATAATATGTATTATTTATACATATATAGTGGAATATTACTCATCCTTAAAAAGAGAGATCTTTTCATTTGATACAACTTGGTTTGAACTGGAGGACATTTTGCTAAGTAAGAGAAGCCAGACACAGAAAAATAGTACTGTGTGGTCTTGTATGTGGAATCTAAAAACGAAAGTTGAACACACAGTGATAGAGAATACAATGGTGATTTCCAGGGGAGGGGAAGAATTATGAAGAGGCAAGTCAAGGGATAAAAAGTTACAGATGTATAGAATGAGTAAGTCTAGAAATCTAATGTATGGTGTGAGGATCATAATATTATATTGTACTCAAGACTTTTGGTGCTCTTGACATAAAAAATGGTAATTTTGTGAGATTATGGCTATATTAATTTTCTTGTCTGTCATAATCATTTCACTCTGTATATGTAGTACACCACACACACACACACACACACACACACACAATAGAAAAAGGGAAAGACTCTCAGACAAACAAAAATTGAGGGAATTTGTTGTTAGTAGACCTTCCTTGCAAGAAATATTAAAAGAAGTTCTTTGGAAAGCAGGAAAATGATATATATCAGATCTACATAAAGAAAGAGTAATGGAGAAAAAATAACTAAAGGTTAAATAAAATTTTTCATTTTTTTCTTAATCTCACAGATAACCATTTATTCAAAATAAAATCAACAATGTATTTCATTATATATACTTATATCTAAGTTTATGTACACTAGTGTATATATGAAATGGATGACAGAAAAGTTAAAATGGACATAGGGAGGAACTAAGATGATTTTGTTATTATAAAGTGCTTCATTGCTCATGAAGCAGGAAAGTATTATTTTAAATTGCATTTGAGTTAGTTGCAAAAGTATATTACAAACTTTAAGGCAACCACTAAAAATGGTAAAAGAAAATGTCTAATCATCATGCTAAGAAAGGAGAGAAATGCAATAAAAATGCTCCATTAAAATAACAAAGTCGGGGAGGAGACAATGGAAAACAAAAATAGAAGCAAAGAATACATGCATCAAATAGAAACCAGTAACAAACATGGTAGACATCAGTGTATCAATAATCCCTTTGAATGTCAGTGGTCTAAATGTACAATATAAAGACAGAGACTGTCACAGTAGACAAAAACAAGAACTAACTAATGTTCTCTATAAGAAATACTTCAAATATGAAGACACATTTAGATTAAAAATAAATGAAGACAGATGTACCATGATAACACTACCTCCAAAAAAGCTGGAGTAGCTATGTCAATTTCAGACAGGGCAAACTTTAGAACAAGGAAAATTATTAGGTATAAATAGACAGGAATTATATAATGGGGAAGGGATCAGTTCTCCAAGAACACATAGCAATCCTTTATATGCCCATGTCTGAAACAGTGTCTGAAAACAGTGTCAAAATACAGGTGAGACTCCAGGTGCGGTGGCACACACCTGTGATCCCAGTGGCTCAGGAGGCTGAGGCAGGAGGAGCAACTTAGTGAGGCACTTAGAAACTCAGTGAGACCCTGATTCTAATAAAATATTTTTTAAAAGGGCTGGGGATGTGACTCAGTGGTTAAGCACGCCTGGTTCAATCCCCAGTACCAAAAAACAAACAAACAAATGAGACCCAAACTGATAGAATTGCAAAGAGAAACAGATAAATCAACTGACCATAACAGACACATATAGACTATTGTATCCATCAACAGCAGAATACAGATTCTTCTTAAGCTCACGGGGAACATTCACCAACACAGGCTACACTCTTAGCTATAAAACTCAACTTTAAAAATTCAAAAGAAAAGAAAGTACAAGATGCTTGCCCTCAGATGACAATGTACTTAAGGTAGAAATCAATAACAAAAAAATAGTTGGACAAATCCCCAAATACCTGGAGATTATATACTATACTTCTAAATAACACGAGTCAAGGTTCAACCTCAAGAAAAATTTTTAAATATTTTCAACTGAATGAAAATGAAAACCCAACTTATCAAAATTTGTGATATTAGAAGAAATCAATAAATTGAAAACGAGAAATCAATAGAAAAAATCAACAAAACCACAAAGTGATTATTTGAAAAGATCAATAAAATTGATACAACTCTAGCCAGATTAAGAAAAAAAAAAGAAAAAGGACACAAATTATCTACATCAGACAGGGAATATTATGAACAATTCTATGCTGCAAATTTGACATCTCAGATGAAATGGGCCAATTTTTTGAAAAACATAATCTGCCCCAAAACTCACACATGAAGAAATAGAATATTTGAATAGGCCTATGTCCAATAAATATGTTAAACCAATAACTAATTCTTCTCTAAAAGAGAAAACATCAGACCCACATGTGTTCATGGTAGGTTCTACCAAGCACCTAAGAAATAACCAGTTCTCTACAATGTCTTTTGGAAGACAGAAACGGACAGAAACCATCCTTACTAGCATTGAGGCTAGCTAGCATTACACTAATATCAAAACTCAATGAAGGCATTATAAAAACACCTCAAACCAATACCTCATGTATACAGATGAAAAAAATCAGCAAATCAAATCTAACATTGCATAAAAAGAATTATATTCAAAAAACAAATGGAATTTTAGCAAATATGTAAAGTTGGCTTAACATCTGAATATCAATTAATGTAATAGATATCGTTAACATGCTAAGGAAAAGTCTTGTTGATAGACATAAAAAGCATTTGACAAAATCATGCATTCATTCGTGATGAAAACTCTTAATAAACTAGAAGTAGAGGGAACCTCCTCTACTTGATAAAGAATATCTACACAAAATCTACACTTAACATTATAATCCAATGGTGAGAAATTAGAAAATTTCTCATTAAAATCAGAAACAAGGCAACAATTGCCCCCTTAACTATTGCTTTTCAACGTTTAATGGGAGTCCTCGCTAATGAAGTAAGACAAGAAAAAAGAAACAGAAAGTGGACAGATTGTAAAGGAAGGAACAAAATTGTCTTGTTCATAGGTGATATAATTGTCTATTTGAAAGAAAGGACAAACAATATAAAGAGCTAGACCTTGGGCTGGGGATGTGGCTCAAGTGGTAGCGCCTCGCCTGGCATGCTCGGGGCGCTGGGTTCAATCCTCAGCACCACATAAAAATAAAATAAAGATGTTGTGTCCACTGAAAACTAAAATAAATAAAGAAAGAAATATTTAAAAATTCTCTCTCTCTCTCTTAAAAAAGAGCTAGATCTATTAAACAGTTATTGCAAGTTTTCAGAACATAAAGTTAACATATAAGAGCCAATCATTTTCCTATATACCAGCAACAAACAATTGGAATCTAAAATTAAAAATATTGTGCCACTTACATTAGCATCCCCAAAATGAAATTCTATTAGTGTTCAAATTAATGATTTTTAATCATAAAAGTAGAACAAAATTCATGCAAGATTTATATGAGGGAAAACTACAAAATTCTGATAGAAATAAAAGAAGAGCTAAACAATTGAAGAAAGATTCCATGTTCATGGATAGGAAGACTCAATATTGTCAAGATGTCAGTTCTTCTCAACTTGTCCTGAAGATTCATGCAATCCAAATTAAAATCCAAGCAAGTTATTTTGTGAGTATTGGCAAACTGATTCTGAAGTTTATATGGCGAGGCAAAATATCCAGAATCGCCAACACAATATTGAAGGAGAAGAGCAAAGGTCTGACACTATTTGACTCTAAGACTTTTATAAAGCTACAGTAAACAAGACAGTGTGGTATTGGTACAAGATCAGTGGAACCGAACAAAGAGCCCATAAATAGAGCCACACAAGTATGGTCAACTCATTTTTGCAAAGAAGCAAAGGCAATATGATGGAGCAAAGATTACCGGTTCAACAAATGCTCCTGGAATAATAGAACATTTGCATGCAAAAAAAGAATATAGATTCATATATGAAGAGAAGCTACAGATTGGGAATAAATATTTGTAAAAAACATATCTGAAAAAGGACAGTTATCCCAAACATGCAAAGAACCTCTTAAAACTCAACAATAAGAAAACAGACAACCTAATATTAAAATGGGCCAAAGACCTTTTTAACAGATAACCCATCAAAGAAGCTATGTACATGGCAATAAACAGATGAAAAGATGTTCCACATCATATGTCATTAGAGAAATACAAATTAAAACAAGATCCCCCTATACATCTATGGACAAAAATTCGGAACACTGCCAATATCAAATGCTGCTAACAGGACTGTGAAGCAGCAAGAACTTTCATTCATGAGTTGAAAGAGTGCAAAACAGCACCGCCATTTTGCCATATAATCTTACCATATAATCCAGCAATCATGCTTTTTGGCATTTATCTAAATGAGTTGAAAACTTATGTTCACACAAAACCCTTGAGTGTGGATGTTTCTAAAAACTTTATTTGTAATTGTCAAAATTTGGAAGCAACAAAAATGTTCCATAGGTGAGTGGATAAAGGAACATTGGTGCATTCAGGGAACATCATCCAGCACTGAAAAGAAAGGAGTGATCGAGTCATAAAAAGTCATGGAGGAAAAAAAATGTTTTACTAAGTGAGGAAAGAAGCCCAATCTAAAAGGCTATGTACTATATGCTTCTAACTACCTAACATTCTTGGAAAAGGGAAAATTATGGAGACAGTAAAAAGATTCATGGTTGCCAATGGTTAAATAGGCAAAGAGATAAATAGGCAGACCATACAGGATTTTAAGGGAAGTGAATCCACTCCAATGCTATAATGTTAGACATTCTAAATTTCTAATTTGGCCAAACCCATAGAACACCATCAAAAGTGAGCCCTAATGTAAACTGTGAACTTTGGGTGGTAAGGATGTACCATTGTAGGTAGGTTGATCAGTTGTAACAAAAGTTCCACTCTGATGAGGAGGTTGATGATGGGGGAGGCTACTGTGTATGTGTGGGCCAGGGAGCTGTGGGTACTCTCTGCATCTTTAGCTCAGTTCCTCTGTGATCTTGAAACTGCTCTAAAATGTAGTGTATTATTTTAAAAAAAAGGAAATGGATAATAAACATAAGGTTTGGAATGGGATAAGAAGGAAACTCACTGTAAACCTCTTACTGTTGATATTCCAGGTTTCATATGAGTAGGGGTTCATGTTTTATTTTATTATTAAGAAATAAGCAAATAGCCAGGCACGGTGGTGAATGCCTATAATCCCAGTGGCTCTGGAGGCTGAGGCAGGAGGATCCCTAGTTCAAAGCCAGCCTCATCAACTTAGTAAGGCACTAAGCAACTCAGTGAGAGCCTATCTCTAAATAAAATACAGAAAATGGCTGAGGATGTAGCTCAGTGGTTGAGTGCCCCTGAGTTCAATCCTCAGTACCAAAAACAAAAACAAAAAGAAATAAGCTAATAAACAAGAACTTCTTGCAATGACCCATGGATGAGAATGTGTAATGAACTAAAGGCTAGAATCAATCGAATTAATGTATATAAAAATAATCATATTTTAAAATTAAATACTGTTAGTGGAAAGAAAAGGATTAGGCAGTTATTCCAAGAGCCAATTGAAATGTTGAGAGTAGGTTTGGAACAATCACAGGGAGAAATTCCCCTCAGAGGCTCTATCATGTGTGATAATTTTATAAGGAAACTGAGAAGGAAGGATAGAGTTTTGACCAAAAAATGAAAAAAAGAAAAAACTTTCCCTGTATCTGTAACTCACCATGACATCCAGCAAGACCTAATTAAAGGAACTCAAAGAAATAAAATTTCAACAACAAAAATACCACCTACTAGTCATCACGATCCCCGAGGCACACATTTCTAGCTGTTCACCAAAAACGTGAGCTGCCCTTTCCGTACTGTGAAGTTGATGCTGAGCCATCACTACCAGCCCCCCTGCAGGTTCAGTGCTGGAGGTCCATCCTGGGGAAGGTTAGCAGAAAACCTCCCACAAGGTGCCCCTCCAACTCCTTTGGTCTTCTAACTAGCTGAGATGATTGCAACCTTAAAGCACCAAAAGTTGAAGAGCAGGGCTACTCTCAAGGTGGGGATTCAAATGTCTGGGTGGAGAGGGGCCTGTCCTCCAAATGCATGTGCCCATCTACTTCTCTTAAGTAACAATTTAACTTATTATTGGGTGTGAACCAGTATACATTTAGGGGTTTATTTGCTATAGCCAATGCAGCCTCCAGCTGATGGTAGGATAACGTGAACTAGTAGGGACAGGAAAGGAATTGTGAGCATTGAAGCCTTGTGCACACTGGAGGAGTAGAACAAATTCCTGGGTGACGATGGCAGAAGATGGAAAGAGGGTGACTAAAAATGGCTTGGCAACCCTCCGTGCTGAGGTCACTCCTTAATTACACTAGATCCAGATGTAAGTCAGTGTGGCCTGGTAGTTAAACTTCATAGGTTCTGGCATCAAACTGTCTGATTAAAATCCTGGTTCTGTGCCCCAGGGTTGCATGATGAATAAGTAATGTAATCATGCTGAGTCTGTCTTTCATCCATAAAATGGTGTGAGCCACCATACCCACTTCAAGGAATTGTTCTGGGATTCAGTGAACTGACCTTTGCAAAAAAGGTGGTACAACATCTACTTTGCAGTAGATATTAAATTAGTGTTAACAGGTATTAGTTTTATTCTTGTCGTTGTTGTCTTTATAATAGGACAGCTTGTGAGTAACCTAGAAAAGTCACTCACTGAGAAACACCCTGGAGAGAAACTTTACTCCCTTTTCTAAGCTCTGTCTCCTCTACTCTTCCAAACCTTAACACACAGACAAATTTATATAGGTATAACATTTTTCACATTCTTGAGCTCTTTTATAGCCATTTTTTCTGAATCCTAATAGTATTCCATGAGAAGCAGGTAGGAATTATTACTCATTTTTACAAAATGGATCCACTACAGTGCCTTTCCCACTACATCACATTGCTTTCCTTGAGGCAAAGTTTTGCATGATATCCAGTTCTCTGTAGATGAAAGAATTTTATCTAATGTGTCAGAATGTACCTGATAATCTATGTTTGTAATTATATTTTTACCGGTGATCATTTCTTTGTCTTCTTTTTCAATGAATGGATACTAACTGCTGTGGATTTCTCCCGCTGACAGCTGATCCCATTAAATCTGAACAGAGGATCTGTATCTCCAAGTTGCTGTTTCCTGTATTTGGCCAAAGATACAAAAGGGCAGCCACACTAATAGAATTCACAAAAGCCAATGATGACATCAGCTGGTCTGAAATCTGCCCAGTAATACCCGGGAGGACCAGAGGGGTAATAAAATACATTTGAGTCACTGATAAAATATTCATTAATTTCAGCTAAATCAAAAGCATGCCTGGTTTAGGATGGTAGGAAGTAGGAAGTAGGTCTAACTGTTCTTTTTTAGTATACTAGTGGTCAAGCCTAACTATCTGCTAAGTGTTGACCTCCTAAGGTTCACATTTGGAAAAGCAATATGTAACTAAAGAGATTTACACATAGAGAATCATCTTGAAGTTGTTTTAGATTTTGTCTGTCAGTTCAAGGATTAGGTATCTTTGAAAAATATTTTAATTTTGCATGGAGCCAAGAAAGTAGAGAGTGATATATAAGATTCCTGGCTTGATTGACTACAGTTTCTGGAATGAATAAGAACAGCTATTATTGAGCACTTACTATGTGCCAAGCATTATTCTAGAAGTCACACAATTTTCTCAACAAACGAGTATTAATAATTACGAGGCCTGTTTTACAGATACTATTAAGGAACTTGCCAAAAGTCATATACAGCTATTAATTGGTAGAAGTAGAATCAGTCAATCAATTGAATGTGAATATAGCATCCCCAGCAGTAGGCCTATGTGAAGGGCAATAGAAGACGTACTATCCAATTATGGAACGGTACCAAACACACAAAACAATTACAGAAAAATTGACTGTTAAATAATGCAGAGTTGAATACAACTGCCATCTCAGTAAATGGTACTGCTACTCACCAAGGCACTCAGGCTAGTAACAAAAGTCATCTTTGATTCGTCTCTTTCCTTAACTATCCTGAGTAAATACTTCTGGTTTTACTTTTTAAAGGTAGATCTCAGATCCAGTCAATTCTAAACATCTTTTTTTTTTACTTCCACCTTATTCTAATGCATGGTTGGGTCACCTGGATTTTAGTAGAAACCTCCTGTTTGGACTCCTTGCTTTCACTCTTGTCCAACTGATTTATTTTTTATTTTTATTTTATCCAGAGTATTTTATTTTAAACTAAAAACAAGATCTTATCACACACCTACTCAAAATTCCTGATTGTGACCATCAAGGCCTTACATGATCTGAGCCTTACTCATCCTCCAATCTCATTCTACCCTCCTTCACCCATCACCTTCACTGATCTTGTACAGGACAAACTTGTTCTATCTCAGAAACTTTGCATTTTCTGCTTTCTCAATCTCTGCAGGTGTCTGAATAACTATTATATCCTCTTTCAAAGGACTTACAAATAAACAAGTAAATGAATGAATAGGTGACAGATGGAGGAAGGAAAAGAAATAGGAGTTGGGTATGGTACAGGAACAGAAGGACTCACAAAGAAGATGAGACTTGAGTCTGACTTTGAAGAATGGTCAAAATTTGGAGCTCAGGCTCCTGCATAGGACCACCTCTTCTGACCAGAAGACCCCTGCTGGAGCCCAGACCTGGCCTAGATCCACCTCCACCCACCTGTGCAGGATCCAGGCCCAGGGTAGGTCTGAGTTGGCCACACACACACCCCACCTGGGAGTCCAGGACTAACCCACTGCCATCTTGGGACAATGCAGACATTGCCATGACTTTCCCTACGCAGTATCCTCTAATTTTCTACAACAGACGGGGCCTAGAAGTAGCTTGGAGCAGGCATCCTAAAGACAGTGTAAGGCCCACCCTTTCAGCCCCATTTCTGAAAGACATGCATCCATCTTGGGGCACCTCCACTGCTATCACGAGTTACCTCCCATATTGCCACCACCCCCTTAATTTTAGTTGCAGTAGCATACATCAAGGGACACCGGCAGCATCTGAAAGCCTAACATCAAGGTGAGGTACAGAAAATCTGCATGAATATTACAATATTATAAGGTAGAAAGCGTAATTTCTCAGAAAGGAAGACATGTAGACAACATGAAAAAATAAGGGAGGAAAGTGCCCCAAAGTGACCCAGTTTTCCCTCTCCTTAGTCTATACCCAAAGGACTTAAAAACAGCATACTACAGGGACACAGCCACATCAATGTTTATAGCAGCACAATTCACAATAGCTAAACTGTGGAACCAACCTAGATGCCCTTGAGTAGATGAATGGATAAAAAAAAATGTGGCATATATACACAATGGAATTTTACTCATCATTAAAAGAGAATAAAATCATGGTATTTGCAGGTAAATGGATGCAGTTGGAGAAAATAATACTAAGTGAAGTTAGTCAATCCCCCCAAAAACCAAATGATGAATGTTTTCTCTGATATAAGGTGACTGACTCATAGTTGATAAGGAGAGGGAGAATGGGAACTCTAGATAGGGCAAAGGGGTGGGAGGGGAAGGGAGGGGGCAGGGAGTTAGCAATGATGGAGGAATGTGATCGACATAATTATCCAAAGTACATGTATGAAGACATGAATTGGTGTGAACATACTTTATTTACAAACAGAGACATGAAAAATTGCTCTATATGTGTAATAAGAATTGTGATGCATTCATTCCACTGTCATGTATTTAAAAAATAAAACTAATAAAAAATATTTAAATTTTAAAAATAAAATAAAGAAAAGAAAGAGAGACTCTGAAAAAAAACCATCAGAAATCCTTGAAATGAAGAAAACAATAAACCAAATTAAAAAACTCAACAGAAAGCATCACCAACAGACTAGGTCATGTGGAAGACAGAATGTCAGATAATAAAGATAAAATATACAATCTGGAAAATAAAGTTGACCACACAATAAAGATGATAAGAAACCATGAGCAGAATATTCAAGAATTATGGGATAACATAAAAAGAACAAATTTAAGACTATTGGGATAGAGGAAGTCAGAGTTTCAAGCCAAAGGAATGCACAATCTCTTTAATGAGTTAATATCAGAAAATTTTCCAAGCATGAAGAATGAATTGGAAAATCAAGTACAAGAGGCTTACAGGACAGCAAATGTACAAAATTACAACAGATCGACACATTACAATGAAAATGCCTAGCATACGAATAAGGAGAGAATCTTAAAGACTGCAAGAGAGAGGAATCAGATCACACTGGGAAACCAATTTGTATTTCAGCAGATTTTTCAACCCAAACCCTCAAAGCCAGGAGATCTTGGAATAACATATACCAAGCTCTGAAAGAAAATGGATGCCAACCAAGAATCTTATATCCAGCAAATATTAAGCTTTAGATCTAAAGATAAAATAAAAACCTTCCATGAAAAACAAAAGTTAAAAGAATTTACAACTGGAAAGACCGCACTACAGAAAATCCTTGGCAAAATATTCCATGAAGAGGAAACGAAAAACAATAATGAAAATCAGCAAAGGGAGGTATTACACTAAGGGAAAAACTAATCAAATGAGAAAACAAGTCAAGTTAAATATCAAAAATAAACAAAAATGACTGGGAATACAAATTATGTCTCAATAATAACCCTGAGCTCTGGGATTGTGGCTCAGAGGTAGAACGGTCACCTAGTATGTGTGAGGCACTGAGTTTGATCCTTAGCATCACATAAAAATTAAATAAACATATTGTGTCCACCTATAACTAAAAAATAAATATTAGAAAAAAACCCTGAATGTTAATGACCTAAACTCATCAATCAAAAGACATAGACTAGCAAATTGGATTAAAAAAAAAAAAGACCCAACAATATGCTGCCTCCAAGAGGTTCATCTCACAGGAAAAGACATCCATAGACTGAAGGTGAAGGATTGGGAAAAATCATATCACTCACATGGACTACAGAAGCAAGCAGGGATTTCCATCCTCACATTAAATAAAGTATACTTCAAGCTAAAGTTAATCAAATGGGATAAAAAAAGGACACTATATACTGCTCAAGGGAACCATACACCAACAAGACTTAACAATTATAAATATATATGTCCCAAACAATGGAGCATCTACATTCATCAAACAATCTCTTCTCAAGATCAAGTGTCAAATAGACCACAACACAATAATTCTAGGTGACTGTCACACACCTCTTTTACCACTGGATAGATCTTCCAAACAAAAGCTGAACAAAGAAACTACAGAAGAACTCAATAATACAATCAATAACTTAGACTTAACTGACATATATAGAATATTTCATCCTTCAGAGAGCAAATATACTTTCTTCTCAGCTGCACATGGATCCTTCTCTAAAATAGGCCATATATTATGCCACAAAGCAATTCTTTGCAAATACAAAAGAGTAGAGATACTACCCTGTATTCTATCAGTTCATAATGGAATGAAACTAGAAAACAATGATAAAATAGAAAATAAAAGCTACTCTAACACCTGGAGACTAAATAATATGATATTTAATGAACAACGGGTGGCAAAAGACAAAAGGAGAAGATTTAAAAATTCTTAGAGGTAAATGAGAACACTGATACAACATATCTAAATCTCTGGGACACTATGAAGGCAGTACTAAGAGGAAAGTTCACTGCATGGAGTTCATTCCTTAAAAGAAGAAAAAGTCAACAAATAAATGACCTAACATTACATCTCAAAGCCCTAGAAAAAGAAGAACAAATCAACACTAAAAGCAGCAGAAGACAGGAAATAATTAAAATCAGAGTTGAAATCAATGAAATTGAAACAAAAGAAACAATTTTTAAAAATTGACGGAACAAAAAGTTGGTTCTTTGAAAAATAATTGACAGAGCTTTAGCCATGCTACTGAAGATGAGAAAGAAAACTCAGATCAATAACATACATGATGAAAAAGGAAATATCACAACAAACACTACAGAAATACAAAAGATAATTAGAAATTATTTTTAAAACTTGTACTCCAATAAAATAAAACTATCGAAGGCATCGGCAAATTTCTAGAGTCATATGATTTGCCCACATTGAATCAGGATGTTATCCACAATTTAAACAGAAAATCCCAGGACTGGATGGATACACAGCTGAGTTCTACAAGACTTCTAACAACAAACTAATATCAATACTTCTCAAATTATTTTGTGAAATAGAAAAGGAGGGAACACTTCCAAACTCATTCTATGAGGCCAGTATCACTCTGTTTCCAAAATCAGACAAAGACACATCAAACAAAGAAAATTTCAGAACAATATCTCTAATGAACATAGATGCAAAAATTCTCAATAAAATTCTAGCAAATTGAATACAAAAAACATATCAAAAAGATTGTATACCACAATCAAGTGGGGTTCATCCCAGGGATGCAAAGTTAGTTCAACATACAGAAATCAATAAATGTAATTCATCACATGAATAGACTTGAAGATAAGAACCATGTGAACATCTCAATAGACATAGAAAAAGCATTCAACAAAATATAGCACCTATAGCACCCTTCATAGTCAAAACACTAGAAAAACTAGGGATAGCAGGAACATATCTCAACATCATAAAAGCCATCTATGCTAAGCCCCAGGCCAACATCATTCTAAATGAAGAAAAGTTGAAAGCATTCCCTCTAAAAACTGGTACAAGACAGGGATGCCCTCTTTCACCATTTCTATTTAACATAGTTCTTGAAACACTGGCCAGAGCAATTAGACAGATGAAAGAAATTAATGGCATACAGATAGGAAAAGAAGAACTCAAACTATCACTATTTTCTAACAACATGATTCTATACCTAGAGGATCAAAAAAATTTCACCAGAAAACTTCTAGAACTAATCAATGAATTCACCAAAGTAGTAAAATATAAAATCAACACCCATAAATCAAAGGCATTCCTGTATATTTGTCAAATCAGTTACAAATCCTCTAAAAGAGAAACAAGGAAAACTACTCCATTTACAATAGCCTAAAAAAAAACTTAGGAATCAACTTAACAAAAAAAGAGGTGAAAGACCTCTACAACAAAAACTACAGAATGATAAAGAAAGAAATTAAAGAAGACCTTAGAAAATGGAAAGATCCACCTTGTTCTTGGATAGGCAGAATTAATATTGTCAAAATGACCATACTACCAAAAGCACTATACAGATTTAATGCAATTCCAATCAAAATCCCAATGACATTCCTCATAGAAATAGAAAAAGAAGTTATAAAATTCATCTGAAAAATAAGAAACCCAGAATAGCTAAAGCAATCCTTAGCAAGAAGAGTGAAAGCAGGTGGTATCACTATACCAGAACTTAAACTATACTAGAGCAATAGTAACAAAAACAGCATGGTATTGGCACCAAAATAGACTGTAGATCAATGGTACAGAATAGAGGACACACAGACAAACCCATATAATTACAGTTACCTTATATTAGACAAAGGTGCCAAAAACATACATTGGAGAAAAGATAGCCTTTTCAACAAATGGTGCTGGGCAACTGGAAATTCACATGCAACAAAATAAAATTAAACCTCTATCTCTCACCATGCACAAAACTCAACTCAAAGTGAATCAAGGAGCTAGGAATTAAACCGGAGATACAGTGCCTAATAGAAAAAAAAAAGTAGGCCCAAATCTCCATCATGAAGGATTAGGCTCCAACTTCCTTAATAAGACTCCTATAGTGCAAGAATTAAAATCAAGAATCAATAAATGGGATGAATAGAGAGCCTACATTTTGAGAGCAAATTTTTACCACACACCCATCAGATACAGCACTAACCTCTAATATATATAAAGAACTAAAAAATTCTAATACCAAAAAATAAAATAATAATCTAATCAATAAATGGGCCAAGGACCTGAGCAGACACTTCTCAGAAGAGGATATACAATCAATCAACAAATACATGAAAAAATGTTCAACATCTCTAGCAATTAGAGAAATGCAAATCAAAACTACTCTAGGATAGCATCTCACTCCAGTGAGAATGGCAGCTATTAAGAATACAAACAACAAATGTTGGTGAGGATGTGGGGGGAAAGGCACACTCATACATTGCTGGTAGGACTACAAATTGGTGCAGCCAATATGGAAAGCAGTATGGAGATTTCTTGGAAAACTGGGAATGGAACCACCATTTGACCCAGCTATTCCTCTCCTAGGTCTATACCCAAAGGACTTAAAAAACAGCTTACTACAGGGACACAGCTACATCAATGTTTATAGCAGCACAATTCACAATAGCTAAACTGTGGAACCAATATAGATGTCCCTTAGTAGATGAATGAATAATGAAAATGTGGCATATATACACAATGGAATATTATTTGGCATTAAAAGAAAATAAAATCATAGCATTTGCAGGTAATGCATGGAGTTGGGGAATATAATGTTAAGTGAAGTTAGCCAATCCCCCAAAACCAAATGCCAAATGTTTTCTCTGATATGAGGATGATGATTTATAATGGGGTTATAGGGGGAGGATCATGGGTGGATTAGGTGAACTCTAGATAGATCAAAGGGGAGGGGGGAAGGAGGGGTCATGCAGGTTGGAAAGATGGTGGAATGAGATAGACATCATTACTCTAAGTATACGTATGGAGACATAAATGGTGTGACTCTACTTTGTTGTATAACCAGAGATATGAAAAATTGTGCCTCTAAATGTGTAATATAAATTGTAATGCATACTGCTGTCATACATAACAAATTAGAATTTGAAAAAAAAGAATGGACATAATTTGGTTATATGCAAAGGAGGGCATGGGAGAAGAATTTGAGTCTCATGAAGACTCATAATTAGAAATTACCATGTCATACAGACAAGTGGAGAGGTTTTCTGTATAGTAAAGTTTGCCAAATAGCATCTCCTTCTATAAAATAAAAAAATAGAAACACTTGGCTTCTTGGCCTGGAGAAATGCTATAATGACTTCAAACTCTTCCCACATTCCAGCTACCAGTTAGTATTCTTAGTAATTCAATGAAATAAGTTCTATTATTATCCACATTTTACAGGTGAGTAATTGAGGCTCAGGGAAGATGGATAATGTGTCCAAGGTCCTACAGTGAGGAAGCAGTACCAATGAAACTTAAACATCATCACATTAGAGTTCCAAGTCTTGATCACAGTGTTGCATTAAAGCCCTATATTTAAAAGAAGTGAGAAAAGAAACTCAAGTCTGGTTAAAAAAGAAAAAAAAAGTAGGTATGGAGCTTAAATATACAAAACACACACGGTACAACCTCAAAATTGAAGAATTAATGTAATAATTGGTTTCAATCATGAAACTCTGATGCTGCTGTTGAGATGAAGGCAAAACTACTCCTTAGAGATATTTTCACAACTTTAAATACATAGAAATCTCTCACACAGTTTAAAAATAACATTTCTGAAGATGCAATCAACAGCAAAGAATTACAACTATAGAATGAATTAACCCCTCTGAAAGGGAGGCCAAATGTTACATGGATAGGCATCCATGAGCATGAGGAAATAAAATAACTTGAAAGAGACTGTAAAGTATGTTGAAAGTAGTTAAAGAGATAATAGAAAGTATAGCTATTACACTGAGATAATAGAGCATAAAACTACCATAGCATAAAGAATATAAAATGAAAATGGATTTGAAAAACCACCACCAAAATATCTACCAATGGAAAATGTATTAACTGGAACTAGAATGGATCTAAATATTCTGCTTTATTCATAAAAAAAATTAAAAAGAGTTAGGTAGCCAGGGAAGCAAAGAGAAATAAATAATTAAAATAAAAAACCAACAGGTAATTTAGCAGCATAGAGTGAGAAAAAATTGGCATAGGTCTAATAGAAATTCTAGGGGAAAATAATAGAGAATGAAAGGCAATGTTTGAAGGAGTCGTGAGCAGGAATTTTCCAGAATCAAAGGAAAACATGAGTACACTTTTGTGGGAAAAACAAACAAATTAACTAACTTCACTTGAGGAAGTAGAATAAATCAGCGAATGAATGAAATTTACTGAGCAGACTTCTTATTAAGGAAAAAACTCATGATGTCATCTCAATAGATGCAGGAAAAGTCTTTGACAAAATTCAGCACCATTTATGACAAACATGCTGAAGAAAAGAGAGAAGGAACTTACTTCACTATCATAAAAACTATGACAATCTCAAAGCCAACATCATGGTGAATGGGAAAAACTGAATGCATTTCCTCTAAAATTAGGAAAAAGACAAAGATGTCCACCCTCACTACTCCTATTCGATATAGTTCTTAATACACTATCCAGAGCAATGAGGCAAGAGAATGAAATAAAAGAGATAAAAGTAGAAACGGGAGAGGTCAAATTATCACTGTTGGTAGATGATGTGATCCAATACTTAGAAGATCCCAAAAGTTCCACCAGAATACTATGGGATCCAAAGTCAACATACAAAAATCATTAGCTTTCTTATATAAAACCAAATGAATTTGCTTAAAAATCAGGAAATCAATTCCATTCACAATAGCCTCACTTGGGAATAAATTTAACCAAGGAGGTGAAAGAATTGTACAATGAAAATTACAGAATACTGAAGAAAAAAATTGAAGACAATAGAAACTGGAAAGACAGCCTATGTTCATGGATCAGCAGAATTAATACTGTTAAATGGCCATACTACCAAAAGCAACCTACAGATTTAATTCAATCCTCACCAAAATACCAATGATGTTCTTCATATAACTAGAAAAGAACAGTCTTAAAATCCATTTGGAAAAATTAAAAACCCAGAATAACCAGAGCAATTCTATGGGGAGAAAAAGGCAATACTAGAGGCATAGTCAACTTTAAATTATAATATAGAGCTACAGTAAAAGAATAGAAAACTTAGAGATAAACCCAAAGATTGATCTGATCTTTGGTAAAGGTACCCAAAACACACATTAGAGTAAAGACAGCCTTTTAAACAAAAGGTGCAGGGAAAACTGGCTATCCATTATGTAGAAGAATGAAACCAGATCCCAGTCTCTTACCCTGCATACAAGTCAATTCAAAATGAATCAAAGACCTAGGAATTATACCGGAAACTTTGTAACTGCTAGAAAAAAAACATACGGCCAACACTCCAACGTAGAGGCACAGGCAATTTCCTCAACAGGATTCCAAAAGTTCAGGAAACAACACCAAGAATTAATAAATGTGATGGAATCAAATTAAAAAGTTTGGGGGCTGGGATTGTAGCTCAGTGGTAGAACACTTGCCTTACATGTGTGAGACACTGAATTCCATCCTCAGTACCACATAAAAATAAATAAATAAAATAAAGATATTGTGTTCATCTACAACTAAAAATATTTTTTAAAAAAATTTAAAAGTTTCTGCATAGCAAAGAAAATAAGAGCACGAAGAGACAACCTACAGAATGGGAGAAAGTCTTTGCTACCTAATCTTCTGACAGAGAATTAATAACCAGAATATATAAATAACTTAAAAAAACCAAACAACCCAAACTTCTCAAAAGAAGTATGAATGACCAAAAAACCATAAAAAAAGTTTAACATCTTTAGCAATTAGCAAAATGCAAATCAAAACTATGCTGAGATTTCATCTTACTCCAGTTAGAAAGGCAGCTATCAGAAATAACAAGCTGGACATGATGATGTTCTCTTATCATTTCAGCTACTCAGGACACTGAGGCAGGAGTATTATAAGTTCAAGGCCAGCACGCACAACTTAGTGAGATCCTGTCTCATAAAATATATAACTAGGGATGTGGCTTAGGAATGTAGCACCCCCCAAAATTACAAATAACAGTAAATGCAGACGTTGTGTAGGGAAGGGAACATTTTACACTATTTGTGGGGTTTTAAATTAGTACAACCACTATGAAAATCAGTATGGAGAATCCTTAAAAGACTAGGCACGGAACCACCATATGACCCCGTTATGCCACTTTTCAATATTTATCCTAAAGAATTAATGTCAACACACTATAGTGATACATGCATACCCAATTCATGATGGCCAAATTGTGGAAATAGCTTAGTTTACGGATAAACAGATAAAGAAAATGTATATATACACAATGGAATATGTCATTCCACCATTTAAAAAGAACAAAATTATTCCATTTGCAGAAAAATTGACGGAACTTGAGAACAATATGTTAAGCAAAACAAGCCAACTCAAAAAGTCCAGGGTGGGCTGGGGATGTGGCTCAAGCAGTAGCATGCTCGCCTGGCATGCGCAGGGCGCTGGGTTCGATCTTCAGCACCACATAAAAATAAAGTAAAGATGTTGTCTCCACCGAAAACTAAAAAATAAATATTAAAAAATTCTCTCTCTCTCTCAAAAAAAAAAAGTCCAGGGTCATATGTTTTCTCTCATATGTGGAGACTAGGGAGTGAGAAAGGAATTAGGGGATCTCATGATGATAGAAAAAAGACCAGTAGAGGAGAGGAAGTGAATGAGGGAAAGGAGAGGTACTGGGGGGATGAAACTGACCAAATTATACTGTTATGTTGTGTGCATGTACAAATATGTAACAATAAGCCCACTGTTGTGTATAATTATGATGGACCAGTAAAAAGGAAAGACAAAGATGTCAGAGAATAATATGTCTTTGCTTAGCAGAAAAAAATGGCACTCATATAATTTGTGATTTAAAAAATGAATGTGAAATAAAAGCATTTACAAAAAACTCTTGGTAGATTTTCATCTAACACCCTACTAAAAGATATGGTGCATACCTATAATCCTAGCGGCTTAGGAGGCTGAGGCAGAAGGATTGCAAGTTCAAAGCCAGCCTCAGCGATTTAGTGAGACCCAAAGCAACTTAGCAAGACCCTGTCTCTAAATAAAAATAAAAAGGGATGGGGATGTGGCTCAGTGGTTAAGTGCTCTGGGTTCAATCCCTGGTGAAAAGAAGGAGGAGTTGGAGGAGGTGGAGGAGGAGGAGGAGGAGGAGGAGGAGGAGGAGGAGGAGGAGGAGGAGGAGGAGGAGAAGGAGGAGTTCTTATTGTTGTTGTTATTGTTGAAGGAGGAGAAGGAGAAGAAGAAGAAAATTAAACCCAGCAAGAAAAAATGGAATGCAGGAAACCATGAAGAAATAATGTATAATATGGGGTGTTTCAAAATAAAATATAATTAAAGTACTCAACAATAATAATATGGAAGATGGGACAGGTACAATAAAAAATGTATTTTTGGTTCTTGTATTATTTAGGAAAAGCACATATGTATATTAAGATTAAATTCTGACAAATAGCACAAAAGATGCTCCCAAAAGAATATGATGAGATACAAACAAAAAAAAAATACTTTGGAATAATTCCTGAGGATGACATGGCCACAGAGGAGAAAGTGGTGGATATAAGCACATTCAAACCTTAAATACTGACAAAAGACATTTACAATAAACAAGCAACTAGAGAAAAATATTTAACCCATAAGATTAATGTCCAGAATATGTGCAGTATTTCTACAAATCAATAGAAACCACTGAATGAACCCAATAGAAAAATGGACAATGGATTTGAATATGCAGCTCACAGCAGAGGCAATCTGAATGGTCAATAGATACATCCTGAAAAGATCCTTAATCTTACCAGCATCAGGGAAATGCATATTAAAACAATAATAAGATCTCATTTCCTGCCTATTAGCCTGGAGAAAATTAAGGTATTTGACCATACCAAGAGCTGAAAAGAGTATCAGGAAATTAGCACTCATGGACGCGGCTCATGGGACTATCATCTGATACCCTTGCTTTAGAGAGAAATTTGGCAATATTGAGTAAAATCAAAGATTTCAGGGCTAGGGTTGTAGCTCAGTGGTAGAGTGCCTGCCAAGGATGGGTGAGGCACTAGGTTTGATTCTTGGCACCAAATAAAATAAATAAATAAATTAGTTAATTAATTTTAAAAAATATTTCATTTAAAGTAGTTTCCTAGAGAAACTGTTGTACATGTACAAGGAGACATATATGTATGTAAAAGTTGTAGACAATCTAAATGTGCACACAAAGAAAGAGTCATTAAACAGGTGCATTCTCATTCCTGGGATTATTATTCAAGCATTAAATGAATAATTTAGATCAACATGCTTTAATTGGAATAAATCCCAAAATCACAGCAAGAAAACTACTTGTTGTAGGTTGATATGAATTACCTACAACAAGGCTCCCATTCCTGGAAGAGAGACTCAGAATAAGTGTGCTACCATCCATGTAAAATCCTTAAACACAGCAAAATAAAAATGGTCCCTGTCTTTCGATGGTTCAACCTATATATTTTTTTTCACTTTATGATAGCATGAAAGCCATACACGTTGAATAGAAACTTTATTTCAATATTTGGATTTTGACTTCTTCTCCAGCTAGCAATACATAGTGCCATACTCTCTCCCAGGGCTGGGTAGTGCCAACCAGACACAGCTCTCAATCCACCACTCAATCCCAAGGACAGCCAATCCCCTACAGTGTATTGTGTTGCTAAACTCTGGAGTTCTATAGATGAGGTATTACATGCATTTTCAACCTATGATATTTTCAGTGTACCAGACATAACCCCACTGTAAGCCGAGGAGCATCTGTACTATGTATTTGTTTTAACCACATGTCCATTAAAGCAAAATTTGAAATAACACAAATCAACTTTGGAATGGTGGCCCTCTCTGGGAAGGCAAAATGAAAAAATGGGATCAGGGAAGGGGACTTCAACACTATCTGGTGTATTTTCTTTAAAAAATTAAAATTATTAATGTAAGATAATAGTTTTCGTAGTTTTAAAATGGGTAAGAAATATTTATAATATTATTTACTGTGCTCTTCTGTATTTCTGAAGTGAATCATCAAAAAGAAATGCTAGATGGTAATAACACATGAGGTGAGAAGACACCAACATGATTCTTGAGAAAAAGGAGTGTTCTGTTCTTAGAAAAACCAATCTGATAGAGGATTGTAGATAAATGAGAAGCAGATGGGGCTGGGGTTGTAGCTTAGTGGTAGAGTGCTTGCCTCTCACACATGAGGCCGTGGGTTCGAGCCTCAGCACCACATAAAAATAAATAAATGAAAATAAATATATTGGGTCCATCTACAACTAAAAAATTATTTTAAAAAGTGAGAAGCAGACGATGAAGTGATGAAATATATTAATATTAAACTAGGTGGAGCAATGACGTCTTACCTTTGGGAAGTAGAAAGTGAATGAAGAAAAGGGGGTGACTTCAAAAAATATTTAAGAAAACTTATGAAGATAAGTATAAATTTGGATATAAGGATGAAGATTAAAAATGATTTTAAAAAATAAAGGATCCAAAAATATTAAATGTGCTTCTATTTTTATTTCAATATATATTAATTTTTTAGAAATATTCTGGATGTAGGGTTATGGAAGAATTGTTACCAAAGACAACAAATTTCACTTGCTAGAAAATATGACAGATCAAGTATCATAGAAAAGGAAAGCAGCCTTTTCTTTGCTACTGTTCCCATTGAGAGGGGAAGTCTAATTCCCTTTCCTTTGATCAGTGCTAGTTTGAGCCTTTCAATGCTAAAAGTCCTGGATCGCTTGATCTGGGTGAAGCCAGACTGAATCTGAGTTCCACTGTTCTGAGACCAACATGCTATGAGAAAACCTGAGACAACTCCATGGACTAGCCAAAATGTATGCAATCCACAAAGATTTACTGTACTCCAGCTGTATGCCAGGTGGAGAGATTGGGAGAGCTGCCAGGTGAGCCAGCCATCCCAACCCAGGTGCTAGACAAGTGACTAAAAGGCTTTCAATGACTCTAGCACCAGACACCAGTTGACTGAGACCCACAAAGTAAGACCTGCCCAGCAACCCTGTCAACCCACAGACAAGATAATTGTTTTTAGGGCACTACTTTTTGAAATGGTTCTGTAAAATTAAATAGCTGGTACAGAAAGGGGAAATGCAAGGTTTACTTTTTTGAAATGCTGAATATAAGGTGCCCACATATTATGAAGTGGATATGCACCACAGACAAAAGATGGACACATAGTATTGGAGCCTTAGTAAATCACTGTCATACTTGTGAGTATAGTCACCTGCTTTAGCCAGTACACAGTAAATCCAGTAAACATAGCCTTGACCTAGCGAACTTGAAGTCTGATGGGGGCAGGGGTGGAGGGGGGTGGAGGCAGGCTGACCTGGACAAGCCGAAGGTAAGGATGTAGACAATTAAACAAGAGGCATCTCAGTGCTTTGGCAAAAAAAAAAAAAAAATCTCATGGGTGTTCAGAAATAAAATTTCCCAAAGTGCCTGCTTCAATAAATTTTGAAAGAAAAAATCCTCAGTGTCAAGCACAAGTATCCCCTGAGGGAAAAAAGACCTAGACAGTGAGGGTAGAGAGAAATGTTTATGACTGCCATCATTTCCAGGAACTTGAAGTCCATAACGAGACAAATTGCTTTGCCTTGGCAACTGCCCCATTAGGTAATTTATATATTAATCTCAGAAGGACAAAGAAAAGACCCTGCCAAATGCTATCAGAAGGAGAAAATAAATTAAAACAAAATGCAAAATACGGCATGCAAATTTGTGCAGTCATTTGGCCATTTTGGTATTTTTCAAGGTTCATCTTTCATCCTAAGCACCTCCTCCCCACTTTGTGGACAAGGATAGTCTTATTTAATCCGTAGGTCTGGGGTGGGCTCCAGGATTTGCATTTCTAACCATGTCCCAGGTGATGCAAATGTGGCAGGTCTGGGAGCCACACTTTGAGAGTCTTCCCTCTCACTCACTGTGCTGCCCTCTGCCGAGCAGGAGGACTAGCCAAAATCTATGCAATCCACAAAGATTTACTGAACTCCAGCTGTATGCCAGGTGTTGGAGATAAAACAATGCCAAGGGAAGGGTATGTGGGTTGCTGGGGCAGCAGTGTAGCCCTGGCTTAGGGGGAGTGAACTAGGGAAAAATGTTCCCACATTTTTGTAGTGGTTTGTACCAGTGTTTCCCTTCCAGAGGCAATTTTCCACCCCCAAGGAGACATTTGGCAATGTCTGAAGAAATTTTTGATTTTTACTGCTGGGGTTGGGGGTGGCTACTGGCATCTAGTGGGCAGAGGCCACAGACACTGCTAAACGTCTGACAATGTGCAGGACAGTTCCCTACAACAAAGCATCACCCAGCTCAGATATCAATGGTGGAGAAACTATTTGGGTTGAGAAGATTTGACCTACACATATTAAGCACATTGTGTTAGTCATAGTTCTCCAGAGAAACAGAACCAATAGGATATATGTGTGCATGAGACAGGGGTAGAAAAGAGAGAGATTTTAAGGATCTGGTTCACCTGCTTATGGGGGCTAGCAAGTCCCAAATTGGAAGTTCCCATATGAGTGGATGTTGCACTCTTGAGTCTGTAGTCAGAACACCTTTCTCTCCTGGGGACCTCCAGCTTTCAACCAATTGAATGAGGCCTACCCACCTTATGCTTTGCTCAAAATCCTCTGTAAATTATATCTAAAAACTCCCTTCCCAGCCACTGATGTTTGACCAAGGAACTGGGCATCATGGCCCAGCTAAGGGTTACACATCCTAACTTAATCATTGCAAGCGTTTAACTTGCAAAACCCTGTGAGGCAGAGTTTATCTTTGTTTTAAAGATAAAGGAAATAAAGCTGGAGAAGCTAATGAATTTCCCCACAGTTGCACAGCTAATAAGACTACCACTGGCCTATTTAGAGCACACACACTTTGAGCAGGTGTTGGGCTAACAGCTCCGTGGTGTTGTTATCTAGCCATTATCTTGGCTGCTTTTACAGCACAATGACACAGTTGAGTCATTTCAAGGGGAAAAAAAGCAGGACCTTTAAAGTCTAAAATGTTTATTATCTACCTCTTTATGGAAAAACTTTGCCAACCTTTGCCCTATTCCATTGCTTCTCTAAATGTGACCCACAGATCAGCCTCATCTGCACCACTTGGTGCCTGGTGGAAAGGCAAAGTCTCCTGTTGTACACACTGAATCAGAAGCTGAAGTTTAACAGGCTCCCCAGGTGATCTGTATGTACATCAAAGTTGGAGAAGCCCTGTCTGATGCCCATCTTGACCACTGCTACCCACTGTGGCCACTTTTTATTGTCCCTCTGTCTTTGATCCTGCTCAGTTCCTATCCTCTGGGTCTTCATTGCATTGCTGCTGCTTCCTCATTAAATTAGGTCCCCTTGGTGATTTTTTCCTCCCTTTGTGGCATCTTATTGTTTTTCTTCAAAGCACTTGTCAAATCTGTCTGCTAGACTGGAAGCCTCCTGGGGGTAGAAGCTGGGCCTCAGGGCATGAGAAATATCCCTGAAAAGCATAAACCCCACTACCGGGTGTTGCTTCTAAGTGGGGGACAACAAACAGAGGAAGTCACTTGATGGGAAGGAACAAATTACTATTCAGACCAGAGAGGACGCAATCTGGAAGGTTCTGGGTGGTGAGCAGCTAGCTTAGATTTAATTTTCTCCTTTTGTATTTTAGGGTTACATATTAGTATTCAATCAGACAGAAATTTTCAAGTGCTTTGGTAAACCTCGGCAGAGCAAGGATCCAATTTTGCCATCTGTTCATTAAATGAACTACCCATATATATCAGGAATTTAATTAGAAAGGCAGGGGGCCAAGGATATGATCTTGCTTGAGAAAGTTACATTTCAGGCAGCTGTTCTCTTCCAAGAGAACAGAGGAAACTCTTGATTACATTCTATTCTCCTTTCCCTCTTAATCAGAGTTTGCCCCAACTGATTTCGTTCGAGATGCCCTTGTGGGGGAGTGAACATTTTTGAATGGTTAAACTTCTCGTGTGAAGATTAAGCACACCAGCTGCTCTTGGCTGAAGATCTGTAGTGACTTTCAAAATAGGACGTAAGTCAGATGGCTTAGGCCGACCTCTTTGGGTCCTAGGCATGACATACATCAATAGTAAGATAAGATCAATGATCATTCCTGGGAAAGAACACAAGCTTAAAGAAGAAGAGGGAAAAATGTCACAGACTCCAGGAACCCCAACAGAGGCTCATTGTCCTCATCCGTAAAATAGTTTTTAGTTTTCAGATGTATCCATTCATTCTTTCACTCAAATAATATTTTTGAGCATCTACTAAATATTAGGTGCCATGTTAGGGAAAGGGCAATAAAACCAGATTTAGGTTTTGTCTTCATGGAGCTTACAGTCTATTGAGGATACAGGGTATTTAAGAAAGAATTACATCAGTAACTGTAAAGTTACAACTGTGGTACCCATCAAGAAGAGGTCTCACCGAAAACCCACAACCAATCCATCATGCAAAAGTCCTATGGCGGGAAGAAGAATAGTATGGCCAAGTGCCGCAGTCTGGCTGGGCACAAAATAACCAAGCCGCCAGGAGGCACTCGTTAGGTTCAAAACAGCAACTCCTTTATTGCCCAAACTCCTGCTAACGCCATCCACGCGGCCCTTCCAGGAACCACCAACCGGAAATCCCTCCTCTGGAACTTCCTCAACCAACACTAACTCCCCAGGCATCCCGAGAGAACTCCAAAATAGCGGGAGCCCAAGGCGGACAGCAGGGGTCTACATACAATTGAATACACAGCTTAATATAACCATCATCATCTCAATGGCTCGCTGGTGTCACCTCTCAACCACTCCCTTCTGGCAAAAATGCCATGCGTCATTCTGACTCGCCTGTGGCTCTCAGCAGCCAAGGAATCAAAGGAAGTTGGTATGAGCAGAACACAGAGCAAAGGGGAGCAAGATGCTAAATGAGACCAGGCCATCCATAGCTTTGCAGGACCCAATAATGATTTATGTTTTTTCCCCTAGATCAATGAGAAGTCATTGAAGGATTTTAATTGGAAGGAAGGGTAAAATACTTGAAATGATTTATTCCTTAGATCCATTTCTGCTCTGAAATTCGGAAATTCTATGGAAAGTGATTCAGCAAAATTAGAATGGACTCTTGGAAATACTAACAATCTCAGCAAAATAGAGAGAGAGAGAGCAATATTGAAGGCTGGATTTTACCACATTCTGCATTCAACCCCCACCCTGCCCAGCCACTGGTCAGCTGTCATTTGAACAACTGATGAAACCTCAGACCCTCATTTGGGAAGGGGGATGATGTTGGTACTTTTCTCTCTGAGCTGTTAGCTTTTCCAGGAGAAAATACCCAAAAGACCAATTTAAAGGAGAAAAAAATGTATTTGGGGCTCATGGTTTTGAAGGTTCAGTCCACAGTCCATGGCTCCTGCCTGAGGTGAGGCAGAACACCACGGCGGAAAGCGTGCTACAGAGGAAAGCTACTCAGTTTATGGTGGCTGGGAATCGGACAGAGGAAGAAGAAGGAGCTATAAGGAAGATGCCCCCTTCCTGGGCATGACCCCAATGACCCATCTCCTTCAGCCACGCTCCACCCGTATACAGTGATCACCCAGTCAGTCCATTCAAACTAGGATGGATTGATGAGGTTACAGCTCCCAATCACTTTGTCTCTGAACATTCTGGCACTAACACAGGAGCTTTGAGGAGACAGCTCATATGTAAACCATAACAAGAATGGGTTCCAAGTGCTTAATAAGGGCTGAGTTCATTGACATAGAAAACTCCTTGGATTGGAATATTCAAAATGCACTTTGTGAAGACCTGGAGTCAACCATCGGCCTCTATCTGGGGTCGTCCTAGTCCAGTCCCCTCTGGCTTACTGACTGAAGCTAGTGTGGTGGCTGCACTCTGCATCCACAGCTCCCATCTCCTTTCCCCGTGGGCAATTTAGAAGGCATAGAAGGTACAGAATCACAACCTCTCAGTGTCCCATGCACCACCCAACTCAATGACTTGCAGCTGATGACTGAGATGACAGCAGCACATCTATGCCTAATGGCAACTTTCTCCATGAAGAAATGGAGAGATCCAGTGGATTGCCAATAAATAAATGAGCAAATAAATGAAAACCCTCACACTTTGGGGAGTAAAAAGGCATCTTTTTAAAAGCATTTTTCACCTTGAAAGAAATATTTTGGGATTTATCTATTCAAGTCTCTCTGAGAAAATGAGGTGGGGGTCCAATACAGACAATACCATCAACCATCAATTTGTCTATGCTTCTTGATGTAGCATAGACATCAAGTCACTACATAGACATCAAGTCACTACATAGATGTAGTGACTGAATTGTAAGAGACTACGTGTGCCATATCATTTTGCAATATATAGAAACAAAGGAGATTTGCAAATGTTGTGTGTCTGGGGTGGATTGGGGGTACCTCTGGCCCACTGAGCTTGAAACCCGCTTTGCTATAGACATGAAGTAAGCTTGCCAAAGAAGTAATTTCCCACCAAAGAATCCCTGGGTCTGGGACGTGGCTCCATGGTAGAGCACTTGCCTAGCATGTGTGGGGCCCTGGGATCCATCCCCAGCACCATAAACAAAAAAACACTTTAAATGGTTCTGACAGTTCCCTGAGGTGCTATTATCCCAATTTTTACCACGATTATATACTTAACTCACTACCCACTACTACTAAGGGGTTGTTGGTTTTTTTTCTTTAATCACTCACCAGTTCAAGCCTATGGATTTGTTTAGAGCTCACCTCCACCAAGTTAAATCACCTATAAATGTGCCACTTGGTTCCTGAGCCTTCTGATGACAGTTCCCAGGAGGCCCAACAATTAGGTGCTTAATGGTGCTGTTGCAGGATGATGACAGTAATCGTGGAGAAGAGGGAAAACCAAGCATGAATCACAGTGGGGAGGCATTTATTAAGGCAAAACTCGTGGGAAAAGCTCTCCAGTTTAGGAGCTGGATTCATGGCATGAATCCAGGGAATACAGATGTTGAAGCCCGAGAAGAAGGATCATTTGGAAGAAACTGTGTAAGGGAATTAGATGCCATTATATGTTTTTATATCTCTTACATTTCTAAAAACACACCCTATGCAAGATTTGAGGAAACATCATAAAAATGGGACATTTTAGCTAAACGACACTTTTTTTTTCTCTCTTGGTTCCTCCCAAAGCCACTGTATTAAGATGCACATTTACTTATACATCCAGAAATATGACCTCTGCAGTCCTAAAACATCACATAGTGGGCTGGGGATGTGGCTCAAGCGGTAGCGCGCTCGCCTGGCATGCGTGCATCCCGGGTTCGATCCTCAGCACCACATACAAACAAAGATGTTGTGTCCGCCGAAAACTAAAAAATAAATATTAAAATTTTCTCTCTCTCTCTCTCTCTCTCTCTCTCTCTCTCTCTCTCTCTGTCTCTCTCTTTAAAAAAAAAAAACATCACACAGTCAATACAATATTATCCTTTTTTGCCTAATCCAAAGTAACCAGTATTTATTGAGCACTATGTGTCAGGAATCAAAAAGCCATCCTTCCTACCAATGCTTTCCATCCCCCTACACTTGTATATTATTTCCACTTTAGGTGAGAAAAATGAAAGTTCAGAGAGGTTATGTGATTTGTCCATGATCGTCAGTTAGTAAGGCACCTGATTTCAGCTCATTTATTCATACAACAGGTATTCACTGAAGATGGCCTGGTGAACATGAAAGACTAGGAAGTCACAGTCCAAGTGAGCAATATCACGAAGGGAGCCCCAGGGTACTCTGGGGTCTCAGGGCACCTGTTCCCAGTATAAATGGTACAGTAATGCTTCCCCGAGGAATGAACATAGTAGTTAAGCTATAAAGAGAGAGAGAAGTAGTTAACCCAGTTTAGGGTCCAGAGAATACTACTCTAGGAGATTCCAGATGCAAATGGAAAGAGATGGGAAAGAGCAAGTTCTTCTTAGGGAACTGGAGGATTTGGAGTGGTGGCAAAGAAATAAGAAGACATGAGGCAGAAGAAGGAGATACAAGTTTGATGGTAGGAGAATTTTCAACCAGGATGAGGATTTTGTATTTTATCCAAAACTACTGGGGCTCTTTAGTAGAGAAAAGTTGAGCAGATGGTTTTAGGAAGTTCACTCAGAATGAAATATGGAGAATACTATGAAGGGATCAAGACTCGATGGAGGAGGGGAGGTGGACTAGGAAGCAGGTGTTATATGAATGAGAGATGTTGGCGTTTTGGGAACTAGGAGCAAGGATGACAGGGAGAAGTTTGTAGAGATCATTAGGAAATTAAATTGTTACGATTTGGAAACCAATTATATGGCATTGTTGATGAGGGCTCAGGAGGATAGGGTTTCCAGGATACCGCAAAACTTTCTGGTGAGGCCATTGGGTTGTGCCCCTCACTGGAAGAGAGGAAGGTTTGTGAGGCAGATAAATGGTACTGTTTGGGCTTGTTTTGGTGGTGTGTGATGTACAAGTGCCTATTGGAAGTTAGATAAGCAGGTCTGCAGTTCTCAGGTGAGGTCTGGCCCGATGGTATGAATTAAGTCACTAGTAAGTTAATGGTGACCAAACCTGTGTAGGGGATAGGAAGAACTAACAGGAATACCAACGGACCAGCTCCTCCTTCACAGATAATGTGTTTGAACCAATTTCCATGATCAGCAGAATGTGTTCTTTACACTATTCTCCAACTGTGGAGTGGCAGCAAGCCCTCACTGCCACATTGAGTCCTCCCTGACATCTCTATCATGTCCCAGGACAGTGCCCAAGAGCTGATGGGGATTTAGGATCAGGCCATGACCTACAAACTAACTGACCCAGACACAAGTGAAAATGGCATTAGCTAGACAAAATTCTGTTCTCCAGTGTGGAAAGCAAGAATTCCATTCTTGATTTAATTTTTGGCTAGAATGGTGTTCATGAGCTACTCACAGTTTACTGAAATAGCTAATAAGCTGATGGTAGGTGAGGACAAAAGCAAAGCATGGAAAAGAATTCATGCAATTAGTTTATTTGGGAGGTGAGGAGTGGAGAAGTGAGAGGGTGAAGGAAAGGAAGCCAGTGTTAATGAGCAGGGAATTCGCTACTGTGGGCAACTGGAACTCAGTTCCATTGGGCACCTCAGAAGAATGTATAGATGATACCTCAGGAGTTGCCTCCCCCAGGATATGAGCAAATGGAACATTTACTCACCTACTTTCACCTGTTATTGGTTAAGTATTGCTCCCAGGGGTGTTAAGACCCAGGCCTCTGTCCTACCCCACATGGGTCAGGCATGTGCCCAAGGCCAGAGAAAACCTTCAGGCAGAACCACAGTGCATGAAGTACCTAGCCTCTAGTGTACACTGAAGGAGGGAATGTGGGCAGGGCTCCAACATCAACTGAAAGCCAGCAGAGAAAAGGCTGGACATTGAGGCCAACTCAATATCTACATATGTACAGTCTTTTTAGTATCATAGATTCTACCTCTCCCAACTATACAGTCAAATATACATTCTAGCTTAGGGTGAGGTAGGGGTACCAAAAGATGGTATATGGGTCAATGGACACACTGTGGGATTTCCCTCACACACACACCAAACAATAATTGTCAAATATGACTATGACCTGCTTATGATCTTCAAAGTTCAGCTGTATTTGGATTCATATAACGGAGACTTTCAGTCACAATATCTTGCCCAACATTAATCAAGTTGTTTTTAAAGTTCTCAATAAGTGATTAGTTTATGGTTTTTCAAGCCAACACAAGTGCCTTTGGCAACTAATTCTGGCAAAATCTTTCCCCTCAAAAGTGTAGGATACAGTACTCAGGGTGTTACAAAACATCCTGGAGTCCATTTAAGTCCAAATTCTTAACTGGAAGTGGTTAAAAAAAATGGTTATGTGGATATTTAAGCCTTAAATATGTGACTTAAAGAGAATGTCGAGGTTTACATTCGTAAAACTAAGTTTTTATGTTTTATATTTCTTCTCTCCCTTCTACCACTTGAGCATTTGGAGAAAAAACTTTCTCATCATGCCAAAATTAAATCAGCAAGTTTTCTTAGGCCTGTTATTTGGAATCATAAAAAATATCTGATGTTTGAATTTATCTCAGTCAATCCAGATAACTAATAAAGGTAAGATTTAAGAGTCAGTAATAATACACCAGCTTTTATTTGCTTTAGCAAGGCTGAACTTCAGAGACAGGGACACAAAGAAAGAAGATGTTACCTCCTTTGCCCTGCCTGAGATTTTGCATGCTATGGATTTTCCCTGAGATTTTGCATGCTATGGATTTTCCCTGAGATTTTGCATGCTATGGATTTTCCCTGAGATTTTGCATGCTATGGATTTTCATGAGATTTTGCATGCTATGGATTTTCTAAGTGCAACTGCTCCAGCTTCACATGAAAAACATGCCTCAGCTGGATATTTGAAATTTTAACAGATTTATAGAATGTTTATATGATTTATAGAATATTTACTGAGTACCTACTGAGTGCCAGGTACTATGAGAAATACAAGATATCTTTTCTTCTGCACATGATTTATATTAGCTAAACTGTTTTCATTTTTATTCATGATAATCTCTTCCAAATTCCGGTTCCAGGGTTTTGGGGTCACTCCAAGAATAGAACAGTTTTGGAAGGAGGGTGAGAAATGAGGAAAAGCCATGAGACAAAGACACAATTATTTCTTCATTTAAAAGTTTGGCTTTTAATTAGTCACTGTTTTGTACAAGATCCTTTGTACCTTTTCAAATCCCCATTCCTTGAACAACTTAGGGTGAACTTTTGGAGATTTTGTTTTAAAATTCTGAAAAAAATAAATATAATATGCTGCTTCTGAAAGCAGAAAGATATTTTTATTATCACAAAACCATTATTCACAGAAACAAAAATACCAACTGCACTTTTTAAAGCCACCTACCTGTAGGAACAACTTGACCTCCCTGAGAAAAATTTCCCCTAACTGTATGAGAAATACATAATGAACTCCACAGAACCATCTCATCCCCTAAAACATCTCTTCCAGAACAGCAGCCTGCCTGAGTGACAAGTCTTTCCTTAAACCATCCTTTTCAAACTGGAACACTTGCAAAAAGAAGAGGAGATATGACGTTTGGCAAGTCATTCATTTCAGTTAGTCGTGTGTTTTTCTCCATGGAAATGAGGTGTTTTAATTGAGAACCAGAACATGGAATAAAACTGGGTTCAACATTAAGTGAATTATTGGGAATAGCTCTATTTGCTGTTCTGTACTATCCTTACACTTTATTACCACCTTACTATCATCATAGTCTGACTTATGACCCACCTGTGCTTGGTATTTTACAAATTTCCTGTTTTTTCTCACACATCCCTGTGAAGTAGGTGGGTATCTCTGTTCTGTGTGACAGGTGAGAAAGGTAAAACTCAGCAAGTTTCAATGAACTCGCTAAGCTCAGCTCTAACTTGAACCTAGACCTATTTGAGAGCAAAGCTAAGCCACTTGGTACTTTAAATAACAACAGGTCAGGAAGGAAGAAAAAATATTTTGATCACCATTTAATTACTCTGAAAAAGTCTTATATTCATGACATATATAGAGTTATAAATAGAAGCATAGAAAATAAAATATTCACTTATTTCTTGGGACTGTAGGAGTGGGCATTCTTTACACCTACTCATTAGACGGGAACACTTTTATTTATCTGCAGTGAGTATGACTAATAATCTCATATTTTTGAGAAATTGTAGGGGCAAATGATATTTACTGAGAGTTCTTTTCAGTCATCAATACCATTATGTTAGTAGGACTATATAGTATACTGTACATGTAGATGAATAAACAATGTGTCAATTTCTATTCATAATTCTTGTAGCCTGACCTGTATTTGGTGACAACATTAGCTGTTTTTGCTACTGTCAAGGCAAATAATAAATAAATATTTCCTGCCTTAATATTCAAAATACTTAAAATTTTCTGAAGTTTAGTTTATCTGAAGAGAATGGGAAAACTAAATTGTAATTCATATTTAATGAGAGTATTTTTTAAACAAGGATATTTTTGAAGAATTACTTCACAAGAAGATGTAGCAAAATCAAAAGGTTACTACAAAAAAAGCTTACTTCCTAATGAGTACTTAACATAAAACATTATCAGTGTCATAAAATTTGATTTCACATGGCACAGCAATTAAAACATACCAAAAAAAATTGAGTGGAAAGGAATCCTTTTTCCCCCAAGTTCTCCTCTGCATCTTTAATGTTTTGGAATGAAATGAGGGAGGAAGAAGGAACTGATACCTTCTCTTAAAAGGATAAAAACTTTTAAGGCTATGTGTCTTAAACCATTTATTTTAGAGTGTCAGGATTTGTGTGTATGACCCTATAAGACAGGAAACAGTAAGTTTAACGTTGTAACTTCCAAATGGCATACTTGGAAGCTTTATATTGAAAAGAGTACTTATTAAATAGATCCTTTAAAAATCAATAACTGCTATATTCTGTAGCAACAGAAGTTCTAAACAAAAAGTTTCCAATATTCTTCCTGTCTCAGGTCTTATGATTTTAACCATCAGAAGTTCCTCAACATTACCACCTAACTCCCCTATCAAATTACCACATGCTGTTTAAGGTCCTCTTCAAACATTTCCATAGAGTAGACTTCTAAAAGGAGAAATGAGAAGTCTTTATCCAAAGAGGACACAGAAGAAAATCACTTCCTAGTCCCAAGACTTTCCCTCTTCCACCCAGCCTCTTCCCTATATCAAAATCATTCCCACAGTTGACACTGAGCCAGGCAGCTGAGGCTCCACTCATAGCAAAATGTTCCTGAAATTGATAAAAACGTGCATTTTTCCCTATTCCCCCCTCCCCTCAGACAATAAAAACTCTATTTTTGATAGATTTGTGTGATTTACCAGAGCAAAAGTACAGGCTTTGCAACCACTTTTCCTGACTAAGGCTGGTCAACCTCATTCATTACTCCCCCGAGTGCCCCTGTGTGTCTGCCACGCGCCAGACCCTGTGCTGGGCGTGGGGACACAGTGCAGGGTGAGGCCCCTCTTGCCCTTGGAGGCAGCCGAGTGTGCGGACAGTAAGCCCAAAGGAGGGAATATACCACAGAGGGTCCCGTAGGTTCTTCAACAATCGGTTGCAGAAAAAATTTTAAGCATGGCGAAGTGAAGGAAGTTAACTGCAAGCAAGGGGTGAAAAAACAAAGAAGGCGAGTTGGGGCTTTTGAAATTCCTTCTTTCCTTGCACCGCATCCTTCTCGTGTAGCCCTCTCTATTCTGGAGGATCCCTTGCATCCAACTACTCCCCACTCGTAAACCTAGTTCTGGCTTTTATAGTCCCAGCCGACTTTGGCTCCTGAACTTACCTCAGGGAAACTTCTACGCAGCCCTAGCCCTGCACTTCCCAGTCCCTAGGCGGGTATCCCCAGCGCGCGCTTCGCGGGCAGAGCGCACCGCTCAGTGCTGCCAGCCAGGAACCACCGCGGAGACCTCCTCCGGGACCTGGAAGGGACGGGCGGTGGCGCGGGCAGTCTCTCGTCTTCTGGTGTCCCGCGGACGAGCGGGTGGCAGCTCCTATGCCCCTGCTGCTCAATATATAAACACTTGTCTCCCCGCCCCGGGTCGACCCTTCCCCGCCCTGGCGGCCCCGGGCCCAGCGCACGTCTCCAGAGAGGAGCGCAGCCTGAGGGAGGTGACACAATAGGAGTGGGGGGGGTGCCCCTCCAGCTTCTCTCCAAAATGGTACTCCCTGCCTCCGCTGCTGACTCTGGGAGGAAATCTCGGGGGGAATTGGTGGAGTTGGTGGTGCTCGCCTTCTCTGCGCCCCACAGACAGGCAGGGCGCGCGATCCAGGCGCACGCAAGAGCAAGTGGCTCCGCTCCTACTGTGGCCACTGCTGTCGTTTGGCGGCTTTGCCTGTGTTCTGGAGTCTTTTTAGAGAAGGCAGGGTCTAGCAAGGTAGCCCGAGTCTTTGGGTTAGTGGGAATTTCTCACTTTTGCTGGGGGGGGGGGGCGTGGGGACAGACTCTAGCCTGGGACCTCACCGCTAGAAATTCACAAGTCTCAAGAATATCCTCTTCTCTTTTGTCTACTTACTTACTTTTTTTTCCTCTTTCTGTCCATTCATTCACCTATTCATTTATCTGTTTCATAAATATCTGAGCATTTACTATGCACCTTTTAGGGGCCTGGGATACAAAAGTAACTAAGTTGAGATCTCACAGTCTGGTTGGAGAGAAAGACGGAAGCAAAATAGGGTGGCAATTGCTAGTGCAGGTAAGTGATGCCAGGAGACTATAGAAGAAGGGATCCTCACTTAAGCCTGGGAGGCCAAAAGAAGCTTAACTTCAAAATAAAATGTAAAGATTAAGCTAGGCAGAAAAGTCCCAAGCAACTGGGAGGACAAGGGGCGCTCTATCCTTCTTCAGGGGAGTCAAATGTTTAATTTTTCAAAATCCAGTATTTGTTGTCATCTTAAGTCAAGAAAAAAATTAAAGAGAGAGAAGCTTCAAATGGCTCTGGAGTATGTGTTTACCTGTTGTGCTGTGTATGGCATAATGTCAACTTCACCAATGACAAGTTCCAATGGAGATTGTTCAGCATGGAATAGTAATTGCTCTGGAACCCAAGACATAACTTCAGGTCTCAGATAGATACTTCAACGATTGCAACTTGGCCATGTCCTTTGTCTTGGTGTCTTTCTCAATGGAGTGTAAATACTAAAGATTTTCCAATGACTCTCACTGAGTGTCCGGGACCATGAGGCTTCATGTTTTGGTTCCCACAGTTGGCAGAGCAGCACCAGGACAGGCAGCTGCAAAATGGCAATTCCTCTATGGATCTCTTGGCTTGGCTCAAAAGTCTCAGAGAAGAAAAACAAAAAAGCAAGCATTAAAATGTCTCAAATTGTTCTTGCATTTACCTAAAGTGATTAAAATCAATTCATTCACATACATATTTGTGTGTGTGTGTGTGTGTGTGTGTGTGTGTGTGTGTGTGTGTAGTGCTGGGGATTGAACCCAGGGCTTTGTGCATGCAAGGCAAGCACTCTACCAATTGAGCTACATCTCCAGCTCTTTATATTGCTTTTTAATTAGAATTATACATAATAGTGAGATACATTGTGACATGTTAATGTATTCACATAACATAATTTGGTCAATTTCCCAGTACCTCCCCTTCAAGTTTTTATATTCTCTAGAGTATTTTTTTAAAAAACATACATCATAAACAAATATGCCTTCCTCATTCCAGGGTCTTTATTGAAAAAGCTAGATGTGTTTCTTGGGTTGCAGGGTTTCTAGACAATTGCCAGTCCACCCAAAGCGCTCTCTCTCTCTCTCTCTCTCTCTCTCTCTCTCTATATATATATATATATATATATATATATATATATATATATATATATATGTTGTAGATGAACACAATACCTTTGTTCTGTTTATCAATGTTTATGTGGTGCTGAGGATCGAACCCAGTGCCTCATGCAAGGCAAGTGCTCAACTACTGAGGTACAACTCCAGCCCCACCCAAAGCTATTTTTAAAAATGTACCACACATGCAAACACAATCCCCCATTTTATGATAGCCCTGCAAGAAATCTAGTCTGAGAGAAGAGCTCCTGGAAGTTATGAGCATGTGAGTCATGGCCTACTCAGGACCAAATGTCATGTCAGTCCAAGGAGAAGGCTTAGTGGCTCTGCCTTAACAGTAAGCAGAATCCCTGGGACATATAGTTTTCAGATATCTCAAAATATTTTATATGATGCCCTGGACCTTCTAATGTCAAAATCAGTTTTCTCAACTAGATCAAACTTAGACCAAAATAGACTTCCTTTCACCCACTGTAGAGCAAGATGATGGAGAAAGAAGAAAGGTTCTTGGGTTCTGTAAATGCAGGTGGTTGCCTAAAGTGACCCCACTTTTCCCCATTGTGCAATCTTGGATTTCTAGACCAGAGAAATGATAGGTAAATGGCCAGTGATGGTTATTTCTCTCCCATTTTCTGTATTTCTGAAGTTTTTCAAGACCATCTGTAACTTAAGGGGAAGTATGGGTGCCACATATATTGGGACCCATTTTTAAAGCCCATGGCAACCTTATCAAACTGCCCTCTGATTACATCAGAATTGTTGGTCTTCCATTGACAATGGGGAGTGGGGCTCTGGGAATTTAGTCCACTTATGTTTCAAGCCTTTGGGATAAAGTTAGCCTGGGAAGATCACACTGATTTCTGAAATGTCTTCAGGACACAATCCAACTAAACCTTCATACTTTAGACCCTCAAGCTATTGAAGTTGCCTTCTATTTGGTCTTCGGAAGTCCAGTCTTCTCCTTCATTCACCCAACTTCTCCCAATTCATCCTTCCTTCTTCCTACAGAAAAATCTAAGTCACACATCTGATGAATCACCCTGCTGATTAAATTACATAGGACTTCCCCACTGCCTGCAGACCAGAGCCCAAACTCAGTCTCCTTAATCTTCCTTCTTGCATAATTTTCTGCCATCCTGCCCCACTGTCTACTCTAATCGTGAGCTGCAGTGCCCTACTAGGGACCCTCATTCCTTGATGTCATGCTGCATTCATATCTCCTTGCCATTGTCAAGGCTGTTGGCTTTGCATTTATCTATTCATCAGCAAAATACACACAGATGCTCCTCAATTTATGACAAGGTTTCATCTCAATAAATCATTCACAAGTTGAAAATATCACAGGTTGAAAAAATTGACCAAACTCCTGAACACCCTCACTCAGCAACACAACTCACTGTAGAGTATCAGCTGTTTAAACTCTTGTGATTGTCTGGCTAACAAACTGTGTCTCACTGCCACTGCCAAACATGGCAACAGAGTATTGCACCACATGCTGCTAGACTAGGAAATGATCAGAATTCAATCCCCCCGACCCCAGGATTGGGGACTAAACCCAGAGGCACTCTACCACAGAGCTATATCCCAATAACCTCTCTCCTCTACCTTTTTTTTTTTTAATTGTGAGACAGGGTCTTGTTCAGTTGCCCAGGTTGGCCTCAAACTTGCACTCCTCCTGCCTCAGCCTCCCTGGTAGCTAGAATTATAGACGTGTCCCACAGTGCCCAGTAAATATTCAAATTTTGGAATAAAAATTTCAACCGAATATGTATAGCTTTTGCACCATCATGAAGATAAAAAAAATCTCATATTCAACCATTGCAAGTTGGGGATGACTGTCTGTATACTGAATATTTACTATGAACCAGGCACTGGGAAGAGTAGAATAATTTTATAGAACTAATATGTATATTTTTTAAAATAAATTTAAATAAGATATTCAACCAAGACATTTTTTAGGATACATTAGTTTATCAAACACATATTAAACCCCTTCTATGTGGTAAATACTTTATTAGACACCAGATTGCAATCAGCCATGGTCTCTGCTCTGAGGATCTCAGAGCCTAGTGTTAAGAGGTGGATATGTAAACTAATTATGAATGTGACAAAGGTCTGAATACACAGGACACTATGGAAGGAGCCCTGGAAAGAAGATGATGCATGGGATAAACAATGAAGTTGGATGAGGAAGGTTGACAGAGAGGGCGGAGAGTAAGATAGAATGAGTAGGTACGTGAAGCACAGAAGCCAGTGGTGGCCGGAGAACTGGGCAATCAAGGAGCCTGGTAAGAAATGAAGTTGGAGAAGGAGGTAGAGAGCAGGTGGTGGGTTAAATGTGAGTGGCAGGAGTCTAGGATAATTCAAAGGTTTTTGGCTTACGATTATGTGGGGGCAGCACCTGTACTGAGATAGTGAACAGAGGAGGAGGAAAGGGTTATTTGGGAGAAAGGTGGAAGAAAATAATTCTATTTTGGGTATTTTTAACTTTGAGATGCCTGGGAGCTGGTCAATAATGAGGTTCAGTGGCCAGATGGACACCTGTAGGTCTCAGGCTTGGTTGTGAGCCCTGACCTGGAGGCATGGATTTGGGTTTATTGTAAAAATGGGTAGTTGAAGTTACAGCCCTATATGAGGTGGTGCAGGGAGAGCTCATTCATTCATCATTCATGGAAAAAATATCAATGGAGCACTTACTCTGTGGGAGACACTGTTCTAGACCCTGGCAATACCCACCAGGGAACAAAGCCAATAAGACCACACTCTTGGGGTTCTTGGGGGAAGGGATTGAGAGCACCTTAGTGGGTGGCAGGGGAGGATGAAATTTTAATGCAATGAGAAGGTGTCTTTGGACAAAGTCTTGAACAGATATGAGAAGTGAGTCCTGAGAAGTTTTAGAAGAAAAACTGTGGAAAGAATCAGTGCTAAGCCTCTGAAGCCAGAGCAGAGTTGTGCATTTAAGCAAAAAGAAGAGGTTGATATGGCTACAGCAGGTGAGTGAAGGGCGGAGTGGGAGGACAGACAGTGAGGGCCATAGTGGGAAAAGTGAAGGATGGGGGGAAATGGAGGGTATGAGCAGAAGGAGTGACATGTGTGACTCCTGTTTATAAAGGGTAATAGACTCTAGAGGGACTTTTATAGTAGTATAATCAGTATATATTTTAAAATAAATTTAAATAAGATACTTAACCAAGACTTGCACTTGGACGAGAGCAGAGTCCTGGGAAATAACTCACATTTATAGGCTGAGCAAAAGATAAGAGAGTTCAGGGCAATGGAAAGGGGGATGGAAAGTCAGATCCAGGGGATCTCAAGGATGCTATGGTCTTAAGACTCTCCATCATGTGCTAACTTGTGGTGAAGGAAAGGCCAGCATTGGTAGGAGGAGACCAGGGAAAAGAGCTATCTCAGAAGCCAAAGCACTATAGAAAGAAACTCAGGGCTGGTGCTAAAGGCCACAAAGAAGTCAAAAAGGACAGGCTTGGGAAGCATCTTTGGACTTGGCCGTGCAGAGGGCCCTGTGACTGCTGCTAGAGAAATGAGTGGGTGGGGGTAGCCGTCAGAGTGCGGTGAGCCGTTGAGTGGAAGGGAGATAAAAAAAAATAGCGGACTTTAAAAAGAAATGGGGCCAAGAAAGAGGGAATAGTCTGAGTTATGACTTTACTGAAACATGGCATTGAAGGGATGTTCATCTTATTGGTGATAGCATAGCTTTTCTCTCAAGTGCAAGACAGATGCAATAAATCTTCAGCCTCATAAAGAAGACCATAGATGGAAAAACATGAAGAAGATGTCCACAATGTAAGAGTTCTAGGTCTGCACTTTTCAGCCACCATCCCTTTCTATAATTCCAAAGAATTGGTCAGTTAAGAAATGACCAACCGTGAAGGACTCTTCCAATCAGTCAGTTGAGAGCAGTATAAATATCTTCATCTTTACTTTTGTGCTCTTTTAAGACCTATAATTTTTTACAATATCCATTTTCAATGAGTTTGCAAAACTGCAACCTTGAATTTCAGGCAGTTGATTTCCAGATTTCACTTATCACAAGGAGTAAGGTATTCTGGTTCCATTACTTACTTAGGGCACATGTTGAGTCATTCAAAGAGAGAGCTCCTTTTTAAAACCTTGAGGTTTTTCAATCAGCCATGAAGTCAGAGTAGAGGAAGACTTTTCCTCCGAATCAGTCAAATAAATGCTAAGAAGCTAGAGGCATTGAACCAAATTCTCTCATTGTGTGATTTATTCCACTTGTATAATTTATGAGAGGTCAATTCACTCTTATAGGCCACGAGGGTACAATTAGGATTCAGCAGAAATTTTCTAAATGCTCTTCTTGAAACTTGTTTAAAGAAGTAGAAAATAAACAAAGTCTATGATAGAGTCAAATGTCTCTGGCCTTTCATAAGAAAACCCAGTAGTTCCTGTAAGCAAACAAAATATCATCCCCCAAGGTTGACAAGGGAGAGGCACCTGGACTTTGTGAATCTGACTCTGACCCCTAGGTTTCTTTGTTCGTGGGAACTTTCCCTCATAGATGCTGAAATTACTCCCAAGGACCCATCTGGACTGTTTGGCCCAAGAGGAGGCTCATAAGCTTTCCCCTAATTTCTGAATCACAACCAAGAAAGTACAAGACAGCCCTGCAGAAATGTTTAAAGAGTTGGGATAATAACAGAGAAATAACCACAAAAATAATTAGTAAACCCCCTACAACTGATACTTTTACAGGTAAAGAAATGGGCACCAAAAAATTAAGGAGGCTGCCCAAGCTTAATTGCACAGCTACTAATCTCTAAAGCAAGATCGGAACATGGAAAATGAACGAGGCAGTGGATATGGGGGTGATATATAAACAGCCAAGCAAGCTGGCATACAGATTCTGGGTGGGTGATCATGTTGCAGCAATCTCTCCCGGGTCTTTGTCCCTCTGCAATTCAATGAAACATTTTACTATCTTCTCTGTGCTAAGGCATGGAGACTCCTCATTTGGCTCCTACTCCAAACCAAAAGCAGATCCAGATACAAGGGTTCATGTGCAAATAGTTTATGTGGGAAGTGACCTAGAAGATCTTAGGAGTAGGGAGCTGAGATAGGAAAGGAAAAGGAGCCAATGAGGGCTGTGTTATCAACCAAATTACCAGTGTGGACCACTGCTGCTCAGTCCCATGGGGGAATGCTGGGCAACAGTGCAGAATACGCCATATCTGTTTGTTGTTGGCTGAGAGATGCTTGCAGAAGGACTAACTCTCTGGCTTTCTGCCTGGCCCTGGGGTTGGGGTTGAGGGTGGCTCAAGCAGGCAGAGCAGCTTATAGAATCCAGCGCGCAGCAGGGGAGGCAGGAGGTGGAGTCTGCTGGTGAACCGCTCCAGTTCCGCGTGCCTGGGTCAGTGTGTGAGCTCCCAGGAGCATAGAGCAGAAACAGCAAAGAAAATTACGATGCAGCTGAGACTCACATTACCCAAGTCAAACAGAATATAAAATCCTCTTGAGTTGTGTGCAGGCAAGCTCCTATGTTGACCCCGTCTCTCCTCTTTGAGGCTTGGCTTGTTCCATATTGTTCTCCCACTTGATTCCCATTGCCTCTGCTGATCCTCTGTTGCTTATGGTTGGGGTGGTGGGGGGGGGGTAGCAAACACCATCTGCCTTCAAGAATGTTACCTTAGAAACACTTGCACCTCTATTTGAGGAGTGAAGAGGTTGTGTCATGTCGGGAGCTGTTAACTCTATTTGACAATGAGATTGATTGGAAATTATTGAAAAAGCACAAGTTGAAAACTGGTTTAGAAAGTGACTTTCCTTTTTTTTTCTGATAAGAATTGTTTTTCTTGGATACATCTAAAATAAATCAGTATGTTGACTGAGTATCTGATCCAGATGGCCAAATCTCTCTAAATGGACATTATATAAAAATTATTATGAGAAAGGTTTAAGTTCAAAAATCAAGTGCCTTAATAGTATGTGTTTTCTTTCCATAAAGAGATAGATCTATTTCAGTGCTTTTTCCAGAATTTTCTTTTGGGGGGGGTGTGTCATTGAACAACAGAATTTGATTTAGAGGAGACTGGCAATTCTGTATCTGGGTGCTGGGGATTGGTTTCTTCTGAGTTCTCTCTCCTTGATTGCACATGGCAGTCTTCTTTCCTGTGTGTTTGTATGGTCTTCCCTCTGTACCTGTATCTTAATTTCCTCTTCTACAAGGACAGTAGTTGTATTCGATTAGGGTTTACCCTAATGACTCCATCTTAATTTAATTACCTCTTCTTTTGGGGGGAGAATGTTATTGCAATGAACCAGGGATTGAACTTGACCACCGAACCACATCCCCAGCCCTATTTTGTATTTTATTTAGAGACAGGGTCTCACTAAGTTGCTTAGCACCTCCTCAGTGCTGAGGCTGGCTTTGAACTTGTGATCCTCCTGCCTCAGCCTCCCAAGGCGCTGGGATTACAGGCTTGTGTTCCACCACATCTGGCTTAATTACCTTTTCTAAACTCCTTTTGAGTACATTTTTCTTTTCAGCTTTATTGAAGTAACTGACAAATAAAACTGAATGTATTTAAAGTGCACAACAAAATGATTTGGCGTACCTACACAATGTGAAATGATTACTATAATCAAGCCAATTAGCCCATCACCTCACACAGTTGTGTGTGTGTGTGTGAAAACTTAAGACCTACTCTCAGCAAACTTCAAGTATAAAATACAGTATTATTCATTACAGTCCTCATGCTAGAGACAGCGGCTCTTCAGAACTCATTCTTCTTATAAATGAGTTTGTCTGTGTTGACCAACATCTCTCCACTCCGCCCACCTTCCTCAGTCCTGGGCAATCAACATCTACTCTGTTTTTATGAGTTTGATATTTGTCCCCCAGGATTCCACAAGTAAGTGATGTCATACAGTATTTGTCTTTCTCTGGCTTACTCTACTTAGCACAATGCAATGCACCAAGTATTTAGATCTTACAACACCATCTGAGGTGTCTGAGGTTTTCCAGTCTGCAAGGAGATGCCTTGGTAAGATGCATGAGACTTCTTGAAGTTCCTTATCATGTTCCAATTATTTATGGACTTAAGCTAAGACAGTTGTATTTCCACCCAGTAAGCCCAGATATTATATTTGCCAAGGCAATAGATTCATGTTAATGACATTTCAGAATTTAAACATACATATAGAATAACTAGGAAGCGTGATCTCTTTGTTGGAAAGCAACTTATCTGCCCTTAAAAGCCTTATTCAAGGAGACAGGACAGCAGTTGTAACAAATGATTTAGGAAGTGCCATCAATTGTACTGGAGAGCTATAGCCTCCATTCTCTCTTCACACTAATCGTGCAGTTCCTTAAGAAGCATGAAAAGAGAAATATTGAATTTGGAAGAAAGCTTGTTGCATTAGGCATGTTGTAAAAAGAGACCAGATAAGTTTTATAAAAATTTTATCTTGAGTTTTTCATGGGGTAGAAGTCCTACCCTGAAGAAGCCTTATCCTGAACTTTTGTTCTGTCAGGAGAGATGGTGTTATTTAAATTGCCTGAACTAACACCCATGTTAGGCCTCCGGAGAGGCAGCACATCACATGTCTATTTTTTTTTTTTTTAAAGAAGTAAGTCAGGATCTTTAGAACAATTAATTACAGTTCTTGGTAAAGTTCTGTGTCTTTTGGTATAAAGTATAAACAGCATTTCCAATTTTATGGGAGCATTTAATAATAGACTGGAGTAAAATCAAGGACAATTAATAAATTGAAAATTTCAATGAACCTTATTGCATTCATAAATGTGATAAAGTAGCTGACATTACTCCCAACTGGTCACTTTTCCATGAGAAAGACTATTGAATAAATATGTGTAAACATCTCTGTTTTAAAAAATATATTCTAGGAAGACCCCCTTTCAGAAATAATGTGCACCCCTACACCAAAAGTCTCCTAAAAACTGATTTCTTCCTGTTATTTCTATCCTATAGCTTCTTGTGTTGGACTTTAGTTATTCAGTCTTGGATATAGAATTCTTCCCTCACTATTTTTTCTAAAAGCTTTGAAGAAGTCCTTATTTATTGTGATTAGTCACCCACCCTCTGGGATCCTTGGCAGAGAATTAAACAAATGCAAGTACACATACAAGCACATACACACCCCATGCAGAGATTGATATATGGATTATTCCAGTTTGCTGAAAATGCATCTTTTGGGGGCAAAAACAATTCTCTTGTCCCAGGAGTGATGAGAAAAAAATAATTCTGACCATGTATGAAATCCAAATTTTCCTAAACAAGTAGTGTACTCAGTAAATGCATCAAGATGTAAAGCTTTATTTCCTGTGACTTAAGCTTCGGGTTTAACTGGTCAGCATTTTGCTGAGAGCAGAGCCTCAGAGCACTCTGTCTTAGTTACAATCTTGAGAACAGATGAATTTGCTTGTTGCACTTCCCTCCTGCGCACTGTTCACTGTCTGAGCAGACCCCCTCAAGTTAAATTTGGAAAACAGGGAAGTAATGACACAGGTTCATTTTTTTTTCTTCCTGAAATTGTGGACTTGCATGCACTCTACGCTGGGGTGATAATAATAATCTAGGAATAAGCCATATTCCTAGGAAAGAATTTGAAGACATGTCTCTTCATTTCATGTGACTAAGGTTCAGGGCAGATTCTGTTGCTGCTGTTTGTTGCTAAGGGAACGCTATGCAAACTTTCAAAGTCCATTGGTCCCACCCTAAAGTCTCTGGAGAGAGGATTATTTCCAGGGGAAGATAAATCATTGACAATCAGAAATACATATGGCATCATTTTTATTTTTTTAATAGAAAGTTTTTCTATACTTGTGCTCAGACTCCTAGATGATAATCTTAAAAAAAAAAAGTTATCTAGTTCAACTCCTTCAATTTCCATCTGTATTAATGAAGGTACAAAGAAGGCCAGAAAGGTCACCCAGCAGATGGTGACAGGTCACAAAGTAAAAAGCACTGAGGAGAGAAAATCTGATCAGTATTTCTTTTCTGGAGATTCTCCCTGTTAAGTTACCTATGATTGATTCTTTATTGGGAAACGACTTAATTTCCCATAATTAAATTGATACCCCGGAAAGAGATTTAACTAAATATTTTTAAATTTTGATAATATATTTTATTTAAGCCAATATCTCCAAAATATATTCCAATAAGAGATAATATAAATAAACTGAAATGCCTTCTATTCATATGTTCGTACTTCATTTTAAAAATCTGGTACATGTTTTATTGTGTTTAAAATTTTTTTTAACCAATTCATTAGAAACAATTTGTACATAGAAAACTCTGTCATGGTTTGCACACTAGGCTGACTATAGATAACAATTATTTACTGTGTATCTCAAAAAGATATAAAAAAGGAAATAGTAAATGTTTTCACTATGAAGAAATGATAGATATTTAAAGAGATACATACATTTAACCTGATTTCAACAGTACACAACGTAATATATAGATCAAAACATCAATGAGTCACAACTGGGTTTCTGTTTTTTATATATTTTGTCAAGAAATAAGCTATTGAAGGAGACAGATATACCAGGTGAACAATGAGATTCTTCCAACAGAAACAATCGGTTCTCTTTATTTCTTTGCTATGCCAGGAAGAATAAGAGTCAATTTTTTTGATAAGTGAGTGTGTCTGACAGCTGGCTGCTCTATCAAGGATTTGTGCTTTACTTTCCCTGTGTGAAGATTTTATTGGAAAGCCAGGAACCACGGATCTAAGACATCCGTGAGTGATGAGTTTGGGCTAATAGAAACACAAAAGAAGGTGATGAATTATTTCCAGATCAAGGAGCCAAAGAAGCAAATTTTAGTTCCCTGCGTACTTTTTCACGTACTCCTTTCCCCATAGAATAGCTGCATCCACAGGGAAAGGTAGCATCAGGAAATGGAGGAAGCAAGTTTCTTCAAAGCCTCTGCTTACCGTGGAGAAGCTTCTTGCTCAACACAGCACAAGTACTGGACTATGAATAAGAAATACATTTCTAGTATGTTTCTCTGTATCTGTTATCCATTGCAACCAACAACCCCCCAAATTAGAGGCTTAAAATAACCATCATTTGTTTAACTCATTAAAAAATCTGCACAGGACTGTATAGGGACATCTGTCCTCTGCTCTTTATGGCATTGACTGGGGCAGATCTGGGGGCTGCAGGACCGACTTTCAGATGGTCACTCACATGACTGGCAAGTAAGTGCTGGGTGACAGCTGGGAGCCCAGCTGAGCCTGAAGCAGCTGCCCGCCACCCCCAGTTCCTTCCCATTCTGCATTCACCAAAGTCTGCTTGCCTGCCACAAGACATAGTAGCTGAGTTCAAAAAGCATCTGTCCAAAGGGATAGAAAAGAAGTTGACACATTTTTGAAGTTTGGGTCCAGAAACAAACACAATTTTACTTCTGTCATAATTTATTGATAAAGTGATGATAGAGCCTAGATTCAAAATAATGAGACAGAAATCTAACTTTTCAAAGGAAGAATATTAAAGATTTTTGGGGGGGCATGTTTTAAAACCATCTCTGAAACCATGAAGATTTTCAGATTTATAAGTTAGAGCAGCTGGTATCACAGTTACAGTGTTCACAGTGAGAGAGAAGAAATATGCCAGTCTTGACATATTTCAATTATAGGTCACCCATCATCCCACCCCTAGCAACAATAAAACCTGCAAAGAGATTGAGATTTAAATGTGTGAATAGAAGAAGAAGAAGAAGAAGAAGAAGAAGAAGAAGAAGAAGAAGAGGAGGAGGAGGAGGAGGAGGAGGAGGAGGAGGAGGAGGAGGAGGAGGAGGAGGAGGAGGAGGAGGAGGAGGAAATCGTTAGGGAGGTTTTGCAAAACACTATTGAGTTCAGCTTTAAAATGTATTTGAAGATCTCTTGTAAGTCAGTAAAATAAAGATGAAACTGACCCAGAAAAAATGGACAAAGAACAAGAATAGATGATCCACAGAAGGGGAAATGAAGTACCAATTTAGAAAGACATTGTTATGGTCATTTGTTCAGCTGGGTGCCCAAGATCCATTTCCCCTTCCTAGCTAATTTCCCTGGAGAAATTAGCACTTTCTCTCTAAGAGTAGGCAGCACCCTGATTATAATTCCACTGGCTGTGGTTCAGTGGAATTGTAACCAGGGCACTCTCTACTCTTAGCCCCAGGGCAGGCATGTGCCCCAAAATAAGTCAACTGCAATTTGAATCTTAAGAGAGGTATAAGAAGACCAAACCTGTTGGGGCTCCATTTCATTCTTGGACTGCATCCAATGATGCTGTTCTATACTGTTCTAATCACAGAAGCACCTATTTTCTCACATTCAGAGGTGCCAATAGTCCTGCTCATTCCTATGCCTGGTTTTCCAGCCTCTGACAAAATCTGTGGGCCTCTGATTTCCTGTCCTAGATTCCCCTGGATTTAAAGCACCTAAAGTTGTTTATTGCTCCCAGTGAAAGAACACCAATCTGCACAAATGCTCACCTACAAGACTAATGAAACAAATACATATTAAACCCGAAAGAAACAATTTCACTTGTTAAATTAGCAAGACTCCTTAAAAATTAATGGTACTTCCCAGTTTGTTAAGATTTTGGAAAAAATGACATTTTTAAAAAATTTTTCTTTTTTTAAAGAGAGAGAGAGAATTTTTAAATATTTATTTTTAGTTTTCGGTGGACACAACATCTTTATTTTATTTTTATGTGGTGCTGAGGATCGAACCCAGCGCCCCTCGCATGCCAGGCAAGTGCGCTACCGCTTGAGCCACATTGCCAGCCCCATGACTTTTCTTATAATTGCTGGTAGGAGTGTAAATTTATATAGTCTTTCTGGAAGAAAAAATAATCTATATCAAACACTTAAAATGTACAGCATACTTTGATCAAGCCATATAAAAATTCCATGCAGAGAATTATCTGCATAAACATTTATTAGTTTTTTGTTCATAATAGGGAAAATTAGAAACAACATACATAATTTAGGTGACCATATAATACATCAAGCAAAAGGAGATTTTTGAAAGTGAAAGGAGTTACTATTAATAATTATGCCAAGATGAAAAGTTTATACCTGTTTAGCCCTGTTTCAGGCAAACCAAGATAATAAATATTACCTTGTACATAACCACTGTCAGAGGTCAGCACCATAATGTTACCACACATTGAAACAAAAGAATTCAAAATATTAAAATATGATTATGTATATTAGAAATATACATGTAAAATATATATGTATATCTATATTAATTCAAGTTCATACTGAAACTTTGCATTACTTTATTGATTTGCCTATATCTTTTTGGGGGTGGGGTGAGGGGGTGTACCAGGGATTGAACTCATGAACTCAACCACTGAGCCACATCCCCAGCCCTATTTTTTGTATTTTATTTAGAGACAGGGTCTCACTGATTTGCTTAGTGCTTTGCTTTTGCTGAGTCTGACTTTGAACTCATGGCCCTCTTGTCTCAACCTCTCATGCCTATGTCTTTTTGTACCCATTTGAAAATGTATTGTGGGTCTGGGGATGTAGCTCAGTGGCAGAGCACCTGCCTAGAACGTGCAAGGTCCTGGGTTTGATCCTCAACACCATGCACACACAAAATGTGATTTCAAGGTATATTTTGCTACATGATAAGCAAATCGCCTATTGCCTAGTATTAGTTTTTAGTTCTTCCAAGGGTATAATAATTTTCTCAAGTTCTACACACACTTTTCTCAGCATGTTAAATTATATAGTACTTTGGGGAGGAATGATTTTTTTTTTATTCTTTTAACAATTGAGCTCCACCTACCTTTGTTTTTTTTTTTTTTTTCATATGGGTCAGTGGAATTTTAGAGTTTCTCTCTAGTGCTTGTTATGTTATAGCTAGGTGTTTTACATCATTGCTACTATTATACTGTTATTGCTATATAAAAGGTTATGGACTTTTCTATATCTGTATAACTAACCACTCTACCTAGCATCCTTTCCAATTATAGTTCTAATTTCATTATATCTTTCTTGGGGTTTTCAGGTACATAATCATATTATTTGAAAATAAGAGGAAGAAAGTGTTAGAGGAAAAGTAACTCCACATTTTGGTATAAGTATGTTAGGGTGTTCTGGCTTTAGTAATGCATCCAGAGGGTCCTTGGCATTAGTCACTCAGTCTTGACTTGAATCTCTCCAAAAAAGCTCACTAACTTTAAAAATACCTTCTGTAAAGGTACTTTTGTGTATTTTTTCAATACAATTAATATTGAAATCAGTAGAATTTGAGTAAGGCAGAGTATTCTTCATGATGTGAGAGGACCTATCAAAAAGACTGACTTTCCCTGAGGAAGAGAAAATTCTCAAGCAGACTGACTCTGAACTTGAGCTGAAGCATCAGCTCTTCCAGGAATCTCCAAACTGCTGACCTAACCTACAGATTTTGAATTTTCTACTGTTTCCCATTTTCCTTAGGAGTGGGGGAGGGGGGAAGAAACACAGAGAGTGATGTTAAAGAATTTAAAGAATTCTCTTTTTCCATTGATATGTGTGTGTGTGTGTGTGTTTTCTGTTTCCTTAGAGAATCCTGATTAATAATGTAATAATACTTAGCTTAAAGGTAGTAGTACCACCCACTTGAATCAAACTGTGAAATATGATGTATTAAGAACTATGTAATGTTTTGAAAGACCAACAATTAAAAAAAAAAAAGGTAGTAGTACCATTTGTAAGAATCTATCCCAAGGAAATAATCACAAATATAGTGCAAATTTATATAACAAAAATAGTAAAAAAAATGGTAAAAAAAAGTTTAAAACCTTTGAGAATGAATAGGTATATTATGCTATGTGTATCCTTAAAAAGAATGAAAGAATATTAATTTCCATCACTGAAAATCATGTGTTGGAATAATCTCTTTTCTTTTCCTGTGTGTGTGTGTGTGTGTGTCTGTGTGTGTGTCTGTGTGTGTATAAGTAACTGGGGCTATAACCCAGGGCTTCATCCATTCCAGGATAGTACTCTACCACTGAGCTAGAGCTACCCCCCCAGCCCAGAGTCATAGTTATTGATAGGGAGAAATGCTTACATGTGATACACCCACACCCATCTCCTTATTCTGTGTCTCTTTACCTACATACAGATCCATCTGCATCTGTGCTCTCCAATACAAGAGCCACTAACCACATACAGCTCTTGAGCCCTTGAAATATGATTAGTCAAAAATGAGGAACCAAATTCATTTCATTTAATGCTAATCAATTGAAGTCTTGATTTTAAAAAACAATATGTATATATAACTTAGTTATTAGAAAATTTTAAGTATGTTCAGATTAACTGGGCTCTTTTAATCTACTTTTAAAATTATGAAATCTAAGTATAGAGTCGATATTTTTTTGAAAATTGAGTTCCCAAATTGAGAAAAATCATCACTACAGAAAATGTGCTAGATTTGATATGAATTACATTTTTGAAGTTTTCTACACTAGACACACATTATTTTTATAAAGAAAAACATTATTTCAAAAAATATATATAAGTTTATCTTTAGCTGCAAAAAAGAATGAAAATGTTTTTGTGTCTTTCTCAAATATTCTACTTTTCAGGAATAATTCTCTAGACCATGGAGGAAATAGCAATTTATCATCAGTAACCTAATCTAAGAAGAAAGCAGTCTATCTGGATCTACATGTGGAAGTTTGAGAGCATTTGTTAGTATTTCAAATACAATTATTCAACACATTTTGTGAGAACACATTTTCTTGAGCCATGAATAATTTGTTACTATCTTTCTAAGTTCTGGCTCTGAGTTAATGTTTTCTTATTCCTGAGGGATTTTCTAGTTAGATTTTGAAAAGATAAACTGTCTTTGGAAACTATGTATAAGCCTCATTTCCAATCAGTTCCATTCTTGTGGAGAAGTCACTTTGCCTGAAGGAAGAGAGAGATTCTAATTTCCACTGACATTTTTTTTTTTCTTTCCTTAGCGATGTAACAGTTTGTGAATTACCTTTGAGGGCTATTCTCCATCAGAAAAATTCTGAAACTAATTGAGTCTGCTAAGTTAATCAAATAATCATCTCTATCATCATCCATTTTATATTCTATACCATGGGGCAAAACCCTGAAGCTCTTCAGGGATTAGACCTAAGATATTTGTGGTTTTCTTCCTATCTATGATCCAGCTAACTCCTAAGTAATCCTCAGGGTGAAAAACATGAGTCACTATGCACTAGCAATGACTACTCATAGGTGGGTATTTTTATGTCTATTTTAAGACAATGGTATAGCCATTATGGAGAGCAGTATGGAGATTCCTCAAATTACTAGAAATAGAAATACTATATGATCCAGAAATTCCACTTCTGGGCATATAGCAAAAGGGTAGGAAATCAGTGTGTTAAAAAGATATCTATATTCCCATGTTCATTGTATCACCATTTACAGCAGCCAAGATATGGAATCAATCTTAGTGTCCATCAACAGAGGAATCAATTGAGGAAACATAGTATACATACAAGATGGAATGCTAGTCAGCTCTGAAAAATAAGGAAATCCTATTGTTTACAACAACATGGATGAACCTGGATTGTATTATATGAAGTGAAATAAGCCAGAAACAGAAAGACAAATACCCACTCATATCTGTGGAATTTGAAAACATAAAACTCTTCAAAACAGGAACAAAGAGTAATTACTGGAGGATGAGGAGATAGAAGGGATTTGGGAGATGTTGGTCAAAGTATGCAAAATTTCAGCAAAACAGGAAGAATTAGTTCAGGAGACCTATTGTACAACATGATGATTATAGTTAATAACAGTATATTAAATCATTGAAAATTGCCGGCAACAGGGTGTTAAGTGTTCTCGCTACAAAAATGATTGAATATGAGGTAATGCATATGTCACTGAGCTTTATTTAAACATTTTACAAGGTACGCACATATAAAAATGTTGTACATCAAAAAGTATACACAATTTTTACTTAGAAAATAAAAATAAATAATAAAGATGCAAAGAAGCTGAGTTTCATTAAGTATTAAGTGGCTAGTAGATGGCAGAACTAGAGTTTAACCACATCTTCCAAATCCCCAAATCCTGTTAACAGTGCTTGTTTTGAACTGCAGGGGTCCTTCCTAAATAAAATCTCATAATATTTATTGCATGTTATTCATTAGAAAATGAAGGAAACATCTGTTTCGACGTGGTGGAGGATCACATACAGCCATCTCTTCTTCTGGAAAATCTTTTAGATGAAAAAAATTACAGACACAAATGAGAATTAACACAAATTTTTCAGAGAGAGAGAGAGAGTCTCTCCAAGAGAGCAGTACATTTCTTAGTATAATGGAGACAGCTACAAACAGGGTCAGAAAGAAACACAGTACTTAAAAGAAACAAGGTTCTTTCTTTAGAACTTTGGAAAATCTCAGAACTTCAGGCATGAAAGATGTGCGTGAGATGTGAAACCACGTACAGGCGGATTGATGGAAGTCTTGGATACAAAGTCGTGAGGGTCCTTAGGTTTCTTTCTCCTGTTTAGAACTGGTTGGCAAGCTGATCCTTCACACAGTTTCCAGTCAGCTGTTGGCTTTCACGTTCTTAAATACAAACAGATAGTCAAGGATCCTGAATGTTCAAACAAAAATTTCATTATGAGAAAGACACAAGCCAACACAATAAGCAACACGGGAGAAGACTGGGGCTATAAATAGAGCCAAGGAGATCTCTAAGAAAGTATCATAAAAAGAGCAGTTGAGCCCTGCTCCCTGACGGCCTGATCTGAGCAGCTTTCCTCCATCATGCCCTTCTGCTGTGGTGGTGTTCTGATGGGTGTGGTGGTAAACACCAATCAAATCACAGCAACGCAGGAGGCTGAGGCAGGAGGATTGCAAGTTCAAGGCCAGCCTCTACGACTTAGTGAGACCCTATATCAAAATAAAAAATAAAAAGGGCTGGGGGTGCAGCTCAGTGGTAGAATGCCCTGGGTTCAATCTCCAGTATAAAAAAAATGAAATGAAAACTGGGTGCAGTGGTGCACACCTGTAATCCAACAGCTTGGGAGGCTGAGGATTGCAAGTTCAAAGCCTGCCTCAGCAAAAGTGAGGTGCTAAGCAACTCTGTGAGACCCTGTCTCTAAATAAAACACAAAATAGGGCTGAGGATGTGGCTCAGTGGTAAAGTTCAATCCCCAGTGAGCCCCCCCCCCAAATGAAATAAAAAATAAAAGGGGACAGGTTATATAGCTCAGTGGTAGAGGGTTTGCCTAGTATGCGCAAGACCTGAATTTATTCTCTAGCGTGATCAGAAGGAAAGAAAGAAGAGACTTGAGAGAGTGATTTCAGTGAGTTCAACCTTTCCTTCCACCGTCAGAGGACATGACAACAAGGTACCAGCCTTCTCCACACATTGAATCTCCCAGCACCTCTGGAGACTTTCAGCCTCCAGAACTGCAAGAAGTCAATTTCTGTGGTTAATAAATGACTCAGTCTAACATATTTTGTTACAGCAGCAAGAAGGGACTGAGACATCTTGGAACATTCCATTTCTCTGTCTTGTGGGCGGGACACATTTTCTGGCCCTACAATTCTTGGCTGACAGGTTTCGTCCTTCCTCACTTGGAACATATCAACCCTCTGCCTTCTGGGTTCCAGGGTATCTGGTGAGAAATCTGATGAGTACCTTATGAGTACCTTATGGATGAAAGTTTCCTTCCTCAAAGGCACATGGGTGTTAATAACTTGCCCTGTGGTATCTTAGGGAATAGACCACTGTGCTATAGTATCAGGACGTGAGTGAGGTGCTACCATCCTTTTGACATCAATCCTTCCAAGTTTAAGGAAAAGGAACTGAAGACCTTGAGCGTGGATATGATGAGGACTTTAAAAGTAAAGTTAATTGCAGAGTTTCAGACTCGAAAAGCCATTGAAGCAACCTATAGGTTTTAATTTCTAAAAAAAAAAAAAAAAAAAAAAAAGTAAATAACCCACTGAAGCAAAAATCTGGAGTCCTTTCTTCTTATTAAAGTAGAAAAGGTCCTAGAGGCCAAAAAGTGAGACCACCACTGTGGGTTATGCCCAGCCGTGGCCTCACGGGAGCCTTGGTGAGCTAATTCCAAACACCACCTCTAGAAGGCCCCGGATGTGGCCTGGTGTTTTTGCCCATAAGCATAAGGAATTCTTGGTTGGTGACCTGTCAGACTCACAGGTAGTTAGCTCATTTGGTGTTTTGGTTTTTTTGACTTGTGTTTTAGGGATTCTTGGTAGTGGGGCAGGGGGTTGTTTGTTTGGGGGGTTTTCTTTGTCTTTATTTCTTTCTCTCTTTTCTTTTTAGCTGGTGTCATTAGTTGGTGTGGCTACTCACAGTGTGTACAGAGTGTAGTGAGGGTGTGAGAGAGTGAGGGTATCTCAGCCAGCTCCTCTAGGAAGAGACCCTCAATAACCACTGCAAGAGTTCTGAGGCAGGTCAGAAAGGGCAGCCTGGCCCAAGTGATGCTGCCCCTCATTGCTTTAGCAGGACAGAGGTAGAGCACAACTTCCCTGTCATCATATCTGACCTGGATCCAGTAGACTATAGAACACCCAAATTTGATGGAGTTATTGAAACCATGGAAAACATCTCTCTTGTGATGGAGCATGCAAGTGGGGGACAGCTACTGTACCACATCCTGGAGGCCTGGAGAGAGTCCAGGCAGATCATGTGCTACTGCCCTGAGAAGAGCATTCTGCATGGAGATCTGAAGCCAGAGAACATTCTGGTGGATTCCAGAAGAAACATGAAATTCTGCAACTCAGGCCCCAGTGGCAGGTTCATGGCTGAGCAGAAGCTAGACAGGATCTGCAGTGCTCTCCAGTTCTGTGCCCCAGAACTTTACTGGAAGGAAGAATATAATCATCCCGAGGTTAAAGTCTAGAGCCTGGGTGTTGTTGATCACCACCTTTTTGCAGTTGAAGGTGTAGAACCCGCATGAAAGTTGCAACCTTCCGTCTCATGTGTGGGTTGAAATGCAAAGCATCATCAATCCATCACTGACCATGCACCCTAGGCAGAGGCCAAAGGTAGACCAAATCACAGAGCAGAGCCAGAGTGAGGAATATATACCAACTCATTCTAGCAAGCCAGCCACTCCCCAACCACCTGGATCCCATAATAATGACGATCGTGTTTGACATGGATTACAACTCATACCTTACCTGAGAATCTTTGGTAAACAGAAAATTCATTGCAACAGTGGCTATGTATATCAGATGCTTGAGCAACAGACAATCCATGGGGCAGGCCCACTCCCTGAAGATCCTTCTACCTTCCCTCTCTCTCCAAAGAGTGCCAGCTGCCCCTCATACTTTCCCCCTATTGCTCTTATTGCTCTACAGTCAGGACAAAAAGGTGGCAGAAGAGCCCGCCTGCCTATCATTCCCCTCTGCAACCTGCATGCAAGGACCCCTACATCCGGAATAGCCCCCCAGCATGTCCCTGCGCCACCCTCAGGTTCTGGATAAGCAACAGTCAGTGGGAGGCAGAGAGTAGCAAGTCCTCCCAGGCACATCATGAGAAGAAACCTCCTTCTCCATCAGCCAGCCCCCCGTGGGACCACAGTCTGTTCCCATGGCAACCACGAGGGCTAGAAGGGGGTGTCTAGGTCCTGGGTTTTACGAATATGTTGCTGCATGACATGTCGCTGGACATTGGCCTAAAAGACAGACCATGAATTCAGAAACAAAGTGGCTTCAATGAAAGTGGTCAGATGAAACACAGACAAAACCAACAAATAGCCAGAGGACCCTGAGCTTCATGGGCCCCGACATCATAGCGCAAGGATAGTCCAGGGGTGGACTCCAACAGTTGCAGTCGCGAAGTGTACAAACTGCTATCGGCTTCTCCACATGGATTCTCATCACTACAGTGCCTGGAGCGTCACAGAGACCAGTGGACCCCTCCACCTTCACCTGGGAGAGACATCAGAGAGCATCTTTTCCTGGGATACTTCCCTCTACCCTGTTTTACCCTGTCCTTTCCCCCCATGTTTCTGAGATAGCATAGATGATTCTTAACAAATTTCTGTTTCACACCAAAAAAAAGGGTGGGGGGAGTCAAAAATAAAAAATAAAAGGATAAGAAATTTGGGAAGGTCAATTTGGGAGATACAACTTTCAACAGCAGAGGAAAAGAAATGACAAAAGAATATTTCCCATTTCCCAAAACTGAAGTACTTAGCTTACCAGACAGAAAAGGCTTTCCTTGTGTCCATCTCAATTAATGAAAAAAGAAAACACACCAAGAGAGATATTAGTGAATTTTAGTTCACAAAATGAACTCAATTTAGTGAACGACTTTGGGGATACCATAGATGATGAAATGATAATAAATGCTTGTGGTAGGAGGTACTTCACATGCAAAGAAATGGGAATAAAAGTGGTGCTAGATTTCTCAAACCCACATTGGATGCTATAATGCTATAAGCGGTACTGTCATAATTTTGGAGGCGGCTGATCCCCAACATGGAATTTCATACCCATAGAAACTATGAATTAGTTTCCTAGGGCTGCCATAGCATATCACCACAAATTGGGTAGTTTAAAACAACAGAAATGTATTCCATCACAGTTACGGAGCCAGAAATGAAAATCAAGGTATCAGCAGGGTTGATTTCCTTTCAGAGACTGTGAGGAGAACCCGTTATGTGTTTCTCTCCTGACTTCTGGTGGTTGTCAGCAGAGCTGGGTGTGCCTGGCTTATAGATTGACCAATCAATCCCTGCTTCTGTCTCCATGTGGCCTGCCTGCCTTTGTGTTTCTGGGTCTCCACATGGCCTTCTTCTAAGAATACCAGTCATGGGATATAAGAGCCACCCTAATTCAGTACAGCCTTATATTAACTTCATCTGGGAAGCATTACATGTCAGAATGAAACTTAATAAAAAATTATTTTAACTCCAAGGGTGAGTGATGAAACAAGAGACTTACGTGGCAACATTGAAAAATATCTTCAGGTGCTCGGGAAGAGTCTTTTACCTTGGCAGTTGTCTCCACGGGCAAAAACCACCAAGAGAGTTACAGTCCTCCTGGGTTTGGGAGAGGCTGAATCCGCCTGCCGGTTGCTAAAAAGAACATGCACAAGAAATGCCGTGGATCCTGACCCACCTTGAAGTCAACCAGGTGACGTGCAATAAGTGTGAACCTGAAGGTTTCTGAGATCACATCCCATAGGAGAACCCGAGAACTCTTTCTGATGGATGTGTTTAAGTGGAAGCTGTCACTGAAATCTGCTACTTAAACAATGTCAGAAATGTCACAGGGACAGCAAGTCTACTATACCAGGTTTTAAAAAGTCACAATCTGCTCTCTCCAAAGTTCTGTACGACTCTGGTCCTTGGCCCACCATGAAGGTTATCAATCACCAGTTTCCTAAACAGAGCCATTAGGGATGGTTCCCAGCTTCTGTTGAGGAGCTGCCGTGAGCCAATGCTGTATAAAGCACTTCCCGTGTGCCAAATCTCACAAAACTATTTGCACAGATGAGACAAACAAAGGCTCCAATAAGTTAGGCCACAAGTTCAGCATCAGATGGCCAGCAAATCTCACTCATTCCATGATTCCAAAGAGCACCTTGTATACATTTTTTAAGTCTACAGACAGGGCATCAGATTACAGGAAAAGGCCATTAGCATAGAAGCTGCAAAGTGCATTCCATTTATCACTGCAAATGTGTTCACTGGACAGAAATCCTGCTGATCTGGCAGAAGGACTCTCATGCAGGCACGGCAGGCACAAGAAAACAGCAACACCACCCGAGAGGTGTGATGGAACGCCTGCAATATTACCGTGTCGCAGTCATGGAGGACCAGGGAACAAACACCCTGCAGGTGGGTGGGTGGGTGGTTACAGGAAAAGAATGGCTAATTTTATGTAAAGACCAATTCTTAAGACAAAGTCAATGATTGAAGAGTTTCAGAAAGTAGTTGCAAACACCAAAGTAGCAAATTCTTAATCTCAGTGTTAATAAACTGAAGGAATTTTTTTAAAGGATGATTATCTTGGTAACCTCACTTAACCGATAATAATAATGATGAAGAAGTAGATCATAAGAGCGAGCGTTATTTGAGATTCTCCCACATTAGACATTATCTCACTTAGTGCAATGAACTGTGTCACATTGTTATCCCTAGGAGTAAAATCAGGCCCAGGGAAATGGTAATTCCCTCAAGGTGGCACAACTAATTAGGGGTAGAGCTAAGACAAGGATGTCAGTCCCTGATGCCTAACCCTGGCATTTTTCTATAGACCATATGGATAATTTCTCTTTCTATGATAGTACACATAGAGCAAAGAGTCTTTAGAAGAACCAGGCAAACCAAGATCTCAATCCCCCTCACATTGGATTGTGTGACCTCCCCTTTTTGAGTCCAGGATCCATTATTTATGAACTAGAGATGATGACATCTTACTTTAGCTTTGCTGTCAATTTTCCATGAAATAATGTATACAGAGTACTTATTGCAGCATCTGATACATAGAAAGAACTAAGACAATGTGGGTTCTGTTTATTTTTATTCTTCCTCTTGCCTGAGTTATGAAAGTGGTGTCTAGTTCATCTCTGTAGAATCTGTCCTTTTGTATTGATCTTGCAGATGCATTAACTACATATTTGCACATGAGATGAAGTATTTGCAAAGAAGAATACAAAGAAATAATTTTAATGAACTTAAGAAATAATAGCATGCCTCCTTTACCTATATTATATATAACTATTTAATATAGTTAAAATATATCCAGCTGGTATTTAGCTGAACTTTAGAATCATGTGGAACATTGAGAAATGCCCATTGTCCAGACTGCACCTATACAAATTTGATCAGGATCCTTGGAAGTGAGGTTCAGGTAGCAGTAGTTTGTGATTTCGGTGAGCATTCAAATGAGACAGCCATTGAATGATATGAGAAAAGTGGTTCTCAGTGTGTGGGCCAGGGACCAGCAGCACTGACATCCCCTGTGAATTTGTTAGAAATGCAGATTCTCAGGCCTCACCAAGCTTTACTGAATCTGATTCTCTGTGCTTTAATAAGCCTTCTAGGGGATTCTGATGGAAACTTGAGTTTGAGGATCACAGGCCAACAATCCCTATCTCTTCTTCTCCCTTATATTTTATTCCAACCTATAGAAGATCACATCCTACTAATTTTACCTTTTAAATATTTCCCTTAAGTTTCCAATCATCTCCATCCCAGGCACCATTATGTATTCTTACCTGGATAACTGATTGCCCTGTGACTAATTCTTAGCCCCTACAATTCTCTCTTCCTCTATCAGCCACTGCAAACCAAAAAAAACTCTGTATCCCTTTTCTGTCCTCAGGGTACCCCAGTGCCTCCGGAGTAAAATCTAAATTCTCAGCACCGTGCACAAGGCCCTCTCTGACTGAATTGTGCTTACCCCTCTATCCTCTTTTCCATCCCTCCTTAATGCAGAGTTAGCATACAGAATGCACACAGTCACCTCCTCCTTATGAAAACAATGGGATTTGTGGTTTAAACAAAACCTGCTTTAAGGACCAGCAGCCAAGCCAGCAGCCTGCCTAGGTACCACCTGGCTGGATTGGGTTACTTGCCCACATATGAAATAAAACAAATGATCTAAAAAGGAAAACTGAATTGAATGCACTTTGGCCAAAACCGGGGAGAAGCAGCTAATCTGTCTCTTCTGGTCCTATAGAAGCTGTTGCACTGTCTTTATAAACAAAAGTGAGAAGATACACACATGTAGATTTAACTAGGTTGTGCTAGCCAGAGAACATGTCACAACTCCTCTTTCCTTGGTGGCCCCCTGGGACAGGTGGTACCTTCTCAGTTTCCATTCTTAGCATAAATAAGTTCAGAGAGAGAGAGAGAGAGAGAGAGAGAGAGAGAAACTTTCACCATCAAGTTAGGGGGAAAACAACTTGGGGGGTTTTCTTTCTTTCTTTTTTAGTTCCTATCTTGCAAAGTTGTATCTAATCATTTTCATTTAGATCTTTAGATCAAAGGACTTCTCCTTAATCTAAAAACCTTCTCCATATTCTGTCTGAACTAAAGAGTCCTTCTCTGTACTCCCTCCCATATGCAAGCTGCTACCTTTGCCTTAGCACCACTACATTAAATTGATCTCTTCTTGGGTCTGTCTTTCCATTAAACCATCAGCTTAAAGGCATGTGCCATTTTTAATGATCTTTAAATTCCCTGCCTCTGGCACAATGAATGTTACATGGCAGATGTAGATGCTCAATATACCATGCTGCACTGAACTGAAAACTACTAAATGCATCTATTCATTCACAGAGAGCTTCAAGCAAACGAATTCTAGATCAGCACTTCTCAAACTTAGATGTACACATGAATTACTTTTAGATCTTTTTAAAATGCAGTGTCTGATCAAGGAGACTTGGAGTCCAAATATTTTGCATTTCTAACAAACTCCCAGGTGATGCTATACTGCTGGTTCACTTAGTTACACTTTGGGCAGCCAGTATTGTGACCATCCAAAGCCATGAAAACACAGGGTACTTTCTATCATGCAAGAAAAGCCCCCCCTTTTTGAATTTGCAGAAGTATTTGTGACTGGGAGGAAAAAGATGATTTATGCTGTTTACTAATATATCCATCATCTTTGAGTCTTACCCACAAATAGTCCATTTGTGAGCCCATTCTGCAGAGCAGTTATCCCCATTTGTGTTAGTCAGCTTTCAACTGATGTTAAAAATACCTGTGATAAATCAACTTAAAAACAGGAAAGGTTTATTTTCACTCACGGTTTGGGGGGTGTCAGTCCTTTATTGGTTAGCTCCATTTCTTTTGGGCCTGTGGTGGGGCAATGTATCATGGTAGGAATACATGGAACTTCTCAGAGGGCACTGTTCACCTCATGGCAATTGGGAGTCAAGGAGAGAAAGTCCACCATCCCAATATTCCCTTTAAGGGTGTACTCCCAATGACCTAACTTCCTTCCACTATGTCCCACCTCCTAAAGCTTCCTCCATCTTCTGTAGTGCCATGAACTGAGAACCAAGCCTTTAATACATGGGTCTCAGATTCATGGTGATATATTCTTACATGCACAAAGCAAAATTTGTTCAGTTTCACAAAAATTTTACTTTTTATGGGTAAGTATAATCCACCAACTAACAACAACAAAAAAACTAATAGAAAGAAGACCAGCAGAATAAAGGAAGGGGACCAAAGGGAGGGAGGAGAAGAGGGAAATGAGAAGTACTGGGGAATGAACTGGAGCAAACTAAGTTAGGTGCATGTATGAACATGTCACAGTGAACCCCACAATTATTTATAATTATAATGTCCTGATTTAAAAAAAATACATGAGCCTTGGGAAACATGTAAGATCCCAACAATAGCACCATCATAGGAGATGAGAATTTTCTCATTGGCAGCCTTTCTGTGAAGGACAACTACTAGTCCTGCCAAAGGACTTTATTTCAACATAGAATCCAAATTCCTTTTGGGAAGCAGAAGCCGGGGAGAAGAAGAGAAGAAGGCCAACAGGACATTATCCAGTCTCAGCAAGACAGGGCTGATTCATTCATCCCTTCTGGCATGAAGAAAAATAGCTATTAAGCCTCTATTAAGTTCCTAGTGTTCTACAAGGTGCTAGGACTATCAAAGTGGATCGTTGAGAAAAGAAATTTCGACAAAAGAAAATGTCAGACTCCCTCCAGGGCAAGGAGATCTCGGATACTCTCAGAGTAGGAGAGATGTTCTAAAAGTGGAGACAGATCACTCTGGAGAGATGGAAAGAGGTTTCGATTTAGGGAAAACAGTAGGGGCTGCCCAAACTTCTAAAAATGACTATTCAACTTTTCACCCCCACCGTCTGCACTTAGATAAAAGATTTATGAATCATATTTAAAATGTCAAATGAAGTTTTCCAGAGATATCACAGGATTCTTAGTCATCTGTAATTCTGACCAGCTGTTCTAGCGCATTGTCTCATGTCACATAAGGTTGCAGTGGCTCAACTATGGGTCATGGGTCATTTCTGCATAAAATCTCTGGGAAAGCAGGTGCTCAATGCATGCACCATTGGTCCTTTTTAAGGGCTGCAACTGTGCTCATGGATCACCCCATATTCATATAGGTTGGATGTTGTAAAATGGCTCAAGATTTTTTTTTTAGTCTACTCTTTTTTAAACTTGTTTTACTTGCTATGGCCTCAGATTCCTAATGTGGTTACACTGGCCACCATACAAACCCTGCTCACACCCTGCCCATTTCCCCACTCACCAGAGCACAGACTCATGCCAGTTCCTTACCTCACCACCCAATCAAACTATATTTATCCTTCCTGACCAAATGTTCCTTCATTCATCAATTATTTATTGGATTCCTTATAAGTGCCAGACACTGTCCTGGGTTTTAGGGGTACAGTGTTGAGCAAGGCAGAGAGGCTCACTTCAGTGCCTCTTAGGGACATTGACAAGTGAATGGGCCATTGTAACCTGCTCTGGTGAGGGGTCCGAAGGAGCGACCCAGGTACTAAGAGAATAGACAGCAGTGTGGACTTATTTGCCCAGATTTACTTATGGAAGATGTTCCAGGTTGTTGAGAGCCACAGCCAAAGGGGCCCCAGCAAACTTCCAGCTGATTGGCTCACAGCGGGCCCCAGCAAACTTCCAGCTGCCAGCTGATTGGCTTCTCTGTGGTGATGCTCATTGGGCTGTTTCCCCGCCCTTTCAGACCATGGAGTTGCTCATTGGGGGACTCTTTTGGCTCCGCCCATGTGACCCAGCCAATTGGCCTCAAGAGCGGGAGGAGTAGGAGGTGAGAGGCTCACTGGAAGCCAGTGGTGGCAGTTGGGCTCTGAGGGAATTCCTGAAGAGCTCTTGTGGTGCAGTGTGTGTTCTAAAGATAAAGTTCGTTTCTGTTTGACAAGTGGCTCGAGAATTGTGCCCAGCCAGACTGCGGCACCAGGTGAAAGCCAGCCCAGCAGAAAGAATAGGAGAACAGGAAGAAGTTCCTTGCAGTGGGAAGAGTTGAGGCTGGAAAGGTTGAGAAACGTTAGATTGAAAATGGCCCTTTAGAAACTCCTTCTAGGACACTGTTATCATAAAGGAGCCCAAAGGAAAGCATAATTATTATTATCTTTCAGCAGGAAACTGGCATGATCCCATTTATTCCTTGAAGTCTCCAATTATCTAAATCTTATGTGATTTTTCCTTTTCTGAATTCCAGAGCAATTACTGGCTCTCTTAGCAGCCTTACTCAGAATTTGTGCACTGCAATATTTTATCATCCTATGATCATCCTCTGCTGTTGGTTCTTGATTTTTTTTCAGGGCCCACAGAACTTATGAAGTTATTATATTTCTGGCTTGAATGGCCAAAGTACATAATACACTTATTTAAAATTTCCTTATAGTTACAACATAATTGCTCCTCCAGAAAAACAATATCACTTAATATCATCGCTGTTACTTCCTATATGCATCAAATTTTGCTGTGCCCTACATATCTTCAAACAACTTAGACATAAAATTTATATCAAAAGTGAATGCATTCTAAGAGTGACATAAACTAATTTTATACACCGATCAAGATTAGGTGGCCTGTCAGTGAAGAGGACAAGTTTTCACCATTATTTTGGAATGGTACTAACTCTAGTGACCTTGACTTACAGCATACTCCTCCAGGGCAAGGAGATTTATCTATTTTTAAAAGTCCCTCCCAATTCCCTAACATGATCTTAGATATAGCATGAGGATTTACTTGAATTTTGGATGTATTTTTTTCATGACTAATTTTTCTTTCAAATGATGAAATATCAGGCATTCAAAAATGTTCGAAGAATAATATAAGAAATGCACATTTTTCCATTGCCCAGTTTAAGAACTAAGGCAATCACAATGACAGCTGGACTCCCATTTTACCTCTCCCTGCTGAAAGATAACCACTCTCTGGAGATTGATGTCTGTCATCTCCATATGTGTCTCTTTGCTTTTCCTGGGGTTGTCAGTAGTCATAAACAATAAGTGGTATTTTTTTCACCAGGTTTAAAAATGCCACTCTTCCTGGTTCAACATCATCTTTGAGATCTGTCCATGTTTACAGCTGCTGTTCCAGATGCAGCTCAGTTTAACCTCTGTATCATATTCCCTTATATGAAAATGCTATGTTAGGATATTTAGGTTGGTTTCAACTCGTCCCTAAAACCTGCAATGCTGCAATAAACATGATTGTATTTGTTTCCGAGTGTCCATGAGTGAGGAGCTTCTCACACAGTTACATAGATCTAGAAGCGAGAGACTGCTAGGTCATAGGATATCTAACTAGGTATTGTTAAAATGCTGTCCAAAGTTGCAACAGTTATGCTCCCCTCAGCAGTGGGATGTCCTGTAGTTTTCTATTATTGATAGCCCATATTATTTTCTGATTTAGGGATCTGAGGTATTCATCATGCATACATTGATACCTATTTACACACATATCAGGATGCTTGGGAGAAAATAAAACTATTAAATGAGTAGAACTTTCCATACAGCAATAAATGGTACTTTTAAAAATCTGACAATCTAGAATTAATTGATTGGGTTATTTTTAAATTATGTAAACAAATTAAGAAAAATTATGTGGAAAACACAGTGATCTTATTTTTCATATAATATATGCTCACTGGCTTTGTTATTACTTGTTGCCTTGGCCAAATGGAATGATTTTTAAGACTAATTCACTATGGGTTTATTTTACATTGTATGTGTATTTCCAAATATATTTCTGTGTTTGCACTCTCATGGGTCTGATTTAATACTAATGGGTCCATAGTTAAATAAAACAAAATGAACAAAACAAGTTTGTGAGTCAGACTTGGTTTTATTTGAAAAATTGTCTCCTTCTACATTGTCATTTTTAAGACCAGCTCTGGTCATATTTAGTATTCATGCATTTCCAAGTTTTTATTTTTTTCATCAAAAAAACCATTACACACCAAACAAAACCTGCTAAAACAAACAAAAAAACTGATCACAACACAAAATAGCAATTCATGGGATTATCCTCGTCTCAATTTTTATTTCTCATGAATTCCATTCCTTTTTAAAATGTCCTAGTAAAAGAGAAAGCATTGTCCACGCTGGTAGCAGTGTGAAAATGGATTTTACAGGCAACCAGTGCTAGAAGCAATTTGGGGCCATATGGGAACATGAGACAGGGGCATGGGATTCCATTTCTTAGATGGGTGAAAGATGTTCCTAGGACATTCTAAATTCTTTTTACTTCAGAATTCAATTTGAGATTTAGATATGATAAAAAGTATTGCAAAAATCTTCTTTAGACAACTACATCATCAAAATGGATCAAACCTAATGAAAAGAGCAAAGCTGTCAAAGAAAAGATTCAGTTAACTCTTTTGGGTTCAGTTTTCCCAATTCTCAGGAGAAATGACATCAATCCTAGTTTCTCAGGTCTGGTCACTGATGTCTTTATTCAGAAAACTCTTAAAACAAGAACAAAATTTAGCACAGTCATTTTTATACAGTCATTTTCAGGAAAATTCCTGACACCACTTCTAATGGATTATTCATATTCTCTGGTTAGAACCACAGGGGATTACACACGCCCAAAGGGCTGTCTTCTTGTCTGCTATAATCATTTTGTGTCCTCGCCATCTGAAAAAAACAGAAAAATATACACTGCTCTTAATATTACTGTATTTATTTAAAATGTTCTCTGTAGAGCCCACTCCTCCTATATAAGCCATATATGAAACAAACACAAGTAGTTTTGCCATTTTCAATAGTTAAAAGTCTGATGTGATAATAGACATAAACGAGCAATATATAAAAACAGAACTGGAGGTACACTCCATGGGGAGGCCATGGTACATTCATGATTGGAAATGTCCTACCCAGCAAATTTAGCATCTGGCATCATCAGACAGGCTTTTGAAGAAATGTGAGATGCAGACAATGTCAGGGTTCAGCTAGGAATCCCTCCGACCTTTTCATAGCATTCGCTATGGGACAGCATCTCTTCCCCATCAACTTTCGCCCCTCTCTTCCCTCCTCTCCCAGCCACTACCACTTCCAGCATCAGCACCAGCTACTCTTCAGAGGACTGCTGTTGAGCTGCCAGAGCTGATCCAACTACACATGCCTTGAGTGCCTGGGGTTTACAACCCTCCTGGAATTTGTGTCCCTCCCTATGGCAGCTTTTCACCAATTAGTCATCTGGGAGGGAGTAAGAAAACCCAATTTCCTTGCCTCATCAGGACATCACTGCAGCCTACCGCAGACACCTGAGTTCCCTCGAAGGACCAGGCTTTAGCTGCCCTCTATGGGACTTTGCTGAGATGACACCCTTGTTGGGCTTCTGCTCCTGCCCTTCTTGCTTCTTGCAATGCCCTCACTGGCTCTTCTGCCATCTCCTCAACAGATCACATGCACACAGAGTCTCAGCTCAGGGTGGGCTTCAGGGGAAGCTAGCCTAAGAATCTTAGAGAGGTTCCAGCCATTTTTACTTATGTACCCACCACAAAGGAGGAAAAATGTACTTCTTGGCCTTGCACATTTTAAAGTTAACATCTGATTATTTTTCATAACAAGTTTAAGCAGCTGAAAATGTGTAACTTTGTGATGTATTTGTAAAAACTGACATAAAAACAAAACTTCCACATCTCTCTTTTAACTGATTCAATGAAATCTAAATTCACAGTGATTTGATATCACCATTATCCATTAAAATATATGCAAACATGCCAAGTTTAAAAGGCAGATATATTATAGTGCTCATTTCTCTCCTTAAACTTATATTTCCGTTTAACTTCCTCCATCGAATTTCATTCTAACTGTAAAGTATGCATATGCTTTAAAATCTTACTGTTTACATGATCATAATTCTCTGCGAGGAGAAATATATACATATACATGTAAATATTTGTGTATTTCAAAAACTTTCCTATGACTATAAGCTTCTATGTGTTAAAGATTTAATCTAGCTGGATTTATGATTATGATTTATTACAATAGCACAAATATTAAAATTTTGGTAATTTGATCAAGGCAGAAAGTAAACATTTTTATTGGACATGTTTTATGAATTAGATGGATAGGTTCTCACTATTATTTTTACTCTTGGTGTGACAACTCCCACCCCATCTCCAATGCTTCCCTGGATGGAGGAGGGTGGTTATATCCAAGCCAAAGCACTACAATCAGATCCAGGAGATGTACCATGGTTTGTGTGTGGAGTTGGGAGCATCTATAAAAGGACATAAGGTCCTCCATGATTCCTCAGACACAAATGTGAGACACAAATGTTTACTCTCGGGTAGAGCACCCTTTAAGTCTGGCTTTTATGATCTCTGTATATCCCCCAGTGGGTGCTGGTATAGATACTCTGGTATGAAAAACACTGCCCTCACCCATACTCCTCACTATGGAGTAGGAAGTTGAGGACTAGAGCAATCAGGTGACTTTTAGAGACCACAAAGCTAGTAAGTGACAGACCAAAACGAGCACCTGGTTCTCCCCATTCCAAGTCTGTTTTCTTCACCATGGCCATCAGCTCTAATGTCATTTACCATCATCACTATTACCACTGTCATCATCATTTGAAATAATAACTAACATTTATGAAGCTTTTACTCTAGGCCGAGTGCTGTTTGAAACACTTTACATCCATTTACTGCTTTCATTAGCCTATGGCATAAGGTCTATTATTATCCCCATGAGGGATGAGAAAACAAAGGCTCAGAGAGTCAAAGTGATATACCCAAGATCCCATAATCAGTAATTGTGGAAAAAGGATTCAAATCTATGTCTGGCCCCAGGATTCATTCTATCAATTGTTTCCCAAAGTGGTGGCTGCAAACACTAGGCCCATGTGATACTCCCTAATAAAGATCCTGAAGTTAAATTGGTTTAACTATAGCTACTCTCTCAGAATCACCATAACCATCTACCCATTAAAAGCAATGAAAAGTCCTGCAAAAAGGACACATACTTATCAGTGATGTCAGAAACATGATTCCCACCCCAATACCTATTAATATCCAGTGAAAGGACTCCAATTTAAAAAGGCTGATTTGGGTTCAATATCTATAACACAAAGTCAGTGGTTCTCAAACTCTAATCAGCACCAGAGTCACCTGGAGGGTCCCATCTCCAGAGTCTCTGATTCAGTAGGTCTGGAATAGGAATCCAGAATCTGCATTTCTAATGAGCTCCAAGATGATACTGATGTTGCTAGTCTAACGATCTCACTGGAGAAACACTGCACTTGATGATTGGAAAATAAAGACTAAGAAACAAGCCCTGGATTGGCAGAAGAAGGAAAAGAGACATAGTTATGCTTTAACAATATACAATAAAGTCTTGCAAATGCACACAGAAAATCTGTCCATTATGCAAATGTATAAAATGAAAACATCAGCAACGAGGGTAGGTAAAAAGAAAAGACCACTCTTCTTTGGGAAAACAAAATATGAGCAAAGTCATACAAAGCCTGATAATTTTGCACAATGAATTTTTATCTTTGGTTGTCAATATATTATCAGACTTTGATAACTCATACAGGGACAATACCAGATTATTATCTATAGTAGGCACCATGTGTATTTTGAGCTTTCTATGTATCATCTCCAACTTTCTGTAACTGAGAGATACGTTTTCCTTGCCATGGGCTGACTTGATGAAATTACATTGTATAAGCATAACTATAGAGTATGAATCATTATGACAAACAGCATTGATTAGGCACTATGGACATCCTTAAGTAAGACACTTTAAATATCCGTGGCTTTTCCATTTCCTTATCTGTAAGAAGTCAGTGATTTCCAAAGTCACTCCAATTTTCAAATTCTAAGCCTCCATGAGTCCAAGAAAAATTTAAAAAACCACAATTGATATTTTTCAAAGAGCCATTGGCTTCACATAGCTGGCCTAGCCAAATGTCACCAAACCAAGCTATTAGCCACATAGCTCTGAGGAAAAGGATTGAAGACACCATCTATTTATAGATATATGTACGTAATTACCATAGAAAAATATTTTAAAAACTTTTGGAGGAAAGAAATTATTTACAATGATAGTAAGAATGGTATTGACCATGCTCGCTTAATGATAATATTTTTTATTTTACCAACCTTATCATTTTCAGCAACAACTCCTTGAGATATCCAATTGGACCAATTCAACCAGAATTTATAGCAGTTTTGTACCAAACTTGATTGTACATTGAAATCACCTGGAATGCTTCTAATGATTCCTAATGCCTCCCCCACCCCAGAAAATGTAATTTAATTGATGTGGGGCATGGGCTGGACTTTAAACTTTTCAAAAAATAACCAGGTAGCCAGGCATAGTGATGCACACCTGTAATCCCAGTTGTTGGGAGGTTGAGACAGGACGATCATGAGTTCAAAGTCAGCTTCAGCAAAAGTGAGATGCTAAGCAATTCAGTGAGACCCAGTCTCTAAATAAAATACAAAATAAGGCTGGGGATGTAGCTCAATGGTCAAGTGCCCCTGAGTTCAAACCTTAGTACCCCCACCCCCCAAAAAATAACCAACTGATGCTAAAAGTAACAAATCTGGGAACCACTGGATTTATAGAACTCTTTTCTGTGATTACCTTGTTAATTTTATCTCTGCTGTGGACTGAATCATGCCCTGCCTCATTCATATTTTGAAGCCCTAACAGGCCATTCGGCAATACTGAAGACAGAGCCTTTAAGGAGGTAATTAAGGTTAAATCCAGAAGAGTGGAGCCCAGATCTTATAGAACTGGTGACCTTATTAGAAGAGGAAAGGACACCTGGGTTCTCCTCCACTACGTGAGGACAGTAAGGAGGTGGCTGTCTGTAAGCCAGAAAGAGAGCCCTCATCAAGAGCCATACAGGCAGCTGAGAAGCAAGAGTGCATGCCTGTAATCCCAAGGACTTGGGAGGCTGAGGCAGGAGGATCGCAAGTTCAAAGCCAGCCTCAGCAATTTAGCAGGGCCCTGTCTCAAAATAAAAGATAAAAGGGATTAGAGATGTGGCTCAGTGATCAAGTTCCCCTGGATTCAATCTGTAGTACAGATAACAAAAAGCCATATAGGCTAGCACTTTAATTTTGGACTTCCAGTCCCCCAAATCAGGAGAAAATAGATTAGTCTTGTTTAAGCCACATAGGGTATGGCATGTGTTATGGCAGCCTGAGCAGAATAAGACATCCCCTCTTCTGCCCACCCCTTCTGTATCTGATCTACCCACAATGCCTTCCTCCAGACACTGGGAAAGCATACTGCATCAGAAGGGATGGAGCTGGTGTCATGCCCCAGCAAGGCACTAAGCCTCTTTGAGCCTCCGTTTCTCCACCTGCATAATAGGAATAATAACTCCTGTCTCCCATACAGGGTTTTGGAGAGAATTCAGTGAGATCATAGGTACAGAATTATCTTATGAATAGTATTGTCCTTTACATGGGCAAACTGTGCCTGGAACTACTTTCTTGTACTCAGTCAGCCTCCCTTCCCATCAGTTACTGTTATGGTTTAGATGTGTGGTGTCCCCAGAAGCTCCTGTGTGAGACAATGCAGGACTGTTCAGAGGTGAAATGATTTGATTATGGGAAGTATACCCTCATCAGTGTGTTATCCACTCATATGGATTACCTGAGTGGTAACTATAAGCAGGTAGGGTGTGGCTAGAGGAGGTAGGTATATTTTGTCCCTGGTGGTGGAGCATGTGTGCCCAGGCGCTCTCTCTCTCTCTCTCTCTCTCTCTCTCTCTCTCTCTCTCTCTCTCTCTCTCTCTCTCTCTATCTCTCTCTCTTTCTCTCTGCCTGGTGTCACACTCTTCCACCATGATGTTTTGCTTCACCTCAGGCCCACAGCTATGAAGTCAGCTGTCTATGGATGGAGACTCTGAAACTACGTGCCAAATAAACTCCTCTAATTGCTCTTGCCAGGCGTTTTGGTCACAGCGACACAAAGCTGACTAATACATTCTCTTAACTTCTCCTTTGTGCCTCTTTTTGTGCTTTGCCTGCCCAGCACGTCTCCACCCGCCCACTCAGCAATTGTTTGAGCTCCGTTCAAATTCCCAGATCGTCACACCCTATTTCTCCCTTGGAACAGGTCTATGGGCAACAAATTCTGCGCATTTTCCTTCATCTGAGAATGTCTTGAATTTCAGAATGTGAACACTGTCTCACTCTCATTCCAGAGGGATATTTTCACAGGATACAGAATTCTGTGTTGATAGCTCTTCTCCTTTAGCACTTTAAAGAAAACAAAAGTTGTTCCAGAGACTGTGAGGTTTCTATGGTTATTTGAACAGTTGTTTCCTCATATTACAATTATGAACATATAGTTTTTCTCCAGCTGCTTCAAGATTTTTCTTTATAATTTTTGTCTCAGATTATGATGCGCCTGAGTCAGATTCTCATTGAGCTTTTAAAACATGTAAATTTATATCTTTTGCCAATTTGAAATATTTTGGGTCATTATGTCTTCAAATTTTTTTTTCTCTGCATGAATCTCTTTCTACTATCTTCCAGGAATTGCAGTGATATTTTGATAATTGCAATTGATATTTTGATACTGTTTTTCAAGTCTCCAAGGTTCTTTTCATTTTTCTCCGTCTCTTTCCTCTCTTCAGTTTGTATAGTTAACCTCTCTTCAAGTTCACTGACTCTTTTCTCTGTCATCTTCGCTCTGCTATTGAGCCCACCCAAAGAATTTTTAAAATTTCAGCTGTTACGTTTTATAGTACTACAGTCTCCTTTTGGTTGTTTTGGGCAGTCTCTATTTCTCTGCTCAAATATCTCTTGTTTCTATTCACTTCCAGGTGTTTTTCTTTACCTCATGGAGCATAGTTCTAACAGCTCTTTTAATGTCTGTAATTGCAACACCCGAGTCAACTTGAGGTTGGCATTTTGTTGATTATCTTTTCCTTCGGGAATTATTCACACTCCTGGTTCTTTGTAAATTGCATAATTCTGGATTGCATCTTGACCATTTTGAAAATTATGTTGTATAATTTCCAAGCCCTATTACGGTCTCTGTGGGAATTTAATACTATTTGCTGGGTTTAGCAGGAAATCAACCCCAACAGGGATTCAGAATGTCAGTACTGGGCACTGCCTTCTGTGGGTAATGGTTCCAATCTCAATTTTCACTTCAAAGCTCTCCCGTCCACACGAGCTTTCGGAAGAACTTGGGACCCACACAGGACAGGACGCAATTATAAAGCGAGGACCCCCTGCTCCCACTCTCTCCTCTGTCAGGTTACTCATAAGTGTTGGCCACAAGGTCCCTCTTCCCAGTTTCTCTGGCCAGGAAGACAGAATTCCTCTTTAACTTAGTCAGCTAGCTTTCCAATTAGCTCCCGCCTGCCTGCCTTCTGAGCAAATGAGAGAAAAAGGGAGGAAATGAGGTTTCTTCTACTATCTTTAACACATAGGGGCTCCTCTCCTAGTTTCTCTTGGCACAAAGCTGGGTAACTATTCGTTTTAGCCACCTGCCCTACTGTTGCCACACAGCCCTGGTACTTGGGGCTGCCCTCCGTATACAGTCACAAAAGAACAGAAAAAAATGGTAAAATTATGCCTCTTCATAGTATACCTCCTTTTATTCTTTTGTTCAGAGTTCTCAGGTCGTTGCCTTTTGTATTTCATCAAAATTTTTTAGTTATCATCAGTAGGAAAGAGAGAGACTATGTACTCACTCCATGTTGGAGCTAAAAAGGACTCATTCCACCCAGAACCAGATATTTCATTGTATATATATTTGTTATGGTTTAGGGTCTGGCAGTTCCCCCCAAAAGCCATATGTTTGGTAATGCAGCAATGTTCAGAGGTAAACATTGGATCGTGAGGGTTCTAACCTCATCAGTGGATTAATCCATTTGGTGAATTAATTATTTGAGTGAGCAACCGGGTGTAACTATAGATAGGCATGGCTGGAGGAAGTAGGTCACTAGGGGGTGGCCGTTAGGACTCTATCTGTCCCTTGTCCCTTCCTGCTCTCTTTCTCTCGGCTGCCATGAGCTGAGCACCTTTCCTCAGCCACATGCTCCTCTCCTTCTCACTTCAGACCCAAAGCAGCAGACTTGGCTGACCAGGGGCTGAGACCTCTGAAACCAGAAGCCAAAATGAATCTTTCCTCCTTTAAGTTATTCTCAGATATTTCAGCCACAAGTGACAAAAAGCTGACAAACACCACCTTTAATTTTCATTTTATTACATCTTTCTCCTTTTTTATCTATATTTTTCATACTTCCCTGTCTGTTTCCTTTGCTTTTCATCATTTTGTTAATTTTGTTATATATCTTGCTATATATCTATCAAACTATGTATACATAATCTTTAAGAGTAAGTATTTTGTAACTTTATCTAAACTTTTTTGAACTATACATATATACTATATAGTATTTTATTGTATAAATATACCAACATTTATTTCTCAAGTATGCTGTTGGATAATTTTGTTCCCACTTAAAGAGCCACTACAAATAGTGCTTCTGTATACATTCTAGTGTGTGACTTTTGGTGAATACATACACACACACACACACATTTTTGTTGTTGTTGCTGAGTTTACACAATGAAGAAAGATTGCTGGGTCATTGGATATGCATATATTTCATATATCAGCTGCAGTCCTAGGTGATAAGCCCCTCTTTTATTCTGTCTTCTCCACCTTCTTAAATACAGTCTCACCGTTCATCTTCCACCAGGAGAAAATCCAAATAACTAAAGTACAGCAGGGTCTTCAACAATTGTACCCAAGATTATTAATGCAGACCCGGGAATGTTTATTTTAAAATAATTTCCCACATGATTCTGGTACTCAGCAAGGACAGTGGATGACTTCTTTAGAGCCCATTGTAGCTTCCCATTTTCCATCCCCTGTTTTCCCTTAAGCTTCAGGGACATGACTCCTTCCCCCACCCAGCCCAGAAGCTATTCTTGGCTTCTGCATGGATCTCAGAACCACAGAAGCCTTTTCTTCTCAAAGCCCCATCAGAACTAGGGCTCAGCAGGGATCCAACATCTCAAACCAAGAAAGCCCTAGCTGAACTGGAAAGAGGAAGACCTCAAGTGTTGTCTCCTCAGCCCCATTCTGCCCCAGGGGACAGGGCTCCTCCTGCTTATTCAAGACCTGTTGTCCTTTTTTGTGTGTGCCTCTCATTTCTGAGTTCCCTAACTCTGCACCAAGCCTTTCTACTCTTGCAGTTCTGTTTGCTTTGAACACAACTAACTTCCTTTTTGATTTTCTGGAGTTTTATTGCTTCCTTATTTTAGGGACCCCCCACACACCCTGCAGCCCTAGGTGATAAGCCTCTCTTTTATTCTGTCATCTCCACCTGCTTGAATACAGTCTCACTGCTCATCTTCCACCAGGGGGAAAAATCCAAATAACTAAAGTACGGCAGGGTCTTCAACAATTGTACCCAAGATTACCTTTTTCTCCTTGTTGTTTGTCATTTACTGAAGCTGTAATTTCTTCTGAATGTGCCTCTTCTTTGTCGTTCACCATCAATTCCCCAGGTGAAAAGAGCATGTACAACTTCTGGATCACATCACTCGTGGTCCCAGAATCATTGCTATGATTGTTCCCTAACACCAAGAAATGCTGCTCCTGGGAACCAAATTCACCAAACAGCTCACCGTTTTTTGTCTCTATTTCATAGACCTCGGGAATGAGTCTGAAGTGATAGAGAAAAAGAGATGAAAAATTGGTTAGTCAAGTCCCTTGCAAGATTAAATGTAAACACATCCAGATAATATACGAGGAATCCATTTTATGTATGTGACTGGCATAGTTCAAATGTAATTTGTGGAAGGAATTGGATTCAGGGGCAATTTTCTAATATTCTGAAGGGAAATTAGACATCTATTTGTCTCACCATCTCAGAACTTCAAGCCAAAAACTGGGTTCATCACTGAATTTTTATTGAGTCATTAGGGTTAGACTTTATAAAGTCAAATTTGAAAGAATCCTTCCTGCCTGTCTTCATGTGCATTTTCTTTTCTAAATGGCAAATGTTTTGTTTTATTTTTCATGTTTTTTTCCTGCTCCAACTTTTGATATCATAAGTTTTCTGCTTTGGCACTACCCAACATTAAAGTTTTTTATTTAATTGTTAATAAGGTCCAAAGAAGAGGTTTGTTTGTTTGTTGGCAAAAAGAATAGAAATGCAAACACAGTTCTTTCTAATATAGGTCATTTCTACCTGCTACTAACTGCAGACCCGTGTTGTTATCACAAACCATAGCATTTAAAACACATTCACACGCCCCAAAACGTGTTTCTTGAAAACTAAAAATGCATTTGCTCCCCAATATTTTCTTAAGGACTGTTTCCAGTTACGCTATTCCCCAAACTTGGGATTTCTTAACTCACAATACAGTGTCTTCCATGCGAGTGTCCCTTGGACTGGGATAGGTGATGTTCACACACTTAGCTCTCAGATCTTTGGTGGGATATTTGTTGATAGCACCTGGATAGAGACAGTGAGCTAGTTAAACTTTCCCCTTCCACATTATGACTTTCACCCAAGGTCAGTTCATCTTTCCTTGTGACTGGCAGTGTTTTCAAAAACAAAGTTAACTTTATTAGGGACTAAGCAAACTAGGCACACTCTGACATTAAAATACTTTGTTCTTGGCCAAGTCAACAAGATATAGAAGTAAATGGATTTAAAAAAAATCCTATGTTCCATATGTCACAGGCTAGTGATATAATTCAAGAGTATCTCTTGATTCCTCCTACCATTTTTTTTTTCTTCCTGGAAATAGAGGATCTTTCTAGAAGACTCATTTGCTATTGAAATTGTCTACCTTTTAAATTTTTTTTTATATTGGGGTTGGGGGGAAAACACCATTTTTTTTTTTTTGCCTGCTACTAAATGTAACTCCTAAATCCCAGGATTCCTGAGGACTCTGTGTGTCCTAGAATTCTGTGAGTACCCGAAAGCTTGCATTCCTACAAAACCCTAGCAAACTTCCAGAAGCTAGAGACAATCTTTCACTGTGGTCTCTACCCCATTCCTGATTCCCAGCACTTATTTGATACATTAAGATACTAAGTGTGTTACTAGAAAATTAAAACAAAGACAGAAGCAGAGCAGACTCTCAGAGCCCCAAGGTTTAAAGACACCAGGAAAATATCCTTGTGTGGCTGTGCCTGAGCTAGCTTTCTGGGACAAGATTCTAGAGACATTTGTGCCAATGGCTCATAAGAATTCAAGTCCGAGCTAAAGATCACTTATAGTGACAGAATAAAAAACAAGCCCTTCAATCAGGTGGAGGGTGGTGGCAGTTGGATATTATTTATTATAGCAGTAAACCTTGTTAAGGATTTAGTAATTGAAGTATAGTTTGATGGACAAAGCATAGATCTGGGGACAGGACTGCGTGGGGGCACATCTAGAATTTACCAATTATTAATTCTAAACTTTTAAGCTATGCAGTTAATGTCTCTGAACCTCAACATTTTTTCCTTATCAAAAGGGATTATGAATATTTCCCTTTGAGGGCCACCCTGAAGATTAAATGACCTAATCTGTTCAAAGAGCCTGGCACATAGTAAACACAGATTAAGGTTAAAGGAAAGTTTTCCCCCTTTTGAGGATTTCCTGGCTAAAACTTTGAAAGTGCAGAAACATGTTCAAGGTCAACAAGACCTAGGATTTTTCTCTGAGATTTTTCACTGCTCCTATTCACTTACATCCCTCAAACTTAAATAAGGACTATTTAACTAAGTCTACTGATGGATGGTACACAGAGACATTAAATCGAAAAAGGAATAGAAGAAAATGAATATGTAACCACAAATCCCACCATTATATAAAACTATAATGCACCCATAAAAAAATGAGAGAGGGGAAAGCAATAGAAGAGAAAAAAATTGAGTGACTTACGTCTGATTAAGTGGACAAATGGCTTTATGAACTTGATGATATAGTCCAAATCTGGCTCATGGATCCGGCCAAGCTGGACTAGGTGATGATCCAGGGGGTGGCTGGCTAATTCTTCTAATTCCTTGTCATTGTGCCCAGGACCAAAGGAAAATACAAATATAGAGTAGCCTTGACACTTGGCTCTCAGAGATACACTCCTTAAGACTTCCTTGTCTAAAGGGTTGGTTTCCCCAGCAGATATTATAAAGATAACTTTGTTTTTCCTCAGATTGGGGGTTCCTACAAAGACATTGTCAATTGTCCACTGCAGGGCATGGCCGATAAAAACGTCTCCATTGAGCTGGTGGAAAGAGTCTTGGAGATGGTGTTTCATTTGGTCTCTACTGTTGTAAGTCAGCAGATCGAATTCCAGGTAGACAGGGCATTCTTCAGTGTTGGGCAGATAGCCAGGGGGAGAGTAGCTCAGGACAGACACTCTGTCTCCCAAAGTGGAGGTCAGTGGATCTGGGGCGATATGAAAGTAATCAAGCACTGAGGCTATAAAAGCTTTCAGTTCCTTAAACTCGTTATCTCCTACTCTTTCGGAAGTATCTATGAGGAAAGCCACATCCATGTAATATTCTTGAAGAGAGGTATCTCCAGGTGCAGAGGTAAGACCTGGTTCTTTTCTGCCATGGTTTTCGAGTCCTGCAACACAATTAACTCAAGTCACACTTCTTAGTAGAAGGATAAGCTTGAAATTCCTAGCCACGGATGGCAAATATATGACCTGGAGAATCACCATGCTTCATTTCCACACCCATGACAGACATCACTAATTGATCACAGTACTTGTTCCCACACAAATTCTCCAAATCTGTCTTCACAAAGTGCAAACAGAGCTATTACTATTCAACACATGTTGAATGGTAATATGTTTATGCTATTTAGATTATTTCTTCTCGAGTGAGCTTTGGTAATTTTTGCATCAAAGAAAGGCATTTCACATAAGCTGTTTAGTTTATATAAAAAATTATTCATAGTATTCCCTTAATATCTTTTTAATATCTGACTATACTTCTTCTCTCATTTCTGATATTTGTTGTTTATGTCTTTCCCCCCCACCTGGTGAATTTGATTACAAGTTTATCAATTTTATTGATCTCAAAGAAATTACTTTTGGGTTTATTGATTTTTTCTCTGTTGGATTTATCCTGTTTCATTAAGTTCTACTTAAATTTTATTGTTTTCTTCTGCTTACCTTGGGCTTATCTTCTTTTTCCTTTTCTGGGTTTTTAAAATAGAAATTGAGGTCATTGATTTGAAACCATTTTTCTTTATCAGTACAGGTCTAAATGTTTTAAACTTCCTTATAAATCCTGCTTTAGTGGAATCTCACAAATTCTATATATTAATTTGATTTTCATTCACTTAAAATTCTAATTCCCTTTTGATTTTTTCTTTGACCATGGATCGTTTAAAAGTACTTTATTTAGTTTCCAAATACTTGGAGGATCTTTTACAAAGATCCTTCTGTTGTTGCTTTTTAATTTAGTCTTATTTTGATCAGAGGATATACATAGAATGACTTGAATCTTTTAAAATCTTGAGCTTTATTTTATGGCCCACAACATGGTCTGTTTTGACAAATGTGTGATGTGCACTTGAAAAAAAATGTGTATTCTGCTATTGGACAGAGTGTTCTATAATGTTAAATAGGTCGCATTAGCTGACCGTGTTGTTCAAATCTACTATATTCTGCTGATTTTTTTCTCTGCCTTTTCTATCAATTATTGGAAAGAATATTGAAACTCACAGATATTCACTGTATTTTTCAATCTTTTTTCCCCTGTGTCTCATTTTGGATCATTTCTATTGCTACATTTTTGAATTCACTCTTTTTCTTTTGCCAAATCTAACCTGTCATTTATCTCCCACTCCGGGTACTGTTCATCCTAGACTTCACAGTTTTCATCTTTACAAATTCTATATAGTTCTTTTTTTTGTATCTTCCATGTTTATACTTGACTTTGTAACATGGAATATGCATAATAACTGTCTTAATATTATTTTCCTGCTAATGTTAACATTGATGCCAATTCTTATTTGGCTTGGGGGATTACATTGTGCTTTACGGGCCATGTCTGTACACCTTTCTGTGCCAGATGTTGCAATGTTCCTTAGGTGTGGGACACATTTGGATTCTCATAAGCATTCATCTGCCTTTTTCAGAGAAAGTGAAGCTGCATAGAGACAGTGTGATCCTTTTGGGTCTTGCTGTTGTGATTTGTTAAGCAAGTTTGCAGCAGTGTTTAATTTAGGGCAAGACATAAATAAATTTTGAGGCAAAGCCTTTCTGAGGTTTTCTTTCAATACTCTATGGATTGTGGGCTTTTCCAGGCTTGCAGATGGGGAAGGCACTGTTGCTGGCTCTGTGTGAGTGATTGGCATTATATGCCTTGCAAGTGGGTCTTTCCCCAGGCTCAAGTGATTTCCTCATGTGCTCATGCTATCAGAGTTCAGCTGAACAATCCAGGGAGACCACCTGCAGATCTCCAGAGACTCTGTGTGCAATTTAGCCCCTTAATCTCACTGGACTCCCAGCTGTGCCTCCTCAGCTCTGGTAATGCAGCGGGCTCCACCTACACTCCCCATTTCTGCACCATGACCTGGAAACTCTCTCAAGGCAGTAAATTGGAGCAGTGGTAGCATTCACCTCATTTGTTTCCCATCTCTCAGAACCACTGGTTTTCATTTCTCAGTTGCCAGTGTCTTAGAAACTGTTGTTTCATCTGTATTTTTTCCCAGTTGGTTATTTCAATTGAGAGACAAGTCTAGTTTTGTTGTTGTTGTTTGTTTGTTTTGTTTTGTTTTGTTTTAATTTCATCTTGGGCAGTTCTACTAAGTGAAAATTAACCATTTTGTTTGAGATGCTTCATGTTCTCTTCCTTCTCCCAAAGGACTAAGAACTGGTCTTTATGCACCAGATTCTTCCTTCATTAATGCATTTATAGAATTGAACAGGATTTTGCTTTTTACAAGCATGTTTTGAAATTTATGGGCCTCCCCGTCCTCTCCAGAAAACCCAGTTTTAAACTCTTCCTAGAATTTCTGATGCAGATGTAGGTCACTGATTAAACTACTAAATACAAAACAAAAAGTAAAGATAACAGTACATGGCTTGCGTTCTTCTTTGCTGTGTACACAATATAATGTGCATCACCACCAAAAACATTTCTAGAATTCTCAGTCATAGTGTGTTAGGAATCACGAAGGTCAATTAAATGAACATTTATGCCTTTTGGACTTGACTAATCATCACCTCCTCTGCCACCAAGATGTCTGTTTTCTCTCTGTGGTATTTCAGTTTCTTTAAGAAGGTCAACCAAGATGCTTTGTAAAAGCATAGGGGGAAGAATTTCACATAAGTTTTGTGCATGTGAGTGGGGATGGTGGTGCTAGGGATTGAACCCAGGGCCTTGTGCATGCAAGGCAAGCACTCTACCAACTGAGCTATATCCCCTGCCCCTTCATATATGTTCTGATATAAGAAGAAGGATTGACTTACTATGGCTGTGAAATATTATTTTCATACATGCCCACATCAGAAAAATGATTTTTTTTCAGTTTTCTTTTTATAAATGAGCAAAATTTCAATCCTTTCTTAAAGTACCCAACAAAACAATTTTCAAGAGGTATATTTCATCTACAAAGATCTCTAAAAATAGGTTTCCTCCTTACATTATAGAACCAGCATGAGAATCAGTGAAGCTAAATGTAGATGATTGTGCCTTGAAAACTCAGAAATTTTGAAAGGTGTGATTATTCTATTTTGAATCTAAATTCATTTTACTTAAAAGGATGGGAACTTCAGAAGTGTTTTCCTTCAAGAAAACCTGGCAGAAGCGTGAATATAATACACTCAGACCTCACAGCAGTGCTGTGTATTCTCTAGAAATGTCAACTGAGCCAAATTTCCGCCTTCAGTTCTGTGGAAGAATTTCCTTGGAATTGCAGAGGAGGAAGAGCTGGCTCTCTGTATTATGGACAAGACTTGGACAGAATGAAGGATCTGGCTGGATTTCCAGGGAAGCACCCCCCAGAGATCAGCCTAACATTGGCCAAGGATTTAAGCCACAATGCCAAGTACACTCCTTTTAACTTTATGGAGAACTGGGCATGGAAAGGAAATTTAGATAGTGAGGGAAAATTTAAAGGACCTGAGTCATTTGGATTGGGGTTGAGTGTGCTGTGAGGCAGTGATGCTCCCTTTACAGACTTTGTGGGAAATCTGAACCCATGTGTGAGTTATCCATGGGTCTGTCTTGCAATTTGTCCGGGAGCCAAAATTAGCCACATTTTCTCCTGAGGCAAACCACGTGTGCAATGTATAAGGTTCCGTCCATATAAACTACAGCTGATATTTTTCAAGTTAACATTTTACATGATGACTTCTCATGTGGTTTTCAAGGCTTTCTCTCTGCATTTCTGCTTTCTGAGTACTTAATTCCGTTTTTTTCAGGTCTTGTGCTCAATTCCACACACATATTCTTTTGTTGAATCTGGGAGGGTAAAATAACCATCATTCTCACTTTACAAATGAGAAAGCTGAGGTTTGGAGCGTGTAAATGAGTTGGCCAAGAAACGGTAAGGTTTGAACCCAGCTCTGTCTTTCAGAAGAATGAGCCATTGGGTATGAGGATGGAGTAGAAACATCAGAGCACATGTTAACTGGCTCACTAAGGACTCACAGGCCTGATTTAAAGAATGCGATTTTCAGTCAATTGATATTCTTCTGACTGAAGCCACTAGAGATCGTTTTCTTCAAAAAGTAAGCAATTATTTAAATTAAATAAAATTTGATTCCTCTTCTTCTCTAAGCATTGTAGAGCAGGAGTTGTGAACAAAACCTTTGGAGTCTGAGTCCTATCTCTGCTCAGTATCAACTGTGTGAGCCTAAGTCTTCCTCATGCATCAGTTTTACTATCTAAAACACCTTAATAATAAACTACAACCTTACAGGGGTTTTGAGAAAATTAATTTTCATGGTGCCTAACCTACCCTACATATACTACAAATTTAATTAAGAGAAAACAAATAGAAAAAAATCTTAGATATCTAAAAAATACTTCCCAAGATAATAGAGTCTGCAGTTTCCATGAGGAAAAAAAAAGCAAAGTCAATGGTATAACTTACACACACACACACACACACACACACACACACAAACATACACACATGCACACACATGTTCTCAGAAATGAGAAAGATAATTCTGTTGTGTTTATGCATGCTTATCTTCAGAGGAGCTGGCAGTACTTTATATACCCCTTCATTTAACACTGCCAACAAAGGTCCCCTCCCTTCTGTCTGATGAGGTCACTGGTCAAGCTCTCAGGCTGGGCTGGCAAGGAGGCACAGACAAGTGTGTGTATCTGACGGTATATCATTGATTTTATGCCAAAGAGAAATACAGACATTTAAAATCTTCCTATTTTGCTGTATGAGATCCTCTTCCCCTTTTCTCCTGAATGCACATTGTTTAAAATAGGTTTTATCCTTTTTCCCAAAGACAGAATAAATGTCTTTTGAGGGCCTGAACTTTTCCGGGTGGCTCTTAGATGACAAGAACAAGTCTTGTGGACTATTCCATGCTCTGAAACAATAGAAAAATCTTAGAAATCTAAGTATACTGCCGAAAGATACTAGCACACTGAGAAAAAGTGCTGCATGTCTGCAGAGCCATTACTCCCCAGCCGCCTGCATCTGGCACTTTGATTTTAATGGAGCTGTTCTGTGTTCCATCGCCTCTGCAGGAGTTTATAAACAGGTTATTTTAAAATTTTAGATACTAAAATTATGCCATCAAAATTATTTTAAAATAACTCTTCCCAGTAAAGATATAACTTAACATATTTCCAAAGTTGGCAATTGGGTACATTTCCTCATCTGTAAATGCAGAAGGTGCCATCACCAAGCAACAGGCAAACATAGTTAAGTCAGTTTTTTGTGTGTGTGCAGATGGCCATTGGTTTGAATCCTGTCCTCATCTGTAAAATTGAATGATAATAATAGATTTTTGTAAAGATTAAATAAAGATATATGTGTGTGTATTGTGATATATGTGTGTGTGTATAGCGTGCGCATACACACACACACACACACACACATATATATAGATCACATGAGTGTCCTTAGCTGTACAATGGAATAGTAAGTAATATAACAATAATATGTTAATGAGGAAATGGAATCATGTACATAAAATGTTTACATGGTGTCTGGTCCATGACTGAACTCAATAAGCAGCCGTTTCTGTGGTTACTGTTATTTCTCATGCATTGTTCAGTGGTCAAGTCACACAGTGTATGCAATGCTTTGAGAGTGTTTCTTTTTTGTAAATATATTTTTAGTTGTAGATGGACACAATACTTTTTAAAAATTTTATTTACTTATTTTTATGCGGTGCTGAAAATCAAACCCAGCACCTCACACATGCTAGGCAAACGCACTACCCCTGAGCTACAACCCGAGCCCTGAGAGTTATTCTTTAAAAAAAAAAAAAACTTTTAAAGTTTTTAGTTGTAGATGGACACAATACCTTTATTTTACCTATTTATGTGGTGCTGAGGAACAAACCTAGTGCCCCATGCATGTCAGGCAGGTACTCTACCTCTGAGCCATAACCCCAGCTCCCCCGAGAGTTAATGGTAGAAATATTGGCCTCCTAATCATTCCATTTGAAATTTTTGTTGAACTGAATACTTTCTGACTCCTATTAGGCACTTTTCCTGCACTGTCAGACTGTGAGCTTCTTTAAGACAGGATCTATGTCTCCATTGTTTGATTTTAATCTAACTCTTTGAAAGAGTCCAGCTCAGGCCTTAGCTGAGAATGAGAGTTAAATACACGTTTGTCACATGAAAGAATGTCTGGATAATCATGGGAAAATTCATGTAAATGCTTAACAGAGTCCTTTCTTAGAGTAAGACTTTGTTGAGGGCTACCATGTCCATCACAACTAACCACCACCACCACTACCACCATCATTATCACCCTCCTTCATACCTGTACCCTCTTCACCATAACCACCTGCATACCACTGCCATCACTATCACCCTCTCACTACCAACATCACCACCACACAACTCTCACCCTTCTATCTCTATCACTGACATCTCCACCAACAGTACTATCATCACCACCCACCATTAACAGCAAACATCTTTATCACCAGTGACTTCACTACCACCGTGATCTGCACTGGTATTTTTATTACCACCAGCACCACGGCCACCACCACCATCACCTAATTACTACTTCAGATTTCCAACTCTTATTCCATTAAAAAGGAAACTACATTAAAAAAATGTCACCAATTCTATAAAACATTGTTTTATTAGTTGCAACAAATGGTTGCACAAGTTATAGAGCAGCAAAATTCAAAAGCACACATTTGAATTCCGATAGTCCACAAACTCTGAACTCTCTGTTTACAATAGTCTTGTCTACATGTGAAACTTTCTAAAGACAACTAAAATGATAATAATGAAAATGATGACATTCACATTAAATTCCCAAGCAGAAGTAAACGCAACAACTTTGATGTACAATTGAAAATGAAGAGGAGACTCAATTTATTTACCAAAGAGCACCAAGATGGTTGAAATTTCTTAAAGACTTTATGAAACATGTCATTAAAATTCAAATATGACCACAAATCTTCTAAAGATTTCTTCTTTAGAAAGTGGACTGAGGGCTGGGGATGTGGCTCAAGCAGTAGCACGCTCGCCTGACATGCGTGCGGCCTGGGTTCGATCCTCAGCACCACATGCAAAACAAAGATGTTGTGTCCACCGAGAACTAAAAAATAAATATTAAAATTAAAAAAAAAAGAAAGTGGACTGATATGGGGGCTGAGGTTGTGGCTCAGTGGTAGATCGCTTGCCTAGCTTGTGTGAGGCCCTGGGTTCGATTCTCAGCACCACATATAAACAAAAAATAAAGTTCCATTGACAACTAAGAAAAATAGGTAAAAACAAACAAAAAAAAGAAATTGGACTGATGTGAAAGTGGAGCATCAGTTAATATTTCATGGATGACTCAGAAGGCAATTCTGCAGTGCTTAATTCCAATTCAGATTTAAATTTAGCTGGAGTAAAGATATATTCAAGTTTAATATATGACAGCAAAAATTGGAAGCAAACTATGTGTTCAAAAAGAGTAAATGGTTAAGTATATTCATTTGTTCAAAGGAACATCATGAGGACATTTAGAAAAGTCAGTATGAGGTTTACAGCAATATGGAAAATGTTATGACATATTATGTGAAAAGCAAGATATGCAATTGAATCAAACTATGAAAAACAATATGCCTGTGGAAAGCCAAAGAACATATTCCACACTATAAACAGCTCAATAGGCTAAATCGCTTGAGACTTTGTATTCAAATTTTGTATGGCTTGATGTTACTTTTATAATTTTTTTAAAAGCATTGGCAAGGTCCTGGTGGTATCATTGGGGAACAGTGGACAGAGAGGTGCTGTGCCATAGTGCAATCTGTCCCTTGACCTTGCAGGCATGAGCTTTCTCATAAACCAGGATTCTTCCACTATTGATAGTTTGGCCTGGTAATTGTTTGTTGTGGGGACTGTCCTTGGAATGATGGGATGTTAAGCAGCATCCGTGGCTTCCACCTACTAAAGATGCAAGTTGCACCTTCCAATTATGACAATTAAAAATGTTTCCAGACATTACAATATGCCCCCTGGGGTGAGAGAGCATAGAATTGCTCCCAGGTGAGTTTGTACCAGCAGATTACTAAATACCCTTCCAGATCTATTATCTAAATTGATTGATTCAAAATCAGAAAAAGTATTGATTTTTTTAAAAAAAAAGTTTACCTATAGTTCAGAATAAGCTTAAAGTAGAAAAAGAAAGAAAGAAAGCCAAACTAATGCAAATCCCCTCAAGGTTTGTTTGGGGTTTGGTTTTAGTTTGTGGTACTGGGTATCAATTCCAGGGCCATGAGCACACTAGGCAAGTGCTGTATCACGAAGCCCCATCCACAGTCCCCTTCTAAATTCTTGAGTGCAACTCCAGCCTAGTCTGAAGGGAGACATGTTTCTTTTCATTTCTTAATGAATTTATAGAAAAGAACATCAGTTGAAGATATCCTAAGGTCTGGACTGCTAAAAGCTAGGAACAAAATTTAGGCTGAGTTTGGGTTGGTATTTAACATTTTTTACTAAACATTATCCTGCCCTTTAATCTTACAAATAGACTCACGGTATCTTCAACATTGGTTAATGTAGTATCTTTGATGAAAGTGCCAGCCTCATCACTGGGTCAAGAGTTGCAATTTATTTAGAATTAAACTATCCATGATTCTGCAACCTGTACACTCAGAAAAAATGAGAAATTATACCCCATCTGATTCAAATGTATGATATGTCAAGATCATTGTACTGTCATGTATAACTAATTAAAACAAATAAAAAATTTTTAAAAAATAATTAAACTAGCCATTCTTTTTACATATTTCCAAAGAACAAAGTCCATTCCATTGGTTAAGTAATTGGATGGAGCTGTATTTTGCAAGGCATTTTTATATTACGGATATCATGGTCAAAATGCCTGCTAGGATCTCTAAGATAATCTCTATAGTGGATCTTAAAAGTTTTTGATATATAGATATCGCATAGATGTTCTTGGATGAGTAAAATAAAATTGTAACCTTGTTTAACAGGAATCCTTTGGAAATATGAATTCTCACTTCTTTCCTGTGATACTAGATACCCAGTTGCTTTCAGTTTCATTGAAAACACAAACCAAATTTGGCACATCAAAGTGATAGGACATGCAGTGATTCTTTAGCTTACGTCAGAATCACTTGCAATACTGGTCAAACATTGCTGAGTCCCAGGCACAGAATTTCTGATGCAGTAGGTCTGAGATGAGTGTTAAGATTGTGCCTTTCTAGTGGGTTCCCAGGTGATACCACAACTGCCAGGATAGGGACCACACTTTGAGAACCACAGGGAGAGCTAAGGACAAAGCTGAGGGTATACGAAAATCACCTATGGTGGCTATAGAACTTGTAGCTTTCTCCTTCCTATTCACACTCCTAAGTAAGAAGCAGCCATTCTGAGGTGGGATTAGAAATCTGTTTATGGTGAACTTCTAGATTATTCTATTCAGGTTGCCCTTGGGATTCTCCAAGGAATGGAGAGGGCCTGGTAAGGTGATGGAATTGAAGATGAACTCAAAGCAAATCAGAGCAGGTGGGAGGAAGCAGGAAAAGCAGAGGTAGGGAGAGAGTCAGTGACTGAATTTCTGGTGAAAGGGGGTCTACACAACTAACCACCAGCCCACAGGATGCTGGGAACTCTAAATTTCTTCAATGGTTAGGATTGCTGACTCTCCCCAAGACTCTCTCCATTCAAAAGCAAAAAGATCAACCATCACCTTGTAAGAATTATATTATAAATGAGTACTAAAGAGAGCATATGGAAGTGCTTATGAAAGTTATCAATCTTTTATTTGTGCAATACATCTGGAACTTATCAAAGCTCATCTCTCATTAACTAAAAAGAGTATCTGAACAACAGTTTTCTCTCCAAAAGGATTAACACACTATGCAGAAAATTCTCAACAGTTTTTGATAACTGGCCAAACATAATTTTAAAAGAAAGAAAAAGAAAGCACAAAATCCCTAGAAAACATGATTTAAGATTCAGATTTATTTTGAAGGATAAAAATAAACACTTTATCCTTAGGTCTGAGACATTCTGTTTCCAGGCCATCCCAACCTGACATAATCTTCCAGGGAACTCCCAGCATACTTCAAAACCCACTGCAGGAGAAGTTGGGTAGGGTGGATTTACACTTTTTCCCCTTGTCAGAGCCATGGACAATTATTTCTTCACCAAAATTGGACCTTACACTGGCTACAAATGTTTTGATTCTCAGACATCTGGAAAACTGATTGAAAAGATTTTCATTTACTACTGAACAATGATACATAACGAGGCTTCAAAGAGGAGTTACCTGCCTCCACCAGTCATATGTGTCTTTCCTGACACAATTCATATGCTTGAATGCTTGCCTCTAACAAAGCTATCACAAATAACAATTTGCTATCCTAACACTGTCAGAACGCCTTTCATTCTTCTCTATAGACCAAACCATCATAAATACCTGTGCCTGGAAGGGTATTATAATTTCCTTATCATTAAAATAAACAGCCAAAATTAACAACATTCATGACAAAGAACAAACATTGAATTCTTTTGTTTACGTTATATCTCCATATGAGAATTAAAAAATCATTGAGAGATTCCAGATGCATAGGTTGAGTGGCTGAATAATCTGTTTGGAATTTTACACTTTTAACAACAATAGAGACATAATCTTATATATCAGATTTATTTGAAACTATTAAATTCTGACAATAGTCACTGCTTTCCCAACAAAATGTAGAGAGTAAGGAGTGGTAGAGTTTTTTCTTCAACATTTTGAGTATATCAAAAATTAAACTTGTACCTTCTCATGTAATCACAAATTCTGAGAGACTAGTCAGGTTAACTTTAAAAAAGTCATTTTAACCCTTCCTTTGTTCTGATATTCTCTACATTGCCTCCTTCTATATTGTAGCAACCTTCTAAATCATAGCTTCTAGAGAAATCTTAAGTTGCTGAAAAAACCAAGGACATTACTGAGTACTTTTATCAACAATCTTCCTAGTGGTGCCAGTCATCATTTACTTCAATTTTAATGAACGCAGAAGTTGTAGTCACCATCTTGAATTTGAGAAAAAATAGTTGCTTTAGATACCAGCTCTAATTGATTTGATTCTCTACTAGTATTAAAATATGAGGATTCAGGGCATTTAAAATTTCCCAACTTTTAAAATTTCCTTACCAGAAGTAAAACTTGTAGGTTCTGCAGATACCTGATCTTTTTCATAGTTAACCACTAATTTTTGTGGCTCTAATATTTTACTTGGAATATAAACCAAATGGTCACCTCCACCGTCCTCCAACACAAAAGATGAGTCTCTCCCAGCACTTAATTCCTGGCCCAGGAGGCTGTTCTTGTCTGAAGAGATCTCATGTAGCTCAGCAGTAAATCTAGATAGAAAAAAAAAAAGAAGAAGAAGCAAGTTTCAGGTGATCTGGATAACTTCAGAGAATGCAAATGAGACATCCCAACAATGTAATATAGTTCTTTAATTACTTTAATTATTTCTGAAATGAAAAGCAATTGTGTAGTAAAAATTTAAGCTCATCGTAAAGGAAAGGGAATCTGGGGAGGGGAGAAGGGAGAGAAAGGAGAAGCACCAGGGAAAGAAAATTGAGCAGATTATGTTGTGTGTATGTAAAAATATGTCACAAATAGTCCCAGTCTTGATGTATAATTATAATGCACCAGTAAAAGCACTTTTAAAAGTCTAAGTTCAGCCAGATCTGCCTTGCTGACCTGTGCGGGAGCTTGGGGCCCAAGATAGGTGTGAGTCCATCCCATCACTGGCAGACACCCACTGGATTTCAGGCTGGGTCTAGGACGGCCTCCGCCCACTGGCAGACATCTGCTGGAATCAGGCTCTGCCCAGACCTGCCTCACTGACCTATGAGGGAGCCAGCACCCAGGGTAGGACTGGGTCCATCCAGCCACGGAAGACACCCACTGGAATTCAGGCCTAGCCCAGACCCACCTGGCTGACCTGCACAGGAACCAGGTCCAGGATAAGCTGTGTCTGACCCCCTTCCCCACCACCTGGGAGCCCAGGTCTAACCCACTTCCATCTTGAGACACTGCAGCCATCCCCATAGTCTCCCCCATGCAGTAGCCTCTACCTTCAGACAACAGACAGGGCCTAGAAGCAGCTGCATCTTGGAGGAGGCATCCCAAAGACAGTGTAAGGCCCACCCTTTCAGCCCCATCTCCTAAAGATGTTGCATCCATCTTGGGGCACCTCCACTGCTATCTTGACTTATCTCCTGCTATTGCTGCCACCTCCTATAGTTGCAGTAGCATCCATCCTGGACACCAGCAGGGTCTGGAAGCCCAACACCAAGGTGAGGTACAAATAACCTGCACAGATACTACAACATTATAGGGTAGAAACTGTAATGCCTCAGATCCACACTGCAAGAAGAAAACCACATCGACAAAATGAAAAAACAAGGGAGGAACGTGCCCCAAACAAACCAGGATACTACAACAACAGAACCCAGGGACAGCGCAATTGATGAAGTGTCAGAGAAGGAGTTCAGAATGTTCATAATTAAAATAATTTGTGAATTAAACAATGACCTAAATGAGCACATACAGGCAAAAATTGATCACTTCAACAAAGAGATAAAAGAGCAAATATAGGCAATCATTGATGACACCAATAAACAGATAAGGGAGCAAATATAGGCATCTATTGATCACACCAACAAAGAGATAAGGGAACAAATACAGGTAGCAAAAGATTACATCAAGAAAGATATAGGGGTATAGCTCACTTGGTAGAATGCTTGCCTCGCATGTACAAGTCCCTGATGTGATGGACATTATTGTCCAAAGTACATGTATAAAGATATGAATTGAATATACTTTGTATATAATCAGAGTTATGAAAAATCATGCTCTGTATGTGGAATAAGAATTGTAATGCATTCCACTGTCATATATAAATAAAAATAATAAAAAAGAAAATTAAAGAAAGAAAGAGATATATTCTGAAAAAAATCAGAAATCCTTGGAATGAAGGAAATAATAAACCAAATTTAAAAAACTCAATAGAAAGCATCACCAACAGACTAGATCACATGGAAGACAGAACGTTTGATAATGAAGACAAAGTATATAATCTGCAAAATAAAGTTGACCACACAATGAAGATGGTAAGGAACCATGAGCAGAGCATCCAAGAATTATGGGATAGCATCAAAAGACCAAATCTAAGAGTCATTGGGATAGAAGAAACCACAGAGTTACAAACCAAAGGAATACACAATCTCTTCAATGAGACAATATCCGAAAATTTCCCAAACATGAAGAATGAATTGGAAAATCAAATATAAAAGGCTTACAGGACACCAAATGCACATAATTACAACAGATCTACACCAAGGCACATTATAATGAAAATGCCTAGCATACAGAATAAGGATAGGATCATAAAGGCCACGAGAGAAGAACCAGATTACATATGGGGGAGGCCAATTCATATTTCAGCAGATTTTTCAACCCAGACCCTCAAAGCCAGGAGATCATGAAACAACATATACCAAGCTCTGAAAGAAAATGGATGCCAACCAAGAATTTTAAATTCATCAAAATTAAGCTTTAGATTTCATGATGAAATAAAAACCTTCCAGATAAACAAAATTTTAAAAGAATTTACAACTAGAAAGCCTGCGCTACAGAACATCCTTGGCAAATTATTCCATGAAGAGGAATTGAAAAACAACAATGAAAATCAGCAAAGGAAGGTATCACACTAAAGGAAAATCTAATCAAAGGAGAAACCAAATCAAGTTAACATCAAAAATAAACAAAAATGACTGGGAATACAAATCATGTTCAATAATAACCCTGAATGTTAATGGTTTAAACTCACCAATCAAAAGACATAGACTAGAAGATTGAATTAAAAAAAAGACCCAACAATATGCTGCCTTGAAGAGACTCATCTCTTAGGAAAAGACATCCACAGACTGTAGTGAAAGTGTTATGAAAAATCATACCACTCCCATGGACTGCAGAAGCAAGCAGGGGTTTCCATCCTACTATCAAATAAAGTAGACTTCAAGCTAAAGTTAATCAAAAGGGATGAAGAAGGATATTTCATACTGCTTAAGGGAACCATACATCAACAAGACATAACAATAATGAATATATATACCCCAAACAATGGAGCATCTACATTCATCAAACAAACTCTTCTCAAGTTCAAGAGTCAAATAGACCACACAATAATTCTGAGTGACTTTAACACACATTTTTCACCACTGGATAGATCGCCCAAACAAAAGCTGAACAAAGAAACTAGGACTCAATAATACAATCAATAACTTAGACTTAACTGTCATATATAGAATATTTCATCTTTCAATAAGCAAATTCACTTTCTTCTCAGAAGCACATGGATCCTTTTCTAAAACAGTCCATATATTATGCCACAAAGCAACTCTTAGCAAATATAAAAAAGTGGAGATACTACCCTGTATTCTATCAGTTCATAATTGAATGAAATTAGAAATCAATGATAAAATAGAAAATAAAAGTATTCCAATACCTGGAGACTAAATAATATGCTACTGAATGAACAATGGATTGCAAAAGACATCAAGGAGGAGATTAAAAAATTCTTAGAGGTAAATGACAACACTGATACAACATATCAAAATCTCTGGGACACTATGAAGGCAGTACTAAGAGAAAAGTTCATTGCATGGAGTTCATTCCTTAGAAGAAGAAAAAGTCAACAAATAAATGACCTAACATTATATCTCAAAGCCCTAGAAAAAGAATAAATCAACACCAAAAGCAGTAGAAAACAGGAAATAATTAAAATAAGAAATCAATGAAATTGAAACAATTGAAAAAAATGACTAAACAAAAAGTTGATTCTTTGATAAAGTAAATAAAATTGACACACCCTTAGCCATGCTAACAAAGAGAAGGAGAGAGAAAACTCAAATTACTTACATATGTGATAGGAAAAAATATCAAAACAGACACTACAAATATACAGAAGATAATTAGAAATTATTTTGAAAACTTATACTCCAATAAAATAGAAACTATTGAAGTCATCAACAAATTTCTAGAGTCATATGATTTGCCCAAATTGAATCAGGATGATATATACAATTAAAACAGATAAATTTCCAGTGATGAAATAGAAGATGCCATAGAAACCTATCAACCAAGAAAGCCCAGGACTGGATAGATACACAGCTGAGTTCTAGAAGACCTTTAAAGAAGAACTAACACCAATATTCTTCAATTTATTTCAGGAAATAGAAAAAGAGGGGCCACTTCCAAACTCATTCTATGAGACCAATATCACCCTGATTCCAAAACCAGGTAAAGACACATCAAAGAAAGAAAACTTCAGATCAATATCTCTAATGAACACAGATGCAAAAATTCTCATAAAATTCTGGCAAACTGCATACAAAACATATTATAAAGATAGTGCACCACAATCAAATGGGGTTCATCCCAGGGATGTAAGGCTAATTCAACATATGGAAATTAATACACATAATTCATCACCTTAATAGACAAAGATAAGAAGCATATGATCATCTCAATAGATGCAGAAAAAGCATTCAACAAAATACAGCACCCCCTTCATGTTCAAAACACTAGAAAAACTAGGGAAAATAGGAACATATCTCAACATTGTAAAAGCTACCTATGCTAAGTCAAAGCCAACATCATTCTTTATAGAAAAAAAAATGAAAGCATTCCCTCTAAAAACTGGAAAAAGACAGAGATGCCCTCTTTCACCACTTCTAATTAACATAGTTCTTGAAACACTGGCCAGAGCAATTATAAAGAAATTAAATGATACAGATAGGTAAAGAAGAACTCAAATTAGCACTATTTGTCAATGATATGATTCTGTATCCAGAAGACACAAAAAATTCTACCAGAAAACTTCTGGAACTAGTAAGTGAATTGAGCAAAGTAGCAGGATACAAAATCAACACCCATAAATCAAAGGATTTCTGTATATCAGTGACATATCCTCTGAAAGGGAAACAAGGAAAACTACTTCATTTATAATAGCCTCAAAAAAATAAAATACTTGGGTATCAACCTAACAAAAGAGGTAAAGACCTCTACAACAAAAACTACCAAATGATAAAGAAAGAAATTCAAGAAGAACTTAGAAGATGGAAAGTTCTACCTTATTCTTAGATAGGCAGAATTAACATTATCAAAATGACCATACTACCAAAGCACTATACAGATTTAATGCAATTTCAATCAAAATCCAAATGACATTCCTCATAGAAATAGAAAAAGCAGCCATGAAATTCATCTGTAAAAATAAGAGACCCAGAATAGCTAAAGCAATCCTTAGCAAGAAGAGTGAAGCAGGTACCATCACTATACCAGACCTGAAACCATACTAGAGCAATAGTAACAAAACAGCATGATATTGGCACCAAAATAGACTTATAGACCAATGGAACAGAATAGAGGACACACAGACAAACTCACCTAACTACAGTTATCTTATATTAGACAAAGGGGCCAAAAACGTATGTTAGAGAAAAGATAGCCTCTTCAACAAATGGTGCTGGGAAAACTGGAAATCCATATGCAACAAAATGAAATTAAACCCCTATCTCTCACCATGTAAAAAACTCAAAGTGGGTAAAGAACCTAGGAATTAAACTAGAGACACTGCATCTATTAGAAGATAAAATAGGCCCAAATCTCCATCATTTTGGATTAGGCCCCAACTTCCATAATAAAACTCCTATAGTGCAAGAATTAATATCAGGAATCAATAAATGGGATGGATTCAAACTAAAAAGCTTCTTCTCCCCAAAAGACATAATCAGTGAGATGAAGAGAGAGCCTACATTTTGGAAGCAAAAAACAAATGCGGAATGTTTTCTCTGATTTAAGGCTGCTGATTCATAATGTTGGGGGAGGATGGGAGGATTAGATGAACTCTAGATGGGGAAAAGGGGAGGGAGGTAAAGGGAGAGGGCATGGGGGTTGGAAAGACAGTGAAATGAGAAGGACATCATTACCCTAAGTACATGTATGAAGACACAAATGGTGTGACTCTACTTTGTGTACAACCAGATATATGAAAAATTGTGCTGTATATGTGTAATATGAATTGTAATGCATTCTGCTGTCATATATAACAAAATTGAAAAATGAAAAAATAGAAAATTAATACAATGACAAATCAAAAATAAATGTTTAAGTTCATTTCAAATAATAGATTTGCTATACACTTTACTTTTAAAAAAATGACAAAAATTTTCTTTATCTTTCTTTTTCCCATATCTGCTTATAACCTATGAACTATTTCTTGGGATAAGCCTAGTCTGATTTGCACAGAATCACAGATAAATGATGAGAAAATTCAACCATATATCTGGAACAACCTTATTATGTCTCAATTGATACCAATCACCATCGAAAATAGTTATTTAATTTAACCAAGCACTTCTTTGAGAGGAGTGAGAGTATTTAAAGATATTCTGTTGATATCAGTGGCTCTTAAAATGGTGAAGACATTTATATTCTTGGCGGTTTAAGAGTTCTCCATTATAACTTGAGAATGTTTCTGTTTAGATGATAAAACAAAACTTTTTATATAATAAAACATTTTGTTCTTGATCATGTGATTTTATGTAATTTCAACGTCCATGTTGCATTTATATTTGATACTCGCAATTGGGACCCAGAAGTAGTACTTTAACCATGGGGGATTAATGAGGAAAGAAATAAAAGGAGTCAGACATATATGAATGATACATTTACACCAAGCAAAAATCAGATGACATCACAACACACTGTGTGGGTAATTTTACAGTCAATGCAGGTGAGCATAAGTGATAAGAAAAGGATTCATTGTGTAAGGATAGCCAGCATATGTCTACCACAGCAGCATGTACCTTATTTTACATATTTATAAAAAATATACTGTATTTTTTATTTCTGTTAGTTTTAGCAAAGCAGATTCACCTATGACATAAAAATTAGGGTTGAAAATTTTTGTCTTACTGATTTTGGATTTGATGTGTACACTTGTTTGGGCTTAATAGCTACGTAAGAACTAAGCATATAGTATTTACTGCAAGATTTATGTTTGCACATGTTTAAACAACATAATATTTTTGTCTGCAGTCTTGGGAGGATTGGTTTCTTTTCAATGAATGTATGATTTACCCAGATTTGGAAAACCGTGCTTTTACATGACATTAGGGCAATACTGTTCTTCAGAGAGTGCTGGCTGCTGGATGCTTTCCTGTTCAACCACCAAGTACATGAAGTTGGCTGTTAGAGGAATGTGAGCTTACACAGATGGTGGGGGATCCTTGCCATTTTGCTTCTAGAGGTATCTAAGAGGACTTCTGAGAAGCTTGTTTGCTTAATTGTAATCTAAGTGGAGATGGTTAATTATGGGCCTAGACCTGGATTTCCACAAGGTTTCTCACAGGGATTCAAACTTAGAGAAGTACCTAACAAGCAAAGAGCAACCAAGATTGGTCACTCTCACCCAATTTGAGAGTCAAGATTCACACAGATTGCCAGATGCAGGGGCGCAGGCCTAATTAGGAGGCTGAGGCAGGAGAATCCTGAGTTCAAAGCCAGCCTCAGCAACTTAGCAAGGCCCTAAGCAACTCGGTGAGACTCTATCTCTAAATAAAATATTAAAAAAAAAGATTGGGGATGTGGCTCAGTGGTTAAGCATTCCTGGGTTCAATTTCTGGTACTAAAAAAAATCACACAGAGTAATTATTTATTTTTCATTTAGGACCTAATGTTAAGTAAAATTATCTACACATGCAATTATGTTGTGAAGTTTTTAATGTAATATTTTGGGGATGGAACAAAACATCATATGCAGCCCCAGGCTTTAACAAGGTTAGATATTGGGGAAAACATCATAAGTACCTTGGAAGAAGTATAAAAAGGTACAAAAGAGGCCTGTGGATTTTGATTGGGAGTAAAGATCAGTTTCAAAGAGGAGACAGCTTCAATCTGAGCCATAAAATATAGGTAGGGTTTCATGGGAAGGAATGGAGTCCCCAGCAGTTGAACAGAGACCAGTGAGGTGAAAGCGCTTAGTTCATACCATGTAGACAAGCAGTGCAATACAGCCAGAACCCAGAGCATCAGGATGGGGAGAACTGGGAAGTGAGGTTGGGATGAGTTCACAATAAATTATGGGTTCTATTCTGGGGTAAATTTCAGTACAAGAATTCCTGAGGAAACCATGAATGTGTCAAAGGTAAGATTGTAATAAAGTTCATAAAAACATCAAACCAGAAAGCATGCTCCATATGTAACTTCTGCTATCGACAAGGGAGTATATATATGAAGAGCCTTTACTTCAGAGATCTTGCTGGTTTCCTCAGTCTAATAACCTGCCAGCAGCCAGAAATTCACCCATCAGTCAATTAACAGCCACTTGTAAATGTAACAGCTTTCCAACTCACTGGAAACCGCTGTTCTGACCATCCCCCTCCAATCTGATGAGCCTGCAGGCATCCTCCAGCATTGGTGGTGGGTACTGATTGAATCCTCCTGGTGAGAGAACAAAGTTATAGTTAGATTTTTAAACTAGTAATTGGGTTTGCTAGGTAAAGAGGATCCCAACAGGCATCCTCTTGGAGCAATAAATGTTAACATGTCACAACAGAATTTGGCTGGCAGTGAAAACGGAAAATAGGAACAATAAGAAATAGCACTCAAAATGTGATTTCAGAATGTTTTAGCAGCTAAAGAATTACTAAGATCAAGGAGAAAGATCTCCAGTTCATTTGAGGGTTAATCATCATGCAAGGACCCATGCTTTCCACAAGCCCAGGTGAACAAAATCTAAGGGACATTCTTTTCCTCTCAGACTTAGGCTACTGGATCAAATCTAGGAAAGATCACATTTTATTACATGATGCTATTTCTGTGCCTCTGCACCAGTGAACACTGATTTCCTATGAGGAAATCTTTTCTGTTTTAGGGAAACTAAAATACACCATTAGTCAATTAACAGCCACTTGTAAATATAACAGGCCAGTAAGCTAAATATAAATTAATATATAATTAATTTAAATACAAATTTAATAATATAAATATAATTAGACCAGTAAGCCAAAATCTTTCCTATTATATAAAACTTATTGGCCTAATTAATATGTTCCATTATATTTGTCCTGAAGTTGATCTGCAGGATGTAGAATATTGAGAAGTTTATGATATTTTCTCCTTATCCAGGAAAATAGTAAATTAAAGGAAGCTTTTGATCATTGGCTGATCCATGACTCCATGAAAATATCCCAGAGAGTGTCATATTTCTTTGATTCTAAGTGAACTTTTTTTTTCTTTTTTCTATTTTTCTAAAATGAGAATGTGTCTTCTGGTCAATGGCATCTGATGTTTGTTGCTGGTAAGGCAGGAATGTGATGGAGCTGTCCTATCAATGATGGTGCACCAATAAAAAATCTTTTGAATTTTGAATTTTTTACTTTTAATAGAGGCAAATTCTGAATGAGAAGAAGTTTTAGGAATGCCATAACCAGTCTATTTTACACATATTTCCTTTTCATGCATGTATAGGAATGAGAGATGGTAGTATACATCTAAAAGAAATTTCAATTACTATAAAATTTTAAAATGCTTTTAAAAGGAGAGTTGGTATCAAAATTTAATGGAAGCATGTTTTTTTCTTCCTCTTTATATCATACAACTGAGGACCATCTCAGTTTCAAGGAAATAACGTAGCATTCCCAAGAGGGCAATACTGGATTCTCCAATTGAGTATGAATCACAGGAGAACGGGGGAGCTTTCTCTGTCATCAAGAGGGGACTTTCAAGATATTTTCACTAAAGTGGTGCTGGGATATTCCTTGAATACAAGAGACATTTTAAATTGTGGAGTGGTTGGGATTGGTAAGTGATTGGGATTCTGTCAACTTCCTAGAAAGAATAGGCTCAGCTCCCATTCTGCGGAATCTTCTAGAGGGCGGTGTTATGGTTTAGATGAATGTCCCCCAAAGGTTCCTGAGATAGAGGCTTGCTCCCCAGGGTGGGGATATTGGAGCTGCAATGTATCTTTAGAAGGTAGGGACTAGTGAGAGGTCCTTAGGTCATTGAGGGTGTGCCTTCAAAGGGGATTGTGGCACTTGGTCCTTTCTTGGCTCTCTTGCTTCCTGTCTTATGATGTAAGTGTGTTTGCTCCACCATATACTTCCCATCATGATGTGCTATCCTTGCTAGAGTCCCAAAACAATGGAGCCACTTGACATTGGATTGGAAACTTCAGAATCATAATTCTTTGCTCTTTATAAGTTAATTAACTCTGATATTTGATTACAGTAATGGAAAGCAGACAATGAGAAATATAATATAATGCTACTGACATTTGAGGCTGAGTTACTTCTTATTGGTGTGTGGGAGGGGGGTCTGTCCTGTGAACTGTGGGATGTTTAGCATCGTCCTTAACCTCTATCTATTTGATGGTAATAGCACTCCTAAGTTGTGATAATTTAAAAATGTTTCCAGACATTTCCCGATGTCTCCTGGGGAAAAAAATAACCAACTCACATTTTGAGAACTATATCTCTAAGAGAAGGCTTTCTCAAATCATTTGTGATAGAGGACAGGTATTTATTTCTAATTCTTGGAAGACTGATATTTTTGCTCTAATTCCTTTTCAATGAGACCAGTCCATTGATCAATGCACTTGTAGGCTACAGCAATCCATGTCAAATTGTTTTAAAAGTTTCTAGATGCTTATCCTGAATTTCTGTATTTATTTCTTCACAGATCAATTTGTGGGCTGGTACCCATTCAATGGGCAACACGATAGAAAACTGACTTAAAGTCATGCTACTCAAAGTGTGGTCCTTGAACCAGCAGCATTGACATCACTCAGGCATCTGCTGGTGATGCAGAATCTCAAGCTCCATCTTAGACATACTGAATCAGAACTTGCATTTTAAACAGAATTTCTATGTGATTTGTATGTTTAGACTTTGAGAGGAGCACTTGACTGTGCCATCTTTACTTCCCCTCGCAGGACTCCAGGGTATGCCAAAGTTGTAAATAAAACAGGTATAGCAAGTGGAACTTTTATTTAAGTACCTACACTAGAGACTATCTAAGAACTGCTGGAACTTCTGTAAGTTGAACAAGTATGACTCAGGAAACCTCTCCTGAAGTTGATCTGCAGGATGTAGAATATTGAGAAGTTTATAATATTTTCTCCTTATCCAGGAAAATAGTAAATTAAAGGAGGCTTTTGATGATTGGCTGATCCATGACTCCATGAAAATATCCAAGAGAGTGTCACATTTCTCTGATTTTAAGTAAACATTTTTTTTTCTTTTTCCTATGTGTCTAAAATGAGAACGTACTTTCTACTGGTCTGATTTTAGCTAAGAGACACTCTATTATGGAAAAGTTCTCACCATTGTATTACCAGAGTCATCAACAGAATATAAGCAGAATATGACCCACTCCTGCCCCCATCTCATCATCGAATTCATATATATGGATTAGCTGTAGACAGAAGGATACCATTAAGTTATCAATACTAGGAACAAATACTAGCTTATTAAAACAAAGGAAAACAACCAAACCATGACTTACGTCTGACCGAGTACACAAATGGCTTTAAGAACTTCACCACATAATTCAGATCTGGTTTATGCATTCTCCCAAGCTGTATCAGATGGTGATCCAGTGGGTAGCTGGCTAATTCTTCTATGTTGTCCTTATGCGCAGGGCCCAGAGAAATCACAAATATGACATAGCCTTGACACTTGGCTCTCAAAGCCATCTTCTTCACATACTCCTTTCTCTCATGATTTTCTCCAGCTGAGATCACAAAGATGACCTTGTGTTTGCGTGAGTTGGGTGTTCCTGGGAAGAGATTTTCCGTGGCCCATTGTAGGGCATGACCAAGGGTGGCTTCCCCATTTAGCTGTTGGAGGGAAGTCTGGATGTGGCTCTTTATTAGGACTTGGCTGTCATAAGTTGTAAACTCAAACTCTACTTTTATTGTCCCCATTTTTCTTCTGGAACCATCCCAAGGAGAATAGCTCAACAAGGCAATCCTGTCCCCAGAGCCTGAGACTAAAGGGTTGGAAGCAATGTCAAAGTTGTCGATGGCTGAGCTCAACAAGGTTTTCACAGCCTTAAAATCATCATTTGCTATATGTTGAGAATTGTCTAAGAGGAAGGCTACATCCATGTAGGAATTTCCAGGTAAGAAAATCTCTTCGGCACAAGTATTTGGAAAGCATTTATCTGAAAACACACAGAGAGATGCATCATTGATGGGATGTTGGTACAAGATACTTGTTTGAGATCTTGGTCAAGGGATTCAGTGACTAATTACCAAGAGTTAATCATCTGATCCATACATCTTCAATCTCACATCATTTAAACTAATGAAGAGTTGTCAACATCCAATGTTTCTGTGGCCACTAGAAGGCAACTTGGGGTCTGTATTGGAAGCAGATTTAGGTAGCAACTTGAAGTTCACAATCCTGTCTAAACCTATTTAGGAAATATTTTCATCATTTAGAGGCTTTGGATTAATAACTACCAAATTGTCTTCCAGAAGGGCTACATCAATTGGGATAATTTTTTAAACCAATTTTCACATTCTCTGGAAACTCCAAACACTACAGGGATTGAAATCCTGACATATGGTGTTTTCTAAAACTGCAAAAATTGAAAATAGACCCTATAATCAAAAAATAGAAATCTGAAATAACCATATTCAGTAATCCACCCAGAAGTCATTTAAGCTTTCAACACAGTAGATTCTTTTCATTGGTCTTACCATAGCAAAGTGTGCAGAGACGCAGCCTTTCCAACGGTTCATAGTCTCCATCGGGAGGAACTGGAATCACCTGAAATGTCCCTGTGTTGTCAAACTGCATAGAAAAAGAAATAAATGCTTATTTACCCATTTTTTTAATCATTACAAGGAACCATTATGTACTCACTTTGAAAACACCCAATTAATCACTATCACCTTGCATTATAATCCTTTGCTTTATTCAGTCAGTACATCTTCACATGCCCGAAAATGCATGCACATCTCCCTTTTATCCTAAACATAACCCCTCAAAAGCATGCACAGAACAGTTATCAACACCCTTATTTTATGATAAAGAAAAGCCGCCACAAGATAACCTGACCAGATTTAGGTTCATCAGGGCAGGGGGAAATCTAAATCTCTTACTCCTGTACCTTCAATTCTGGACTGAATTTTTGCATTCTTCTGATTATACACTAGCTTCCGAAATGGGGCTCTCCAGAAATCTTACATTCACAAGTTTTCTTTGGCTTCTCTAAGTAGTGATGCCAACTATTCCTACTCCACTCTGTCTAGAAGATGTCAAGTGGAACTTTTCAATCACAGATTCCAATTAAAAGTCTATTTCAAGGCAATAGACAGAGACACTCTTTTCTTAATATTCTAGGTCGTACACTGATTTCATCTGTTTTTTGATTAATGTTTTTGTCTTTATGCTCACTGAAATGGGCAATATAGAGCATTAATTCAATCATTCAGTAAGTCAATATGTGTTTTGGGGGCATTTACTTTGTGTGAGGCCCCAGGAAAGAAAAATACGTTTATCACAATGGAAGTAATCCATCACTCCCAGGTGGTAATGAGGGTAGCTCTCAATCCGCACAGATATTTGTTCTTGTTTTCTTTGTCCCTCAGAAAATTAAAGGGTCAGAAAGCCATACCTTTTCTTTACATAAAATTCTGAGCATTACAACATTTTTATAAGTTTCTGGCCTTACAGTTAGAAAGTATTTACTACCTTTCTACTCTCTACTTTTATGAAATTGGATCTTGGGGGCGTTATTTTGTATTTGGCCCCATTGGTCCCACATGCAAAGACTAAATGCCAACTCTGTAAACCAAGGAAATTTATTGGGGTGAGCCAAATGCTTATTGAAAGCCTACAATGTTATAGGTACATTGGCTGGGGATATAGAAATTCCAGATGAAACCTCCACTCTACAATCTACCAGGGGGAGTAACATTACCTCATATGCTGGGAGGTAATAATATTTACAGAAAAAAAGCAGAGTAATAGGAATGAGAGATGTTGAAGTGACATTTAAATAGAATTCACTGGGAAAGTGACATTTAGGTAAATTTCAAAGGCGGTGAAGCAGTCATATCCAGGAGAAGAGAATTTGGGACACAGAAAACAGACCTAGGAAGGCTCCTGGGAAGCAGGGAGTGTGCCTGGCTCCCTGGAAGTCAGTGCCAAGGACTATGTCAGGGATGGAGAAAGTGAGAGCAAGAAAAGGAGAAAGTGAAGTCAGAGAGATTAGAAGAGGGCCCGGGGGGCAGACCACTTAGAGTTCAAAATGCTGGTCCTTGTAGAGGTCTTAGCTTTAACTCAGAAATGAGGAGACACTGGGATATTTTGAGCAAAGGAACCATCTAGTGTCTTGGGTTTAGCAGGATTGTCCTGGCTGCTGTATTGAGACAGATAGTGGCAGAGCAAAACTAGGTGGGAAGACACTAATAAAAAAGTGATTGCAAAGTCCAGGCAAGAGATGATGGGTGTTTACATCAAGGTATTGAAAGTGTAGGTGCTAGGAAGTGGCCGGAATCTGGATATATAGCTTCATTAATAATATTAATCCTAGTATTTACACAATTACTTAATACTGGTATTTATATGAGTACTAAATACTAGGTATTTACTAATGAATACCAATATATTTAAGTGTATGTGCATATATACACTTTAATATAGGCACACACACCATATATATGTACATATATATATATATACACACACATTTACATATACTAAAATTAAGGATTTTAATATATACATATGCTAAAATTAAGGATGTTGGATAAGGATGTAAGAAAAGATGAGGTGTTATAGATAGCTGAAAGTAAAAGAATGGAATTTTTTTTTAATTGAGATGCTGAATATGGAGCAAGTATTGGGGGCAAATCCAGTTTCATGTTGGACTTGGTAAGTTTAAAATATCCACTAGGCATGCAAGTGCTGAGAAGGCTGCTGTATATGTCAATCTAGAGTTCAGGATCATGGTGTGGATGGGAAATATGAATTTCTACTATTGAGGGTATTTAAAGCCAAGAGTGTGGGTGACTTCAAGAGACCAAGAGCTGATAGGGAAGAGGGCTGAGGAATCAACTTTGGGAACTCCAAAATTTCAAAGTCAGGAAATTGAAAAGGTGTCAGAAAACTAGACCAAGAAGGGGAAACTAATGAGGTATGAGAAAAACCAGGAAAATGAATGGGAGAAAAATGTTTCCAAGAAAAGAAGGGTGGGATGAACAATGATGTCACATACTACTAATAAGTCAATGAGCTTCAGACTTGGAACCAGCCTCTGGGTGCAGGAACAGAGAGATCACAGTTGGCTTTGACAAGAGCAATTTGGGGAGAGTAGTAGGGATGAAAACACTACTAGGCTTGAGTTCAAGAGAGAATGCAAGGAGAAGCACTGGAGACAGCAAATGTAGACACTGTTTTCTTTCCTTAAAAAAGTTGCTACATGGGGCTGGAGATGTGGCTCAGCGGTAGCGCGCTCGCCTGGCATGCGTGCAGCCCGGGTTCGATCCTCAGCACCACATACCAACAAAGATGTTGTGTCTGCCGAGAACTAAAAAATAAATATTAAAAAAAAATTCTCTCTCTCTCTCTCTCCTCTCTCACTCTCTCTTAAAAAAAAAAAAAAAAAGTTGCTACATGGGGAGCCAGGAAAGATTTATAAAGACTTAATCTACTAAAACTTTAATCATATTTTTTTAGAATTTTCTAGAACATCAGTGGGACATTGCAAGTCTAAATTCCATTTAGAGTATGGGGACTTAAAAAAAAAGCAAGGCGAAGTATTTTAGAATTCTCAAATAACAAAACACAAGCGATACAAGAAATGTGAGGTGGTAGTTCTGCAGGACAATCAAAATAGCCAATAAGCTTATGAAAAAATGTTTAATGTGGGCTGGGGTTGTGGTTCAGCGGTAGAGCGCCTGCCTAACACTGGGTTCGACCCTCAGCACCACATATAAATAAATAAATAAATAAAATAAAGGTATGGTGTCCAACTACAACTAAAAAATAAATATTAAAAAAATGTTTACTATCACACCCAAAAATCTCGATCAAAGCAACAACAATGAGGTACTCATTGTAACCTATTATATTGCCAACAATTTTTTTAAAGCCTGATAGATAAAATCCAATGTTGCTAAGTATATGGGAAAACAGACACCTTTAGACAGAAAGGTAACAGTTCAACACCTTCAGAATGGAGTTGGAGAGGAATTGATGAAGAGGGTGGAGAGGAGGGGTGAGGACAGAGGCTAAGGGGGTATCCTGAATGGAGAAGAGTGGAGAGGCAGGGATGTTCATGCCATCACTGAAGGGAGCCTTGCTCAAGCATGACACATGTGAGGTTATTATCCGGTAAGAACAGAGTGATCAGAAAGACTTCCTGGGTCAGTTACTGTAGATACTGTGAATTACAAGTGACTTGCTAACAAGAGCAGTGGAGTCTCTTTTCTGCTGGAGATTCCATAGGGTTTGGCCTTGGTCTTATCAGAGGAGAAGATTTATTTTGAGGTTTATCTTGAGATTTCTCTTTTTCTAGAATGTGATGCAGCTCTAAAAGCAGAACTGTCACTTGTTTCCCTCTGGGAGAAAAATGAGGGCAGCAGGAAAACTGAAAAACCTAGGACCTCAAGTTCCGATAATCCGTTTTGTCAGAATCTGTTATGACTCTTTCTGTGGCTCTGATTTTCAGAAAATTCCTAGGTGTGTTAGATTGATTCTCTCCCTGTCACAGAGAACTGCCTGTCTTTTCACAGTAGAAGTGTGTATGTGTGTGTGTTTAAACAACATAATGGTTTCATCCAGCTCCTGAACCAGGGACTCCATGGATAATCTGAATACATTTAAATGTCACTGGTCCTTAGATGGAGTTGTCACTGGACCTTAGTTTTTAGGGGGAAGTAGAAGGAGGCATTAAGCCCTCCAAAGTCTGTTGATCCAAAAGTGACAGAAACTCTTTGAGGGAAAAAAATGGTTCACATACATCAAATGTTTTGAACCATTTTAGGGGATCAGAGATGATCCCCTGAAATTTATCACAGGTTAAGACCAACTGTTTAATAAGATACTGTGAGCAGATGATAAATCAGAGAAACAGAAACACCAGGCCTGCAGATGGCTAGAGAGGGACATGTTCATGGCCCTTTATTTCAGACAGAACTCAATTTGATTCTTGATTTAGCACCTCAGCAGCTGGACAGAAGTAGATAAGTTGCCAGAACACTCTGGGCCTGCACTTTCTTATTTTTAACATGGAACGAACAACTGCATTCACTTCTGAGCATCGTGAGAATACATGAATATGTCTGTGAAGTTCTAGGGCCAGTACCTGGCATGCAGCAGGAGCTGAGCCAAGGTGGCTGCACTGTTCTTGACTATTGTGATCATCAGGTTTTGGATTTCATGGACACTCTCAACAACACAGCTTCAAAAGGTACAAAGGGGATCAAGAGGCCAGACATCTCCCCTGACCCCCACCACTTCCATCCTGCTGTTCCATACCCCTACCTTAAAAATAAAGATGTCACCAAGGGAATTTCTTACCCCAAAAGCTTCATCCAGGAAAACTCTTTCATTGAAAGCAAAGACTGCTGGACTGATATCCAGGGCACTGAACTCCATGGTCGCTGTGAGGATGGATGACCTGCTGACAGCTTGACCATTGCTAAAAAACACAGCAACTCTCCTCACGTTGGCTCCTGGGTGCGTACGCTTGAAAACATGGCGGGCCACAAACCTCATGGCATTACCAATGTCCCGAGCCTCTGTAGGGACTTGGTATTTTATTTGGGATAGAAGCCGGAGGAGCTGCTTCTTGGTGTGGTAGTCAGACGAACGGATGAGATAGTCCGTGTCTGAGTCGTAGGAAACTACAATGATCCTTGCTCCCACAGGACAATTATTTTCCCTGATATGAAGGTCATTGACAATGGAAGTGATGATGCCCTTTATTTCATTAAACCTTTGTTCAGTGACACCAGAGGATTGGTCCAGGGCAAACACCAGCTCTGTGGGATATGCTGGACACTTTTCTACAAAAATGAGAAGCACAGGTATTTTGTTATTTCACTGGATTAAAGTCTTTCCCATGCTCTTTACCCCAGGGAAGCTGGTACACACAGGTGAAGCAAGAACTTCAACCAGCTCTAGATGTGGGGGGTGTCCACATGAAAAATAAGGAACATGCTTTGCAAACTTGAAGGTGTTATACAAGTAATATTTGGCTATGTATTGCTCAGACTTCACAGCCTACTATCAGTGTGCACTTTAAGAGGAAATGGGGGGAGTCTGTTCTGTGTCCTGGTTGGAGTCATGGTTATATAAATCTATGCAGGTGTTAAAACTGCACACACACCAAAAAGTGAATTTTACTGTACACATATATGAAAAATGTATAAGAGGAAATTATAGTTTGTTGGGGATTTTGCAGATGTCCTTTCCTTTAAAAAAAAATCTTCAAAATTATTTAAAAATGAAGTCACTTGGCAGATTTTTATCCACTCAAGCAATGAATGTTTATTAAGTGCCTACCACTCAAAATGCAGTGTGAGACATCTACTCTGCAACACGTGCACACAGGAGCCAAACACAGCTGTGCCCTCAAGGACTGTGGACTGGAAAGGATCCTCATACAATAAGGCACAGAGTGATGGCTTAATGGGAGTTCAGAGGACAGAGGCTGTTCCTCAAGAAGGGTTATATCAGGGGCTTTGTGGAAGATGGTTTTGAATAAAGGCCTGAGTGACAGTACAAAGGAACAGCTTAGGCCAACACAGGTTGGCTATGAGCTATTACAAAAATGGAACTGTGTGCAATTCCCAACTCAGTACTGAGAGACGTAGGATGACTGAACTTTAGGAATTTCCTAGAGAATCTTCCATATGCATCAAACATAATTTTTAGATGTTCTTGTTACAGTCTGAACATAGGAAGAGAAAAAAAGATTACACACACACACACAAAAAAAAAATCAACTTTATCTATTTAGGCTTTTTTTCCAATCTGGTTAATCCCCAAAGCACGTTTAACTCAAAGTATTCTGCATCTCAACCACTGTTCTCTTTTTTCTTTCTTTCTTTGGGATGTTGGGGATTGAACCCAAGGTGTTTGCATGTGAGGCAATCACCCTACCAACTGAGCTATAACCCCAGCCCTCAACCACTATTCTTGATGACATAATAGAAAAGTATTAATTTAGAGATGTGTTTTGAATCAAGGAATTTTACTGTAGAGAATTTTTAAAATATGAAAACTGATGTTGAACAACAGAATAAGAAATGGAAGTATTCCTTATTTCTTAACTCTATGCTAAAAATGATTGGCCAAGTGGTTGAAAAGCATTTCTAAAACTGACATATTTGCAGGATCTCCTAGAAGGTGGAATTGATTTCTATTTGTATTCTCCCCCTCCTCCCAGTACCCAGTACAGTACCTGACTCAAGGGACAATCGGGTCACACATAACATTGACACATTTAATTGTAATCCATGAATTTTGATTGAGCATTTATCACGTGCAAGGAAATTTTTTGCACAATTAAAGTGAAAGGTTCCAGACTGTGGGATGATCTAAGATCCTGAGGGTCTACTTTAGCAGGTCTCCAGGAGACCAGGAGGTCTTAAAGTTGAGATAGCTGGCTTCAATGGCCATGTCATCCAAGGGATCTAAGGAGTCACGCAACACCAACTGCAGTCTAGGCCTTAGACACACCATCCACAGGCACAGCAATGTTTACAAGTGGTGGACACTTGGTGAGATCACAGGTGCTAATGTGGGTCATGAGAGGAAAGGTCACATTGCAGTTCTAAGATGGTGACAATATCAACAGGAACAGTAGCAGACAGAGCAGTGGAGGGTGCATCAGTCAAAACTCTGTTCCCTGGATCTCCCAGCAACCAGAATCTACTCTATTAAGGGGCTGAGTTGAAAACTGTGACAGGACCTAGAAAAGACAATACTATGGAGGGGTTGGATTAGGGCACCTCAAGGTACAATTGGGTCACACATGACAATGACAGTTACAGCCTTAAGAAAACAAGAAAAACATCTGCATAGAAGGAAGAAGTCCACTTTCCAAGGGAGGTAAGGGTTTCTTTCAAATTGGTCTCATCCAGACACAATCATTATTTCATCAAGAAATAGTATGGTAAGAACACTCACCTTTCCAACAAGCTATATATATTAAGAGAGAGAGAGAGAGAGAGAGAGAGAGAGAGAGAGAGAGAGAGAGAGAGAGAGAGAGAGAGAGAAATAGTCTGTTATATTTTTGGAACACAGACCAAAAATAATCCAAAACAATATTCAACAATGTTTTAAGATTTTCTTTGACTCTAATTGGAAATGAGGCTAATTTCTGCATTATGGGAAGCCAAGTTTAAAGGATTGAGAAAGATACCCACAGAATTTTGTTAATTTGTGAACCTTCCTGACATTTTCCCCCTACGACTTATGGACAGATGACCTGAGCAGAATTTGGGGTGAAATGGAAACACTGATCACTTGTCTTAGGATAGATGAGGCTCTGATTAAATGACAAGATAGCTGAAATTCAATTTGTTTTGTCTCTCTTCTTAGAGCCTTTAGAGAGTCATTCAGCAACATAAGACTGAAATATGGGGTCTTTGTTTTCTTCCCTGATGAACTCTTTGGGAACCTCTATTTTCTTGTAGGACGATGAGGGGATTTTCAAATGAACTTTGTCTCGGATTAAAAATATAGCTCCTCTGTTTGAGTGATCTCCACATACAGAGAGAAGAAAGGGGGGCGGGTGGGAAACCCAAGGGTTTCTTTCAGTAAAACAGCATCTGGTGTCTCCAATTGATTTACTCCGTAAACTTGAGCCACATGAGGGAAATATGGGTAAATCTTTAAGAAACCACAGTCCTGAAAATTTCCATGTTCAGTTTATTCAATTCTTAGGAAGCAATGAGTCCCACTAATCTAATAAAAGAGTTAATATATTAATAAAATATATTTAAAAGTGACAGACTGGTGTTTTCTGCCCAGGTATCCCAGCACCAGATCAGCTCTCACCAACACTATTGTGTTTGTCTTAGTCCTATGGCCACTGAGATGCTGATGGTCACCATCAGTATCCATAACCCACATCTCCTCTGCATCACAAAGTCTAAATCAGATCCTTTTGTCTGACAGAGAACTTTCATGTGCTAACTTCAAACCCAGCTGCAAGGCTACAGGCAAATGGATTTAGACTCACCTAATGGGACTGAATCTATCAAACCTGGTTGACTCTGGGAGAAATTACTTTTCCTCTATCTGTCTAAGTATTTATTTATTTAAATTTCCTAAACACCTTCTACTTCTATGTCTCCCTTCAAAGCACAGACCATTTGGGCAGTGCTGTTTTATTGTTGGCTGACCTCTTTCTCTCCCCATTGCCCCCAGACTTCTGGATCTAATTTATATCTCAGGGGAGGGTCCCAGCCATCAGATCAGCATCTGGCCCTTATCCCAGGTGGCAGAGAGCTTCGACAAGACTGGAGAGTAATGAATATTAGACCAACCTGTATTGGTGGTGTCATCTACAAAGCCCTAAAGGCCTGTCCCTCAAAGTCTTGTCCCCATACTGCATTCTGGAGTCCCAGCCTAGTCCAATCAGGACCCAGTGTGGTTAAAGAACCTACCTGCTTTTCCTCAACCCTCTAATTACTGACTCCTTTCATCTAGTGTTGGAAAACTTCTCCCTTCAAAGTCCAAACCCTCCAGCAACTAGTCTTCACCTCCCTGACACTTTCCACCTATCCTGGGTCTTCCTTGGGAAGATATTTGATTTCACTGAGAAGACTGGCAACGCCTGGAGGGAGCTTGATCATCACACTTCTTCCCCCTACAGTGGCTCTTTCCTTCCCTCCCTGTGGTCCCAGGCTCTAGTTCTCACCTCCCTCCACCAGAATTTGAGTGATGTCAAGGTCTAAATAACTGATTAATTAACCCTAAACCCTTACGTTCATTCCCTTAATACAGTGCCCTCTCAATCCTTTTGCACATAATTGTGAGCAAATACATACACCATTTGAGTTGGCCTCTAATTGTTTCCCATATGCATATCTTCTCTTCTTGTATGTATCTCCCCTCAGGAGCTCCCACATTTTTACTTATACCCTTTTTTCCTCCCACCTTTGATGTGAGATGTCCCCACAGTAGGCACTTGAGGAAATCCTGCTACAGAGGATTCTGCATCCGTGAATTCAGCCTTCTGATTCCACAGACCTGTGCTAAGTGGGGTTTAATCCCAAGCGCTCAGAACCACTGACACACTTCTTCATGACACGTAAATACTCACGACTGTGGTCCCGCAAGAACTTGATCAGATCACACTGCTGTAATTTTTTACAGAGAGAGAGAGAGAAAATAAACATAAATATAGTTGATTGCCTTGTGATTGTATTTATTTCCTGGTAAACTGATTAGAATTTTCTTTCTTTCTTTTCTTTTTTTTCCCCCATGATTTAGGAGATACGTACAGAATGTACAGGCTGTCCTGCCACGCCTTTAGGACCCTAGGAAAACAAAAACAGAGCAAGTTATTGGCTTGTAAACTAGAGTCTGTAGTAATAAAATAAGAAAACAAAACCTTTCTTAAACAGCACAGCTGACAGAAAGCAGTTAAAGTTCTCCCTTTGGTGGGCTCATTACAAGACATTTTCCCCACTCACATCAAGGCTGCAAACTTTTTTTAATTTCAATGTAGATTAGGTAATCTAATGTCTACCCAAAATGAACTGAATTATTTCTAGGGTGGTAAGAAGAAGCAAAAGTATTTCCTAAAGATATTTGTATGAAAGATGCAACACTTAAGGCATTTCTCGTAAGAATGCATAAAACAGTAAAGAGCAGAATTCACAAAGGGTGGTGCTAAGAAGGGATACGGTTAGGTTACAAATTAGGGATTTTAAAAATGCAACCCCAATATATGTGAAAGAACCAAAGACAACTGCATAGCAAAGTGAAAATAAGAGCTCAAGTAAGAGCTTACATACTAAGCTCTAAATGCCAAGAGGTCATGGAGCAAAGCAATAAACCAATTGGGTGAGATAAATCAAGGATTTCTAGAAAGAAGTTAATCCTACTTCTCAGCATCTTGAGCTTTTCTCTTTTCCTCTTGTTATTTCCTTTTATCAGGATCAGGTTTCTTATGAGTAGTGGTTCGTAATATATTTTCACGTATAGATCCCTTTAAGCAACTAATGAATGCTAGTATGCTCATTTCAGAAAAATGCTATTAAGTGCTCACACTTGTACAATTTTATGGACTCCTGCCTCCCAGAAGCCTATTCATGGATGTCAGTGCAAGAATCTCTGTCCTCAATGACAACTGGTTCTCTATATCCATCCATCCATCCATCCATGCATGTATATATGCATCCAATAACCAGGTAAATGTTTGCCAAAAGCTGAGGTAGCCCGTGGTGTGCTTCTGCTGTTGATCAGAATTGTGTGGTATCCACGATTCTATTCATAGAAGCATGTTATCTTCCTGATGCAAATCACTAAAAGGTAGAGTCTCAACCATCCTTTTTCAAGTTATGGCAGAAAACAGAAAAGAATACTTGACACCTTAAGCAGACAGAAGAATCACAGTTTCTGGCTAATAAATGGAGGAGGAAGCCCACATTTTACAGAGAATCACACCTATGAAGAGTGTGTCCTGAAAGAGTAAGCTTAATAATAACTTTGAGAAAGTTCTTAAGCAAATCTGAGGAACAAAGGCCTGAGATCAAGAAGCCACATTACAGTCCAGATCAGTCAGGCCAAGTGCAAGACCAGGAAGATGGGGGTGGGAGGCCCAAATGACAGCCCCAGAATCTGGAAAGATCAATCCAGAGCAGACAAGACTGGCACAGAGACTTGATGATCACCCACATGACTAAGAATATTCACCCATTCCTTGATGCAAAAGAAAGAAAAAATTATATTATCAGTTTATCACAAGACCAATCCTGTTTTTTCCATTATACAATCCAAAGTTCAAGAACCCCTTGATGCATAAAGCAAGAGAAGCAATTTATCCATTTCTTACACAATGCTGCCTGGGGTTCCTCCACAAACCACAGGTGCTGGCAATATTTAGTTCTTATCTGACTGTGCCTGTGATGGGAGAGAGCTGTAACTAAATCATTACAACCACCTCAGAGGAACTAAAGTCAAGATTATGGATATTTGGTCAGTGGGAGATGTACCTGACTGCCTGGGAATGCTTCCACAGGTGACATTTCTCTTGTAATAGAATCAGAATGAGAAGTTGCAGTTCTTTTTCCAGCTTTCTCTAAAGTCTTAATTTTGAGGATAGGGAGGCAAAAATCATGGTTTTGGCAAACTTTATCAACTGTTTCACGTGATGGACGTTTTGCTAGGATACCTTTGCAAAGTTCATGCAATCTCGTTTCTTTTTTAAAGCCTTCAGTAATAAATCACAATAGCACCTAATATTTGCACTTTAAAGGTTGCAGAGTGTTTGCATTTGATTATCTGATCCTCACAGCTACTTTTTGAGGTGGTCAGGAGAGGATATGTCATCCCCATTTTAGAAATAAACTGGGAGACCCAGTGACTATCTCAAGGGCATACTACCTAGGAAGAAGCAGAATCTGGATTGAAACCTAATGCTTCTGACTACAAGTTCTGTGCCCTTTCTATAGAATCTACCAGAAACCAGCACATACTACTTAGTTCTCATGCAAATACTCACTCTCCGTCCTGGCAGGCCTCGGGATCCTGGAAGTCCACTTTCCCCTTTCTGGCCTACGGTGAACTGCAGACAGGAACATACAGTAGAGTCAACATTTTTCTATTCATGGGGGGCTACCTCAGTTTTCATCAAAGTTTATAATTTTTTAAAGATTATTTTTAAAAGAGAGCAGCTGCTAATATAAGACAGATCAATTGTTCACTTGTAATATAAGCTCTGCATTCTTAATCATTGGTAAGCATCCATTTACCTCTTAGCCCTTCATTCAGTGATATACTGTGCTCTGGCACCAGCTGTGCATTGAAATCTAAATTGGCCATAAACTGGAATTGGTACTAATAGAAAAAGCAAATATACTGGGGTGCACAGAGATCTAGTTTTTAAAAAAAGCTTCTCATCTGTAAAAGATAAATAAGAAGCAGGATATGAGTGCCCACTGAAATGTATCCAGCCAGATGGAAAGTTTGTGTTGAATTACATCTCTTTCACACTGAGGGGGACCACTGAGAGCTGCATTCAAACTTTAAAATGAAAAAGATGCTCGTCTCAGCATTTTGTAGTTAAATGAGCATAAAAATCTAGTCCATATTTTGCTAATTAGAAGATCTTAGTATTCTTATTCCAAACAAATATCCCATATGACCTTCTTATGGGTAGAAGAATCATCAGAAAACCCTCAGGGACCCTGAGGGAAGATAACAGTTTCATTCCCATTCACAGTGTTAATATTCTGGGATTACATGTGCCTTAGGAAAGACTGAAAGGCACTGATATTTCTGCAACAGCCAGTCATCAATTTGTAAATCTCTACAGTAGTTCAGATTCATGGTACAGTAGACATTTAGAACTGAAAGTGACCTTGGATGTCACTAAGTTTAGTTCTTAGGATGTAGAAACAGAGGCCCTGAAAAGGTGTATTGAAGGTCACATAGCTAGCTAGTGGCATTTTAGATGCCCCTGGGATAGAGCTACAATCCACATTTAATATTACAACATGAAAGCAGAGTCTGCCAAAGAAACATTTACCATTTCTGAAACACCAGGTCACTTACTGATAGTCCCCTAAACCCTTTGGGTCCAGGGTCCCCAGGAATTCCAGGATCACCAACAATACCCTGAAGAGTCAGAGAAAAAAATCAAGATGTTAACATATGTGCTATAAGAGAATAAAAAAATTGTCTTCAAACCAAAACTGAATTGCTCTTTTAAGAATTATACTATAGCTCAGTTGGTAGAGTGCTTGCTTTGCATGCACAAGGCCCTGGGTTCAATCCCCAGTATCAAAAAAAAAAAAAAAAAAAGACTTATACTGTCTATATTAACGAAGGCCAATAAAACATTAAATGTCATCTTTTCCTGCCATTTGGAACTGTCATTATGTCCATTTAGATATTCCCTAAATTATTAAGTTGAAGATTAAAAAATTTTTCTGACTTTGGTGAGAAACTAATTTTAATAGTTATTTATCAATATGCTTATTTCACTTATGTCAGTAAATTTACATATGCAAATTTTCCTCCCTTTATCAGTAAATTAGAAAACAGATCCTTTATAAGGAGAACTCTTGTCCTAATAGCTATTCATATAGTCTCTTCTTGTGTCCTTTTTTTCTTTTTAATTTGGAATTGTCTTTTTTTATTCACTAGTACATTTTAATTATACAGATAATGGGTTTCATTGTGGCTTATCCATACATGCACATAACATACTTTGAACATCTCCACCCCCTCTCCTCCAATTCCCTTTATCTCCCTTGTATCCTTTTCTGCCAAAAGAAAGAATATTTTGGTAAATCATCAGTTAAAAATACTTTTTAAGAGAATACAAAAACTGGCTGCTTTCCTCTAGGGAATTTGATTAGACATCATTCTGTTTTTTAACTTATATTTTGCATTTTGATCTGAGCACCAACTATGTGGAAAACACTATTCTGAACACTTTTTTGAAACAGAAAATCTTAATACAGAATCATTGTGCATACACATATAATGTGAGCTACTTTGGTTGAAATAGAAGACCCATCTTCAATCTAATAGTCAAGGAGGAATTCTAGAAGAGGTCTGATCAAGAAAGTAACATAACAAGCCAGGCACATGCCTGTAAACCCAGCACTAAGAGAATCACAAGTTCAAAGTCAGCCTCAGCAACTTAATGAAATCCTGTCTCAAAAAATAATAAAGGCTGAGGATGTGGCTCAGAAGTGGAGTGCCCCTGAGTTCAACCCCTGGTACAAAAAAAAAAAAGGAAAGAAAGAAAAACAAAAAGAAAAAAAGCAGCATAGTGAGGCTATGCTTTGGGGAAAATCCAGTGACTGTAGTATTTGGGACCAACAGAAGCCGGGAAAAGATCAAAATAGAAGATCAAAGATCAATGAGATGGTATGTATCTTAAAGTAGTTTTGATTTGCATTTCTCTGATTGCTAAAGATGATGAGAAATTTTTCATATATTTGTTGATTGATTGTATATCCTCTTCTGATAAGTGTCTGTTTAGGTCCTGGCCTATTTATTGATTGGATTATTTGGTTTTTTTTGGTGCTTATCTTGTTGAGTTCTTTATATACCCTAGAGATTAGAGCTCTATCTGATGTGTAAGGGGTAAAAATTTGTTCCCAGGATATAGGCTCCCTATTCACCTCACATATTATTTATTTTGCTGAGAAAAAAAATTTAGTTTGAATCCATCCCATGTGTTGATTCTTGGTTTTAATACTTGTGCTATAGGCATCTTATCAAGGAAGTTGGGTCCTAACCCCACGTGATGGAGATTAGGACCTACTTTTTCTTTTATTAGGCACAGAGTCTCTGGTTTGATTCCTAGCTCCTTGATCCATTTTGAGTTAACTTTTGTGCATGTTGAGAGATAGGGATTCAATTTCATTTTGTTGCATATGGATTTCCAGTTTTCCCAGCACCATTTGTTGAAGATGCTATCCTTTCTCCAGTGCATGCTTTTGGCACCTTCGTCTAATATAAGGTAGTCGTAATTTTGTGGGCTAGTCTCTGTGTCCTCTATTCTAATGGTAATGCAAAAATAAATAAATAAATAATTTTTAAAAAAGATCCATGAGAAAACTATTGTCATCTTTCAGCCAAGAGGAAACAAAGGACGCAATAATGAAGGGCAAGTAGTAATAGCCAAGGTAGTGAATGAGATAATAAAGGCAGAGAAATCAAGAAAAGAAGGAAGAACTAAAGTACAAAGAAAGGATACCGTAGGTGGGGTTTCAAGGTGTGGGACCTCAGGCAATGAAGGACAGGACTATCTTTTCCAATACAAAGATTCATAGGAGTCATAAAGCTCTGGGAGAAACAACTGCACTGCTCCCACCCAGCCCCCACCTTCCCACTGCATTCAGACCCACAACCTTAACTCTCAAGAAGGTGAAGATCACGATAATTACAAAAGAAGTTCATGTGCACAGTACCTTCTGCCCTATATCTCCAGGGAATCCTCTTGGACCCTGTAATTTTTCAGCAGAAAACAAATAAATCAGCATACCACTTCCTCCGTAGGGTTTCCTGTTATTATTTAGGCTTGATTTAATCAATTTTTTAAAATAATTGTTTTCCATACTTACCTTTACTCCTTTTTGTCCCTTATTACCATAACCTGGGATGCCATAATCTCCCTGTAAACACACCAAATCATTTCAGTTTCTCAGAGTTGAAAAAAACTAAGTGTACCCAATACCAGTAGAGAAGCACTGTGGACCTCCAGGTGGAGGGGGCCTGCTTGGTGACCCTGAACCCTGGGAACATGTGTGTTGCTAGGTTTCCCTCAGTTCCTGAGGTATGCCCTGGTTCTTCTTTGACCAACCACTCTAACCAGTGCAGGAAACAGAAGGATGGTTGTTCAGGACTCAGATCCAATGGCCATTTCTTGATTGGAAACTTAGGAGTTCGTCCAATGAATATGGGTGAGGAGTTACTCAAAGAATGATGCTAAATGGCAAATAGATATACAGGGAAAATGTGTTTATCCCCACTAGGAGCCAAATAAATGCAATTGAACAGATAGCATTTGTGTCAATGGTAAAGATGGGAAAACAAAGTTAAATATCCATGTTGGTGTGGGGGCCTAAACCAAACATTCTCCTGCACGTGGACCTATATATTGTTTGAATTTTCCTAATGGCATAGACAAGTAGAATTCAAAGCCTAATTAAGCATGTACATTCTCTTTGACCCAACTATACAAATTCTAGAAACTTCTACGTAGAAGATAGAGCAGGGATATAGCTCAGTGGTAGAGCACTTGCCTAGCAAGCACTAGACCCTGGGTTCAATCCCCAGCATGGCACAAAAATAATAACACACACACACACACATTGCATTTGTCCAAAATTTTAGTTAGGTATAAGAATATTCATTGGTGTATCATTTAGGATAGTGAAAAACTGAAATAAAACTAAATTTCTAATAATAAGAGATTGGGCAAATAAACTAAGGTAGAATATTTGAAAACTATTAAGTGTCATTGAGAGAAAAAATGTAGCGACTTGTCAAGACTAGGAAGAAATGCTCATGATACATTAGGAACCAAATAAACGCAATTGAACAGATAGCATTTGTGTCAATGGTAAAGATGGGAAAACAAAGTTAAATATCCATGTTGGTGTGGGGGCCTAAACCAAACATTCTCCTGTACATGGACCTATATAAATGTTCTTTTTATTTCACCCATTTTGATTCAAGTGGGTTATCAAGAACTATGTAATGTTTTGAACAACCAACAATAAAAAAAATAAATTAATTTTTTAAAAATGTTCTTTTTAAAAAGAAGGGAAATAAAGTGATTCTTCCTTCTTTTTTATTTTTTGCTATCTCCAGGATATGAATAAAAATATCTCAAAATGGTGAGATGGTAGATAGTTTTTCTTTTCATATCCCTTGCCCATTTTTAAGCTTGGTAAATTTCATTTCTTTTTTCTTTTCTTTTTTTTTCCCCTTTTTGAATATTCATGTTTTCAAATTAGATCATGAAAAGGCACTTTGAAGACTGAAGAAGCCGGACCATTTCTACAAGCATTCTGATTTACTTTTATGGATAAAAACTTCCATGAAGGAAGACTAGAAGCCTTTGTAGAGACAGTGGACTGTGGGGCATGGCAACAGGCCAGGAACTGGCTGGGTCCTTATATCCATTTCTCTGTGAGCTCCTGGCTCTGTGGTTGTTTGTTAATTCCTTCCCCTTCCTCCCTCACACCCTTCTTCCTTTCCTTTCTTCCTATTTTCAAAAACACAATACATTATGATTTACTATAGTCATCATGATGTACAACACATCTCTTGAACTTATTCCTCCTGTCTGAAATGTGGTCTCCTTTGACCAACATCACCCCAGTCCCCGACCCCTCAGCCTCTGAGAACCATCAATTTACTCTGTCTCTGAGTTTGCCTTTTTTACATTTCACGTGTAAGTGAGATTATGTGGTACAGTATTTTCCTTTCTATGCCTGGCTTATTTCATCGCTCATAATGTCATCCAAGTTCATCCACATTTTCATACACAAATGACAGGATTTCCTTCTTTTATTTAAAGTGGAATTGTGTGTGTGTGTGTGTGTGTGTGTGTGTGTGTGTGTGATGTTTCTTTATGCATTCACTTGGACATTTAGGTTGATTCTGCATCTAAGCTATGGTCAATTATACACCTGGCAAATTTTCTATAATATGTACACATAATGTTTATAATAAAAATGTTACTTTTTTTTTAAAGGAGTGAAATAATTGTCCTAATATTTGGTGTTCCAAGGACTGAGATTTGGGTACAACCAGAGCCACTTAGGAGAGAGTGTGAACCTGAAAAGGTGATGCTCTCTTTCTTGGCCCTACCCCCGCTATCTCCTGTTGTTGCCCCAGAGTTTTACAAGGAGAGAAACGGGCAGTTTCGTTGTTCAGCAATAGGTATCTACATGGCCATACTGGCTGCTAAAATGCTGCAATGCCCTATTCTAACTCGTTCATTATCCTCTCTGCCTCCCCCTTATTATTCTCCCTCACTTTAACAGATAGAGCAGACTCACAGAAGGAGAGAGAGAGAGAGAGAGAGAGAGAGAGAGAGAGAGAGAGATGTAGAATATTGGAGAAATGCCCCCACATCTTCCCAGATGCCTAAGTACCTTCCATACCACAGATGCTTGTGCCAATAGTGACAGCCCCCTTCTCCTTATCTCAGAATTTAGCACTTGAAGTTGGGAGGGAAAGGGTTTCAAATTTCATACCTGTTTTCCCCGCTGTCCAGCTGGCCCCACTGGCCCTGGAACTCCAAGTTCTCCAGGTTCTCCCTAGTCCATGAGATAAGAAGAGCTTCAGATTAGTACAATCAAACCTAGCTCCCATCAAAGGATATTCTGTCCTGGATGTGGGGACTCCAGGTTCGCAGTGAGGCGGGGTGCCGTCAGTGCTCAGCAGGGGGACAGGTACAAGTAATGATCTTCCCAAAGGAAAGCAAAAAATATCAAGCACAGACCAGAGCTCGACTCAAGTGACTGCTTTCCCAGTGTTCATGAAAGAACTGAAGGAGAAGCAAAGAGTAGAAAATGAACCCAGGGAAAGTTGATTTGTTTGCTGAGGCATTTGCTCATCCAACAATTGCTTAATGTCCTGGAAAATAAACCACTGAACATGATAAATATGGTCCTGCCCTCACCAAGGGCAGGTTGTCTGGTTGAAAAGAGAATTAGGCTCTCAGTGGTTAAGCACTTCTGGGTTCAATACCTGGTACCAGAAAAAAAAAATGGAGTACAAGTCACAAGTTCTGGCATGTAGATGGGCTATCAGGAAGAGGAACTCTTATATGCTGTTGGTAGAAATGTAATTTAGCACAACCACTATGGAAATCAAAAGACTGGGAATGAAACGAGCATATGACCCCTTGGTATTTATCCAAAAAAATTAAAATGAGCATCCTATAGTGATACATGCATACCCAATGTTTATGGCAGGACAACTCACAATAGCCAAGTTATGGAACCAGTCTAGGTGTCTGTCCACAGACGGATGGATAAAGAAAATGGGGTATATATACACACAATGGAGTTTCAGTCTGTCATAAAGAATGAAATTCTCTGTCATTTTCAGAAAAATGGATGGAACTGGAGAGCATCATGTTAAACTAAATAAGCTAGACTCAGAAAGTAAAGGGTTAGAAGCTAGATAGAAAAAAAGGAAGAAAGGGACCTCATAAAAAATAGAAGGGAGACCAATAGGGTAGAGAAAGGAGATTGGGAGAGGGAGGAAAGAAAAGGCGAGAGGACATACTGGGGAATGAAATTAATCAAATTATATTATGTGAAAGCATGAATATGTCACAATGAGTCCCATTTTTTATGTAGAATTATGATGCACTAATAAAAATTTTCTAAGAGCTTGAGGTGCTACGGAAGCAGAGAGAGGGGGAGTCCACGCCTGATTTGTGAGCCTGGGGAGGCTACCTAAGGGAAAGAAACAGGGAAGTTAAGCCCTAAGAATGTTGTGTGAGCTGGAGGAAGGTAAAAAGAAGGTGGAGACAGGCCAGATGGCTCACCAGAGGAAGATGAGCAACAGCCTTCAACTAAACAGGGTAAACAGCAAGGGGTCTCGTAAGCTGCTCCCTCACCCCCTGCAGCTTTATTGAGGTGTAATTGACAAAACTGTGTAGGTTTAAGGTGTATGATATGATGCTGATACACACACATATTATGAAATTATTACCCACATCACATTAGTTAGCACATCTACTGCCTCAATTTATTACTGAGGTAGGATAGAGGAGAACAGGAAATTAGGTAGAAAGGAGACACAAAGAAAGAGCAAGGAAATACAATTTTAATTTAAAGTACCTCAATCTATTCCAGGCTTTTTAGATATTCCCAAATATCTGGGAAATCTTAAAGGTTCTAAGTTCACTCACCTGTGAATAATTACTCTTCAGGCTGTTAATTTGTCCACCAATAAATAGAGTAAGTTAATAGAGGATATTTTAAGAAACCAATAACATTGGGGGCCTGACAGCATTATCGACCCATCAGATAACAGAGACCACACCAACCTAAGGATCCTGAAAAACTCATCCTCACATACCTTCCCACACCCACACCTCACCAAGTTTCCTTTAAAAGAAGCACCAGAAAACCCCCAAAGCATCATCTCTTGCTCTCAAGATGGTCTACATTCTCCTTTGAGTGTCTACTATTGCTTTCCTAAATAAATCTCTGCACCTCTGCCCACAGATGCTGAAATTCTTTTCCTTCACAGTCAAGCATCCCTCTAGTCCTGAGTTGAGTTCCCCTCTTCCAGTGACGTTACCACACTTTCTTTTTTAGCACTCTTTCTTAAATGTGAGAACATTGAAGATCTACTCTCTTAGCAAAATTTCAGTTATACAATACAGTGCCATGAACTATAGCCAAAATGCTTATGTCAGCTCCCCAGGACTTATTTATCTTATTACTACCTTAAGCTTTGAAGATTTTCCCAAGGGTCATGGGGAAGAGACCTCTGACAACATAGTTTGCTGGGCTCAGTGTAAAAGGAAAACAGGCCCTTTGCTCAGAAATTAAGCATTTCCAGGATTGAGCACAGCCTTAAATCAAGCAGGGGCCCATCTCAGGCCCTGTATAACTACACAGACCCAGGCCCCTGAAGGTGACCCAGTGAGGGACCTGATGGATGGTTTTAAGCAGGGGAGTGAGATTCTGATGAGGCAAATAACTTTCTTTGACTATCTCCAACAGAGCCACCTGGCACGGTAGATTGAGTTTAGAGGACAACCTACAGGAACAGACTTGAGTTCTGATGTCCCCCACCCCACCTGACTCAGCCACCAAGCACGTTGTGCTTTCAGGAAATCATGGAGTTGAGAAGAGTTCTCAGCTTTGTTTCAAGATGGGCAAGATCAGTGTCTCTCCTAGTAAAGGGAGAGGTGAGCAGTTGTAAAGAAAAGAACAGGTTAGCAGATGCTGGTGGTGCTTGGATTCATCACATGGGAAATGAACATCAAATCAGAGAAAGGAGGCATGTACTTTTGCTCTTAGCACTTGAAATCCATAAGAAACAACATTTACCTTTCTCCCCGTAAGTCCAGGTCTTCCAATGCTCCCTTTAGGTCCCACTAGCCCAGAAGAACCCTGAAAAGAAAAGGGAGAGATGCAAAAGTTAAGACCACAGCCATTCTTAGAAAACCCATTAGAAGTGTTTCACTTTTCTTCATGTCATTCCCAGCAGCCCCTTGACGCCTCCTTAACAAGGGGTCCAGCCACCCAGGGGAGGAAGGCATCGGGGCTGAACAGATGACTCAAGGCCCAATCCTACGTAGAGGACCACAGGTCTGCATCTGCTGGGTCATCACTAGTCCATATGAGGTCTTAGAGAGAAAGAGAAAGTCACTATTGACTCAACAAACATTATATCCAAACGTGGGAGACACTGCAATGCACTGATTTTGACAGAACAGGCCACTTTGCTGCTGCCTGTATGCATGACCCTGTGTGCACACCCACAATGGCATGCAGGATATATTGCAGTTTTCCGATCTAAAAATGGGCAAAAGGGTCTTTCACACACCCTCTAGGAAGATGACTGAGCAAATACAGGCTTCCCTCGCCCTCTGAACTCTTGCTGTCTGAGCTTAAGAACTGGACAAATTCAGAAAATGTCTCACACACACTCTTCACTATCTAAGCTCTTGTTACTCAGAAAACAAGCAGATTCAGTGGATAACTTTAAGAGCTGGATTTAGGAATCAGAGAGATTGGAGCAGCAGGGAATCACTTGCATTCAAGTTTAAATATCTAAGCTCAAAGGAGACATGTGCATGGCACAGATGATTTTTAGAAGTTAGAGAAAGTAGAAAAATGTAGTACAATAATGTATCAGGTTTGGGAGGAAATGTTCATGGTTCAGCATATTTATATTCTGCCAATGCTTTCTTTGGGTGGCAGGAATTGAACTCAAGAGCACTTGACCACTGAGCCTCATCCCTTGCCCTATTTTGTATTTTATTTAGAGACAGGGTCTCACTGAGTTGCTTAGTGCCTCCCTTTTGTTGAGGCTGGCTTTGAACTCACGATCCTCCTGCCTCAGTCTCCCAAGCTGCTGGGATTACAGGCATGGTTACCACACCTGGCCTGTAAGATGCTTTCTTTAGGCTGATGAAGTGGGTCTGTACTGAGTTAAACCCCATGAAGGAAAAAGAGGCGTGACTTAGGCGTGTAATCTGAACTGCGCTAAAAATATAACCCACAGTAGTGCAAAAGTGAAAAAATCCGTATGTAGATAATTTTAAAATAAACAATATATGAAGATGTTTTGCAGTAAGAGGAAAAGGTTGGAGCCATTGACCATAATGTCTCAGTCACTCACCTGAGGTCCTTTGTGCCCCTGGCTTCCTTTTTCTCCTTTCCTGCCAGGATTTCCACTTGACCCCTTTTGTGGTAACAAAAGAAATACAAGGCAATGATGTCAATAAAACTCTCTTTTTAAAAAATATTATTTTTAGTTGTAGATGGGCACAATACCTTTATTTTATTGATTTATTTTTATGTGGTGCTGAGGATCAAACCCAGAGCCTCACATGTGTTAGGAAAGTACTTTACCACTGAGCTACAACCCCAGCCCCAAAGCTCACTTTCTTGGTGAGTGCTTTTGAAGCACCCCCCACAGAGGAAAAGCAATGATCCAACCCTTCAAGAAGGCTTCTAACTAGGAGATTAAGCCTGTGTTAGGAGAGTCACCGAGGACAGGCCCAGACTCAGTGATACAGATCTTATTATAGAATTCCTTCCCTGGGCATAAGACCCTCATCCTTCTCCTGCAGGGAGAAATAAAAATAAACCAAAGAGGAGAAAGAGAACCCATATAAAAAGGAAGATACAAACAACAAATAGGTTCTTCTGATGGTTCCCTGGGCCTACCTGCTTAACAATGTGTTAAATAGAGAGCAAAGTTGTTTGAAGTTAGCACTAAGAAACATTTTAGCAGCAAACTCCTGTCAGAGGATTCAAAGTATATTTTTCTGTCCTATTGCCATCAGATGCATGGTTCTCATATAGTTCTCTCACATAGAAACAGAAACCAAAAATAATGTTCCTCATTATCAAAATACCATCTGGAAGCAGTCCCCGGCTGCCTGGGAGCCACTGGGTGGATTGTCCGAGTTGCAGGTAATTGTCACACAACTCCTGCACTCTAAAGCCTGTGAATGGGTCTGGACTGATTCTATGATCACTCAATCCAGAACCTGCTGGCTCTTGGCTTGTTTCAGGGACTCCAGAACCACTCAAGAGAATACCAAATTCCAGTTTGGTACTAACAATCTGGAATTTCCTAGAAGAAAAATGAGACCTTAGAATAGGAACATCCACCCAGATCTGTCCAAGCTTAAAGTGGGCCCCATACAAGGTGGACTCCATAAGGTGACTAAATACCCATGTGTTACAAAGCCATACTCTAGGGATGACCATGGCTTCTTTCTGGCATGGAAGACAGCAAAAAAGTTGGTCTAATTTCTGATGCCCTTATTACTAATGATAAGACCATGAAGAAATGTAAATGGCTCCCATAAAGCTCAGCCATAATCTAGAAGTGATGTTCCCTGTGTATTTAGCTTCAGGTACTCTGAATAACAGTTTCAGACTTCTAACTAACTTTCCTTTATTGGAGTCTCTGTGTAGGATTTCACTTATAGAAAACCGATTGATTGATGTCAATATTAATTACCAATATAATATTAAGGTATCCAGCATTCATTATTACAAACACCCCGACACAATACTAGGTGAACACACCTTTCCTCTTATAAAAAACTTATTTGAGAACTGCAAATGTTGGAGTAGGTTTGGTAGTCCCAAATCCCAAAATCACCCCCTGTGATGAGAAATGATGAATATGGTGAGGGGAAAGAGTAAAAATTTCTCAATTACTTATTTTCACAGAGCTATCCAGTTCTTCCCATCAGAATAACCACATTAATGGAATATTCCAACATACCTGTGAACCTTGTAATCCATCAGCTCCCTGAATACCTTGAGGTCCAGGATTTCCTGGTTCTCCCTGTTGGACAAGAGTTTCCAGCATTAAGATTTTCTCCACATGAGTTTCCATATAGATTTTCTCTTTATGGTATGTAGGACATAGGTAGGACATAGGTACTATTTTATTTGACTAGTGGCTTACCCCCTACTTTGCCTAGGATTTTGTTCTTCCAGATTGCCCAAGGAATGAACACAAACTTCTTTCTTATTTTTATAACGAATTTCACTCTCATGTACATTAATTCCCAATGCACATGCAAATCAGTCAAATTCACAGCACTTGGAATTGTGCGAGAATTCTTATCTGCAAGGCATCTGTGAAGGTTTTGCCCTTGATCAGGCCTATCCTGTTTTTTGGAGGTTGAATTATTGGTTGTGTTTCCTACTTGTTGGTGGGGATCACATCCAGTGCAGGGCACGTCCCACAGCACCCTCGTCAAATATTCATTTATCCCAGCACCATCTGCATAGGAGAAATGTTCTTGGTCCCCTGTACCGTAGAAGACAGGAAATAAAGGGTACTTACTGGAGCACCTGGGGATCCCCTTCGGCCTTCCAGTCCCTGGAACAGAACAGACAAAATTGTCAGTGTGTCTGGATGGAGGGGCTCCTATGGGCAACCAGTCTCTCTCACTCCTTGATTGACATAAGTAGTGAGCAGCTCACAAAAAGTGAGGCACTTTCCACACACAAGATTTCACACTGGGGCTGGGGATGTGGCTCAAGCGGTAGCACGCTCGCCTGGCATGCGTGCGTCCCGGGTTCGATCCTCAGCACCACATACCAACAAAGATGTTGAGTCCGCCGAGAACTAAAAAATAAATAATAAAAATTCTCTCTCTCTCTCTCTCTCTCTCTCTCTCTCTCTCTCTCTCTCTCCTCTCTCACTCTCTCTTTAAAAAAAAATTAAAAAAAAAAAAAAGGATTTCACACTGGGTGCTTCATTGCAGATCAACATTTGGGGGATTGATTGCAAACTAATCTAAATGTCATCACAGATCAGCCGCCAGTCTGACGACCTCTGACCTTAATATTATTATGTTGGTAATTAATAGTCAGGAGGCTGTCTGAAGAATCAAATCACCCCCAAAGAATTGTCTTCTAATACTGCCTCTCAGGCAAGCCCACAAAGCACTCTATATGAATTCCCCACAGAGAACAAGAATGTCATATCTGTCTCTCTGCCTTGGGCTTCTGAGTATACCTTAGCAAAGAGTGAAGCTGCTGGACATAGGGATTTCCTAAGGGCACCTAAAGTTTGCCTCTATGGGATTCTACAGGAAGAAAGTGGCTGACAGCATCCCCTGCACTCTGTGATGGTCCAGATGTTACCACCAGGTTCACCAGAGAATAGCCAGGCTGATCCCTCAAGCCCCACCTGTCTGCTCCTTACCAGAGCAGCCACCTAGGGGCATCATCTCCCCTTCCCAGAGGTGACCAAGCCAGATGATTTAGGTCCCAGACCCCTATTTCTTTTCCCTTAAAATACAATAAAAATCTGCCCACTCACACCACCACAATCCCCACACCTTTAAGAGAACTGTGGAACCTTCTCGACCTCCCATTCACTTTGTGCTAAGATAAACAAACTTATGATTCCTTTAGGTACAAAACAAATACTTAAAACAACTCTATTAATTCATTTGTGGCATGGAAATTATTTCAGTACTGCCATTTCCTTTCGACTGCCCACTACCTGAAGTTTCTTAGAATAAACACCCTGCCCAAATACCATCTCCACCAGTCTGACAGATGGCTAGAATTTTTCCATTAAAGTCTGCCCTTTGACTCAAGGTACTCTCCTTTTAAAATGCAAATGCACTTTAGGAGAAGTTGCCCAAGGTAACTTATCAGCTGATTGTAGCCGGATGTGACTAGAGATGGAGGCTACTCTTTCTATGATCTCTCAATTCTGTCTCCATTAAAAACCCAGGATAAAATAATGTTTGTTGCATGTAACCTAGAAGTCAGGTAGTCTTGAACTCAGCTCTACTCTTTAAGCCTGTGAGACACAAGACACCTACACAATGAATCTCACCCGGCGTGGCCGGGCGCCCAGTCTCTGAAGTAAGACATCTAAGTGCAAATTCCAGCTCTGCCACTTATTAGCTGTTGTAACTTTGGGCAAATTGCCTAAAGCTCCTTGATGTTCTCATCTGTAATATGGATATAACAATAGTTATCTGCCTCATGGACATAGTATCAGGCTTAAGCAAATTAATATTTGAAATAGATGGACCTGGTACAAAACACAGTATAAATATAAATATTTGTAAGGATTCTTCCTGTGTGGCAGGCAAAAGGTAACAGGACTGGAATACACATTCAAGTGTATTTTTTTTTCTTTTTTTTTAAGTGTATGTTCCAATGAGCTGATCCATAGTTGTAGTGACAGCTGATGCTACATTTAATTTATACCTTTATACAAGTTGAAATTCTGTCATGCAGGAGGCAACGACTGGAGTCTAGTTGTGTAGTTCAGAATCTGACATCGTTTAAGGGGCTCTGACCCTCGTGCAGAATTCTGTCCTTCGTTGGAAGGGTGGTGGAGAGGGTCAAAAAGCTTCATGTGTTCCTAAGTCAACACTGCATTATTTAATTCCAGAGAAAAGAAGTCATAAGGGAGCCAATCAGCAGGAAAGTTGGGTAAAAGAGGAGGAGGGGACTGAGAACCTCCAGTCCTTAGAGTGACTTAAAAGTCATTGACTAGCCTATCCAAGGATGACCCCTACCCTACCCCAGCACCTCTTTTTTGAAAGTGCCTGATTAATGTATCAGTTGTAAAGCTCCATCATATGAAAGTATTTTCTCTTAAGCCAATAACACATATGTATCTTTAAAATCTTAATCTAAAAAATAATAATAATCTAAACAATAAATGGTTTAAGGAAATGGGTGGACACTTCAGAGAAGAAGATATACAAGTGATCAACAAATTTATGAAAAATGTTCAACATCACTAGCAATTAGAGAAATGCAAATCAACTACTCTAAGATTTCCTCTCGCTCCAGTCAGAATGGCAATTATCAAAAAAATCAAGCACCAATAAGTGCTGGCAAGGATGTGGGGAAAAGGTACACTGATTCATTGCTGGTGGGATTGCAAAATGGTACAACCATTTTGGAAAGCAGTATAGAGACACCTTAAAAAACTTGGAATGGAACCACCATTTGACTCAGCTATCCCACTTCCAGGGTTATACCCAAAGGACTTAAAAGCAGCATGCTACAGCGATGCAGCCACCTCAATGTTTATAGCAGCTTAATTCACAATAGATAAACTGTGGAATCAGCCTAGATGCCCCTCAGTAGATGAATGGAAAAAGAAACTGTGGTATATATACACAATAGAATATTATTCAGCCTTAAAGAAGAAAGAAATCATGGCATTTACAGGTAAGTGGATGGAGTTGGAGAATATCATGCTAAGTGGAAGTAAGCCAATCCCCAAAACCAAAGGCCGAATGGTTTCTCTGATAAGTGGATGTTGACCCAAGAGGGGCAGAACAGAGGAACTTTAGATTGAGCAGAGGGGAGGGAGGGCAAGGGAGGGAGTGTGTAGGGGGGAGATGGTGGAATGAGATGGACATTATTACCCCTATGCATAGGTATGATTGCACAAATGCTGTGACCCGACATCACGTACAACCATAAAAATGAAAAGTTGTGCTCTATTTGTGTAAAATTATTTTTAAAAAATCAATTTATTACATTTAGCTGATCTTGCTGCTTTACTGCTTCCTCTTATTAGATTTGAATTCTCTTATATGGAGAAAAGGGCAAAGTTCCAAAGAATGTCCCCAGAAGCACTGGGAAGCCTCAGTCATTGGATTTCACATCCTTTCCCTTCCTCAACATGATTCAAGATCAACAAAAGAGGGGCTGGGGCTGTAGCTCAGTGGTAGAGCACTTGCCTAGCACGTGTGAGGCACTGGGTTCAATCCTCAGCACCAAAGAGAAATAAAAAGTTAAACATTTTTTTTAAATGATCAACAAAGGCAAGAGGCGGCAGAAAACTATCTCCACTATGTATCCTAGAAAGAAGGGCGAGCAAGCAGCAGCCCACAGGAAAGATGAAAAGATTCCAAATTTATAATAGAAAAGAAAGCCAAATACGTTCAGTTCCCTCTTGCACAAGACTCTGCCAAAACCAAGAACTTTGCCCATTATTCTCTTTTCATGATGTCCACACTGAGCACGAGACCGAGGAGTTTCTGACATTACAAATATCATCCCTAACTTTAGTAGTTCATAGCGGGAAAGGTGATTTCTTGGTTGTTCTTTTCAAATATCAGGAAATCTAACACCCCTGTTTTTGCTGCGATAGGCTTGATATCATATGGATGCTATCAAGTTACCCTAGGACATTGAAGTGGCCCCTGAGTTGACCCTAATCACCAGTGTTTTGGTCCATTCAAGAAGAATTTATTTGTGATTCCTCTTTTCCATTGGCAACATGTAAAGAGAAAGTATGTAATCTCCCAAATTCACACTATTCTGACCTAGCTCACAGATGCTCAGATACTAGGGGAAGGGCATTTATGCTCAAGTGATCAACTCTCTTCAAAGATATTCAAAAGCATCTGGAAGGTGGAAAGGGAAAGGCGGACTCTATCACAGTGTTTCTCATCTGGGGAGATTTTTGACTCCCATTCCCACCCACCACAATATCTCCACAGACATATGACAATATCTGAAGTGATTTCTGGATGTCACAAATAGAGAGGGGTTTGGGGTGGTGCTACTGACATGCAGTGGGTAGAGATCAGGAATATTGCAAAACACTCCCAATGTCTAGGGCCCCCACAAAGCATTGTCTGGCTCCAAATGTCAACAGTGCCAAGAGTTAGAACCTCTGCAAATGTATGGTCCCTGGAATCAGATGACTCTGTAGCAACAAATAACCTGAAAGCCTCTATGGAACTTCCAAAGGATAGGAGGGAAAATAAGTATCTGCAGAAACACTTACCCGGCTTCCTCTGGAACTAGGACTTCCTTGTGCACCCTTCTGCCCAGTTGTACCCTAAAAACACAATCATTCCCCCAAGATCATAAGGCAAAAGATTCTGAGTATTTAGAGGTATCAGCAATAATCATCAAATATTATTAAAACAGCAAAATGAAAGTGTCATGCTAGAATCATTCTGTATATTAATGCTGCTGGTTAGATAGTCATTAAGGAAGAACGTACAGGAACATACCCTGCCACTCCAAGTTTTCCCAAATGACATCACTTGCCAGAAACTTAATATATTTTCCCGTAAAAATGTAACCTGCCATGAATATGACTTATTTTAACAAAATAAGGCCCCTTTAAACATAGATATGTGTGTTCAATTACAGAAGGGTTATGCATTTTACTAATTTTTTGCTTAGCTCAATAATGAAATTAATCAACTCATATATGTAAAATAGATCCAATTACTTGTCTTCCTTGTTCTCCTTTGGAGCCCTTTCTTCCTTTGATGTTACTGTTTCGGCCTGGATTACCCTAGAAGAAGATTTTAAAAGTAATTTAGAATCCAAAAATATCAGCTTCCTCACCCCAAATGGTATGCTGTTAAACTACTAAGGTTAAGGGACAAGAAGTGTGAGAAAATTCTCCAATTTGAAACTTAGGATTTTTTTTAAAGTATGCAAACAACATTTCCCCAGTTTGAAGGAAACGTAGTGATAAATGAAGAATCATAAGAGTCCTTACTATATAGTGATTTCCCCTGTAATGGCAGTCTCTCTGATACCCTAGTCCAAACATTCTTAGACCATTCCCTCAAAAGCATAATAAGATTCTCCTATAATGGAATCTACAAATAGGGAGACTACAGGTCAGCAAGATTAGTAGTCCAACACACAACACTATGGAAACATCTCTCCAAAGGAAACTGAAAGTCTTAACGTATCAAAAGGATTCCTAAGATAGAAATGTAGTTTCTAGTTCTGAATCTTTCAAATAATCAGACCAGATCAGTCAAGGACGAATTTTTCCCAAAGAAGCCTCAGTCAACACCTACCACCCCACTCCTAAGACAAGCATTTGCCTATAGGTTAGCAGGAGACACAAAGGGAAAAGAGATGGAACTGGGGAGGAAGTGAACAATTCAGAAGCCACTGGACTTTAGGAACTTACAGGATCCCCTGGGAAGCCCTTCTCTCCATCTCCCCCAGGCAGACCTCTGGAACCTGGGCTGCCCTGAAAAATAAAATAAAATAAAATAAAATAAAACCAGCTTCTGTGTTAGCTTGTAGGAGACATTTATAATGATGTTAAATGTCAAGCAGTGTGTGGTGTGGTGGGGAGGGTAATCTGCCATATACAATGCTCCATGTTCTTCTATCTCAGCCAGGTTCCTGTAGGTTTCTCAAGTTCATTTTTAAGCTTATGGTCAGGATATTAGTTGTTAAAAGCATCTAGAGGACTAGCATTGGACTAAAGACTCTCTGCAGTGCAGGAAATGTTCTGTATCTGCACTGTTCATTATGGTAGTCACTATTGAACACCTGAAAAGTGGTAAGTGGAATTTTTAATTTTAATTAATTTAAATTTAATCCCATATGGCTGGTGGCTACTGTACTGGACATCTAGTCCATCTAGCAACTTCTGACATCTATAATCAAATTTCCCACTGAAAACTTCTACAGGGATTTTCTGTTTTCACCTGAAACTAATTGTTCCCAACTAAACTTGCCCAAGCCAGGATCCTTGCAGGCATTTAAACCAACTCCCCATGTCCTGCTCCTCTGGTCACCTTGACCTGGATATCTTATGTCCCAGAGCCAGGACTAGGGTAAGCCAAGAGAGGCTCCTAGGGTACAAAATTTAGGGGGGAACTCCCTTTGCCTAACCCTGACAGTGAGTGCCTCCTTTCCCCTCCAGGGTGCCCTGCTTGCTGCACCCCAGCCTGTACCCTGCTATGTTCTTACTGTCCTATATACAGACATTCTTATGCCATTGCTTCACTTGAAGGCTTTGTCCCTCCTCATCTCCATTACTATAGATACACCTCTCATCCTTCCTTGCATCCAAGTCATCTCCAACACAACTTCTACACTGTCAAGTAATATTTCTAAAATGCAAATTTAATCATGATACTTCTGCTCAAAAATCTTTCAACGGCTCATCATTGCCTAATGGATAAAAGCCAAACTCCTCCACGTGGCTCAGTGGTGACATCCTGATCTCTTCCTTCCACCTCCTGAACCTTGTCTCCTGCCTATTCTCTAATGCTCCCTCCCCAAAAAAAGACAACATGCAGCGCCCCCAAGCCACTTGTCTTTGCCCGTGCTGTTCCTTCACCTGGAGAGCTTTTCCTCCACATCTTGGCCTTGCTAATTGCTGTTCATATTCAACTCCGGGAACCTTTCCTCTAAGAAGACTCCTGGATACCCCCCACCCTGAGGCAGAGTTAGGTGCTCTTCTCTGGACTCTTACCCAGCTGCCTGCAATGTGACCACAGTCACATCCTAATGATATATCTGTCTCCCTGCTACATTGTGGGATCCTTGAGGACAAGGACTGTGTGGTTCACCTCTGATTTTTTAGCACATAACTCAGTGTCTGGCATATGACAGGTGCTCAAAACTATTTGATAAATAAATGAATAAGAACATAAAAAATAGAGTTGCCTAGAATCAAGTAGGCATACATTAATGGATGTTGAAATGAATTTAAAATTTAAAAAAATGTTCCACTGTGATTTGCTCTACCAAGGCCAGCAAAATAACTTTCTCTTGCTCTTTTTTTTCCTCTCTGAGGCCATAAAGAGAACACAGATGCTATCAATGGACAAAAGCATTCATCTTCAGACTTCTGAAAAACATGCCCATAGAAGGACCTAACATGCTTTGAATTCTTCTAGCTGAAAACTTTTTAATATCACATAGTTAACACACTTACCCCAAACAAAAATACAGCATCTATTCCTAGGTAATAGGCTTTCATTCTGCTGTTGAGTCAGCTGTTAATATTATCCCAACAGTGAGTGACACACCACAATTACGACTATCTCTGTCACCAAATGCTTCTTCTTTGATGAACACAAAAGTGTTACCTGAGATCCTGGATCACCCTTTTCTCCTTTTCCTCCAGGAAGCCCATGAAAGCCCTAAAAGAAGAAAAAAAAAATCCTTTTTTTAAAAAAGTGTCAACTTCATGATGGTGCTATGATAATGTGAAGAAAAATGGCTTACCTCTTCCCCATCAAGCCCATCAATCCCATCTTCTCCATGTTCTCCCTGACAGACAAGGATGAACAGCAGTCAGGTAAAGGGGGGATCTCTGCCATGCACTTATTGGGAAACTCATCCCTTTAGGAAATCAAACTTGACTGAGAAGAAATTATGATACCTTATATCCAGAAAATCCTTTGGCTCCCTACAAAAGAATAAATATCCATCACTAATGTATCTAGGACAAAGTGCAGATTTATAGACTGTAGCAGGAAGGAGCTGCCTTGCTAAGGAGAGAGACTATGTAACTCTTTAGTCACTCTGGCTATATATCTGCAAAGGGGTTATAGATGGAATTTAACTAATGCTCAAGTATCCTTGAGATTATTAAGTATAGAATTATAATCTGCTAACAAGGAAACCAATAGGTGTAACTGGAGAAAGGGAAAAGGAAGGGAAGATAGAAAATGAGGGAGTGTAGGAATGCAGGAGAGAGGAAGAGGGTGTTACAGGGAATGAAAATAGCATTTCCAGCAGAACTTTACCTTTTGACCCCGTATCCCCGGACATCCTGCAATTCCTCTGTCTCCTTGGGGTCCAGTGTCTCCTCGTCTTCCCTAAGAAAAGGAATCCGAACAGATATTCAAAGTGACACTTTTAATAGAAGCTGCTAGCAATTTGCTTTCAGAGTGTCGAGCCAGAGTCCACGAGCATGCCAAGTTTTAGGCAAAGCAATTCCTCCTGAAACTTGTTCATTTAAATCTACCCTTTTCCCTCTAGATTCACTTATTTTCCCTGTCAGTCTTCAGAGCTTCCTCACAGATTCAAGGTCACAAATAGGTGCAGAATGAGCTCAGCCACTTCACTCCCTCATCAGACAGTGCAGCCAAAGGTTTGGAAGTAACTTCACTTTCTAGCCACATTCCTAGGACTCCAGTAAGATGCTGGCCCTGACCTCTTGCCTAGTTCCCTAATGCTGTACTGGGAAAGTCAACACGGATGACACAGAGAAGCAAGTCCAGGAGACCAGAGCTGAGCGGAAACTGTGCACAGAAAGTGACACTATGGCAAGGATGAGAGCACAGAGGCAGAAGAGCCAGTCCTGGTGGGCAGAGTCACCAGGTTAAAGATGCCCAAAGTCAGACCTGTCAAAAGGGAAAGAGCTCTCTAGGTCAAAGATGTGCATGTCCACCACTAACCCTGCTTCTCCCAAGAAATATTAAAATATGATAAATGCCAGAGTAAAATAAATTTCAAGAGAAGGACAACTGCATGCTCCTTGAGGGCAAGCCCCCTGCCCCCAGCCCTTTCACTTTGTGTCTCTTATGGCTGGCTCGGGTCTGGGTACATAACAGTTACTCTTAGTTTGCAACAGAAGAATAATTGTTTAGCAGTGAACTAATTCTTCCCTTCCCGATAAGAGAGGTGACAAGTGATTTTCCTTTTCCCTGCTTTGCTTTCTTTATTCTGAGGATTATTCCCTGTAAAAGCCCCCCAAGTCTTGCTCACGGCCACAGGTTGCTGAGAGCTCCCTAAGTCTTATAACTTCCCATTGCCTGGGCTTTAAGCCAGCTTTGGGCTCTCAGCCAGGCAAATGGGTCACACTATTTCCCATACTCAAAGTGCCCCCGAGTGGCTTGGTGGTCTCTAAGAGCCCTTTAGGTATAAGGTGAGAGACGAGAGTACTCCCCTTGATGGTTATTTTGTAAGTATGGGTCAGCATTAGAGTCCTAGAGGAATTCATAACATGTTTACAATGAGAACAAGACTCAAGAAGTTAAGTATCTTGTTCAAGGTTTCACAGCTAGGTCTCATTCCAGAGTCTGACCTTTTAAACATTATAAACTTGCTGCCCAGTCGAGGAGCTGGCCTTGACTCTAAAGGGATGGAGATCTAATCACAATGCTTTCGGAGCTTTCCCTATCCCAAATAGAGCCAGGGCTCTTGGTTCCTCCAAATTCCACTCATACTTTGGTTTAGGAACAAAGTGAGAGTTCTGGTTGTACTGTCCAATACTGAGGTTCACAGACCTCTATAGCATTTGACCATGAAGCCACACCTTGCCTGGCCCACTTCCTTTTCTTGGAGGGACATATGCTCCAGCTCTGGCTGAAGGCCACATACTAATAAGCTCTAGATTTCAGGTCTAAAGAGAACTCCGCAGCAGATAACCTGCTGCATCCTGCTTAGGGTAGAGAGGAAGAAGCCCAGCTTCCGACCATTGATTGAAACACAGGCCAATCTACATGTCTGTGAACCCATTCCCTCTCTGTCCCCGATCTTAGATTTAGGAAAACAAGCCTTTCCCTAAAAATGCAATTAAAAAGTTAAATAAAACCCCAACAATCTACCTTTCTGTATGAACATAAAGCTTTTCATGGAAAAGAGGATATGTGCAGGTGGCAGGAGGAGAAGTCTCAAAAACTTACAGGGTCTCCATCTTCTCCTCTGTGTCCTCTGCTGCCTTTCAGACCTGAAAACCCCTGGGAGGGAAGAGAAAAGTGAAATTTAGACATTCCCCATGAATTCAAACTTGTGAAGTTCTTGGGCATTCTAAGCAAGATCCTCCCTTCAACGTGATTTGAGTTTGCAGACGTGGCTGCCAGGGTCTGGAGCTGGTTTCTGTCCTTGCACTCATCTCTGAAGCCCCTTTGCAGACAGTGGACCCTCCTATTGCCAGCAGGAGGGTGACCCTTGGAAACCTCCTTGCCAATAGGGGTCACAAGGCCATTCCCATGTCTGAGGGATTTGCAGGGAGGACATCTGTGACTGCCATAATTTTTTAACAGGCAAATCAATAACATGTCCAAAGGGATCATCTTATTTTCCCCTGCTTTTTTGAGAGCTCAGATTAGAACAAGCACTTCCAACACTGTGGTTGTACATATTCACATTGCCGTGATCCCTCCCTTAGCCTCATAGGTTATTTGTGGCAAAGATTCATTTGAGGTTTGGCTTCCCCGCCTCTAATACAGATCCCCACCTTTTGCTCAGTCTACTAGGGAGGCTGTGCTCCTAGAATATAAGTCTTCTATTGACCCGAGAGAGGAGACCTTGCTAAACAAAACATCACAATAGAGTAGAGAGATTCCATATAAAGGATCTTCCCACAAGGATGGATAATGCAGAAATCATGAGCAAATATTATCATTGATCTCTTTTTTTTAAAGTCCTTTTTATAGTGATGTCGAAAATACATTTGAAAATGAACATAAAATGAATAAAATATAAAAATTCAACTTAATTATTATAAGATGAACTTTATACAATGATTTTTACAATTATCCTATGTAAAGAGTGTGCAGTTCATCACCAAGGTTGAGGATTAGAACATTACCAGTCCCCGGCCTAGTGCCCTCTCCCATCACAATCTACTGGATTCTGCCACTCTCCCCTCACTCCACCCCAGGGGTACACTCCTGGTGTGTTGGATATTTCCTTGCCTTTTTCAAATATTTCACCACTTAAATATTCATCCCTAGATACTATATTTAGTTTCTTCTGTTTTCAAACTTTTATAAATGATATCATACCATTTTTAATACAGACCATATGTATTCTTCTATGTTTTGCTTCTTTCGATCATTACTAAGTTGGTCAAATTTATTCACGTTCTTGTGTGTAGCTGTAGTTCATTCATTTGCATTGGGTATTATAGAGTATTTCATTGAAAATGCCATGATATATTTATATTCTGTTGTTGTGTGATTGATCTTTCATAATTTGTTGCTTTAAAGGCCTATTCATCTACAATGCTCTGATTTTTTGCAGTTCAGTTTTGTTCTGTTGCTGATAAAGCACAACTCTCTCCACTATTTTTAATACCTTTCAGGCTGTCAATAGCAAATACAAAAGTGTAAATCGCAGAACCAACAAGCAACATCACTAAGAATGTCTGAGAGAAGGGGGAATCATTCTTAGCAGCATTATCAAAAATGAGTCCTTGAACTGGCTCCTACAAAAAAAAAAAAGTCACATGAAATGCCCAAAGCAATTACATTAGTATGTAGGGGAGGTCACAAATTCAACCACTCAGTCTCAGTCTCACCCACACCAAAGCAAGGGACACTGGAAATAAGAGTATCCCAACTGAATAGTACCTTAAAGCCTTGTAGTCCTCTGCTCCCATGAGGTCCTGGAACCCCTGGACATTTGCAAAATTCACAGCAGCAAGCCCTCTCTGCAATGTTTCCCTGGAAAGGAACAAATAAGCAGGTGTGCAACAATCATCAGGAATTTTGTTACCTAAGAATCATATTCACCCAAATCAATCCACCACCTACAAGCCTACCTCCTGCCTTTGAATGAGGGGTTTCAGAGAATAAGAGCTGCTCTTGAACTTAATACGGCAGAGAGGGCACCAGGCTAACAACGTCATTGGCAACATCCCCTCTCCAAAGGAAATGATCTCTATTATTGAACGGGCACAGAGTACACAGATGACCACAGGCTAAGTTTGCCCAAGACTTTTGGCTCCAAGTTAACAATATCCTAAAACAGGAATTTCTACAGCATGAACTGTTGGGAGCTTTTTAATTTGATTAGGGGTTGGTTGGTCCTCAGTTCCCTAGGCATTCATTTAGTGAAATAACAAAGAATGAAATGATATGCAAACTATAAAACATGATGTTCTGGTCTTTCACACGTTTTTATTGACCATGTGATTCATTTACTGGGCCAAGCAAAAGTAGTCTTTTTGGAAATAGCAAATTTCAATTTAGTTCTCATGGCATTTAGAATAACTGGATTTTTCGACAACTCACCAGGTACTGTGAGAGCATGCTGCCCAGTTCCATCATTCCAATGGTCAAGTGAGTCCTATAATCAAATCCTTTTCCAAATTCAAAGCTGGAAAACTCATCATGAGCAGTTGCGTTAAGGGACACCACCAGCAGACCATCAAGTCCTATTTGGTAAAAACAGCAGATATAAAAATCAAAGAGTTGTACATGAAAACAGAATTTCCACTCAGTGAACATTATCCAAAGGGGTGGTGGGGATCATAAGAGGAAGCCGGACTTCCAACATAGGAAGAAGCCAACAGCAGATTTGTCTGCATTTCTGAATATACATCAGACTGTGGTCTCTGACTTTAGCAAGAAATGTCCCTGAGAAAAAGAATTCAAAAGAAACTATTTACAAATCTATTGACAAATACTAATGGAAAAAAAAAAAACATTGTGATCGACATCTCACCACCAATTTAGATGCAACTCTTGGGCATTCAAAGGTGATTTTTTAAAAAGGGGTATTGTTCATCTTCAGAGGGTTTTTCTGAAATTTCCTGTATGTAAGTTAATGACAGTTCTCAAGTTATCTCCACTTCCAAGCACTCCTGAGAGCGTAAGGAAGCCCAGGGTGATTCCAGTCTCAGCTGAACTTCTGATCACGTACAGTTCATGCACTCATTCACTCACTTATTAAGGCATCCAATAGTTCATTTACTCTAACTGTTCTTAAGCAAATATTTATTTCTTAGGAGCCTGTTATGTACTGGTCATTGAATCAAGGATGCAAGATGAGTAGGTCAGGAATACCCCTTCCCATTGGAGTTCATGAACAGGAGATGGACAAGAATCAGAGAGCCGCTCCAGAGATAAGTGCTCTGAGAAGGAGTGCCAGGGTGCTCTGAAAGCCTTGAGGGGAAACTCTTCAGTCTTGGAGGGTCATGGAAGGTTCTTGGAGAAACAGATGCTTAGGCTAATTCTAAAGGATGAATGGAAATTGGTCAAGAGAAAAGAACCAAAGATGGAAGATGGAAAGAACTGGAGAGGAGGGGAGTTGGACAGAGCTCTACATAAGATTAGGAGGAATGAAGCTGTGAAGTACCTTGGAGGAGGGGGAGGAAATGTTCTCTGTGCCTGGAACCCTGAGTGTGAGGAATGAGTTAAGATTGGGTGGGGGAAGAGGCTGGCATCTGCAGAGTCTCAGGGCCATATTAAGGAAGTGTATACATATTCCAAGAACAGTGAGAAGGTGTTGAAGGGATCAGAACAGAGAAGGTAACACACCCCAGAAATAAAGTTCCCAAATTCTGTGGCCTCTAGGGAGGTTGTCTGTGCCAGCTGAGTCCCAGAAGACAATTTGGGGCTCTACCAAGAATTCTCAAATGATGCTTCCCATTTGACAATGAGTGGCATCTCCACTTCACTGCATAGTCCTCTCAACTTCTGCACCTAGATTCCAGTTCCATCCAGAACCATGACATGGACACAATGTATAGAGTAAGAAGTCTGAGCTGCTATCTTCCAGAAGGACAATCAGAAACAACAGGAGGTGTCTCAGGTCAGGCTTTCTAGAAGCAGAATCTGAGAGGGGTTAATCTGAGAGGCAAGCATAGTTAATAAGAGAGAAAAGAAGAAGGGGAAGGTGTAAGCAGGGATACATCTCAGCAAAGTCTTGCCCTTGGCCTGATTCATGAGGAATTCCAGAATATGAATTGTACCGAAGTTGATTCATTTGAGGTTAGGGTGCTGGTCTTTTGTATCCCTATATCATTGATGGCCCCACTTACCAAGATGGGGCATGATATAATCTCTCCCTCATCCCAATATGTCCATACACAATTCAGGGTCGGTCAAGGACACGCTCTGGTAGGTCACAGATGTAAGCACTTGGCCATAGCATTGTGCAGCATTTGAGGGAGGAGTGCAGGGAAGATCCTTTGGACAAGGACCCAACAGAATCTGCTGCAAATGGCCAGACATATCCCAAAATCTAGAGCACCCTAATGAGGACAGAGACTTGCTCCGCATATTCATTGTTTAAATTTTCAACTCAGACCCTCAGGGTTATACAAAATTACATACAAGAGGAAGTGAGGGGAAAGGGAAAAATAATACAAGGGGGAGGAATGAATTACAGTAGAGGGGGTAGAGAGAGAAGAGGGGAGGGGAGGGGAGGGGAGGGGGGATAGTAGAGGATAGGAAAGGCAGCAGAATACAACAGACTTGAGTATGTCAATATGTAAATCAATGGAAGTGTAACTGATGTGATTCTGCAATCTGTATATGGGGTAAAAATGGGAGTTCATAACTCACTTGAATCAAAGTGTGAAACATGATATATCAAGAACTATGTAATGTTTTGAACAACCAACAATAAAAATAAATAAATAAATAAATAAAACAATTGCTTATCAGCAAAAAAAAATTAAAAATAAATAAATAAATAAATTTTCAACTCGATACCTGCTTCTCTGAGCCTGTCCGATTCGTTTTCAAGCAACATTGTGCTCTCTCCCTGGAGACCATCCGAAAAGATGAGCAGCACCTAGAGAAAGAGGAAAGCAAAGAATGGGATGATGTGAAAGCTAGAGATAGAACTGGGGAAGGAATGGGAGATAGAATGAAACACACATACCTGGCCCCGGGATGCAGATGTATCCCAAAACGTATCCCACAGCGACTGTAAGAACTGTGCATTCAGATGAGTGGGCCCCCTGACGGTGACTTGGCGTAAGCTGTCAAATATTGCTTTCTGGTAGATTTGGAATTCAGCAGGGGATTCTTGGTCACTGTTCACCTTAAAAGCCAGGCTCACCTGCGCCTCTGCACCTGCCCCACAGCTCACCCCCCTGATGGAGGTGATGTCCTCTAAGATGTTTGGGAGGTATGATTCCAGCCGGGGGTGGCCCTGGAACAAAGTCTGCCCCTGCAGGTGAGTGGAAATGTCGAACCCGACCACTATGTCCACAAAGCAATCTGGAGATGAAAGGAAACAAGACTAGATTAATGAGTGGATAGAGATAACGACGGGTAGGGAAAAGGAAATGCTGTCATGCTTCAGAGTTGGAGTCTAGAGGGTCTCTATTACCCAAAAAGTGTTCAAGAAGAAAGACATTCGTTGCTCTACTAACACATAACACAAGTGTCTCTCTCCTCTGTCCCCTTTCAAATATCACGCATTCCTGTAGCTATTAGAAGTTCAAACACAGTGTAGTCTCATTCACAGTGGTTTTGGGTGTGTGTGTGCATTTTAATTCTTTAATGATAATATATTCTAATCCATGTAATCAAACATAATAAATACTTGAACTCTTCTAGAGATCTTAGTTTCCAGAGGTCACAAATGCAAATGGTTGCAAAGGCTAGGTGGATAATGCAGATGAGTCCAGTGAGCAGAACATGAAGACAATGATCTGGAGAGCAAGAACCCACCCCTACATCTGCTCAGTGTTCAGCTCCAGCTGAGAGGAGCCTCGAGGAAAATGGGGCCTATTCTTGTTTAATCTTCTGATTTTTCAAAGAGGAATCTGAAATCCACATTTTTTTAAATATAAAATTTCCACTTTGTTAATGCTGTAGATTAATTTAATAAGTTGTCACGTGTGGACAGAAGAAGCAAACTGCATGATGTGCAAGTGGCCATCTGGTCACCTCTGATACTGTCTAGTTGCTCATTTTCCAGATGAGGGGACAGCAATTTATGGAGGTTATTATTCCTGCCCTAAATTAGAATTCTGGCTTTCTGGTTCCAGGTCCAGGGCTCTTTCTACCTCTCTCATTTGTCTCCACTTGAGCACTTGAATGGGATGTAAAAGATCTGAGGCACTAGAAAAAAAAATGACACATTTTTTGAAGGATGCTTCCATCACAACAAGCCTAGAAACAAATACTCCGAGGAATTCCTGCAAGTTGTGCAGATTTCACAAGATGTGGAATGTTTCCTGACATGCAGTCCTCCCAATCTCCAAATTGACAGAACCTGAGTCCCCCAAGGCTGCTGTCAGCTGCAACCGAAGAGTGACAACCCCATTAGAACCTTGCTCTCCATTTCATTGTCCTCACACTCTGCCCCCTTGACTCACATACATTACCCACCTGGCCTTTGCAGCATTTATATTTGTGACCCCTGGATTAAACAACTTCTTAGGACAATTTAAATCTTTACTATGTTATAATGATATAGACATCATCATTAAAAGAATACACTGTATGCATGTGCATAGATGTATACACACGTGCACAGGCATGCACACACACACACAGTCCCTCACAAGATAGTTTGACAAAGTTAAAATAGGGAGATGGAAATGGAGAAAGTAGAAATAAGAGATTGAGAGCCAGGTGTTGAGAAAGAAAAGCATAAACAGCAGGTTACATTGAGAGGACAGGGCTGACCAGAGGACACAGACTGGGTCCTTTCAGCCTCTGCAGCCTCTCCTTGTCTCTGAGGGAGGCCAACTGAACACACACTTCTGGAAGCAGAGAAGAGCTCTCTTCTCACTGCACATTGTTCCAAATATATGTTCTACTAGAGCGGGCCTTTGTCAATCCCTTGGGAAGTGGAGAAATGGGAAACTACAATTGAATAAAACTGGACAAAGAACACTTACTGGTTTTCCCGCAGCTCTGGCAGATTTCTCGGACCATTCTTTTTTTCACATCCACATTCTTTAATCTATCAAAGTCTCGAAACGTGATTATCTTTTCAGAATTGCCCGTTATTGGCAGAAGCTGATCCTTGCGAACATCTCCTATGCCCAAAACCAGGATGCAGATTCCAAGGTCTTTCAGGGTTTTTACTGCATCTACCACATTGTAGCGGGGAGACCCAGATGTGATAACAACTAAAGTTTGAGGGACACCGGCATTTCTTCTCCCACCAAAAGATGGATGAAACATTGAGCTCACGTGTTGAAGGGCAAAGTCAATTCGAGACTGCCCGTTGCTCTTGGAGACAGCCTGAATTCGCGATTTCCACTGGGCTTTGGTCAGAGTGTTTCCCAACTCAATTATTTCCTGATAGCGGCTCCCATATTGAGCCATCCCAACTTTCATTCTTTGAGACTGAGTATCAAAATTGTCAATTAAGTCTGACAAGAAAGTTGTCATGGTAACAAACTCCGCATCAGACACCATGTTAGAGCCATCACAGAGGAAAATCACATCAGCTTCCTGAAGTTTACAGACTGCAATAAGGAAAAGAATAAATCATTTCCCACATGAATCATTCTAATTTTTTTTCTTTATTCTATTATTTCAATTGCTTTACCAACCACTTACATTGCTTCACAATGAGATAAATAAATTGAGATAAGTTAGCAGCAGAATCACTTATTGGCCTTCATAGAGAAGGACAAATAGCAGAAAGGGTAATAATAGCAGCAGTTTCACGAGTTGTAATTATTTGCATGATTCATTGGAAAAGACTGCAGGCTACTCAGAAAGAAAGTAGGAAGCTGGCATAGATCGAATAGATTCATTAAGGGATAATGACAAGGGGCTGGAGTTGTGGCTCCGTGGTAGAGCGCTTGCCTGGCATGTGTGAGGCACTGGGTTCCATCCTCAGCACCACATGAAATTAATTAATTAATTAATTATTTAATTAATTAATTAAAGGTAGTGTGTCCATCCACAACTAAAAAAAAAGAGAGAGAGAAAAGGCTAGAAGTCTCTTCAACAAACCAAAGAAAGACTTTCTACACTTGATTCTAAACAAACTCAATGTCTAGGGTAGGTGCAGCATTGCAATCATCACTAATGGCAACTGAGACCATGGGTTGCCCACTGTCATACAACTCCTTGTGATGGCAGTGTAGTAGGCGCAGATGGGCTTCCCAGAGAGACCTTCAAGGAAGATAGATCTTCCTGTGGCAGAAAAAGCCTTTAGCTCTCCGCTCCTTCAGGGTCTGCCTCACCACAGAAAGATACTATGCCAAAGGTCATGGGCTTCCCAGGAAGCCCACATCTGGGGACTAAGGGCAAAGGGGATTCCCAGATGTTTTGGTCTGATGCTGGACAACTCTCATGAGCAATACTCACTCCTGAGCCATCCGCTAGGTTTAAAGCTTTGTTGAGTGTGTGTCACCGTTTCATTTCTTCTGTCCATCTTGCTTTCCCCCACTTATTTCGCAGATCTGTATCCCTAAGAAACATCTTGGATCCCAAATTCCATCTCACCCTCTGCCTCCAAAATGTAAGCATGCGAGATGAGAATGAAGCAGCTCCCACAAGACCACAGTTTTAGAGATGTACCAGGTTTGGCGAGACCCGACCATAAACAAGAAACCAAGCCTGCCCAGGGAACTCTTGGTCTTACAACAGATATAGATAATCAAATAGCAAAAAGTATGTATTAAGTGCAAACACAAAGAAGTTGCAAGGGTTGGAAGGTGCAGTGAGAACATGGGGTCAGACATTCAGCCAGGAAATTACCAAACAAAGGCTAAAACTTGATAAAATAGACATAGCAAATGAAGTGATGTGCCTGGTGCTCGTGGTGGATCAAATAATGTTTGCAAAGATGAAATTTCAGAACAACAAGGTAGGCTGTGAAGAAGGGAGAGGTCATCAATGAGGTTGAAGAGGTGGTAGGGATTAGATGAAGCCTAGGAGTTTGGAAATTACCCCAATGGCAGAGAGAAGCTTCCAAAAAAAAAAAAAAAGCTGTAGGCAGAGGATTGACACAGTCCAGTGTGTATAAAAAAAAGATCTTCAGTGTTGAGATTGGACTGCACAGTGGCAGGAGAAATGGAGAGGAGACCAGGTTTCAGGGTGGGAGTCTACAGACCAGAAAGAAGAGGAAGAACTGAGACAGTCCTTCTGCTTTGGGGGGTGGTGGGGGGGGACCATACCTCTCTTAGATAAAGATGATACCTTCACTTAATATCTGAAACCAACAAGATGAATGTATTTCTTATTTAAATAAGGTGACACTGTGATAGTTACACAGCTTCACTCAGCAAAGAAAACAGGGACCCAAAGCAAGATTTAGGGGATGTTTGTCTGGGGTGGGACTGGTTACAGAGATGGGAGTGGGTTAACATCAGTCTTAGGAGCCTGACTTGTGTTGGTAGAAAGGGGAAGGAGATGGAGAGGGGAAGGAGGAGGGAGGAAGAAAAAAGAAAATTAGGTTGGTTGACTCATTAGCCTCGTTTTGGGGTCTGGGTCAACATACACACGTGCGTTCAGAGGCATAGCAGCCCTCCCTAATGACTTGTCAATTTCTATTGCTTTTGAGACCAGGTGGCAAGTCTCACCTTTCCCTCACTGGAATGTGACAAGCGTAGTACACCCAGTCCAGTAGTAGCTCATGTGATCAGCTTAGTCCCCTTCCCCCCTGCTCCTAGCAACAGTCTCCACTACCCCACATTCAACTCCCCCATCCCTCCCTCTGCATTAGTGATCCTTATCCAGAAAAGAACACCAGACCATGAAAACCTCTTACGGCCCGCAGAATGCTTATGATACCATTCAGAAGGCCTTGGCTCTTTGAAGACAAAAGTCTGTCTGTTTAAATCATGAAACGCTCTACTTGGATCTGGCCTAAAACTGACCACCGATGGTTGCATCGAGACTGGTAAGCAATAGGGCTGCACCAAGTAGTCATTAAAGGGGGTAAGGCGACCACGACCCTAAGAGGTGGGTCACCTTTCTGGCTAAGAAAAGCAACAGGGTGCAAAGAGAGCAAGGAATGTCTCTGAATCTTTCTTGTATCATCCCTTCGACGCACGCTGGGGTGGGAGGGAAACTCTGGGATCTTGCTCAAACAACTCATTTCTTTTAGAGACGAGAAAACTTGTAGCCCAAGTAGAGAAATGGTCATCCCGTGATACCCAGGTACCAGCAAGGCAAGAATTATAAAAGTATAGGATTTGTGTTTTCGTTTGAACTTTGGTTGCGACCTCCTGAGAAGCTTTAATAACAACAACTTACCCTCTCCTGCTTCACCGCACACATTTTCTTGTACAGGCAGATAAATATCTTTCAGTTTGTCGAAATTCTCTACATGGATGGTATTATTTTTATTCCCTGCCATAGTCTCAAGTTCATCTTGGTTGGCCTGTCCCACACCCACCGCAAAGATGGTGACGCCTTTGTTTCTTAATTTCAGCGCAGCCTCACTGAGCTTATCCCGATCGTGGGACACCCCATCAGTGATGATAATCAGCATCTGCCTCACGTTTTGCTTGATGCGGCTGCCGTGTTCTTCCTTAAAGAGGATGTTGGAGTGCTCCAGAGCCTTGGCCGTGTAGGTACTCCCGAAAGTGTCCCGGCGCCTCCTCAGGTTCTCGATGATGGCTGAACTGCTTGAGTAGGTGTTAAGGAAGAAAAGAATCTCAGGACTGTCAGAGTATCTGAGGGCTCCAAATTGAACTCTGTCCCTGCCAACCTCTGCTTTCTTCACCAAATGGACGGTGAGGTTAATCATGCTTTCCTGCTGCTCGGGACTGATGCTACCTGAATGATCCAGCACAAACACAACATCTAACAGTTCAATCCTTTTACAATCTGAAAAAAAGAAGACGAAGAAGAGGGGATTAAGACTGCACGGATCACCGAGAAGGAAGCAATCTAACCTTTGCCATGAGCCTACTATGCACCAAATACTCCATCTCACTTCGTCCTTAGGGGTGGTCGTTGCCATTTTACAAAAAAAAAAAAAAAAAAAAAACAAGGGTCAGAGAAGGGCCACTTGCCTGGATCGTGATTCCAAGGACATTTGAGCCCTTACCTATGTGACTCCACAGTTGGCAATTCTTAGGCCACACCACTCTGCTCTGCCATCAGGAGATGTCAGGCTTGCAACTGAAAGTCACAGCCAGAAACTAGCTGAGTGCCAACGTCATGGTGAGATAGACTGAGGATTGCCAAACTGGCCTGCTACTTTCAAGAGTTCGGGAGCTCATCGTATAAGATGGGGTTTTCATCCTGCTCTCTCAGCTCGAGATGTCTTCTGAGCTTCCAAGGGACAAGACTTCCCATGTACCTCATGCTTCTCCCTGGTTATTTGGCTCCTTCGACTGACCTCCTAAATTAGCACTCAGGAAGTGGCCCTAAGTAAAGGAAGAGCTAAGGCTCCCAAGCCCTCCTCCCTACTCCCCAACTCTCCTCCACATGACAAGCCAAGCAACCCCTCCCATCGAGTATTCAATATACAGACTCTCACCCTCTCATCTCCTTCCCTTAATAACATAAGCACATGCTTCCAAAGGTTGTTTTTCTACTTTCCACCTGCCTGTCTTGCCTCCAATCCCTATTGCTGGCAATAAAGTCTCACACAATGTGAAGGCGCTCAGGTGATAACGGTAAAAACCTGAGGCAGTGGTCACTGAGATTTGGTGACTAGCCACGACTTAATAAATATTTACAAGTCCATCTTATAGATGATGAATAGGCAGAAATTTTGCCTTATGCTATAGACAGGGTCTCCACAATCATGACATTTGTCAAGACGAAGAAATGCCAGCAAGAACCCTGAAGGTTTCAAAGTCAAGGCCATGGCCTTTGGATACAGCTGTCTACATTACCAAGAGTTTGGGAATTGCTGCCACACTTAGGAGAAGAAAAAAAAAACAACAATTAAGCTGTTACCAAAGAAGCCTTAGAGCTATCACTTTAAACCCAGAGTCTATTATGAGATATTTTATTTGTTAACTTTCTGGGAAAAAAAAAAACACACACACATAATTTTGAAGAATGAAGTCCAACAGATGTCTTTATGTTGCCAGGGGAACAACACAACAAGCTTCCTAACACTTTGCTTTATTCTCTTTAGTTGTATCCAAAACAGATAATAGGCGGTTGATAGATTTAAGAGCAAAGGTGTTTTCAGTCTCTGTGTGAATTCACAGCAAGTTCTCATTCAAGAGGCATTAAAATTGATACTTTCAAACTAATGATGACTCAATACAATTTGAAAAGCATCCCGACTTGTGAGTTAAAAACAATGGCTCCAAACATTTCGGGGGCGGGGGGAATCACAATTAAATTTTTCCAAAGGAGTAGCATGTGAACAAGTAAATATAAAATACTCAATTAATAGAAGTTTAGAGTAATGTGAAGTAATGAAATGTATACTGTATCTTTAAAATATAAAAGTCTTGTGTGTGTGTGTGTGTGAGTGTGTGTATGTGTGTAGCAACACTGCTTAAGATACTGGGTTTAATATAACTAAAAGAAAGACGGATTTGTGTTTCTAATTATTTTCTGCTTAACAGTGATTATAGACAGCCAAGGAACAATTCTAAGAAATCATTTGGAAACAGAATTTGGCTCTGGAAAAATCCAGGTATGTAGATATTAAAGAGTTGCAATTTTAGTGTAAAATTCTTGGAAGAAGAATTCTTGTAATTTCTTGTAATATATCTGAAGTCACCAAAAGCAAGACTCTTGGAGCCAAACTAGTTGCTAAGTTGTTAAACTGGAATATCCACGGAGGTGATTTTTTTTTTAAGTTATAAAGAAAAGAGGTTTTATTTTGGCTGCAACCACTATGGAAAGCAGTATGGAGATACCTCAGAAAACTTGGAATGGAATCATCTGACCCAGCTATTCCACTCCTCAGTTTATACCCAAAGGGCTTAAAATCAGCATACTATAGTGATGCAGCCACATCAGTGTTCGTAGCAGCTCAACTCACAACAGCTAAGCTATGGAACCCACCTAAGTGCCCTTCAACAGATGAATGGATAAAGAAACTGTGGTGTGTATACACAATGGAATATTATTCAGCCTTAAAGAAGAATGAAATTATGACATTTGCTGGTAAATGGTTGGAGCTGGAGAATATCATGCTAAGGGAAGGTGATGGGTATTTTAATATCATTTTGATAAAACCAAAACTTAGCCCCAGTCCAGGTAGGGGTCAAGTCCAGAATATGACACTGTATCCACTATATAGTCAACTGCTCACATCCTTGAGTCACGAAGGATCACAGGGTCACTTACCATGCAGAGCGCACACACGGAAGATGAGTTTACTTTCTATTGCCTTTAGATGATCGAAGTTCTCCACGTGGAAAACGAGGCTGCCGTCCCCACTGATCTCCTCCAGTTGAGTCCTGTTGGCACCAAATACCCCCACAGAGAAAATGATCACCCCTGTGTTCCTGAGAGCAATCGCAGGACCTCTCACATCATCCTGTGCTTCTCCATCTGTGATGAGGATGAGGAACTTCCTGACGTGAGGACGGGCCCCCTTGGGGAGGGTGAAGTATTGATCTACAAAGGTGAGTGCATTGCCAGTCAGAGTGTTTTCACCGATGAGAGACATTCTGTCTATAGCGGCAGAGATTTCTTTTTGTGTAAAGTACTTATTCAGTGGGAACTCTTCCTGATTATGACCACTGAACTGAACGACACCAATTTGGGTTTTGTCTGCACCAATTTGGATCTTAGCCAACAGGTTTTTCATGAAGTTTTTCATTGTATCAAAATTTGTAGTTCCTATACTTCCAGAACTATCCACCAGAAACATGACATCAGCCTTCATGTCTTCACATCCTGCATAGGAAAGACCAGAAATCGGCATGGTTCTCAGCATAGGTAACAACAGTACCACAGTAATAAGGCACTAATGGAAAACAGTGAAATTTAACTCAAGCAACTGCTGTTGTGTTTTGAGACTCTTATTTGCATCTTTAGTAGAATACTGCAGACTAGAACCCTGAATCAGAAATTCATGGGAGAACATCCAAGGAGTTTTATAAAAGAAATGCAACTTCCAAAGTACATGTTCATTCATTCACACATACATCACTCCTTTATTCATAATCCATTTATTCATAACTCATTCATTCAAAATTCTTAGGGAGTATAAAATACCAAACCTCAGATCCTGTATTAAGGGATCCAATAGTGATCAATAATAAAGAATCAGAGCCAAAGTAATCAAGTCCCAGCAATCACAGGACTAACTACTCCAGGGTTTTATGTAATTTTTTGGAAAACACAACAACAAGTAATATATAATAACATCATTTTCTGGGATAATTTTAAGCAATTTGATAAATACTGCAGACTAGAACCCTGAATCAGAAATTCAATGCAAGTCAACATTAAAAATTGGAGTGAAAAGTTTTTAGTAGGGATAATAAGTGCTAAGGTAAGCACATACCTATTCACCATAGACTGTTCCTTTATGCATGAAATTTGTTGATAACTTATTGATTGGAAATCTGTATATGTGCATATACATGCATATATAAAAATATGTATATGTACATATACACACATCTAAGACCAATTCCTATAAAGTATTGAGAAAACATTATTAATCCATATGTTACTGGCCAAGCTATATAGGCAATGACCAAACAGATTCCATTTTACCCTGAGACTCCATGTCATGTAAGAAACGCTTCTCTCATGGGAACAACCTGCCTCTGTACCCACCAACAGTTGCTTAGCACACAAAATGGCAATTCTTATACAATGTACTTGTGCAATGTTCCCTAATCACATAGAATGTTAAGGTTTGTCTTGACAAACCTTTTGGTCATTGCCTATATAGTAACCATTCTTTAACTCATACTCAACAAGGGTCATTTTGACCCACTTCCCCTTCTGCTTATGATTTTATATCTCATGATTTTTGTTTGTGGTTTTGAATCATAGCAACAGCCATTAATGATTACTGTACCAACATGCTTTAAAAGATTTGCTCCAATCACTGGGAGGGGTCGAGAAGTGCAGACTTGCAGCCTGCCCCTCCCACCAGCTAGTGAATAAAGTTTCCATCTCCTGCTCCAAGACTGACTTGGTGATTTATTGTAATTTCGCCATAACACATGCTACACATATTTTACATTGTCGTTAGCAGGGATCTCCATGGTCTTATCCCTTTTGCCTGTGCACCTGTCCATTTGTAATCTCTGCCATCCTCTTAGCAGACTTTCTCTCAACATTCATGGAATGTTGAAAATAAACACTTAGCATCATAATTATCTTTTCATTTTCTCACCATATATGAGAAAATGAAAAGATAATTATTTTTCAATGACCGATATAAAGCCAACACTTAGATCCACCAGGAGGATTGACACTCAAGACCCAAGCTGCCCTCTAGCCATCTTGAAAACACTCAGTGGGAAGGTCTCTGAGATGTCTGTGACCTTGGCAAAGGTCCACTGTGGTGAGGTGCAGATGATACTCTTCCATGTGACATGGGCAAAGGAAAAGCCTTCAACATGAGATTTGGTATTCACAGGATCTACCTCCTTATTTCTCAATTTGGGGACAATTTTGTTCCCTATTATTTTCCCTTTCTTCTGTGTTAGTCAAATCTCAGCCAGGCAGATGGCTGCCCAGCTAAAGACTATCTTTCCCAGCCTTCCTTGAAACTAGACATGGCCCTGTGACTAAGTTTGGGCCAAAAGATAAGAGCAACATCGAGCTGGCCACTTCTGGGTCTTGCCACTAAAATGATTGAGCATCGTGGGCTCCAGAACCGGAATTTCAGTTTTGCTAAAGAGGGAGCTGCATTTGGGGTATAGTAGCCTGTTTGACTTTGCAGTCCAAACTTTAGTTTGAAGTCTTTTTGTTAGAGCAGCTTGATCTGTCCCTGCTGATACCTGTGCCTCTCTCCACCTGCGCCTAAGACTTGCTAGCATTTTGTACCTCTCGTGTTTAGGTTCCTTGGTGTTCCTACTCTCCACTCACCACACCAAGATGTGTTTCTATCATAAACAAAAATGAACAGCATTTGCATATGTACTAGATGTGTACCCATAATATGAAATTAATGATTGGCATGTATGATGCTTGACCCATATGATTCTCTGAATGTAGATGTTATCTATATTTTATAGATAAGGATGCTTCAGAACAGAGTTGAACCCTAATCTACAAAGCCTAGTCTCTTTCCATTGTATTCGCATGCGGGCATCCGTGCATCCATGCATCCGTGCATCCATGCATCCGTGCATCCGTGCATCCGTGCATGCTCATGAGCACACACATGCACACGCAATTCACACGTACAATAGAGTCTCTTTCAAGCCTACTGCCTGCAAGATAGCTTCAGAGCAGCTCTCTCTAGAGGGATTCTCCATGTCTTGGCAATTGGTTTAAAATGAGGAACTGAATCCCTCCTTGGTGATAAAGGAAGTTAGCAAACTGTGAGCCAGACAACTAATCACGTGGCACCTCCACTCAGCCTGGCCATTCACCTACTTGAAGCAACTGATGATATGTGGAAAATGGAGCCTTTTATCTTTGTTTTGCTTACCCTTTTCAGTGCAGATGCGGCGAACAACTTGATTTTTTATGCTTTTTAAGGCATCAAAGTTCTGTCCAAAGTTGACCCTTTCTTTTACCCCAGCAATTTGCAGCAGCTGTGTTTTATTAGCCTCTCCAATGCCAATTGCATGAATGATGACCTGTTCAGCCCTTAGTCTCTCAGCAGGTTGCACAACACTGTCCTCAGATTTCCCATCAGTCAGCACGATCAGGAAACAGGGCACTTCACTTGTCCTGTCCTTCTTTCCCTCCTTTATTATTGGCCGTATGAAATCTAGAGCTTTTCCAGTCCGAGTGCCACCTCGGAGCTGATTGATGTTAAAAACAGCCTTTTTTAAGTCAATGTTGTTCTGATAGCGAGAGATGGGAAATTCCTCCCTGTTCTTCCCTGCATACTGCACGACTCCAACTCGGACTTTGTTTGGGCCAATGCTAAACATGTCTATCACTGACGACATGAAGGTCTTGATTTGCTCAAACTGATTCACCTGGATGCTGCCGGAGCCATCAATGAGGAAATAGATATCAGCCTCCTTTGTATCCACACAGCCTGAAGGGAAAAAAAAATGAAAAGTGAACAGAGCATTTTCTGCTGATGATAAAGAACCTGGAAGGAACTTGCAAGAGAACCTTACAATTTTGGAGAAACATGAGGCTATTCCCATTAGAACAAGGCTTCTTTGCCTTAGCCAAAAGCCTGTACCTTTCATTGGACTCTTTATGTCCATTTTTTTTTCCATTGAAATGTACAACCATCTTGGGAGAAAATTGAAACAAAGCAAGGCATGGTTGTTTACCTCAGGTCACAAATTAAAGAGTAAGGACCAGGTTCCCAAACCTCTGGGCTCTAAGTTAAATAGTTTTTCTCATATTGACACCTGCCCCATTAGATACTTTTGCTGTTATCAGTTTTTGAGAAATGGCATGGGATTGAGGAGCTTGTATTCTTACTTCCCCAATAATCTCCTCTTCTCAGAGCTACCATAAACAATATGTTTAAAGCTGAATAAGATCATATTATTTTTCTACTTAAATGATTTATCAGTGTATTTAGAATTCAGAATTTTAAAATTGGCTTTATTTTGCTTGTTACCTTTCTCTCTGACCCTATTCCCAGCAATTCTTCATCTGTTTTAACCATATTAAACTTTTCATGCTGCTCTTAAAATTTTGTAAATTTAAACTAATTAAAATTAAATAAAATTCAAAGTCAGCTCCTTGTTGCACGTGCAAACTCTTAACAGCTCCATGCAAGCTAGTGGCTACCATATCGAATGGCAGATATGGAACATTTCCGTCATTACACATTTTGATTGGACTAAAGAAGAATAAGTCCTTTGGTTCAAGGCCTCACCTGTACAATCACATATACAGATAGGGCTCTAGATACAGAAAGTTATCAATGTATATATTTGATTTTGAAATCAAGATAGCTGTCCATGTAGATTCCATTAAACATTTCAATCAGAAAACTCTCTTATTCAGATTACACAACCCCCAACCGTTTTTTGTTTTATTACAATTTAGCTTCAAACTTTGCATGTCTATAGGGAGAGTATGTTCCATTTCTAGGACATGAATGTCTAGTCTCCTTGGCACTGATCATTCTTGATATTATAAAGAAAATCGCCATTCTTTTCTTAATACATCAGAATCCTGAGTTTGGTTAATATGAGTGTCCCTTTGGTTTAATAAATTCTATTTAACCAGTTGAATATCCTCAATGTGCCAAATGTAGTGGATAAAGCAGTGACTAAGTCAGATAAGGTTGTTTTTCTGCAATTTGATCACCCTAAAACTGGAAAACTGGCCATCACTTTCTGGACCTTAGCAAATTTCTGGACCAGGTAGGGAGGTTTTTGTTTTGTTTTGTTTTTAACTCCCTAGCATGAGTTTGTTAGGGAGCTTATGAAAATACAGCTGCCCAACTGACTGCAGTATCACACTCCTGTAATCCCAGCAACTCCAGAGTCTAAGGCAATAAGATAGCAAGATCACAGCCAGCCTGAGCAATTTAGAGACCTTGTTTCAAAATTTTTAAAGAATAAAGGAGAAGGTCTGGGGATGTGGCTCAGTGATAAAGTGCACCTGGGTTCAACCCAAGTGAGACACACACACACACACACACACACACACACACACGTGCTCAAACTCCACCCTCAGAGATGGATTCATTAGGTTTAGCATGAGGCTTAGACCACTAAATTATCAACAAGCTCCTTAGCAGGCTGATAAGTTTATAGCAGATATTGTTGGTGCTTTGCCTACATCCCCTGAAATCTCTTGTCACTTTTGGGCACGCTGGCACCTACTGCTTTGACTCTCATTAGCAAACACTATGTCTGTGGGAGGGCTGTTCCTGAGTTGCTAGAATCTTCTTTGCTTGCCACTTGAGCCAGAAGTGTCTGGAAATTCACACTCCCCTGTGCCTTTGAAGATGGCAATTCCTTTCCATGCGAGTGCTGCCAAATACTACTTTTAATTATTTAAAAACAGTTTATCTGTAGAGAAAATGCGTGAAGGCAGGAGATATCTCAGAATTAGATATGCTCAGTCTTATCAAGTCTCTCTTGGCATACACCTTTGGAAAGAGCTCAGTAAACTACAGCAGATTCACAAAGCATCTTAACTAGGATGTCCTTGGCTAGAATGATGAAAGAAAAAAATTTTAAAAAAGATCAAAATGTGGAGAAGTAATTGTGGTTGTGCATAAAAATATAGGTACAAGAGTTTTTACAAGAGCAAAACATTGTCACTGTCCCATATACCCCACAATTTCAGATATGCTGCACAAATTATGGTAAATCCATATAACAGAATATTATCGCCAACCTAAAAAGTATATTGCAAAATAATATTTAAGGAAATAGACAAAAGTTCTTGATGTAAATTTGATTTAAAAAATGGGGCCAGGCATGCCTGTAATCCTAGCCGCTCAAGAGGCTGAGGCAGGAGGATCAAAAGTACAAAGCCAGCCTTCGCAACTTAGCAAGGCCCTAAGCAATTTAGCAAGACCCTGTCACAAAATAAAATATAAAACAGGCTGGGGATGTGGTTCGGTGAAAGTCCCCCTGGGTTCAATCCCTGAGACCAAAAGACAGCAGGTAAGGCAGAAAATACTGGTTACCACCAATAGCCATTCTCTCTATGCTAACTGACTCTCCATATTTTTACTTAGATACTCAACTACTCCAAATAAACACTATATTGCCCAGGTCCCATTATTACAACTAAGTGTGGCATATAATCAACTTCTGGTGCAGGGGACAGAAGCAGAAATGTGTGTGTAATTCTGGAAATATCCTTGAAGAATGGTGGGGAGGAGGGCATCTCACTTTTCCTCCTCTTTTCTGTACTTGTCCGCTGAACATGATGCCTGCAGCTGTTGTCTTGGACTACAATCCTTGGAATAAAGGTCACACACAGGAAAAAAAAAAAATCACAGGAAGAGAAAGGGTCCCTAACACTGAGGTGTACCATGGCCACTCATCTGTCGATTTCTAGACTTATTTGTAAAGCAGTGAAAGTAATTTTATCCTATTTCAATTACTTTTACTCTGATTTATTTCTTAGTCATACCCAAAAGTGATTGTAACTGATACAAGCCACCAAACTGTGTGTGTTTGCACTGTCCAGTATAACAGACCCTGAACATGGCTAATAAATCAAAATCAAATTACATTTACAAAATTCAGTTCCTCCATCACGTTTCAAGTGCTCCAAAACCACAAGTGGCTGGCAGCTGCCTTATTGGACAGTGCACCTAGAGAACATTTGCATCATCCCAGAATGTTCTGTTGGAGCACAGATATATAATTTTTACAACTGTGTTTATATGGGTCTGTGCATGCATGAGCGGAGTGAGTGGGGAGAGAGAAGAGACTAAACACATGCCTGTAATCCCAATGGCTCAGGAGGCTAAGACAGGAGGACCACTCGTTCAAAGCCAGTTTCAGCAAAAGCGAGGCACTAAGCAACTCAGTGAGACCCTGTCTCTAAATAAAATAAAAAATAGGGCTGGGGATATGGCTGAGTGATTAAGTGCCCCTGAGTTCAATCTCCAGTACCTCCCCCTTATATCTTATTATAAAAGAGAAATAATTGTTAATAGTTTTATCTGAAGATAGGATTTCAGGTGATTTTACTTTCCTAATTTATATCCATTCACACAATTAAAATATTTTACAGTTAACACGTACAACTTTATTTACACATGTTTTTTGAGGCATGACTTACTTACCTGCTATGAAGTTGATCCATTGTGAGTATATCATTCAATGATTTTTTTTGGTAAATTTACAAAGTTATGCAACCGTGACCCAAATCTGGTTTTGGTTCCCATAATTCTAAAAGCTCCCTTATCCAATTGTGTTCAATCCTCACCCCTGCCCCAACACTAGGCAACCTTTCAGTTTACTATAGAATAAGAAATACATATTTTTAAAAACATACCAGTTTTGTCAAGGTTAATTTGTTCAGCATGAGTAGAAATTTGGGTCCATATTTCATTGTGGAGCTTTTTCAGGAAGTTATTACTGTAAGATTCCAACGCTGCATAGGAGTTCAAGGTGGAAACTGTCTCTTCTGTAGGGTAAGATGCTATTGCTTCTAACTGAGTCCTGTTAGCCCCTTTGATGTTCATAGCAAACACAGTTACGCCTTCCAGCCGAAGGTTCAATGCAGCCTCATGCACCTCGTCATCTGATGATCTGTGGGTGACCAGGACTGCAATCTGAGGGACCCCCTGTGCCCTTCTGCTGCCACTGGACTGTGAGAAACCTTCCTTCCTCAACTGATCGATGGCAGCCCCAGCATTGGATTTCCCATCCCGAAGGGAAAGCTTCCTGATTTGCTGCTGAAATTCAAATTGGGTTGTGCTGGATTTCAGAAAAGAAATTGTCTCAGCCCTCGTGCTGTAGCTCATCAGTCCAAGCCGAATGCAATCAGAATTCACATCTAAGGAGCTGGTTATGTTCTCCAGGAACTTCTGCAGGTCTCTTAAATTTTGTTGGGTCCCAAGTGACCCATCCACCAGGAACACAAGGTCGGCAAGTGAATCTTTCTGACAGGATGTAAGGAAGGGAACTATGGAGAGGAAAAAAAAAAAGTATGATGATTAGGATAAAGCACTAGCCCAGAGTAAGACAGGTACTTTACTGATTTCCAAAAGGCATGAGTGAAAATAGAGGGAGTCATGACAGATGCAGAGCAATATTTTATCTTAGCAAACAAAAGCTCAAAACTCTGAACAAGACTTTCAAGGTCATTGACTTCAGAGGCTTTGCATATGCTCTTCCCTCTATCTAAAGAATGCTACTTACCAATTTTGCTACCACACCCGACATTCACCATCGTCTCTATGGAAGCCACCGTATAACCACCTCCATTACCAGTACAATTGCCACCAGCAGCATAATCACCATCCCCACCTGCACCTCCACCCTCATCAGGGTGACCATCATCACTACCAGCCTTGCTATACTCAACTGCATTTAGACCACCACCTTCATTACCAGTTCAACCACCACCACCAGTAGGACTACCACTGTCTTTACCACTACCATTCCCAAGAGCTGGGATGCAGGCAAGAGTTATCAGTGACATCTCTGACTTCAGGGAGCTCACATTTGAAGGGGAGGGCAGATATATTATTTCAGACAGTAATAAGTGCTAGAAAGGAAATAAAACAGGTGACCTTATCGAGTAACTATGCTGGGGAAATGGAATGGTAGGGGACTCTAACTTAATTCACACATGAAGAAGTCAAAAAAAGTCCTCTCTGAGAGGAACTCATTTGGGTTGAAGATTCAATCGTGTGGAAATCTGAAGAAAGAGGAATTCTGGTAGAAAGAAAACCAAATGGTTGGAACCAGCAAGAAGCCCAGAGCGGCTGAAAGCCGTGGAAACATTGGTGGACGAGGTCAGAGGGAGACGAGCCCAGATCACCTGGGAGTCACATGATTCAGTTCAAATCTTTTAAGTGTCGCTCTGATTTACTGAAGGGAAATAATGAATTCAGGAATAACAATTAAAAAAAAAACAATGGCTCTAGAAAGAGATAATGGTTCTAGAAAGGATAAAGCAGCTGAGATGCACAACCAGGGTCATTTTGACACATGATTGAGAAGGAGAACAAAACACTTAACAAATTGGATGCAAGAGTTGACAGCATATGCAGAAATAGAAATTTCCTGGGCTTCTTACCTGAACAACCGAGTGGATGGTGGGGGTGTCTTTTTGTAAGTTAGGGAAGAGAGCGGGAAGAACATGTTATAGAGAGGACTCAAGAGTTCTGTTTCTGACCTACTCAGCTTCAGATGCCACTGAGCATCCCAGAGGAAATGCCACATGAGCAGTTGGTTCTCTGAATCTGGGTTCTAAAGAACAGTGGGCCATATTCACATACACAGCCACTCCAAGCACAGACAGACCTCCACTGTGGAAAGTGTAGCCAAGAGATAAGCTTCATCTCACTAACAAACTACCCCTTAGCTTCTCTGATCTTAGCAGTCGGAGGCATGTTTTACTATCTCTATCCCTTCAGTGCCTGGCACCCAGTGAGAGGTCAACAATCTTGGTGGAATTAAAAAATGATCTTATAAGTCTTCCAATCTACTCTGAATCCCACACGGTAGAGTAAAATAGACTCCCAGTATGACCTCCTCGGTTATTATTTATTTGCAAACATTTATTACTACTGATACTAGTAAACCACATGCCAAATGCCATACAAGTCACCTCATTCGTGTTGCAAGGTAGACACTGAAGCTCGGGGGTTAAGTAAGCTTATTCAAGGTCTGAGGCAGACAAGCCAGGGTCTGAACCCAGACCTTCCTGACTATAAATCTCTTAATCTCTAAATCTTAATCTCCAAAAGGCAAAGACAGGATCTGGCCAAGCAATATCTTGTCGTACAACCCTGCTGTGAGGTGAGTTAGAAGTAGTGACAGAAACATAATCTGCACAGAGCCCTCTAAGTAGTTGGTAAAGCCCCATTGCCCCCAGTGAGCTCAGAGAGGATCTCCTTTGTCCCCAGGGTGGAAGGCCACGGGATATCTCTTCCATATGCCCTAAGGACTTGCTATAGCTTCTACATTTTTTTTCCCCAAAGCAGTGAGGAGTGAAGGAAAATGAACTCCCCAATACCTCAAGGGCAACACTGTGAAGAGAGTCTTCTAGATTCTTTCCAAACCTCATTTCTGCTTTTTTTTTTGGGGGGGGGGATTAAACTCAGGGGCACTTGGCCACTGAGCCACACGCCCAGCCCTATTTTGTATTTTATTTAGAGCCAGGGTCTCACTGATCTGCTTAGCCCCTCCCCGTTGCTGAGGCTGGGTTTGAACTTGCAATTCTCCTGTCTCACCTTCCGGAGTCGCTGGGGTTACAGGCCTATTACGCCACCACACCAGGCCCATTTCTGCTTCTTGAGCAGAGAGCTAGACCTGATTTTCAAGCCTCTCTTGCAGTTAGATGTGGCCATGCAACGAAGATCTGACCAGTGAACTACCACTACCACTCCCAAGAGCTGGGAATGGGCAGCTAGGCATGGGCAGCAGCTTACGAGCAGAAGTAGTGTTATCCTCCACCAGGCTAAGCCCCTAAAACTCTCCTGGGGTGATCTTCCTCCATGTTTTTCCCCTTTCTTCGGCTGGATGTCAATTCCCAGGGCACTTTGGAAGTCATATTTGAAAGTGCAAAAGCCAACACCAACTTAGATAATCCAAACAATGTGAAGACAACTGGTGTCCTGAGCACTGATCACATAATAATACAAGGGAAATAATTTCATGAAGGCTACTTGTTATTAAAGTTTTTGTGGTCTGACTGGGGTAGGGGAACAATCAGCCCACAGCTGTGGCTATGAGACTGGACGAGGAGTGGTAGACCAGGAAGGAAGTTCCAAGCCTACCACCTCATACATCTTACAAATGAGGGTGCTGGTGAAAGGCCTAGATAGATGGCATCTAGATCACAGAGCCAGCTAATGGCATTGTCCTGATCTTTTGAGTTCAGGCTACCTTGTACTATACCAGTTGGTATAGTAAAAATGTGGAAAAAAATGTGTCTTAAACATGAAGATATCAGCATAAGATGATCCTATGACTCGGAGAGCTCATAAGTCAAACTTCTGGCTTTATCAGAGAAATTTAACATCTAAGGGGAAAATGGCTCAGAGAGGGATGAGCCACACAGCTCAAGACTGAGGTCCACAGTGTCACACGACTGCACAACTTGTATCCCTCTTCTGCTTGGATGAATGCAAAACAGGAGCATGGGCTAACAAGTCTCATTCTAAGGTTACCATTCCCACCGGGTGCCGCTAGACATGAATTGATGGGTATTTACTGAGTACTTCAAATGAACCAGGACCACGAGGGAAAGAAAACAGACAAGGATCTTATTTTTGTAACTGTAAGACTCTCATGTATTCATTCACTAAGAAATAGAACACCAGCTCATTTTCTAAGCCCAAAGAATACAAGTTGCCCATTTTGCCCTTGTGGCACTACCAGTCCATTGCTGGGAAAGAGGGCAAACAGAAGTGGATAATTGTGGGAATTACAGGGGTCACAGGTGTTCACAAGGAAGGAACTGTCAGACCCTAAAAGACATAAGAGGATAAGAGTATAGGGTTGAGATTTTAATGTCAGAGGAGTTATTGGGCTGTAAGAAGGCTGTCAGAGAAACAATATGAGCAAAGGCAGAATAAGAGGATGTTGTGCTGAAACTTCCAGTACTTCGATGTGGCTTCCTTACCTTGTACATCAACATCGACTGCTCCTTCTCTGTACTTGGTCGCATCCTTGATGATCTGCGTCATGTTTGAGGAGAACATGCTGAGGTCTCTGACCGTCCGAAGTTTGAAGTGAAACTGAGATGTGGCCATGGCCCTCAGGTTTTCCTCGGAAGCCTTCTGCATCCCCACGGAGATGATTTTCACCCCATCTTTCCGCAGGGCCTTCGAAGCCTCTTCCACCTCATCCTCGGATTCCGCTGAAGCCAGGACCACCAAAATAGGAGGAAACAGTTTCCTGTCTCTTCCATCAGTAGGTGCAGAGAAGTAGATCCTGTGAGCCTCCCGAAGAGCGTTTCCTATCCTCAGGGATCCGCCAAGGAACCCAAAGTTCTTCTTGAGATGGTTCAGCATGGGGTTCCTGCTCCTGAAGGTACTCAGGTTGAATTCATTGTGGAGCATGTCACTGTACTGGGCCAGGGCCACTCGGTACTTGTTGGCCTCGATGGGGAGACTGCTGATCATTTTATTGATGAATGTTCTCACAAATGGGAAGGCCTTAACTCCCAGGTGATCAGAGCTGTCCACCAGAAATACCACATCTGCATAGTCAGGGCCTGGCCCTATCAAAATCCAAAGACAACAAAAATAAGGTTATTGTTTAACCTTTACATTTTAGACCACCATTTATAGGTCTAGCAAATTATGTCCTCATTTATAGGTCTAGCAAAATACCAAGGAAAGTGTCTTCCAGAAGTCAAACAGAAGAAAGTGTGCTTGTTTTTGCTAAAATGTCATATAAGAGGACTTTCGTAAAGTTAGCCAACAGATTTTTCTTGCTCCAGTTTATGCCAGAGAAAACTGACTTTTTCTTTTTTTCCCCCTTTTTATTTTTTAAAGAGAGAGAGAGAATTTTTTAATATTTATTTTTCAGTTTTCAGTGGACACAATATCTTTTTTTCATTTTTATGTGGTGCTGAGGATCAAACCCAGCGCCCCATGCATGCCAGGTGAGCACATTACCACTTGAGCCACATCCCCAGCCCTGACTTTTTCTTTTTCAGTTCTAAATCACCAAATTCTAACACTGTACTAATGGATAAACAATAATGATACCAGCCCCAGAAAGTTCCAAAGTGGTCTGAGAACTAACAGCAGTTTTTGGAAAGAGCATAGAGTAAGAAGCTGTCTTGAGTTGGACAGCCTGGTAGCAGAGTCTGAGACAGGGACTTTAGGTAGATGGGTTCAACAGAGGCAAGTAGTTTAAAAGCAGGATCAGACAGGAATGGAGCAAAGGGATATATCTGGTCTGGTCAGGTATGGTCTGCAAATGACTCAGAAGCATACATTACTGCAGAGTTTTCCCTCTTTGAGGAAAGAGGACCAGTTTTTATGTACTCCTCTGTCAGTCATCAGCTGCAGGCCATCCCCAGAAATCAGTAGGAGGAAGCAGAGGGTATGGGCATAATTCCTTAGGTATGGAGGCTCTGGGAAAACCAGAAAGTGAGTGGCAGCTGCAGCTGTTGCATGTAATATTGACAGCAGCTGGGGAAGGGTTAGAATCTGGGCATGGGGAGGCACTAATAGTGTCCGTGTCAGCAGCCTCTGTCAATTACCTCAGCTCCTAAAACTAATGATATGATGGGAAAGGTCCAACAATTTCAAAGTAACTCAGAAATTCATCATGAAATCTTATGGTGGCCCAGTGCAGGGTTGGAAATACTTCTTTATAACTGTTTAAAGGAGAAAAGAAAAACATACTTTTTATACTCCATATACATAAACTTTGAGTATCTCTTAGTGGAAATGCTGGGGACCAGAAGTGTTTTAGATTCTAAAAGTTGTTTTTTTTAATTTTGGGATATTTGCAAGTATATAATTATATTTTTGGAGGGATGGATGCAATTCAAATCTAAACCCAAAATTTGTTTATGTCTCATATACACCTTTTACACACATCTGGAGGAGTTTTTACATAATATTTTTAGTGGGCCTACCTTTTGGCTGCAACCTGTCATTGAAAGTCAGGTATGGAATTTTCTACTTAGGTGTCAAGTCAGAGCTCAAAACATTTTGGATTTTGGATCATTTCAGATTCAGAACTTCTAGATTAGGAATGCCCAACCTGTACATTTCACGTTTGGGGTTGGGGGGGAAAAGCAGGCAATGGTTTGGCCCCAAAAATACTTAGAATGTTTTCTGTGGGGGGTTCCTTTTCTTCCATTTTCATCCATAATTCAAACTGACCTATAAACATTTTGGATTGACTGTGTTCATAAAGATGTGGAACACTGAGACTTAAGCAAGTCAATGAATAATCAAAGTTTTTCAAGCCACATGTACCATGATTTATGATCCCTCTGCCCCGGCTTTGTACCATCTTTCAAAAATTAAGTTTGTTTGTTATTGCATAGTACAACTACTAACAAATGCCATGTACTTTGATTTTCAGCAAATAAATTATTTACTTTTCTGTTTATTAAAATTAGGTTTGATGAGACATATTTATTTTCCCAAATAACAATCAACATAAAATATACTAGTACCTGGGCTCTGATCTGCCAATATTTCAGTCCAAAGGATTATTAGAGCAACTATGATTAGCTGGATCTTCATTTTGTTAATGGAGTTTTCTTGCTTTTATTCTGAAAAAAAAATTATATATGTATATGTAAAAATTACAAATGTATATATTGCAATATGAAAAATCTTAATGAACACCAGGAAATAACTATTGGAATAATTGGAATGAATGGATACACTGTAAACATGTATTTGTCAAGAAGTCCCAAGGTCTTTTATTAAGCACTCAGGGTGTTCATTGAAAATAGATAATGCTTAAGCTTGTTGAGCCCTTAACATGACTCAAGTTCCTTTCTCGGTGCTTTACAAGTATCATCTAAATTAATCCTCACCACAATCTTATAAACAAGCACAATTATTATAGCACACTATAGGGAAACTGAGGCACCAGGTGACTTGATAATTGGCAGATCTAGGAAACTTCCTTCACCAGACAAGGATATTGCCATGCCCATGGCCTTAACCACTATACCACGATCCTTATATTAAGTCCACATCTTTGCACAATGTACGCAGTCACAATTTTATTCCCCCTATCATTATGCTAATCAGGACTATTGCATATGTTCATAACAGCTCAAAAGAGCCAGCAGCTACCTCTGTTTTCTTCATTAAATTCTTGTGAGAATTGTTCTCTCACAGTTATAACCAATCTTACAAATTCAGTTCATCATCTTTCTCCACATAGTTCACAATTAATCAAATATCTTCATGAAAAAAATTAAATGCCATAGAAATTCCACCGAATCAGAGTTGTTGTTCATTTAAAAGAAAAAGAAAAAGAAAAAGAAAAAGGCCAAAATGACCAATACTCAAAAACAGATCTGCCTTAAATGAGATACCAAAGGTATAAGGGCTGGATTTTATTCTAGAGTTGATTTTTCTAGCAGTTCTTTTGAAACTTCTGACCATAGAGGTCCCAAGACTTCAGAGTGGCAGTTCTAGTATTTAGAAATGGGTTGAATCGCATCTCTAAGGCTCCTCCTGACTAAAATTCTCTGATTCTTTGATGCCATGATGGATGTTAAGCTGGAGGCAGACAGTGGCATCGACAGGTAATACTTTATAGGAATTAAATTTGTCATTTTCAGGTAGATCAGCCCCTAAAACAGACTTTGAGCTTCTAGAAGCTCCAAGCTTAAACAGCTAACAAGTGAACCAACTCACTCATTCTCACAATTTCCAGTGCTCAAACCCTCAGAGTCGGAATGGAAATTCAAAACTAGCATCAGGCCAGGCATGGTGGCACACGCCTATCATCCCAGCAACTCAGGAGGCTGAGGCAGGAGGCTCGTAAGTTCAAAGCCAACCTCAGCAACTTAGTAAGGCCCTAAGCAACTTAGGGGGACTCTGTCTCTAAATAAAATGTAAAAAGGGCTGGGGATGTGGCTCAGTGGTTAAGCACTCCTGGGTTCAATCCCTAATATCAAAAATTAAAAATTAAATAAAACCTAGCATCAACTTTGAGCCCACTGTCAGTGGGCTCTGGAACCCGAAGTCTCCACACTCTGAATGCTAGGCAGCAACCAGCTGGTTGTGTGTTTCCTGTGGGGATATTCATCACATGCAAATCAGTCACAAGCATTGGGGAACAAAACTTTCCAGGAGAAACAAAAAATAGGAGGAGGGTCTTGATGGAATAATGAATAATCATCTCCCTTCTTTCGATTACATTTCTTTGGTCATAAATGTCTGTAAAGACAAATAACACACACTCCAAATGGCAAACCCCACACTTCCTATGGGGCAGTCTGTTTTGTAACATATGGTATGGAGTCTTAAAGTGACTTGGTAAAGCAAGAGGAAAAAAAAAAAAAAAAGCTTAGTTTAGCAAAGTAAAAAAAAAAAAAAAAAACACGATAAAGCTTGCAACCTTCTGGCAGGTTCCGACACTGAAGGAAAATGGAAATTACTTAGTGAGTTATAATAATACAGCAAGGCGTTAGTGTAAGTATTGAGCCCACTGGGTTGGAAAAAAAATGTATGTAAACAGTTTATTGGAGGTTTACATTGCTAAATCCCTACTCAAAAACAACATAAATAACATTCTGAAACCACCAAACTTAGTTTCTTTTTTCTCTCTCTCTCTTTTTGCAGCTATGCAGCTAAAGGAGCAATAAATCCTTAAATATGGTTAAAAAATAAAGGTTAGACCATCTCTTCTGTCCTCCACCACGTTGCCCTTCTCCCCTGCACTCACCCTGCACTTTCCCTGGTTAATCCATCCTTCACTAGGTATAAAGGTACCACAGACAGGCCAAGACCCGGCTCTGGCCAGAATATGGACTTCCCACAGAGAGAGGATACAACTTTAGAAAATGTAACCTCCAGATTGTGAGGGCCTTAGACCACACATACGCAGCCTACTGGTTTCCAACTAAGAAGCTGAGATCTGTGGAGGTACATCCAAGGTCACAGAGTGGGCCCAGGAGGCAGAGTTCAAGATTAAAGCCCAGGCCTTAGTCTGTGGTGCTCGGGCCCGTGTCTGAGAGCATCTGGAAGGCATATTGATTGAGTTTTCCCATCAACAGGACCAACGAGGCCCAGTCTTGTTTTCCTAGGCTGTCTATCCATGCTGTGAGTGCCACGCAGCTCTGCTTCCTTTGATTTTCATGATTCTCTTGTTTCTTTCATGGCAAAACACCTCAGAGAGGCTATGCAATCCTCCACACCCCTAAATCCATCAACATGTCCAGACTCCCCTTCCAGCTTCATGGTCTGGGAAGTCTGTCCTCTTAGGATTCTTGACATTTAACCTCATTTTGCCTTGTTCTGTGGTTACTGAAATATCTCCCTTAATTCCTTTCTTCTCCTCCCCACTCAGACACACACACACACATACACACACACACACACACACACACACACACACGCAATCTCAAAAATCTATCAGCTTGTGGAAGGCAGGACTGAATACCTCATCTCTCGGTGTTGAGTGTCCCACCTTCCTAGCTCAGGGCATGCTCTAGAGTGGGTTCTCAAGAAACATTTGTTGAATCAAGTTAATTACTTAGGAGGTAATAAGAAGCTCCATCAATCCAGCCACTGCTAATCAACTGCCTATCAAACCTCACACAGTAACAACTCCAGGCATTTCTAGAACAAAAGGCCATGTCTAGAGTGAACTGAGATTGAAAAAGCAACGGCCTATAAATGGGAAGCGAACTCCACCAGTTTTAACAATTATGTAACAAAGTCATAACAAGTCCAAACAAGTCCTGGTGGAGGTGGTGGGAGGTAGGGGAGAACCTACTCTAGCAGGGAAGGCTGGGTGGACAGTCCTCGTTCCACTTTTGCAAAAAGCAAAGGAGAGATGCAAATGATGCCTTTTGTTTTTTTACTTTGCTAAGAAAGGAGAGATGCCATCCATTTGCCTGCAAATGCCATGATCTTATTATTTTTTAGTGCTGAGTAATATTCCGTTGTGTATATATGCCACATTTTTTTTTATCCATTCATCCATCGAAGGGCATCTAGGTTGGCCCACAGTCTAGCTATTGTGAATTGTGCTGCTATAAACATTGATGTGGCTGTGTCCCTGTAGTATGCTGTTTTTAGGTCTTTGGGGTATAGTCCAAGAAGAGGAATAGCTGGGTCAAATGGTGGTTCCATTCCCAGCTTTCCAAGGAATCTCCATACTGCTTTCCAAATTGCTAAGTGAAGTTAGCCAATCCCCAAAAAAACAAATGCCGCATGTCTCCTCTGATATAAGGGGGGTGACTCAAAAAGGGGAAGAGAAGAAGAGCATGGGAAGAAGATTACCTCTACATTGAGAAGAGGGGTGGGAGGGAAAGGGAGGAAGAAAGGGAATTGCATGGATGGTGGAAGGAGACCCTCATTATTATACAAAATACATGTATGAAGATGTGAGAGAAAAAAAGAATAGCGCTACCTTAGATTAGGTAGAGAGAAGTGATGGGAGGGGAGGAGTTGTTGGAGATAAGAAGGATAGTAAAATGAAACAGACATTATTATTACTGTGTGTATATATGTGACTGCATGACCAATGTGATTCTGCAACCTGTATACTCAGAAAAATGAGATATTGTATCCCATGTGATTTAAATGTATGATATGTCAAGGTCATTGTACTGTCATATGTAACTAATTAAAACAAATAAATTTTAAAAAGAAAGGAGAGATGCCAATGAGGGACTTTCCAAATCCCCCAGGGTCAACCCAGAGAGGAAGCAGATGAGGGACAGAGGTTTGGCAACAGTACCAAGACCAGTTTGTCCTATGATGCAGGGTAAAGAATATGAAAATCGAACATGCTGATTTCTGGTTTGGCTGGAGGCAGCTTCGGTCCAATGCCATGTGTATTTACTAAGCACCCACAATTCATGAAGCTCAGTACAGCAACGTGGGGAAATGAGGACGGAGACCTAGTCCTTGCCTAAAACAATAGTAGAATCTTTGCCAAGCCCGACTCAGAGTGTTTCCTCCTTGGTGGTCTTACTGGACTTTACATAGTTTCTATATATTTATGTACACATGACACTTTTGATAGATCACCATTTAACAAAACGTTTTTTGAGTGTCAACTATGTTCTCAGAACTGTTGTAGGCAGTTTAGATTGAGTAGTGGACAAAACAAAAAAATCTTGCATGAAGCTTTGATCCTTCCTGTTTATTTCTGCCTCCCCATCTGACTGGCAAACTTCTTTGAAGCAGAGACCATGTGTTTTTTGATACATCTGTGTATCTCCATGCTTGGCGCAGAGTGAATACTTGGTAAGAAAGGAGAGATGCAAATGAGGAAAAGGGAAAAGCAAATACTTGTGCAAATGCTCACAAAAACGAGGCAGAAGGAGGCCTCATCTCAAACGAGAGGATGTAATACCGCAGAAACAGAGTCCGTGTGGGAAAGGCTTCTGGGAGGAAGTGGCATTTGTCTTAGACTTGCGGGACACCGTAAGTGTGAACAGCAGACGTGATGGGGAAGAAGCAGATCTGGTGGCCATTGGAAGAGAGACCAGCAAGTGCTCTGGAGGGGAGCAAACGATAGGTGTGTCCTGGAGCTGGAGGCTTCTGCTTTGATTGTAGTCCAGGATGTGGAAGAGGGAGGGAGGGAGGGAGGGAGGTCTATGTAAGAAGGACAGAGTTGAGATGACAAGGTAGCGGAGGGCTTTAGATGGTCTAGGGAAAATTCAAGTAACTGAATTTTATTCTGTTGGCAACTTTGAGCCAATGATGTCTCTTGACTGAAGGAAGAGGGTGGATGGCAAGGTCTTGGGGGTGCGATGAAAGGGCTGATCCTTTGCATCAGGTGGACCTTGACCAGGAAGCCTCTGACTGCACTTCCCCCAAATGGAAGTTGTCTTAGGTATTAAGGGGAAGAGGAGATATCAAGGATCCAAAGTAGAGAGGTGCCTACAATTAAGAGTACACAGCACATCAGTAGAATCACATGGTCCCTCAAGATTTTCTTTTTTGGGGGAAATGTCTGCTATCTCCTTCCAAGGACATATTCATCAGAATAAATTAGATTAGAACTGAAGGCAAGAACGCTGTGCCACTATCTTCTAAAATTAAGACAGATAAGGCCCATGAGAAACATAGTCTGCAGCTTAATTAACAAATCCACCAACTGTCACATCCAACCCTGCCATTTATAGATAATTCATGGAACTACTATAGGCTCTTGGACACAAAGAGTAAAATACATAAAATATATACTGTATGCTCCAAGAGCATACAGTCAGTCTACCTGGGGGATCAAGACAATTTTGCAGAAAGATAAAATACAGACAGTACCAAATGCTAAGTCCCAAAGTAAGGGACTTACCTTTGTAAAGTCAGGAAATGTCAGAAGCCTGTGAAGTTTTTACTAAAATGTCACTGCAAACCCCATCATACAATATGTATGGCACCTACTTTGGTGCCAGGCACACAGTAGATGTATAGTGAGTTTGTTGAAAGAACAGATGAACTTGGGTGTTTCAGAATATATTGAAAAGAACTGAATCACAATGCAGTTTAAAAATAGAATATAACATTTCAGAGTCTCTCCTATGAAAATGTATCAAAAGCAACCAACAAAAGCACTTGATATACTCTTAAGGCTTTCAAAAACTGTGATCAAGGGTAGCAGAAAATATCAAAGAATCAGAGCTCATAATTAAAATTATAAGCTCCTTTCTGAGACTTGGTTCTCCAATCTACAAAGCAAGAGGGTCAGCCAGCAGCTCTAAAATGCTCACTTTGTGAATTAGGGCCCAGATCTTCTAAGGACATGGGCTCTGCCAAAGGCATAAAATGAGAATTCCATCCCTTGAAGTTCTGGGCCTCTCAGACTGAAGACCCTTCAGAAGGGCATGATGTCACCCTTCTTGCTGGAACATCGGCAGAAACTATAGTAATGCGTCTGGAAGTTTCCTTTGTCGGAGGGCACAATCATCAGGGTGGTTCCCCCCACCCCACCACCTTCAAGTCTTATTAATTACCTAAGCTCAGTACAGCAATCCCTATTCTTCTTATGGGATCACCAGATTTTTTTAAACAAAGATTTCCAGAGCAAAAGTGATAGAGTGCCAGGGATCCCAGCAGCCTGCAGCAGGGCCCGGAGAGCCAGGCCAACTGATTCGCGTGGCCTGCCCTGCGGCTACAGAAGGCGTGGCGCCTCAGTGAAGCCATTAATTGGCAAGCAGGGAGGTTAGGGAAGGCCATTAGGTGGAATCCCACCAGCCAAGCCCACACGGACCCTTGGGCCGAGCACGGGTTCTCAGAAGGGGAAGGAAGCGGTACAGTCCCATCCCCCACAGCGGACACCCCGCCGAGGCAGTCAGCGGCCAGCATCCGGGAAAGCTGAAGGATACACCGCCACTCTCCTTCAGAGTGCGACATCAAAACAGGTCGGTGTCATTCAGCTCACCCCCCAGACAGCGGGAATTCGCATAAAATCTCTCCTAGGCTTGCCGGGAGAGGGAGTATCAAGCTGAACCTCCATACAGTCTAGGGGGAAACCAGAGACACCTGACCTCCAACCCCTCCTCCCAGTAGCAGCCAAAAGGAAACCTGGCTAGCCAGCGCTGGGGGAGGGGCAAGCAGAAAAAATCAAAGTGATAGAGTGCCAGGGATCCCAGCAGCCTGCAGCAGGGCCCGGAGAGCCAGGCCAACTGATTCGCGTGGCCTGCCCTGCGGCTACAGAAGGCGTGGCGCCTCAGTGAAGCCATTAATTGGCAAGCAGGGAGGTTAGGGAAGGCCATTAGGTGGAATCCCACCAACCAAGCCCACACGGACCCTTGGGCCGAGCACGGGTTCTCAGAAGGGGAAGGAAGCGGTACAGTCCCATCCCCCACAGCGGACACCCCGCCGAGGCAGTCAGCGGCCAGCATCCGGGAAAGCTGAAGGATACACCGCCACTCTCCTTCAGAGTGCGACATCAAAACAGGTCGGTGTCATTCAGCTCACCCCCCAGACAGCGGGAATTCGCATAAAATCTCTCCTAGGCTTGCCGGGAGAGGGAGTATCAAGCTGAACCTCCATACAGTCTAGGGGGAAACCAGAGACACCTGACCTCCAACCCCTCCTCCCAGTAGCAGCCAAAAGGAAACCTGGCTAGCCAGCGCTGGGGGAGGGGCAAGCAGAAAAAATCAAAGTGATAGAGTGCCAGGGATCCCAGCAGCCTGCAGCAGGGCCCGGAGAGCCAGGCCAACTGATTCGCGTGGCCTGCCCTGCGGCTACAGAAGGCGTGGCGCCTCAGTGAAGCCATTAATTGGCAAGCAGGGAGGCTAGGGAAGGCCATTAGGTGGAATCCCACCAGCCAAGCCCACACGGACCCTTGGGCCGAGCACGGGTTCTCAGAAGGGGAAGGAAGCGGTACAGTCCCATCCCCCACAGCGGACACCCCGCCGAGGCAGTCAGCGGCCAGCATCCGGGAAAGCTGAAGGATACACCACCACTCTCCTTCAGAGTGCGACATCAAAACAGGTCGGTGTCATTCAGCTCACCCCCCAGACAGCGGGAATTCGCATAAAATCTCTCCTAGGCTTGCCGGGAGAGGGAGTATCAAGCTGAACCTCCATACAGTCTAGGGGGAAACCAGAGACACCTGACCTCCAACCCCTCCTCCCAGTAGCAGCCAAAAGGAAACCTGGCTAGCCAGCGCTGGGGGAGGGGCAAGCAGAAAAAATCAAAGTGATAGAGTGCCAGGGATCCCAGCAGCCTGCAGCAGGGCCCGGAGAGCCAGGCCAACTGATTCGCCTGGCCTGCCCTGCGGCTACAGAAGGCGTGGCGCCTCAGTGAAGCCATTAATTGGCAAGCAGGGAGGTTAGGGAAGGCCATTAGGTGGAATCCCACCAACCAAGCCCACACGGACCCTTGGGCCGAGCACGGGTTCTCAGAAGGGGAAGGAAGCGGTACAGTCCCATCCCCCACAGCGGACACCCCGCCGAGGCAGTCAGCGGCCAGCATCCGGGAAAGCTGAAGGATACACCGCCACTCTCCTTCAGAGTGCGACATCAAAACAGGTCGGTGTCATTCAGCTCACCCCCCAGACAGCGGGAATTCGCATAAAATCTCTCCTAGGCTTGCCGGGAGAGGGAGTATCAAGCTGAACCTCCATACAGTCTAGGGGGAAACCAGAGACACCTGACCTCCAACCCCTCCTCCCAGTAGCAGCCAAAAGGAAACCTGGCTAGCCAGCGCTGGGGGAGGGGCAAGCAGAAAAAATCAAAGTGATAGAGTGCCAGGGATCCCAGCAGCCTGCAGCAGGGCCCGGAGAGCCAGGCCAACTGATTCGCGTGGCCTGCCCTGCGGCTACAGAAGGCGTGGCGCCTCAGTGAAGCCATTAATTGGCAAGCAGGGAGGTTAGGGAAGGCCATTAGGTGGAATCCCACCAGCCAAGCCCACACAGACCCTTGGGCCGAGCACGGGTTCTCAGAAGGGGAAGGAAGCGGTACAGTCCCATCCCCCACAGCGGACACCCCGCCGAGGCAGTCAGCGGCCAGCATCCGGGAAAGCTGAAGGATACACCACCACTCTCCTTCAGAGTGCGACATCAAAACAGGTCGGTGTCATTCAGCTCACCCCCCAGACAGCGGGAATTCGCATAAAATCTCTCCTAGGCTTGCCGGGAGAGGGAGTATCAAGCTGAACCTCCATACAGTCTAGGGGGAAACCAGAGACACCTGACCTCCAACCCCTCCTCCCAGTAGCAGCCAAAAGGAAACCTGGCTAGCCAGCGCTGGGGGAGGGGCAAGCAGAAAAAATCAAAGTGATAGAGTGCCAGGGATCCCAGCAGCCTGCAGCAGGGCCCGGAGAGCCAGGCCAACTGATTCGCCTGGCCTGCCCTGCGGCTACAGAAGGCGTGGCGCCTCAGTGAAGCCATTAATTGGCAAGCAGGGAGGTTAGGGAAGGCCATTAGGTGGAATCCCACCAACCAAGCCCACACGGACCCTTGGGCCGAGCACGGGTTCTCAGAAGGGGAAGGAAGCGGTACAGTCCCATCCCCCACAGCGGACACCCCGCCGAGGCAGTCAGCGGCCAGCATCCGGGAAAGCTGAAGGATACACCGCCACTCTCCTTCAGAGTGCGACATCAAAACAGGTCGGTGTCATTCAGCTCACCCCCCAGACAGCGGGAATTCGCATAAAATCTCTCCTAGGCTTGCCGGGAGAGGGAGTATCAAGCTGAACCTCCATACAGTCTAGGGGGAAACCAGAGACACCTGACCTCCAACCCCTCCTCCCAGTAGCAGCCAAAAGGAAACCTGGCTAGCCAGCGCTGGGGGAGGGGCAAGCAGAAAAAATCAAAGTGATAGAGTGCCAGGGATCCCAGCAGCCTGCAGCAGGGCCCGGAGAGCCAGGCCAACTGATTCGCCTGGCCTGCCCTGCGGCTACAGAAGGCGTGGCGCCTCAGTGAAGCCATTAATTGGCAAGCAGGGAGGTTAGGGAAGGCCATTAGGTGGAATCCCACCAACCAAGCCCACACGGACCCTTGGGCCGAGCACGGGTTCTCAGAAGGGGAAGGAAGCGGTACAGTCCCATCCCCCACAGCGGACACCCCGCCGAGGCAGTCAGCGGCCAGCATCCGGGAAAGCTGAAGGATACACCGCCACTCTCCTTCAGAGTGCGACATCAAAACAGGTCGGTGTCATTCAGCTCACCCCCCAGACAGCGGGAATTCGCATAAAATCTCTCCTAGGCTTGCCGGGAGAGGGAGTATCAAGCTGAGCCTCCATACAGGCCAGGGGGAAACCAGAGACACCTGACCTCCAACCCCTCCTCCCAGTAGCAGCCAAAAGGAAACCTGGCTAGCCAGCGCTGGGGGAGGGGCAAGCAGAAAAAATCAAAGTGATAGAGTGCCAGGGATCCCAGCAGCCTGCAGCAGGGCCCGGAGAGCCAGGCCAACTGATTCGCCTGGCCTGCCCTGCGGCTACAGAAGGCGTGGCGCCTCAGTGAAGCCATTAATTGGCAAGCAGGGAGGTTAGGGAAGGCCATTAGGTGGAATCCCACCAACCAAGCCCACACGGACCCTTGGGCCGAGCACGGGTTCTCAGAAGGGGAAGGAAGCGGTACAGTCCCATCCCCCACAGCGGACACCCCGCCGAGGCAGTCAGCGGCCAGCATCCGGGAAAGCTGAAGGATACACCGCCACTCTCCTTCAGAGTGCGACATCAAAACAGGTCGGTGTCATTCAGCTCACCCCCCAGACAGCGGGAATTCGCATAAAATCTCTCCTAGGCTTGCCGGGAGAGGGAGTATCAAGCTGAACCTCCATACAGTCTAGGGGGAAACCAGAGACACCTGACCTCCAACCCCTCCTCCCAGTAGCAGCCAAAAGGAAACCTGGCTAGCCAGCGCTGGGGGAGGGGCAAGCAGAAAAAATCAAAGTGATAGAGTGCCAGGGATCCCAGCAGCCTGCAGCAGGGCCCGGAGAGCCAGGCCAACTGATTCGCGTGGCCTGCCCTGCGGCTACAGAAGGCGTGGCGCCTCAGTGAAGCCATTAATTGGCAAGCAGGGAGGTTAGGGAAGGCCATTAGGTGGAATCCCACCAGCCAAGCCCACACAGACCCTTGGGCCGAGCACGGGTTCTCAGAAGGGGAAGGAAGCGGTACAGTCCCATCCCCCACAGCGGACACCCCGCCGAGGCAGTCAGCGGCCAGCATCCGGGAAAGCTGAAGGATACACCACCACTCTCCTTCAGAGTGCGACATCAAAACAGGTCGGTGTCATTCAGCTCACCCCCCAGACAGCGGGAATTCGCATAAAATCTCTCCTAGGCTTGCCGGGAGAGGGAGTATCAAGCTGAACCTCCATACAGTCTAGGGGGAAACCAGAGACACCTGACCTCCAACCCCTCCTCCCAGTAGCAGCCAAAAGGAAACCTGGCTAGCCAGCGCTGGGGGAGGGGCAAGCAGAAAAAATCAAAGTGATAGAGTGCCAGGGATCCCAGCAGCCTGCAGCAGGGCCCGGAGAGCCAGGCCAACTGATTCGCCTGGCCTGCCCTGCGGCTACAGAAGGCGTGGCGCCTCAGTGAAGCCATTAATTGGCAAGCAGGGAGGTTAGGGAAGGCCATTAGGTGGAATCCCACCAACCAAGCCCACACGGACCCTTGGGCCGAGCACGGGTTCTCAGAAGGGGAAGGAAGCGGTACAGTCCCATCCCCCACAGCGGACACCCCGCCGAGGCAGTCAGCGGCCAGCATCCGGGAAAGCTGAAGGATACACCGCCACTCTCCTTCAGAGTGCGACATCAAAACAGGTCGGTGTCATTCAGCTCACCCCCCAGACAGCGGGAATTCGCATAAAATCTCTCCTAGGCTTGCCGGGAGAGGGAGTATCAAGCTGAACCTCCATACAGTCTAGGGGGAAACCAGAGACACCTGACCTCCAACCCCTCCTCCCAGTAGCAGCCAAAAGGAAACCTGGCTAGCCAGCGCTGGGGGAGGGGCAAGCAGAAAAAATCAAAGTGATAGAGTGCCAGGGATCCCAGCAGCCTGCAGCAGGGCCCGGAGAGCCAGGCCAACTGATTCGCCTGGCCTGCCCTGCGGCTACAGAAGGCGTGGCGCCTCAGTGAAGCCATTAATTGGCAAGCAGGGAGGTTAGGGAAGGCCATTAGGTGGAATCCCACCAACCAAGCCCACACGGACCCTTGGGCCGAGCACGGGTTCTCAGAAGGGGAAGGAAGCGGTACAGTCCCATCCCCCACAGCGGACACCCCGCCGAGGCAGTCAGCGGCCAGCATCCGGGAAAGCTGAAGGATACACCGCCACTCTCCTTCAGAGTGCGACATCAAAACAGGTCGGTGTCATTCAGCTCACCCCCCAGACAGCGGGAATTCGCATAAAATCTCTCCTAGGCTTGCCGGGAGAGGGAGTATCAAGCTGAGCCTCCATACAGGCCAGGGGGAAACCAGAGACACCTGACCTCCAACCCCTCCTCCCAGTAGCAGCCAAAAGGAAACCTGGCTAGCCAGCGCTGGGGGAGGGGCAAGCAGAAAAAATCAAAGTGATAGAGTGCCAGGGATCCCAGCAGCCTGCAGCAGGGCCCCGGAGAGCCAGGCCAACTGATTCGCGTGGCCTGCCCTGTGGCTACAGAAGGCGTGGCGCCTCAGTGAAGCCATTAATTGGCAAGCAGGGAGGTTAGGGAAGGCCATTAGGTGGAATCCCACCAGCCAAGCCCACACGGACCCTTGGGCCGAGCACGGGTTCTCAGAAGGGGAAGGAAGCGGTACAGTCCCATCCCCCACAGCGGACACTCCACCGAGGCAGTCAGCGGCCAGCATCCGGGAAAGCTGAAGGATACACCGCCACTCTCCTTCAGAGTGCAACATCAAAACAGCGGACACTCCATCCAGGCAGTCAGTGGACACCATCCGGGAAAGCTGAAGAATACACCACCACTCTCCAACAGCTTGCAACATCAAAACAGCCAGCAGCAGGACCCCGGAGATCCAGGCCAACTGATTCGCGCGGCCTGCCCTGCAGCTACAGAAGGCGTGGCGCCTCAGAGAAGCCATTAATTAGCAAGCAGGGAGGTTAGGGACTGCCATTAGGTGGAATCCCGCCAGCCAAGCCCACCGCCCACGCCCGGAACAGGCCCAGCGATCTGCCAGCATTGTAGTCACGACACCCCAATTGGAATAGGGACAGAGCAGAGCCGCCTTCCACTCCCGGAACAGGCCCAGAGAGCCGCCAGCGTGGTAGACACGTCACCCCAATTGGAGTAGGGGCACAGCCGCCGCCTGCACCTGCAAGGGAGACTTTTCAAGTATACAAGAGCAACATAAATAAATAGGGGGTAAATTTCAAAACACAACAGTTGCACCAAGCAGAAAGAAACGCGAGCAGTATGAAAAGACAAGGAAAGAAAGGTCCACAAGCAATGCAGGTCAACTCAACTTTAGAAGAGGTAATAGCTGCAACAGATGGAATATCAGATAAAGAGTTCAGGATATATATGCTTCAGATGATCTGGAGTCTCAAGGAAGACATGAGACAGCAAAATCAGACAATGAAAGATCACATTGACAAACAAATCCAGGAAGTAAAAGATCAATTTCACAGGGAGATAGAGGTAATAAAAAACAAACAAATTGAAATTCTAGAAATGCAGGAAACAATAAACCAACTTAAAAACTCAATTGAGAATACTACCAGCAGAGTAGATCACTTAGAAGAGAGAACATCAGACAATGAAGACAAAGTATTTCAACTGGAAAAGAACATAGACAGCTCAGCAAGTCTGCTAAGAAACCATGAGCAGAACATCCAAGAATTATGGGACAATATCAAAAGACCAAATTTAAGAGTCATTGGGATACAGGAAGGCACAGAGCTCCATTCCAAAGGAATAAACAGTCTATTCAGTGAAATAATACGAGAAAACTTCCCAGAATTGAAGATTGAGACAGAATCCCAAATCCTAGAAGCCTACAGGACGCCGAATGTGCAAAATCATAAGAGATCCACACCTAGACACATTATAATGAAGATGTCCAACATACAGAATAAGGAGAGAATTTTAAAAGCTGCAAGAGAAAGAAAGCAGATTACATTTAGGGGTAAACCAATCAGGATAACAGCTGATCTCTCAACACAGACTCTGAAAGCTAGAAGATCCTGGAATAACATATTTCAAACACTGAAAGACAATGGGCTCCAACCAAGAATTGTGTATCCGGCGAAATTAAGCTTCAGGTTAGAAGATGAAATTAAAACCTTCCACAATAAACAAAAGTTAAAAGAATTTGCAGCTAGAAAACCATCTCTTCAAAAAATCCTTGGCAAAACATTACAGGAAGAGGAAATGGAAAACAACATTGAAAACCAACAATGGGAGGTAGGACAGTAAAGGGGGGAAAGTAGTCAAAGAGGATAACAAATCAGGTTTAGTAACATCAATAAACAAATATGGATAGAAGAACAAACCATATCTCAATAATAACCCTAAATGTTAATGGCTTAAACTCACCAATTAAGAGACATAGGCTAGTAGAATGGATCAAAAAACAAGACCCAACAATATGCTGTCTACAGGAGACGCATTTGATAGGAAAAGATATACATAGACTGAAGGTGAAAGGTTGGGAAAAATCATATCACTCATATGGACCGCGGAAACAAGCAGGAGTGTCCATACTCATATCTAATAAAATAGATTTCAAGCCAAAGCTAATCAAAAGGGATATAGAAGGACACTTCATACTGCTCAAGGGAACCATACACCAACAAGACATAACAATCATAAATATATATGCCCCAAATAATGGTGCAGCTGTATTCATCAAGCAAACTCTTCTCAAGTTCAAGAGTCTAATAGACCAACATACAATAATCATGGGAGACTTCAACACACCTCTCTCACCACTGGACAGATCTTCCAAACAAAAGTTAAATAAGGAAACTATAGAACTCAATAACACAATTAACAACCTAGACTTAATTGACATATACAGACTATACCACCCAACATCAAGTAGCTACACTTTTTTCTCAGCAGCACATGGAACCTTCTCAAAAATAGACCATATACTATGTCACAGGGCAACTCTTAGACAATACAAAGGGGTAGAGATAATACCATGCATCTTATCTGATCATAATGGAATGAAACTGAAAATCAATGATAAAAGAAGAAAGGAAAAAGCAAGCATCACCTGGAGAATGAACAATAGGTTGCTGAGTGATCAATGGGTTTTAGAAGACATCAAGGAGGAAATTAAAAAATTCCTAGAGTTAAATGAAAACACAGACACAACATATCGGAATCTATGGGACACATTGAAAGCAGTTCTAAGAGGAAAATTCATTGCTTGGAGTTCATTCCTCAAAAAAAGAAAAAACCAACAAATAAATGATCTCATACTTCATCTCAAAATCCTAGAAAAAGAAGAGCAAAACAACAGCAAAAGAAGTAGAAGGCAAGAAATAATTAAAATCAGAGCTGAAATTAATGAAATTGAAACAAAAGAAACAATTGAAAAAATTGACAAAACTAAAAGCTGGTTCTTTGAAAAAATAAATAAAATTGACAGACCCTTAGCCATGCTAACGAAGAGAAGAAGAGAGAGAACCCAAATTACTAGCATACGGGATGAAAAAGACAATATCACAACAGACACTTCAGAAATACAGAAGATAATCAGAAATTACTTTGAATCCTTATACTCCAATAAAATAGAAGATACTGAAGGCATAGATAAATTCCTTGAGTCCTATGATCTGCCCAGATTGAGCCAGGAGGATATAGACAACCTAAACAGACCAATAACAATAGAGGAAATAGAAGAAACCATCAAAAGACTACCAACTAAGAAAAGCCCAGGACCGGATGGGTATACAGCAGAGTTTTACAAAACCTTTAAAGAGGAACTAACACCAATACTTTTCAAGCTATTTCAGGAAATAGAAAAAGAGGGAGAACTTCCAAATTCATTCTACGAGGCCAACATCACCCTGATTCCGAAACCAGACAAAGACACATCAAAGAAGGAAAACTACAGACCAATATCTCTAATGAACCTTGACGCAAAAATCCTCAATAAAATTCTGGCGAATCGGATTCAAATACATATCAAAAAAATTATACATCATGATCAAGTAGGATTCATCCCTGGGATGCAAGGCTGGTTTAATATACGGAAATCAATAAATGTTATTCACCACATCAATAGACTTAAAAATAAGAACCATATGATCATCTCAATAGATGCAGAAAAAGCATTTGACAAAGTACAGCATCCCTTTATGTTCAAAACGCTAGAAAAATTAGGGATAACAGGATCATACCTCAACATTGTAAAAGCAATATATGATAAGCCACAGGCCAGCATCATTCTGAATGGAGAAAAATTGAAGGCATTCCCTCTAAGATCTGGTACAAGACAGGGATGCCCTCTCTCACCACTTCTGTTCAACATAGTCCTCGAAACACTGGCCAGAGCAATTAGACAGTCAAAAGAAATTAAAGGCATAAAAATAGGAAAAGAAGAACTTAAATTATCACTATTTGCAGATGATATGATTCTATACCTAGCAGACCCAAAAGGGTCTACAAAGAAGCTATTAGAGCTAATAAATGAATTCAGCAAAGTGGCAGGATATAAGATCAACACGCATAAATCAAAGGCGTTCCTGTATATGAGCGACAAATCCTCTGAAACGGAAATGAGGACAACTACTCCATTCACAATATCCCCCCAAAAAATAAAATACTTGGGAATCAACCTAACAAAAGAGGTGAAAGATTTATACAATGAAAATTACAGAACCCTAAAGAAAGACATAGAAGAAGACCTTAGAAGATGGAAAAACATACCCTGCTCATGGATAGGCAGAACTAACATCATCAAAATGGCGATATTACCAAAAGTTCTCTATAAGTTCAATGCAATGCCAATCAAAATCCCAACAGCATATCTTGTAGAAATAGATAAAAGAATCATGAAATTCATATGGAATAATAAAAGACCCAGAATAGCAAAAACAATACTAAGCAGGAAGTGTGAATCAGGCGGTATAGCGATACCAGACTTCAAACTATACTACAGAGCAATAGTAACAAAAACAGCATGGTACTGGTACCAAAACAGGCGGGTGGACCAATGGTACAGAATAGAGGACACAGCAACCAATCCACAAAACTACAACTATCTTATTTTTGATAAAGGGGCTAAAAGCATGCAATGGAGGAAGGATAGCATCTTCAACAAATGGTGCTGGGAAAACTGGAAATCCATTTGCACCAAAATGAATCTGAATCCCTATCTCTCGCCGTGCACAAAAGTTAACTCAAAATGGATCAAGGAGCTTGATATTAAATCTGAGACACGGCATCTGATAGAAGAAAAAGTTGGTTATGATCTACACGCTGTGGGATCGGGCTCCAAATTCCTCAATAGGACACCCATAGCGCTAGAGTTAACAAATAGAATCAACAAATGGGACTTACTCAAACTAAAAAGTTTTTTCTCAGCAAAAGAAACAATAAGAGAGATAAATAGGGAGCCTACATCCTGGGAACAAATCTTTACTCCACACACTTCAGATAGAGCCCTAATAACCAGAATATACAAAGAACTCAAAAAATTAGACAATAAGATAACAAATAACCCAATCAATAAATGGGCCAAGGACCTGAACAGACACTTCTCAGAGGAGGACATACAATCAATCAACAAGTACATGAAAAAATGCTCACCATCGCTAGCAGTCAGAGAAATGCAAATCAAAACTACCCTAAGATACCATCTCACTCCAGTAAGACTGGCAGCCTTTAGGAAGTCAAACAACAATAAGTGCTGGAGAGGATGCGGGGAAAAGGGCACTCTTGTTCATTGCTGGTGGGACTGCAAATTGGTGCAGCCAATTTGGAAAGCAGTATGGAGATTTCTCGGAAAGCTGGGAATGGAACCACCATTTGACCCAGCTATTCCCCTTCTCGGTCTATTCCCTAAAGCCCTAACAAGAGCATGCTACAGGGACACTGCTACATCGATGTTCATAGCAGCTCAATTCACGATAGCAAGACTGTGGAACCAGCCTAGATGCCCTTCAATAGATGAATGGATAAAAAAAATGTGGCATTTATACACTATGGAGTATTACTCTGCATTAAAAAATGACAAAATTATAGAATTTGGAGGGAAATGGATGGCATTAGAGCAGATTATGCTAAGTGAAGCTAGTCAATCTTTAAAAAACAAATACCAAATGACTCCTTTGATATAAGGGGTGTAAACAAGGACAGGGTAGGGACGAAGAGCTTGAGAAGAATATTTACAGTAAACAGGGATGAGAGGTGGGAGGGAAAGGGAGTGAGAAGGGAAATTGCATGGAAATGGAAGGCGATCCTCAGGGTTATACAAAATGTCATATAAGAGGTAAGGAGGGGTAAGTCAAGAGAATACAAATGGAAGACATGATTTACAGTAGAAGGGGTAGAGAGAGAAAAGGGGAGGGGAGGGGAGGGGAGGGGAGGGGGGATAGTAGACAATAGGACAGACAGCAGAATACATCAGACACTAGAAAGGCAATATGTCAATCAATGGAAGGGTAACTGATGTGATACAGCAATTTGTATACGGGGTAAAAGCGGGAGTTCATAATCCACTTGAATCAAACCGTGTAATATGATGTATTAAGAACTATGTAATGTTATGAACGACCAATAAAAAAAAAAAAAAAAAAAAAAGATTTCCAGAGTAAAGACTACCTTGCTTATATTTTTAATACTTCCATTTGCCAAAATGTCACAAGACCTGTTATAGCACATGGAAATAAATGACATTGGACCAGAGCTACTTTCCAAATCAGAAAGACTCCAAATCAACATCATCACCAACCACACCCTCAATGCCTGACTTCCACTGAGGGTGCAGCCTACCTCCCTGTGGCTCTTGGATCTCCCCAGGAGTGTGTACCTCATTCTTGGAGCTGCTGCTGAAAAAAACAGAACAGGGCTCTATGTTTTCATTACAACTTTCTTAAAGAGGCAAAAGTTGTGGGCTTGGGATTCTCAATCTTGGATGCACACTGGAGAACTATTAGAAACTACTAATAGCTATTCCCACTCCAAGAATCTCTGACTCAACTGGTCAGGACTATAGTCTGAGAATGGGGATTGTTTTGTTGGTGCAATATAATTATACATAATAGTGGAATGCTATATTTATATATGCACATAACATAATTTGATTAATTTCATTACCCAATATCTTCTCTTTCCCATCCCTCCTGCCTCCCACTGATCTGCTTGCTTTTCTCTATTGATCTACCTTATATTGCTGTTATTATTATTTTAATTGGTGCATTATAGCTACATATATATATATATATATATATATATATATATATATATACATATATAATTGTGTATATGATCCATTCTGGTATATTCATATTTAGACCTAGCCTAATTTGGTATATTTCATTCCCCAATGCTTCTCCATGACTCCCTCAATTCATATTTCCCTCCCACACTTCCCTCAGCTCCTGCATACAAAAGAAAACATGACATTTCATTTTCTGAGTCTGGCTTATTTCATTTAGCTTAAATATTCCTCAATTCCATACATTTACCCATGAATGATACAATTTCACTCTTCTTTATGTCTGAGTAAAACTCCATTCTGTATATATACCACCTTTTCTTTCTTTTTTTAAAAAAAAAAATTATAGTAGCTTTATTTATAATTGTCCCAAACTGGAGGCAACCAAGATATCCCTCAACAGATGAGTGAATAAACAAATTATGGTTACATTCATACAAAAGCATTGTATTCACTGATTATAATAAATGAACTATTATACCACATCTTCTTTATCCATTCATCTGTTGATGGGCACCTAGACTAGTTCCGTAGCTTGACTATTGTAAATTCTGCTGCTATGAACATAGATACCCATGTTATCACTGTAGTATGCTGATTTTAGATCTTTTGGATAAATACCAAGGAGTAGTATAGCTGGGTTATATGGTGGTTGCTTTTCTAGTCTTTTGAGAAATCTCCATACTGTCTTCCAAAGTGTAACCTTCAATCCCACCAACAATGTATAAATGTACCTTTTCCCCAATATCCTCACCAGCAATTTTTGTTCTTTGTATTCTTGATGACTGCCATTCTAACTGGAATGAGATGAAATCTGTGTACTTTGGATTTGCATTTCCCTGATTGCTAAGGATGTTGAACAATTTATCAAACATCTGTTAGCCATTTGTATTTCTTCGTTTGAGAAATGTCCATTTAGATTTTTTTGCCCATTCTGGAATGGGTTGTTGTGGGAGGGGAATGTTAATTTTTTTTTTAGTTCTTTATATATTCTGAAAATTAACCCCCTCTCAGAAAAATAGCTGGCAAAAATTTTCTCTCATCCTATAGACTCTCTTTCTTTGTGTTCTTGTTTCCTTTGCTCTTCAGAAGCCTTTTAATTTGATGTTATCCCATTTATTGAATCTTGATTTTATTTCTTGAGCTTTAGGAGTTTTTTTTTTTTTAAGGAAGTCAGTGCCTGGGCCAATATGTTAAAGTGTTAGCCTTATGTTTTCTTCTAGCAGTTTCAGTGTTTCTGATCTAATTTCTAGGTCTTTGATCCACTTTGAGTTGATTTTTTGTGCAGGCGGGGAAGATAGGGGTGAGTGTATATTCATTCTTCTACAGATGAATATACAGTTTTCCTAGCACCATTGGTTTAAAAGGCTGTCTTTTCTTCCAATGTATGTTTTTGGCCCTTTGGTCAAGGATCAAACGACTATATGTGGATTTGTCTTTGTGTCTTCTATTCTAAATTCCATTGGTTTTTATGCCAATATCATGCTGTTTTGTTCCTATAGCTCTGAGCATAACTTCAGATCAGGTATTGTGAAGCCTCCAGCATTGCTTTTTTGGCTTTGAATTTGCTTTGGCTATTCTGGGTCTTTTATTTGTCTTGCAAATGAATATTAGGATTGTTTTTTTTTCTAGTTCTGTGAAGAATGTCACTGGTATTTTGATGGGGATCACATTGAATCTGTAGTTCACTTTTATATATATGGCCATTTTGAAAATATTAATTCTGCCTATTCAAGAACATAAAAGGTCTTTCTACCTTCTAAGACTTCAATTTCTTTCCTTAGTGAACACTGGGGTTTTTTAAAGCAAAATAGGTAATTCTGATATACAGACAAGATTGAGAGCTGTTGGATTAGGTCATCCTGAATGGTCTCTAGAAAGAGTGGGGCAGTACAGTCCTCAGTGAATTGAAAGGAATTCACAGTCCAGTCCTCTGAGAATTGTGGTCACGAATGACTTCAGCAATGTGTTATTGAGAAATTTACATGAGATCACATATGTAAAGTTTCTTTTTTTATCATGTGATGTTTTTATATAGGTATACATCAAATTAAACATTTACTTATTTATTATGTATCTTTTAAAGGAGAGAGAGAGAGAGTCTTTTTTTGTAGATGGACACAACACAATGCCTTTATTATTTTTTAATGTGGTGCTGAGCATCGAACGCGGGTCCCACCCGTGCTAGACAAGCGCTCTACCACTGAGCCACAATCCCAGTCCAATAATTTTTTTATTAATATATGACAGCAGAATGCATTACAATTCTTATTACATATATAGAACACATTTTTTTTCATAACTCTGGTTGTATACATAGTATACTCACACCAATCTGTGTCTTCATACATGTACTTTGGATAGTAATGATCATCACATTCCATCATCATTAATTACCCCATACCCCCTCCCTTCCCCTCCAACCCCTCTGCCCTATCTAGAGTTCCTCTATTCCCCCCATGCTCCCACTCCCTATCCCACTATAAATAAGTCTCCTTATATCAAAGAAAACATTCAGCATTTGATTTGAGGGGATTGGCTAACTTCACTTAGCATTATCCTCTCTAACTCCATCCATTTACCTGCAAATGCCATGATTTTATTCTCTTTATTGCTGAGTGATATTCCATTGTGTATATATACCACACTTTCTTTATCCATTCATCTGTGGAAGGGCACTTATGTTGGTTCCATACCTTAGTTATTGTGATTTGAGCTGATATGAATGTTGATGTGGCTGCATTACTGTAATATACTGATTTTAAGTCCTTTGGGTATAAACTGAGGAGTGGGATTACTGTGTCAAATGATGGTTCCATTCCTTCCAAGTTTTCTGAGGAATCTCCATACTGCTTTTCAGAGTAGTTGCACCAATTTTCAGTTCCCACTAGCAATGTATGAGTGTACCTTTCCCCCCACATTCTCACCAATGATAATTACATATATATATATATATATATATATATATATATATATATATCAGGGATTGAACTCCAGGGTGCTTAACCCCACATCTCTTTTGTATTTTATTTAGAGACAGGGTCTCACTGAGTTGCTTAGGGCCTCACTAAGTTGCTGAGGCTGGCTTTGAACTTTCAATCCTTTTGCCTCAGCCTCATGAATCACTGGAATTGCAGGCATACACCACTCTACTCAGCTTGTTACTTGTATTCTTGATAATTGCCTTTAGTACTGTAGTGAGATGAAATCTCAGTGTAGTTTTAATTGCTAGAGATGTTGAACATTTTTTTTCATATATTTGTTGACTGATCATATTTCAATTGAAGGAGTTTTTAATTCATTCCTTGAAAAATATTTTGAGTAAAGCAAACATGCAACATTGAGGGGGAAAGTCACAAATATAAGATGTAGTTTCTTAGAACAATACCAATCTAATGACTGTGATCCAAGTTCAATGGTTAACAGCACCTTGAATCTCTCTTAAAAGTATCCTAACTTCTTGATTTTGTGAGGTGGCTTGAAAGTCGTTACTCTGCCCTAAAAATATGTTTAAAAACCAAGCAGACTAATCATAGGCAATCTGCTATCCCCAAAATTTGAGAGTTTGGCAGGTGGCTACAGAGAATGGCAAATGAACAGAGCAGAAACTTGAGAGCTGAAACTTGGGTGGGAATCAGTACTAAGGTTGAAAAATCTAAATTGTATTTGACAAATTGCTAGAGGCAATTTATGTACAAGTTTGAGATTTAAAAACTCCAGGGGGACCCAGACATAGGCAGACACCACACTAAGAAGTTCTCACAGTGAAAATCAAAGAAAAATTCCCCCCATGCATCAGCAGGGTGAAGAGGAAAAGAATCATTTTTGAAATACGCTAAAATACACTGTTCTTCTTAACAAAGTCTGACCACAAAAGAAACTAATAACAGAGTCAAAGCTACTTGGATTTATCAGAGCCAAACTGACCTGAGGGTTGGGGGAGGAAAATACCCAACTCCAACCCCTTCTTGCCATCCTGTCCTAATAATAACAAGACCCAACCATGTTCTTCTCTATAAGAAACCCACTTGAACCATAAAGACATATAGGCTAAAAGTAAACGAACAAAGAAAGACACACCATACTAATCAAAAGAAAGTGGGAGTACCAACTTTAATCTCAGACTAAGCACACGTCAAACCAAGGAGAGTTATCAGAGATAAACAAGGGTACTACATGATGATAAAATGTCAAGTATAACAATCCTTACAAAATAAATGCCTAACAAAAGTACCACCTGTATAAGAAAAAAAACTGATAAAACTATAAGAAAAAATACATGCATTCATTATCATAGCTGGAATTTTAACACCCCTTTATCAGAAATGTACAAATTCAGCAGACAGAAATCAATAAGGACCTATCTGAACAAGAATACCATCAATCACTGGACAAAATGAACTTCTATAGACTACTCCATCCAGGAATAGAGGGATACACTTCTTCTCAAGATCACATGGGACATTCGCAAAGATGGGCCACATTCTAGGGCATAAAACACAACTTAACAAATACAAAAGAATAGAAAACATATGGTATCTGCTCTTAGACCACAATGAAATAAAACTGGAAATCAATTACAGAGAATGGGAAAATCCCAAAATATGTGGAGATTAAACAATACCTTTTTTTTATTAGAGCATTGTAGTTAGACCTAGTAGTTAGGTTTATTTTGACAACATCGTACATGCATGGAATTTGATTTATTTTCTTTCAGTCCCTGTTCCCCACCCTCCCTCCCACTATTCTCCTTGCTCTACTAATATCCCTTTTGCTTATTTATTCATTTTTGATTGGTGCTTTCTGCATACACATAAAGGTAAAATTTCCTGTGGAATTTATTCCCCTTTCTTGTCTCTCTTCCCTCCCTCTCAATCTCCTTCTTCTACTCCACCGATCCTCCCTATATCTTTATGAGAGCAAGTCCTCCCCTTTTTTCCCTACTTTTCTATAGCTTCTGCAGAAAAGAGAAAACATTCAACCCTTGATTTTCTGAGTTTCGCTTATTTCACTTAGCATGATGTTCTCCACTTCCATCCACTTACCAGCAAACACCATAATTTTATTCTTCTTTATGGCTGGGTAAAACTCCATTGTGTATACATACCATATTTTCTTAAACCATTCATCTACTGACAAGTATCTGGGATAGTTCCATAATTTGGCTATTGTGAACTTTGCTACTAGGATCATTGAGGTGGTCGTGTCATTACAGTACACTGATTTTAGTTTCTTTTGGATAAGTCCCAAAGAGTGGGATAGCTGAGTCATAGGGTGGTTCCAGTCTTAATTTTTTGAGGAATCTCTGTACTTCCTTCAGAGTGGTTATACTAATTTACAGTCCTACCAACAAATGTACTTTTTAAACCATATCCTAGCCAGCATTCATTATTATTAAAATAATATTCTTCCAGAGGAAACAATCAATAACATGAAGAGAGAGACTACAGAATGGGAGAAAATCTTTACCACATGAACCTCAGATAGAACATTAATCTCCTGCATATATAAAGAACCAAAAAAAACTTAACACTGAAACACCAAATAATCCAACCAATATATGGGCTAATGAACTGAACAGACACTTCACAGAAAAAGAAATATAATCAATCAACAAATATATTTTTAAAATGTTCAACATCTCTAACAATTAGAAATACGCAAGTCAAAACTACTTTAAGATTTCATCTCACTCCAGTAAGAATGGCATATCAAGAATACAAGCAACAATAAGTATTGGTTAGGATGTGGGGGGAAAGGTACATGCATACTCTGCTGGTGGATCTGCAAATTGGTGCAACCATTATAGGAAGCAGGATGAAGATTCCTCAGAAGACTTGGGATGGAATTACCATTTGACCCAGTTATCCCACTCCTTAGTTTATACCCAAAAGACTTAAAATCAGCACACTATAGTGACACCGCCACATCAATGTTTATAGCAGCTCAACTCACAATAGCTAAACTGTGGAACCAACCAGCCCTTCCACAGATGAACAGATAAAGAAAATGTGAGATAGATAGATATATATATATACACACACACAATGAAATTATGGTATTTGCCAGTAAATGGATGGACCCAGAGAATATCATGTTAAACAAAATAAACCAATACCAAAGAACCAAAGGCCAAATGTTTTTTCTGATATGCAGAAGCTAATTCACAACAAAGGGAGTGGGGCTAGGGAAGAATAGACAGAGGGGAGTGAAGGGCATGAGGATAGGAAGGATAATAAAATGAATCAGACATTATAAGCCTGTGTGCACATATGATTACATGACTAGTGTAATCCTACATCATGTACAACTGGAAAGATAACAAGTTATACTTCATTATGTATGATGTGTCAAAATGCATTCAACTGTCATGTACAACTAACCAGAACAAATTTCTTTAATTAAATAAAAATTTTTTAAATACAATAATAATATGCTTCCAAATTCTTCATAGATCAAGGAAGAAATCTAAAGAGAATCTTTAAAATATATCCAACTACCTGAAAATGTAAACACAACTTACTGCAATTTGTAAGATTCAGCAAAAGCAGTACTTTGGGGAAAATTTATAGCATTAAATACCTATATCTTTCTTAAAAGAAACAAAATCAATCATCTATACTGCCACTTTAGAAAAAAAAAAGGAGAGAAAATTAAATCCAAAATAAGCAGAATAAAAGAAGAGTAAAAGTGAGAACAAAAATCAATGAAACCGAAAACAAAACCAAAAAAATCAATACTTAAAATCAATGAACCCAAAGCTAATCTTTTGAAAAGATCAACAACATTGATTAGCTTGTAGCCAGACTAAGAAAAAAGAGAGAGCAAGAGCATAAATTACTAATGTAAGAAATGAAAGAGAGGACATTATTACAGATCCAGTGAAAAATAATAATAATAATAATAAAGGAATACAATGAAAAATTCTGTGCCCACAAATTTGGAAAACTAGAGAAAATAGACCAATTCCTTGAAATACAGTCTGCAAAAACTCAAAAAAAAAAGAAGAAGAAATTGAGACAGTTTATAACTTGCAAAACAGAAAACACCATGCTCACATAGGTTCACTGGGGGAGGGGGGTTTCTACCAAACACAAATGGAGGAAGTTATATGAATTCCCTCTTCTCTCCTTCAGAAGATAGCCTCAGAGAGACTACTTCCTAACTCATTTTATGAGGCTGTCATTACCCTACTGCCAAAAACATACAAAAACGTTACAAGAAAAGAAAATTAAAGGCTCATATATTTCATGCACATGGATACAAAAATCTTCAAAATAAATTAGCAGGATGTTAGGGGAGGCTATAGGAACCATAATCTACATGAATTAAATGCCAACTGTCTGGATCTTAAGATAAATATATGGTCAAAATGAAGGTCTAAGCTAAATATTTCCATCCCGCTATAGTATGAATTTAAGAGCTTCAAGAATAAATCAGAAATTTTATCCAAACTTGTCAACTATTATCATCTCATTAAAACTTCAGTAAGGAAATTATTCAAAATTGGCATTAGAGAAGAGGAACCATATTCTCATCATTGTCACCTGCCACATTGTTCCTGAGGTCACTGTATGACATTCATGCCACCCCAGGCAGACACTCATTTGAAGCTGGTATCAAGGAAAGGCAAGTATGTTATTTGGAGATAGATTTTTTTAAAAAAACTTCATCTTTTCTTTCTTAATTCTCTTTATATTCTTTGTGATGTCCGATACGAAGATAATCTAACATAAACATTGGTTATTAAGTGATTCTCCTTATCTTAAAATTGTGAATTGATACATTTGACATACCCCATTTTATGGATGGTCATGAAATATGAAGAATTCAAAATTAGGCTCTTTTTTTTATTTCTATGGTCTAAGTGGAAGTAAATAACTGAAAATAAAATCCAACCGATACAGAAAATTTTGTTTAATGTCATAAGTGCTAAAACAGTAAGTCAGAACTGGCAAGATTTTCCACAGAGAGCCAGCTAGGATTTTAGGTTTTGTGAGCCACATGATCTCCAGTATAAATATACTCAGTTCTGCCCTTTTAAAAGCAGCCAAAGACAAATAGCATGTAAGCAAATAAGCTTGGCCCCAGAACCACACTGTGACCTCTGCGGTCTTATGAGCTCTGACCTTATAGGATCCTCTCACCATAATAAAATTAAAAATTATTTTCATATGAGTTTAGATACTTCAAAATTTTACTTTTTTTCTGCATGGGAAAAAAATTTAATAAACTTTGATAGGTCCTAAATTTTTTCTGGTATGAGAAAAATTAAACATTTTTGACCCTAAAAGCTCTTCTTTTTTTTTTTTTTTTTGGTTTTCAAAAAAATATTAAAACATTCCATGGGCCCCTAAAATGCTATGGGGCCCTATACTATGCTTAAGGAGTCACTGTAGAGAGACTAGCTTCAGGCTCCTATGAGACATCTGTGACCACCAATAACCACCAGGCTGCGCCATAGCCCACCAAGGCCAACACAATGCTGGGATAGGATCAAGCTGTTAAGGGATGCCTATTGCTGATGTAGATGCATGGATGGGGGCCACTGCAACCAACCACAGGGAATGCTGGCTGTAATAGACGTTCAGTGGACCGGGATCCACTGGTCACATTGTCTTCCCTGGGTGCTAGAGCTATGTCCACACAGGCAGGAATGGATGGGGACTGTGGGGATCTTCCCAGCATTATACTTCACCAAATCAATGCTAAGTTCCAGGGAGAATTATTGTGCTTATCACCCTGTCCTACCCCAGTGAATGGGAAATTGCACCACACTATGCTGCCCAAGTTGAGGTATATTGGTGAAGTCAGTCCCTTGACCACCTAGGCTGACACTAAGCTGGGCCACACCTGAATCTCACAGCCACAGGACCTGCACAGTCTCGGGGTGCACTGAGGCCCAGGCCACAGCTGGCAGTGATACAGGCTGAAACACAAGTCCCTCCCACCGCAGCTCAGGTCTCTGATACCAAGGCAGACCTAGAGCCCCTTCTCTGAGCACTGGCCTATTGATAGATATGCAGCCTATGATTGAGAAATGAGTGATAGAGATAGTCTCTCGGCTGCCAAAGCTGACACTAATCTGGGCTGCACCTGTGTCTCACAGATGCACAGACCTACACATTCCCAGGACAGCAGGTGTGCTCCAGGACCACCTCAAGACTGGAAATGATGCAGGCTGAAATTTGAGTCTGTTCTGTAACACACAGGCCTCTTACCTAATGCTAGAGTCTCCATTTGTGAGTTCTGACCTGCAAATGGGACTTTCAGTTTCCCTTGAGTGCTCAGTCTCACCATGGCAGACCTCACACTGAGCTCCATGACAAAGCCCTGTGTTCGCTCTTGTGCCCTGCTGTCCATCAGATGAAATCTTGCTCCCCACTCTGTCACCTGAGGCTGGAGGAGGAATGGTAAAGGAGTCAGCACCTGGCCTATTGCGGTCCCAACAGCTCTTCCCATGGGTACTGGCCCAGTGGTGGGTGTTCTGGGGCTTTGCCCATTACTAGGTTTCACTATGGACAGACCTAGGACTGGGCTTCAAGAATAAGGCCAGGACTTTATTCCTACTCTCTCCCCCATGGGAGAGGCATCTCTCTCCACCCTGGGCTGCTTGGGTTGGGGAAGGGGTGATGCTGACAGCTCATTCCTTCTTGCCTTCTTCTATACCTCTTTTCTATTTGTTATACTAAAAGCAGGCACTGTGGTCTCTCACCAGATTCCTTTAGCCTGTGTAAGGCAGTTTGGTGCATGAATAGTAATACAACTTGGTGTGTCTCTGGGGAGACAATCACAGGAGGAACTTCCACAGCCGCCATCTTGCTCTACCTTCATCTGGGTTTTCTGTTGCTTCTTTAGTTTGATTTTAGAATTATCACTCATAATTTTTACCATTTCCATTTCATCCTGGGTATCAAATTGTTTTTGATAAAGACAGATAATTTTTTTTCATTTTTCTCTACTCTGTAGGGTGATCTCTAATTTCTGATGCCTAATAATATGCATTTTTTTCTCCTTTCCCAGATTACATGAGACTATCCTCTTCACTGTGGGTTTTCATTTATTAATCCATTTCACTGTTTTTGGGACTCTTAATTCTCAATTTTGTGCTTACTTCATTCTATTTTAGGTTTATTTTGTGTTTTTTCCCCTAACTCCTTTTTTTAAATTGGTGAATTATAATTTTACATAACAGTAGGATTCATTATGCCATATTTATACATGCACATCATTTGAACAATCTCATTACCCAGAACCTTTGGCTTCCCTCCCCTCTTCCCTCTGCCCTTGCTCCACTCTATCTTCCTTTCATTACTATAATTGTTATTTTAATTAGTACATTATAATTATACACACACATACGTGGTATATTCATACATACACATAGCATAATTTGATTGATTTTATTTATAGTACTTCCCCATACTCTTTCCCCTGACTTCTTGAATTGAATGACTGATTGAGCCACTCATTTCTACATTTTATTATTTAGTAATGAAAGCTTTTTGAGGCAGTGCTTTTCCTGAGTACAGCATTGGCTTAAATACAATAGCATTTTTATAATTACTATAGGTCAGATATTCTTCAGTTATGGCTTTAAATTTTTCAAGTGGCTAGAGATTTTCAGTTTGGGTTTGCTTGTTTTATTGAAGTTGTTTTATTTTTCCATGAGTATAGCTCTAGTTTTTAATTATTATCATAATAAAACTTTTGATTTTAATACATTTGGTCAGAGAAAATTATCTGTAATATTTCTCTTTATTGGAATATATTGATGTTTCCCTTGTGACATAGAATGCTTAGTTTGGGAAAAGTTTAGTGGATGCTTGAAAAGAAAATAAATTTTTTTCTGATGACATAGAGTTCAGTATTAACCTATTTAGTTTTGCTGTTTCTTGAGGACTAATGTGAGTGGATCAATATTTTCTCTACTATTATATTTTCATCAATCCCCCTTTATTTCCTGTAGTTTTTCTTTTATTTCTATACCACGCTAATCACTTCATAAGGTTTATGACAGTTATATCTTCATTGTGGGACATGTTCATCCATTGTTCACTATTATTATGTGACCTTTGATTATAGTTTGCTCAGCCATTAGATTGAAATTTCCTCAGAAAAGGACATCTATTTTTGGCTCATTGTTGTATCTTCAGTCTCTACTGGTACCTGGTCAATAGTTAGCACTCACTGGGCATGGTGGCACATACCTGAACCCCAGTAGCTTGAGAGATTGAGGCAGGAGGATCACAAGTTCAAGGTCAACCTCAGCAATTTAGCGAGAGCCTAAGCAATTTAGACTGTGTTTCAAAATAAAAATATTAAAAGGGCTATAGATGTAGCTCAGTGGTAAAGTGCTCCTGGGTTCAATCCCTAGTAGCAAAAAAAAAAAAACACCCATTTAATATTGGTTGAAAAAAAATGCAAAAAAAAAAGAAAGGAGAGTTTTTTTAAAAAGCATGCACTATGCCTCATTTAACATATTTCTTTATTGATCTTAACATTATCTGACAAAACTTCATAATCCCTCCTTTCTCTTAGATGGAATATCACTGACAAATATTTTAATTTCAGTTATCAAATCTCTTGTTTTAGATGTATGTCTTATAGACACCATGCAGCTGAATTCATCTTCTTTTATTCAATCTGTTATTTGTTTTTCTTTTAAGAGAGGAATTTAAATTTTTTAATTTTATGCTATAAAATATATGTTTGGGTTTACTTCTGTCATTTCTATTTTATGTATTATGCTTTAATTTTCCTTACTATTGGTCAAAATATTTTCACCTTATCATTTGTTTCTTCTTTTTTATTTCTTCTGATTAGTGATTTAGAAGATTATACACACACAAACGTGAGTGCATATCAAATTTTTTATTGGTGCAAACTAAGTAAAATTATTTATAAGTAAAATGTGTTAACTTATATTTCCAAATTTATCAATTTTCAAGATGAAATAACATTTGTAACTCCCACCTATGAAAGAGGAGAAAATTAGTCTAGGAGAGAAGATGGTGGATTAGAGGAAGGGTGCACTTACCCCCAGTTTCTTAGCTCCAGACTTAAAAAGTGGGAAGACAGCTCTCCAACAAGGTGGGTAACTAAGGGAACTCACTGAAATTCAATACTGGACAGTAGAAGAAACTATAGAGACACACAAAGTCTTCAAACTTTTTGAGGCTTTTTTTAATACTTCAAACATAATATAAGAAATAATACATTAGTGATGTGACAGCTTGGCTGATTGCGGTGGCATCTGGGGCTGCTGAGGGCAGAGGGGACACAGGCAGGAGAGAAAAGTGTGGTAAGAACCTGTGGAATAAACACAGAGGCTGATCTCAATGGACCCAGAGTCAAGTGGGTGATATGGTTGAGTGAAAGCCATTCAAAATCACTCTGCCCATAGGCGGATAGTTTGGTAGGAACTAGGGTCACCGGCACAGGAACCATTTATAGGTGCTGCATGGCAGTGAGAAGACAGGTCAGGAATGCATAAAGGACTTCTGGTGAACTCAGCAGTCACCTATTATGCTCTCCAGAGTACCTGAACCAGAGTGAGTAAACACACACACACACACCAAAAAAAAAAAAAAATGTGCCTAGGGCACTGTGGAACCAACCTAGATGCCCTTCAATAGATGAATGGATTTAAAAAAATGTGGCATATATACACAATAGAGTATTACTCAGCAATAAAAGAGAATAAAATCATGGCATTTGCAGGTAAATGGATGTAGTTAGAGAAGATAATGTTAAGTGAAGTTAGCCAATTCCCAAAAACCAAATGCCAAATGTTTTCTTGGATATAAGGAGGCTGATTCATAGTGGGATAGGGAGTAGGGAGCATGAGAGGAATAGACAAACTCTAGACAGGGCAGACGGGTGTGAGGGAAAGGGAGGGGTTATGGGGTTATTAACGATGGTGGAATGTGATGATCATTATTATCCAAAATACATGAATGAAGACACGAATTGGTGTATATATACTATGTATACAACCAGAGATATGAAAAACTGTGCTCTATATATGTAATAAGAATTGTAATGCATTCTGCTGTCACATATAAATTTGAAATTTTTACAAAAAAAAATGTGCCTAGGGCATCCAAGCTCCAAATACTAGGGAGAGCTCTGGGTTCCCTTTGTTGCTGGAACCACATAAGAGCTGTTGGGAAGACACCAATAAGCCACGCAGGGGTGTCCACACTCCAGGGCTGGTAATAGGTAACTCATACCCATAGTGGTGAATGTGAAGCCTGTGGAAGTTCAGTCCCTACACCTTAAATGTGGATTTTATGGGAGGCCACTGAGATCCAAACATCCAGCAGGGAGGACATCTCTCCAGCAACAGAGGGCAAGGGTCAAAACTCAAATATCCACTGGCAGAGTTCCAAAGGCCAGCCAAGACTATACCCCAACTACTAGAACTTCCAGGAACTCTGCGCCACCCCCACTACAGAGCACACAATTCGTCAGCACTCCCCCTGCCCCCAGCCCTAACTATCCTGCCCTGTACTGCTCAGACTTACTATAACCAGCTTTGGCTCCTAGCCACAAGGCCTGGCAGCTAAGTGAGAAACACAAAGACACAGGATTTAACAACCCCCAGTCCTTGACCCAAGGGTTACAGAGCCAAAAATAAATACAAAGAATGAAAATTAATCCCTTCCAACAGTTTTGATGACTTCAATGGGAACAAGCCCTTTATTTCTCATTAAGAATTTTTTCTTTTTTTCTCTCTCTCTTTTCTCTCTTTTTTCTCCATGTCCTCCCATTTTTTGCTCTTTTTGAAAATTTTTCAAAATTCTTTTTTTTTAATTTTTCCATTCTGAAAGATTGTGTATGTGGACATGTGTTCCTACTATTTAATTTTTATTTTAATTCTTTCTTCTACACCTATCTATTATCTATCCTTGGTTTGACATAGGTGGAGTATAATTACACATGGGTTTAAGCTGTTTCGACCTTACAATTGTTTGTTGGTATCTTGGTTTTTGTCTCTCTTATCTCCCCATCTTTACTCTCTTTCCCTACTAATAGCCAAATTTTCCTGTTCCTTCTGCTTCTCTTTTGTTTATTATTTTTAGTGAATTTTTATTCCTCCTTCTTTACAGCCAGCATCTGCTACCTATCTCCTACCTCTTCTCTGATGACTTTTTACATTATTTCAAACTTTCTCTGGCCTTCCTACCCTATTTTCTCTGCTCTTAAGAAACTGCAATCCCATTGATATAATTATATAGTTTATGTAATTCCTACCCAACTCATATTGTGGTTATTAATACAGTGGATGAAGTAGCAGGTATCTGCTATTTAATGCCTGATCTAGTTCATTTTTATTGTTGCTGCTGATATTAAATACTGACCCCACTATTCCTTTATAGGTGACAATTAGTATTATACATGTCAAAATAGACACTGGACATTTATCTTGAGGTTATACATCTGTTGCTAACATTAGTGTTATTCCTGGCTCCCCCTTTCTTCTATGAGGTGTTGGGACACTTAAAATCACAGTGTAGAGATCCTCCTACCAAAGAATATTTACAACTCAGCCAAGTAACAGTGAATTTCACCTCACACATGATCTAGACACAACTGAGCCTCAATAATACTTCAAAACAGAACTGGGGAGGGAAAACTCCCAAACCAACAACCAGGCCCCAAGGAGGAAAAATCAGAGGGAGACCTTATGTCCCACTCCTGGACATCTACTCATATCAAAAACAGAAAGAAGAGCAGGGCCCGGAGATCCAGGCCAACTGATTCGCGTGGCCTGCCCTGCGGCTACAGAAGGCGTGGCGCCTCAGTGAAGCCATTAATTGGCAAGCAGGGAGGTTAGGGAAGGCCATTAGGTGGAATCCCACCAGCCAAGCCCACACGGACCCTTGGGCCGAGCACGGGTTCTCAGAAGGGGAAGGAAGCGGTACAGTCCCATCCCCCACAGCGGACACTCCGCCGAGGCAGTCAGCGGCCACCATCCGGGAAAGCTGAAGGATACACCGCCACTCTCCTTCAGAGTGCGACATCAAAACAGGTCGGTGTCATTCAGCTCACCCCCCAGACAGCGGGAATTCGCATAAAATCTCTCCTAGGCTTGCCGGGAGAGGGAGTATCAAGCTGAGCCTCCATACAGGCTAGGGGGAAACCAGAGACACCTGACCTCCAACCCCTCCTCCCAGTAGCAGCCAAAAGGAAACCTGGCTAGCCAGCGCTGGGGGAGGGGCAAGCAGAAAAAATCAAAGTGATAGAGTGCCAGGGATCCCAGCAGCCTGCAGCAGGGCCCGGAGATCCAGGCCAACTGATTCTCGTGGCCTGCCCTGCGGCTACAGAAGGCGTGGCGCCTCAGTGAAGCCATTAATTGGCAAGCAGGGAGGTTAGGGAAGGCCATTAGGTGGAATCCCACCAGCCAAGCCCACACGGACCCTTGGGCCGAGCACGGGATCTCAGAAGGGGAAGGAAGCGGTACAGTCCCATCCCCCACAGCGGACACTCCGCCGAGGCAGTCAGCGGCCACCATCCGGGAAAGCTGAAGGATACACCGCCACTCTCCTTCAGAGTGCAACATCAAAACAGCGGACACTCCATCCAGGCAGTCAGTGGCCACCATCCGGGAAAGCTGAAGAATACACCACCACTCTCCAACAGCTTGCAACATCAAAACAGCCAGCAGCAGGACCCCGGAGATCCAGGCCAACTGATTCGCACGGCCTGCCCCGCAGCTACAGAAGGCGTGGCGCCTCAGAGAAGCCATTAATTAGCAAGCAGGGAGGTTAGGGACTGCCATTAGGTGGAATCCCGCCAGCCAAGCCCACCGCCCACGCCCGGAACAGGCCCAGCGATCTGCCAGCATTGTAGTCACGACACCCCAATTGGAATAGGGACAGAGCAGAGCTGCCTTCCACTCCCGGAACAGGCCCAGAGAGCCACCAGCGTGGTAGACACGTCACCCCAATTGGAGTAGGGGCACAGCCGCCGCCCGCACCTGCAAGGGAGACTTTTCAAGTATACAAGAGCAACATAAATAAATAGGGGGTAAATTTCAAAACACAACAGTTGCACCAAGCAGAAAGAAACGCGAGCAGTATGAAAAGACAAGGAAAGAAAGGACCACAAGCAATGCAGGTCAACTCAACTTTAGAAGAGGTAATAGCTGCAACAGATGGAATATCAGATAAAGAGTTCAGGATATATATGCTTCAGATGATCTGGAGTCTCAAGGAAGACATGAGACAGCAAAATCAGACAATGAAAGATCACATTGACAAACAAATCCAGGAAGTAAAAGATCAATTTCACAGGGAGATAGAGGTAATAAAAAACAAACGAATTGAAATTCTAGAAATGCAGGAAACAATAAACCAACTTAAAAACTCAATTGAGAATACAACCAGCAGAGTAGATCACTTAGAAGAGAGAACATCAGACAATGAAGACAAAGTATTTCAACTGGAAAAGAACATAGACAGCTCAGCAAGTCTGCTAAGAAACCATGAGCAGAACATCCAAGAATTATGGGACAATATCAAAAGACCAAATTTAAGAGTCATTGGGATACAGGAAGGCACAGAGCTCCATTCCAAAGGAATAAACAGTCTATTCAGTGAAATAATACGAGAAAACTTCCCAGAATTGAAGATTGAGACAGAATCCCAAATCCTAGAAGCCTACAGGACGCCGAATGTGCAAAATCATAAGAGATCCACACCTAGACACATTATAATGAAGATGTCCAACATACAGAATAAGGAGAGAATTTTAAAAGCTGCAAGAGAAAGAAAGCAGATTACATTTAGGGGTAAACCAATCAGGATAACAGCTGATCTCTCAACACAGACTCTGAAAGCTAGAAGATCCTGGAATAACATATTTCAAACACTGAAAGACAATGGGCTCCAACCAAGAATCGTGTATCCGGCGAAATTAAGCTTCAGGTTAGAAGATGAAATTAAAACCTTCCACAATAAACAAAAGTTAAAAGAATTCGCAGCTAGAAAACCATCTCTTCAAAAAATCCTTGGCAAAACATTACAGGAAGAGGAAATGGAAAATAACATCGATAACCAACAATGGGAGGTAGGACAGTAAAGGGGGGAAAGTAGTCAAAGAGGATAACAAATCAGGTTTAGTAACATCAATAAACAAATATGGATAGAAGAACAAACCATATCTCAATAATAACCCTAAATGTTAATGGCTTAAACTCACCAATTAAGAGACACAGGCTAGTAGAATGGATCAAAAAACAAGACCCAACAATATGCTGTCTACAGGAGACGCATTTGATAGGAAAAGATATACATAGACTGAAGGTGAAAGGTTGGGAAAAATCATATCACTCATATGGACCACGGAAACAAGCAGGAGTGTCCATACTCATATCTAATAAAATAGATTTCAAGCCAAAGCTAATCAAAAGGGATATAGAAGGACACTTCATACTGCTCAAGGGAACCATACACCAACAAGACATAACAATCATAAATATATATGCCCCAAATAATGGTGCAGCTGTGTTCATCAAGCAAACTCTTCTCAAGTTCAAGAGTCTAATAGACCAACATACAATAATCATGGGAGACTTCAACACACCTCTCTCACCACTGGACAGATCTTCCAAACAAAAGTTAAATAAGGAAACTATAGAACTCAATAACACAATTAACAACCTAGACTTAATTGACATATATAGACTATACCACCCAACATCAAGTAGCTACACTTTTTTCTCAGCAGCACATGGAACCTTCTCAAAAATAGACCATATACTATGTCACAGGGCAACTCTTAGACAATACAAAGGGGTAGAGATAATACCATGCATCTTATCTGATCATAATGGAATGAAACTGAAAATCAATGATAAAAGAAGAAAGGAAAAAGCAAGCATCACCTGGAGAATGAACAATAGGTTGCTGAGTGATCAATGGGTTTTAGAAGACATCAAGGAGGAAATTAAAAAATTCCTAGAGTTAAATGAAAACACAGACACAACATATCGGAATCTATGGGACACATTGAAAGCAGTTCTAAGAGGAAAATTCATTGCTTGGAGTTCATTCCTCAAAAAAAGAAAAAACCAACAAATAAATGATCTCATACTTCATCTCAAAATCCTAGAAAAAGAAGAGCAAAACAACAGCAAAAGAAGTAGAAGGCAAGAAATAATTAAAATCAGAGCTGAAATTAATGAAATTGAAACAAAAGAAACAATTGAAAAAATTGACAAAACTAAAAGCTGGTTCTTTGAAAAAATAAATAAAATTGACAGACCCTTAGCCATGCTAACGAAGAGAAGAAGAGAGAGAACCCAAATTACTAGCATACGGGATGAAAAAGACAATATCACAACAGACACTTCAGAAATACAGAAGATAATCAGAAATTACTTTGAATCCTTATACTCCAATAAAATAGAAGATAGTGAAGGCATAGATAAATTCCTTGAGTCCTATGATCTGCCCAGATTGAGCCAGGAGGATATAGACAACCTAAACAGACCAATAACAATAGAGGAAATAGAAGAAACCATCAAAAGACTACCAACTAAGAAAAGCCCAGGACCGGATGGGTATACAGCAGAGTTTTACAAAACCTTTAAAGAGGAACTAACACCAATACTTTTCAAGCTATTTCAGGAAATAGAAAAAGAGGGAGAACTTCCAAATTCATTCTACGAGGCCAACATCACCCTGATTCCGAAACCAGACAAAGACACATCAAAGAAGGAAAACTACAGACCAATATCTCTAATGAACCTTGACGCAAAAATCCTCAATAAAATTCTGGCGAATCGGATTCAAATACATATCAAAAAAAATTATACATCATGATCAAGTAGGATTCATCCCTGGGATGCAAGGCTGGTTTAATATACGGAAATCAATAAATGTTATTCACCACATCAATAGACTTAAAAATAAGAACCATATGATCATCTCAATAGATGCAGAAAAAGCATTCGACAAAGTACAGCATCCCTTTATGTTCAAAACGCTAGAAAAATTAGGGATAACAGGATCATACCTCAACATTGTAAAAGCAATCTATGATAAGCCACAGGCCAGCATCATTCTGAATGGAGAAAAATTGAAGGCATTCCCTCTAAGATCTGGTACAAGACAGGGATGCCCTCTCTCACCACTTCTGTTCAACATAGTCCTCGAAACACTGGCCAGAGCAATTAGACAGTCAAAAGAAATTAAAGGCATAAAAATAGGAAAAGAAGAACTTAAATTATCACTATTTGCAGATGATATGATTCTATACCTAGCAGACCCAAAAGGGTCTACAAAGAAGCTATTAGAGCTAATAAATGAATTCAGCAAAGTGGCAGGATATAAGATCAACACGCATAAATCAAAGGCATTCCTGTATATCAGCGACAAATCCTCTGAAACGGATATGAGGACAACTACTCCATTCACAATATCCCCCCAAAAAATAAAATACTTGGGAATCAACCTAACAAAAGAGGTGAAAGATTTATACAATGAAAATTACAGAACCCTAAAGAAAGACATAGAAGAAGACCTTAGAAGATGGAAAAACATACCCTGCTCATGGATAGGCAGAACTAACATCATCAAAATGGCGATATTACCAAAAGTTCTCTATAAGTTCAATGCAATGCCAATCAAAATCCCAACAGCATATCTTGTAGAAATAGATAAAAGAATCATGAAATTCATATGGAATAATAAAAGACCCAGAATAGCAAAAACAATACTAAGCAGGAAGTGTGAATCAGGCGGTATAGCGATACCAGACTTCAAACTATACTACAGAGCAATAGTAACAAAAACAGCATGGTACTTGTACCAAAACAGGCGGGTGGACCAATGGTACAGAATAGAGGACACAGTAACCAATCCACAAAACTACAACTATCTTATTTTTGATAAAGGGGCTAAAAGCATGCAATGGAGGAAGGATAGCATCTTCAACAAATGGTGCTGGGAAAACTGGAAATCCATTTGCACCAAAATGAATCTGAATCCCTATCTCTCGCCGTGCACAAAAGTTAACTCAAAATGGATCAAGGAGCTTGATATTAAATCAGAGACACGGCATCTGATAGAAGAAAAAGTTGGTTATGATCTACACGCTGTGGGATCGGGCTCCAAATTCCTCAATAGGACACCCATAGCGCTAGAGTTAACAAATAGAATCAACAAATGGGACTTACTCAAACTAAAAAGTTTTTTCTCAGCAAAAGAAACAATAAGAGAGATAAATAGGGAGCCTACATCCTGGGAACAAATCTTTACTCCACACACTTCAGATAGAGCCCTAATAACCAGAATATACAAAGAACTCAAAAAATTAGACAATAAGATAACAAATAACCCAATCAATAAATGGGCCAAGGACCTGAACAGACACTTCTCAGAGGAGGACATACAATCAATCAACAAGTACATGAAAAAATGCTCACCATCGCTAGCAGTCAGAGAAATGCAAATCAAAACTACCCTAAGATACCATCTCACTCCAGTAAGACTGGCAGCCATTAGGAAGTCAAACAACAATAAGTGCTGGAGAGGATGCGGGGAAAAGGGCACTCTTGTTCATTGCTGGTGGGACTGCAAATTGGTGCAGCCAATTTGGAAAGCAGTATGGAGATTTCTCGGAAAGCTGGGAATGGAACCACCATTTGACCCAGCTATTCCCCTTCTCGGTCTATTCCCTAAAGCCCTAACAAGAGCATGCTACAGGGACACTGCTACATCGATGTTCATAGCAGCTCAATTCACGATAGCAAGACTGTGGAACCAGCCTAGATGCCCTTCAATAGATGAATGGATAAAAAAAAATGTGGCATTTATACACAATGGAGTATTACTCTGCATTAAAAAGTGACAAAATTATAGAATTTGGAGGGAAATGGATGGCATTAGAGCAGATTATGCTAAGTGAAGCTAGTCAATCTTTAAAAAACAAATACCAAATGACTCCTTTGATATAAGGGGTGTAAACAAGGACAGGGTAGGGACGAAGAGCTTGAGAAGAATATTTACAGTAAACAGGGATGAGAGGTGGGAGGGAAAGGGTGTGAGAAGGGAAATTGCATGGAAATGGAAGGCGATCCTCAGGGTTATACAAAATGTCATATAAGAGGTAAGGAGGGGTAAGTCAAGAGAATACAAATGGAAGACATGATTTACAGTAGAAGGGGTAGAGAGAGAAAAGGGGAGGGGAGGGGAGGGGAGGGGAGGGGGGATAGTAGAGAATAGGACAGACATCAGAATACATCAGACACTAGAAAGGCAATATGTCAATCAATGGAAGGGTAACTGATGTGATACAGCAATTTGTATACGGGGTAAAAGCGGGAGTTCATAATCCACTTGAATCAAACCGTGTAATATGATGTATTAAGAACTATGTAATGTGATGAACGACCAATAAAAAAAAAAAAAAAAAAAAACAGAAAGAAGTCCTAAAACAAATAAAAAAAAATATAACCACTGCAAAAGGACACATATAAGAGGAAAGAGAATCCATCCCAATTGATGCATAAGACCAAGACCTCTGAAAACATGAGAAAACAAATCTCCCTCCAAAATCCAAAATCCTCCAACAAAGGATCCCACAGATATGGAAGTGGATGAAATTCAGAGAAAGATTTAGTACAGTGAACTAAAAGAAGATGTAAAGAATGAATTAAAAATATAAATATAAAAGATGAATACCATTTTATTTTTATTTTTTAAAGAGAGAGTGAGAGAGAGAGAGAATTTTAATATTTATTTATTTATTTATTTTAATATTTGGTAAACACAACATCTTTGTTTGTATGTGGTGCTGAGGATCGAACCCGGGCCGCGCGCATGCCAGGCAAGCGTGCTACCGCTTCAGCCACATCCCCAGCCCCGAATACCATTTTAATAAAGAAATAAAGGTAATGAAAAGAAACCGATCAGAATAAACAACAATGAAAACAATGAATCAAATTAAAAATTCACTTGAAAACATCACCACCAGATTATATTGCATAGAAAATGGAACTTCAGTCCTTGAAGACAGGGTATATGAACTTGAATAATCAGTATGTAATAAAGAAAAATTTAAAAGATCATGATCAAGAACTCTGGGACAGCAACAAGAAAACAAACCTGAGAGTCACTGGAATAAAATAGAACATGGAAATACAGGCAAAAGACATTAATAACACCTCCAATGAGATAGTAACAGAAGTTTTTCTCCATATTAGATAGACATCCACATACAGGAGGCTTATAGACTTCCAAATAGACATGATCAGAACAGAACTTCTCCAAGACACATAATAATCAAAATGCCTAACAGAAAATAAGGAAAGAATGCTGGGCTCAGTGGCACACAACTGTAATCCCAGAAGCTTGAGAGGCTGAGGCAAGAGGATCAAAAGTTGAAAGCCAGCCTTAGCAATGGCGAGGTGCTAAGCAAGTCAGTGAAATCTTATCTCTAAATAAAATACAAAATAGGGCTGGGGATGTGCCTCAGTGGTTGAGTGCCCCTGAGTTCAATCCCTGCTACCCACCCACCCCCCAAAAAAGGAAATAATATTAAAAGCTGCAAAAGAAAAGTGTCAGGTCACATTTAGAAGCAAACCAATATGACTCACTTCTGACTTCTCAACCAAGACCCTAAAATAAAGGAGGACCTGAAATGAAATATTTCAAGCTCTCTTTTGAAATCAGAGTAGAAATAAAAATTTTCCATGAAAATGAAAAAAAAAAGAAGAATTCATGACCATCAAGCCAGCACTACAAATTCTCAAAGATATACTGCACACAGAGGAACCCAAAAACAAGCCCAAAGCTCTTAAAAAGGTGAAGATCACTAGAAGAGCAAACAAATAAATGAAAATCAGGGCAGAATTAAATATAGCAAACAAATTAAAATGGCAGGAAACTATAAACACATATCCATAATAAAACCAAATGTAAATGGTCTCAACTCCCCAGCTTAAAAATACAGGTTATCAGAATGGATCAAAAAACAAGATCCAAGAAAACTCTGCAAGAGACTCATCTTTTTATACAAGATACACATATTGAAAGTAAAAGGATGGGAAAAAAATATTCCCATGTAAATGGAATCCAAAAACAAGCAGGAGTAGCTTTTCTCATATCTGACAAAGCAGACTTCAAGCAAAAACTAATCAAAAGAGACAAAGAAAACTACTACATCCTGTAAATGGGGCAATCCAACAATAAAATGTAATAATAGTAAATATATATGCCCCAAATTCCAGCACAGCAATTACATTTTTTAAAAAAATCTCTTGACTTTAAATAACCAGTAGACCCCCAAAACAATAATACTAGATGATTTCAACACACACTTATCACCAATAGGTCATCCAAACATAAAATCAATAAAAATATTTCTGACCCAAATGAAATGGGCCTAGTAGACATCTACAGAATATTTTACCCCAAAACAGTTGAATATACTTTCTTCTCAGACATTCATAAAACCTTTTTCAAAATAGACCATATTCTAGATCACAACATAAGCTTTAGTAAATACAAAAAAAGTTATAACCCTATGCATTCTATCAGATTATAATCAATGAAACTGGAAATCAACAGCAAGAAAAATAATAGAAACAACCACATAAACACATGAATACTGAACAATTGTCTTCTCATTGAAGAAATGAGAGAATAGATCAAGAAATTCTTAGAAACAAGTAAGAACAGAGATACAACATATCAAAATTTATGGACACTAGGAAAGAAGTTCTAAGAGGAAAATTAACAGCACTGAGTGCTTACATTAAAAAATAGATCCTAAATAAATAAGCTTATGCTCTATCTTCAGGTTTTAGAAAAGCAAGAAGAAACTAATTCCAAAATCAGTAGAAGACAGTAAATAATTAAGATTAGCGACTAAATTAATGAAACTGAGAAGAAAAATACAATACACAGGATCAATGCAATAAAAGTCTTTATGATATAATGAACTGTAAAATCTAAAATACATTGACAAATTTCTAGACACATATGATCTACCCAAATTTAACCAGGAAGACACAGAAAACAGACCAGTACCAAGTAATGAAATTGAAACAGCAGTTAAAAGGCTTTAAATTTAAAAAAATCCCAGAAGCAAATGGATTCTCAGTTGAGTTCTACCAAACATTTAAAGAAGAACTAACACCAGACTGTCTCAAATTATTTCATGAAATTGAAAGGGAGGGAACACTCCCAAATACATTCTATGAAGCAATAATAACCCTGATATCAAAACCAGACAAAGACACATCAAGAAAACTATACACCAATATTCCTGATGAACATAGATGCAAAAATCCTTAATAAAATATTAGCAAACCACATTCAAAAACATATCAAGAAGATAATATACCAAGATCAAGTGGATTTAATCCCAGGGGTGCAAGGTTGATTCAATATACACAAATCAATAAATGTAATTTCCCACATAAATAGAATTAAGGACAAAAAACATATGATCATCTCAATAAATGCAAAAAAAAGGCCTTTGATAAAATTCAACACCATTCATGTTTAAAATGCTGGAGAAACTATGGATAAAAGATATTTACCTCAAAAAAATAAATAAATAAATAAAATTTTAAAAAAAGATATTTACCTCAACATTATTAAGGTTATATATGACAAACCCAAAGCCAACATCATATTAAACAGAGAAAAACTGAAAGCATTTCCTCTAAAATCAAGAACAAACCAAGAATGACCACTCTCACCATTTCTATTTATTATAATTCTTGAAACACTAGCCAGAGCAATTAGGCAAGATAAGGAAATTAACGGGATACAAATAGGAAAAGAAGACGTCAAACTATCTCTGTTTGCTGATAGCATGATCCTATATCTAGAGATCCAAAAACTCCATCAGCAGATTTCTAGAACTGATAAATGAATTCAGCAAAGTAACAGGATACAAGATCAACACCCATAAATCAATAGCTTTTCTCTACTCCCAACAGTGATTCTGCTGAGAAAATAATCAGGAAAACTATTCCATTCATAATGACCTCAAGAAATAAAAAACTTGGGAATTAATCTAACCAAGGAAATAAAAGATGTCTATAAATAAAACTGCAGAACACTGAAGAAAGAAACTGAAAACCCAATAAGATGGAAAGGCCTCCCATGTTCTTGGATAGGTGGGATTAATATTTCCAAAATAGCCATACTATCAAAAGCAACCTACAGATTCAACACAATCCCCATCAAAACACTAATGGCATTCTTCACAGAACTAGAGAAAACAGTTCTAAAATTCATTTGGAAGAATAAAATACCCAGAACAGACAAAGCAATTCTGAGCAAGAAGAGAGATGCAAGAGTTATCTCAACACCTGATCTCAAATTATACTACAGAGCTGTACTGACAAAAGTAGCATGGCGGCTGCGGTTATGGCTCAGTGGTAGAGCTCCTGCCTCACAAGTGTGAGGCCCTGGGTTTGATCTTCAGCACCACATAAAAATAAATAAATAGAGTAAAGGTATTGTGTCCAACTACAACTACAAAAAAAAAAGTAGCATGGTTTTGGCATCAAAATAGACACAAATACCAATGGAATAGAATAGAAGACACAAAGACAAAGCCACATACTTCCAATTCATACTTGACAAAGGTGCAAAAAACATGTGTTGTAGAAAAGACAGCCTTTTTAGCAAATGGTACTAAGAAAACTAGATATACGTATATTGAAGACACTAGATCCCTATCTCTCTTCCTGCACAAAAGTCATATCAAAGACTTAAGAATTATACCAGAAACTTTGCAATGGCTAGAAGAAAACATAGGATCAACACTCCAACGTATTAATGTAGGCAACAGCTTCTTTAACAAGACCCGTAAAGCTCAAGAAACAAAACCACGAATCAATAGTGGGATGGCATCAAATTTAAAAGATTAGGCACAGCTAAAGAAATGATTAAGAGAATGAGGAGGGAGCCTACTGAATGCGATAAAATCTTTGCCAGCTTCTCCTCTGACAGGGGGATTAATTTCTAGCATATTAATAACTCAAAAAGCTTAACACCAGGGGCTGGGGATGTGGCTCAAGCGGTAGCGCGCTCGCCTGGCATGCGTGCGGCCCGGGTTCGATCCTCAGCACCACATGCCGGCGGAGATGTTGTGTCTGCCGAGAACTAAAAAAAAAAAATAAATATTGAAAATTCTCTCTCTCTCTCTCTCTCTCTCTCACTCTCACTCTCTCTTAAAAAAAAAAAAAAAAAGCTTAACACCAGAAATAAATAAATAAACCAATTAATGAATGGGCAAGAGAACTAAACAGACATTTCACATTTCTCAAAAGAAGAAACACAAATGGTCAACACATACATAACCAAAATGTTCAGCATCTCGAGCAATCAGGGAAATGCAAATCAAAACCACACTAAGATTTCATCTCATTCCAATTATAATGACAATCATCAAGAATACAAATGATAATAAATGTTAATGAGGATGTGGGGGAAAAGATAGACTCACACATTGTTGGTTGGACTGTAAACTAGTACAATCACTGGAAAGAATTTTGTCTATTGCTCTAAAAATTAAGAATGAAATCACAATATGACCCAGCTCTCCCACTCATTGATAATTAAACAAGAGGAATAAAATCAGCATACTATAGTGATACAGCCACATCAGTATTCATAATAGCCAAATAGCTTTCCAGACATAATTCACAATAGCCAAAATATGGAACCAACTCAGATGCCCATCAGTGGATGAATAGATTAAGAAAATACACACACACACACACACACACACAAACACACACACACACATACACACACACACACACAATGGAATATTAGTCATAAAATAGAATGAAATTATAGCATTTGCCAGTAAATGGATGCAAATGGAGAATATCATGCTAAGTGAAATCAGCCAGGTTCAGAAAATTATTTCTCTCATATGCAAAAGCCAGAGCAAAATAAGGGGGACAATGAGAGCAGGATCAAATGTCATAAAGATATAGGGAAGATCAGTGGAGTAGAAGAAGGAGAATGAGCAGTAGGAAGGAGGGACAGAAAAGGGGATTGAATCTAGGTGCACTTTACCACTGAGCTACATCCCCAGCTTTTTTTTTCTTTTTGTTTTTGTTTGTTTGTTTTTTAGTTACACATGACAGTAGAATCAATTTTGACATATACAAACATGGAGTATATCTAAGTCTAATTAGGATTCCAGTCTTGTCAATATACATGATGTTGAGATTCACTGTAGTGTATTCATTTACATGCACAGGAAAGTTATTTCAGATTCATTCCACTGTCTTGTCTTTTCCTATCCACCTTTCTTCATTCTCATTTGTCCAATCTACTGAATATCTATCCTTCCCCTTCTCCACTCTCTTGTAGTATGTTAGCATCCACATATCAAAGAGAACATTTGACCTTTGGTTTTGGGATTGGCTTATTTTACTTAGCATAATAGTCTCCAAATCCATCCATTTACTGGCAAATGTGATAAAGTCATTCTTTTTTATGACTAATATTCCATTGTGTATGTATACCACAATTTCTTTACCCATTCATCTGTTTAAGGGCACCTAGGTTGGTAATACAGTTTAGCTATTGTGAATTGAGCTGCTATAAACATTGATGTGGCTACACCATTGTAGTTTGCTGATTTTAAGCCCTTTGGGTATAGACAGAGGAATGGGATAACTGGGTCAAATGGTGGTTCCATTCCTAGTTTCTTGAGGAATATCCACACTCCTTTCAAGAGTGGTTACACCAATTTGAGTCCCACCAGCAATGTATGAATGTGCCCTTCCTCACCAACATTTATTGTTACTTGTATTCTTGATGGTTGCCATTCTGACTGAAGTGAGGTGAAATCTCATCATAGTTTTAATTTGCATTTCTCTAATTGCTAGAGATGTTGAACATCTTTCATATATTTATTGATTGTATTTCTTTTGAGAAGAGTCTGTTCAGTTTCTTTGCCCAGTTATTGATCGGGTAATTTGTTTTTGGTTTTGGTGTGTGTGTGTGTGTGTGTGTGTGTGTGTGTGTGTGTGTGTGTTAAGCTTTTTGAGTTCATTGTATATTCTGGAAATTAACACCTTATGTGAGGTACACACAACGAAGATTTTCTCCCATTGTGTATCCTCTCTCTTCATGTTCTTGACTGTTTCCTTTTTTATCTTACTTCTTGTGCTTTATGAGCCTTCTTGAGAAAGTCAGTTCCTATGCCAACATGTTGAAGTGATGAGTCTACATTTTCTTCTAGTAGGTATAAGATTTCTGGTCTAATTTCTAGGTCTTTGATCTGCTTTGAGTTGAGTTTTCTGCAGTTGAGAGATATGGGTTAAATTTCCTTCTGCTACATATGGATTTCCAGTTTTCCCAGAATCATTTTTTGAAGAGGCTATCTTTTCTCCAATGTATGTTTATGTCATCTTTGTCTAGTATGAGGTAACTGTATTTATGTGGGTTTGTCTCTGTGTCTTCTATTCTGTTCCATTGGTCTTCATGTCTGTTTTGGTGTCAATACCATGCTGTCCTTGTTACTATAGCTCTGTACTATAATGTAAGGTCTACCCCTATCTCTCACCATGCACAAAACTGAACTCAAAATGGATCAAAGACTTAGGAACTAACCAGAAACTCTGCGTCTAATAGAAGAAAAAGTAGTTCCTAATCTTCATCATGTGGGATTAGGCCCCAACTTCCTTAATAAGACTCCTATAGTGCAAGAATTAAAGCCAAGCATCAATAAATGGGATGGAATCAAATTAAAAAGTTTCTTCTCAGCAAAAGAAACAATCTGAGGGGTGAACAGAGAGCCTACATCCTGGGAGCAAATTTTTACCCCTCACACATCAGATAGAACACTAATCTCTAGGGTATATAAAGAACTCAAAAAGCCAAGCACCAAAAAAACAAATAACCCAATCAACAAATCGGCTAAGGACCTAAACGGACATTTCTCAGAAGAGGATATATAATCAATCAACAAATATATGAAAAAACGCTCATCATCTCTATCAATCAGAGAAATGCAAATCAAAACTACTCTAAGATATCATCTCATTCCAGTCAGAATGGCAGCTATTATGAAGACAAACAACAATGAGTGTTAGAGAAGATGTGGGGGAAAAGGTACACTCATATATTGCTAATGGGACTGAAAATTGGTGCAGCCAATGTGGAAAGCAGTGTGGAGTTTCCTTGGAAAACTGGGAATGGAACCACACTTGACCCAGCTAGTCCTCTCCTTGGACTATACCCAAAGGACTTAAAAACAGCATACTACAGGGACACAGCCACATCAATGTTTATAGCAGCACAATTCACAATAGCTAAACTGTGGAGCCAACCTAGATGTCCTTCAGTGGATGAATGGATTAAAAATGTGACATATATACACAATGGAATTTTACTCAGCAATAAAAAAGAACAAAATCATGGCATTTTCAGGTAAATGGATGGCATTGGAGAAGATAATGCTAAGTGAAGTCAGCCAATACCACAAATGCCGAATGTTTTCTCTGATATAAGAAGGTTGACTCTAGTCGGGTAGGGAGGGAGAGTATGGGAGGAATTGATGAATTCTAGATAGGGAAGAGGGGTGGGAGGGAAAAGGAGGGAGCAGGGTATTAGCAAGGATGGTGGATTGTGATGGACATCATTATACAAAGTTTATGTATAAAGACTTGAATTTGGTGTCAACATACTTTATATACAAACAGAGATATGAAAAATTGTGGTATATATGAGTATTAAGAATTGTAATGCAAAAAATACCAACAAAGTACATGTATAAAGGCATAAATTGGCATCAACATACTTTATATGCAGATATATGAAAAATTGTACCCTATATGTGTAATGAGAATTGTAATGCCTTCCACTGCTGTCGTGTATTTAAAAAAAAATTAAGTTCTGATATTGGGAGGTTTCCTGCTTCATATTTCTCACTAAAGATTGCTTTAGCTATTCTGGGCCTCTTATTTTTCCAAATGAATTTCATGATAGCTTTTTCTATTTTTATGAAGAACATCATTGGAACTTTGATAGGAATTGCATTGAATCTGTATGGCACTTTTGATAGTATGGTCATTTGACAATATTAATTCTACCTATCCCAAGAACATGGGAGTTCTTTCCATCTTCTAAGATCGACTTCAATTTCCTTGTTTGTTCTATAGTTTGCACTGTAGAGAATTTTAACCTCTTTTGTTAGATTGATTCCCAAGTAGTTTATTATTTTTAAGGCTATTGTGAATGGGATAGTTTTCCTATTTCTTTTTCAGTTGGTTCATCACTGGCATAGAGGAACACAATTGATTTATGGGTGTTAATTTTATATTCTGCTACTTTGTTGAATTAGTTTATGAGTTCTGGAAGTTTTCTGGGACTTCTAAATATAGGATCATGTCATTGGCAAACAGGGATAGTTTGAGCTCTTCTTTTGTCTAATTGCTCTGGCTAAAGTTTCAAGGACTATGTTGAATAGAAGTGATGAAAGAGGGAATTTCTGTCTTGTTTCAGTTTTTAGTTGTTTTTCATTTTGTTTTGTTTGCTTTTTTGAGACTGTGTCTCACTAGGTTGCCCCAGCTGGCCTCCAACTTGTGATATCCCTGCCCCAGCCTACTGAGTAGCTGAGATTACAGGTGTGTGCCACCACACGCAGCAATACAAAAAAATTTTAATGAGAAACTTGACATTCATTTTTCATACTAAGTCTTCAAAATCTGGTGAATATTTTATTTCTATAGCACATCTCACCTCAGACTGGCCACATTTCAAATACCCAGTAACCACATAAGGCAAATGGCTCTTGGGCAGCATAACTGTAGATCTGTGATGCACACAGAAGATGAAAATGTTCTTTAGGATCTCAACTCAAGGCTTTCCATCCCACAGCCCCAGGCTAAGAAGATCAAAGTCTCTGCCAATGCACCCATAGCCCTTTCAATGCAGCTGGGTTGAGAGTGTTCCCCAAGTTTTAATGAATTTCCTGGGCATGTAAAATTGCATACTGATTCAGTCGCTCTGGAGTAGGCTTTGAGAGTCTGCATTGTATAAACTCTGATTCTCAGTCACCACTTTGAGTAACAAGGGGACTGTGTTATACATAATGGGGGTATGCATGACTTAGAATGTGTTTCTGATATCTTTTCAACTTGCCATCCAGAGCCATCTAAATCAGGGCTATCCAATAGAAATATAACAAAAGCCACATACAGCATGTGGCTATAAATCTCTTTTTAACAGGGATTGAATTCAGGGGCACTCGACCATTGAGCCACATTCTCAGCCTTATTTTATATTTTTAACTTAGAGAGGGGGGGGCGGGGCTGGGGATGTGGCTCAAGCAGTAGCGCGCTCGCCTAGCGTGCATACGGCCCAGGTTGGATCCTCAGCACCACATACAAACAAAGATGTTGTGTCTGCTGAGAACTAAGAAAAATAAATAAATAAATGTTAAAATTCTCTCTCTCTGTCCCCCTCTCTCTCTCACTCTCTCTTTAAAAAAAAAAAAAAAAACTTAGAGACAGGGTCTCACTGAATTGCTTAGCACCTCACTTTTGCTGAGGCTGGCTTTGGAATCACGATCCTCCTGCCTCAGCCTCCCAAGCCGCTGGGATCACAGGCTTGAATTCTTAATTGTCATGTCTTTCTTTTCCTTTCTTTTCCTAAATTCATTCTCTCTCTCTCTCTCTCTCTCTCTCTCTCTCTCTCTCTCTCTCTCTCTTTAGCAGTGACAATACTCTTTATTTGTGATGGTTAAAGGTCGCGGGGAGGTGCCTTGCAGGCACTAGGCACACGTTCTGGGCAAAGCACCTTCCCAGGGATTCCCTGGCCACTCAGCCCCTATGGAGTCATAGCTGCCTCCTGGGTGAGCAGCCGGCAGGACTGGTGGGGTGCAAGGAGGCCCACGGCAAAGGAGACAGCGAAGTCAACCCCCAAGGCCGGCATCAGGAGGGTTGAGCTGGCCAAAAAGAGATCGATACAACTCTGTCCTGGCATCCTCATTCATTGTAGTATGGTCAATAGGTGCCATGAAGCTCAGGAGCTTGCTAAAGACATGAAACCAAAGTTTCCTTCCTTTGCTGGCTTTCCTGACTACTTTCTTGTGGATTTTGCTTTGTAGCTTCTGGATTGCAAGCTACTGCCTTCCCATGGCTACCTGATCACTGGGATCCAAGGAGCTGGTCTTTCGTTCCATGAGTTCTTGAAGGAGCTGGTGGTAAAAGTCATCATCATCAAAGATTTCTTCATCCATGTCCTTCAGGTGAGCATTGGCAGGGACTTGAGGAAGGATCTCCGGTTCTGCTGGCAAACTCTCTGGGACAGGTTGAGCTACTGGTTCAGGTTTGCCAAGCACTCAGTGGATAGACCGCTTGGTCTGTGTTCTTCGAAGTAATCTTTCTTTGTCCATCAGAATATGATCAATCTGAGTCAAGATTGAGCATTCAAAGGCACCAAAACCCTTCCCCAATTTTCCCAAAGCCAGCTTGATTGTATCGTGCCACTTCTGCAGTGTCCGGTTTCTGTAGACTGTGAAGTCAGCGAAACACTTTGTCATGAAGTTGGGATAGTCATCCATCTCTGCTTCTTCTCTTCCACTAGTTAATCATCTTCACTAGAAATCTCCTCACTTTCCTCTTTGGGTTTCATCCCATCTATTCGATGTCTACTGTCTGGATACTGGAAAAGTAACTCTTCCTGAAGATCTACCAATGACCTCAACAATGCTTTAAGGGATTTTGTGACTATTTTTTTTTTTAAGGCGCTGGCAAATTCTGGGTCACCTTTGTCCTTGAAAACAGGAAAAACATCCAGTTGAGGCAGCTGATTGATTGTCATCAGAGCTTTTTGTAGTTTGATCCTTCCTTCCAAGAGCTGGTGCCACAGTGCTCTCTGATTTTTCGCTGCTCTTCCTTTCTCCATTTCCTCAGAAACCTTGACGCTGGAGAAGGTCATCGGGACACCATCATCTTCACTGCTCTTGTCTCCAGCCCTGTCGTCCTCACTCTCACCCTCCCCCATCTTCCTCGCCGTAGCCTTCTTCCATGCCACTCTCTTCCTCTTCCTCTTCCTCCTCCTCACTGCTCCCAAGGTCATCCATTCCCTTGGCAAATTTCTCAAAGTCACTAATGCTCTGGAAACTGAAACCTGGTGTTTCTGCAGAGAGGCTTCTACTCTTCTTCCTCCCTGCCAGGCTGCTCTCCCCATCCCTCCTCAGCATCCTGTTCCTCAGCAGCAATCGCATCATCCTCATCAGATTCCCCAAGACCCAGTCCCTCTGAATCTCCAACTCCACACCCTTCCCTGGGTATCCAATAGGGAGGTTGATGCCAGTTTTCTAATGCTACCCACCGACAGGAAATCACCGTCTCCATTTTCCCCTTCATCAAATCTGTCAATCACTCTGGCAGCAGTGGCCTCCTCCTCTGGGTTGGCCTCAGGATCCGCCTCTCGAAGTTGCAGATTCAACAATTGTTCCAGCTGCGGGGCCAGGGGCGGCATTCCCGCCATATTCACCAGGTCTGGGTTCCCGCGGTGCAAGTGATGCACGTGAATGTACGTGGCCAAGCCCCTGCTCCACTCGGTGAGAATTTTTTTTAATATATTTATTTTTTAGTTGTAGTTGGACACAATACTTTTATTTGTTTTTATGTGGTCCTGAGGATCGAACCCAGGGCCTCATGCTTGCTAGGTGAGTGCGCTACCACTGAGCCACAACGCCAGCCCCTCGGTGAGAATTTTCATCTGCCAATTCAGATGTTTGTTTGCTTTGGGCAAGTTTTCATCTAATTCCACATTTCCTTAATTAAAAGATGCATCTTTTTCACATTTGACTCTTTCTCAAATTGAAAAATTATGACACATTCATTTAATACATTCTGGTTTCCTTCAACTTCCCCAAAAGCTATTTTAAATCCATAACACATCTTGAAATGACAGTTTGAAATTTTAAAATGCAATTTTTTATACTTATGTTTGGTTCCCTTTGTCCCCCCCCCCCCAGAATGTCTATTTAGTCCTATGCTGTTTTTTGATCTGTTTTCCATTATTATTACTCTCTTTAACTTTATCTGTCTTTGTATTCCGTAACCAAGGTGATTTTTTCCAAAGCCTCTAAATCAAAACTCCATTTTCCAAAAGGCTGAATTACATAGTACTGCTTCTAACTTGGGTGTTGGTTTTTAAATAGTTTTATTTTCTTTCTGAAGTTTCTGGATTTGCCTCCCATTATCTCTTGCTTTTCTTGGGGCCCTTGAATAATACTGCCTGAGTTCTCTGATGTTGAGTTTAGAGTAATTCTCTTCTGTTGACTAGAACAATGCTTCATCTTTGTTTTAAGTGTAACCAATGTTTCCTTTTTATTGGGAATATTTTTGGATAAGGTTCATTCCTGTGTATTAGGTTTTCTGTGAAGCCTTTGGATGTGTGTTTGCAGGGGGAGTAAGCTGAGGTATGCAGGGTCCAACAGGAGTTGGTCCTACACATTTCACAATCACAGTTCTCAGCTATGTTCTAGTTTATTACTATTGAGAATAGAAATTTGCCTCTCTTTCTACTTTAATTGCTTGCTGCCATTTTATTAAATGGTTACCATGTTTTTTGAAAATTATTTTGCTGTCAGCTCTCTTAACTAATATAGTCCTTAGGTTTAATAATTTTTAATCGATTCTCTTAATTAGGATCGATGTAGAACTTTAAGCACATACATGATTCTTATTACGAACCAGTCACTCCTCTTGCTCTTTAACTTTACAACTTCCCTATGAGGCAAGAACTACGATATTTCCACGTGACAAAAAAAAATGATGTTTAAGTATTTTGTTCAAGTGTCTCTCCGCTAATCAAGTGGTGCAATGCTGATTTGAGCCCCAATAGATGGGGTCTTAAATCGTTATACTACTGTAAAATAGTAAAATTTTTTGTAAAATCTGATTATGTCTCCCTCTTTCCAAATATTTTTTTCTTATCACATGGTTAAAAGGAAATTTGTAAATTTCATTCTCTCATTTCTTCTATCTCCTTCCTCCTCTCTATTAAGGATAAGGACTGAAGCATCAGAAGAGCTAAGGCCTAGAACAGCTCTGAACCAAGTGGGCCCATGGTCCTCAGCAAGGGTTTATCAATCTGATCCTCAACTTTCTCCTCAATGAAATGATAATTTAAAAAATCTGTTCTTTTTACCTCTCAAGATTACAATGGAATTTAAATACAGCCACTTACGTAAACTGCTTCAAGACCTAGATTAATTCATCGCCATTCCTCTAATTTCCCACCTGCAGTATTTCTATTTGGGGGAAACTCTTTTTTTCCTAATACTTCAAGCCATCCAGTTGCCCTGCAGCTTTAGCACACTCTTGCTTATCATTCCCTCTTCTCCAACACACATACATGCATGCACATGCATACACACACATACACACACTACCCACTACAACCAACACCATTTGCCATTCTCTAAAGAACTATTCTTTCCTTGTTCCAATATTGCAAATGTCTGGTTGCTTACCCAATATTCCAATATTTCCTATTCCTTCCTTTTTTATTCAGAGAATGGTGGATAGGGCAATGTGCTCAGCTATAAAAACCCATTTCTGAATTTCCTTTATAGGTAAGGTTAGCCAATGAAATATATGCAGAAGGTGGATGACTCAGCAAGAAAATAGATCTATCTGCAGCATCTTCCTTCTTGCTGCATGGAATGCAGACAAAATGTCTGGAGCTCCAATAGCCAGCTTGTGAACATAGAGCAATGTTGTAGATGGAAGCTCCCTGCCGAAAAAGGTAGAAACAAAGGCAAAAAGAATCCTGGCCGCTGATAATCATGGTTCCCCTTTATTAATCTACACTGCCTATTGGTGGACTTATTTTACACAATGAAAATGTATGATTTGTCTAAATTGCTATTTTGATTTGCCACTTTTGCGGCTCAACCTATTCATAGTTTATGTAATCTAAGTCCAGACAATGGTATTTAGTATGCATAAGAATACATAAATAAACTTTTATTTAATTATTTTTTAGTCGTAGTTGGACACAATACCTTTATTTATTTATTTATTTATTTATGGAGCTGAGGATGGAACCCAGTGCCTCGCACGTGCTAGGTGAGCACTTTACCGCTGAGCCACAACCCCAGCCCCATAAATAAACTCTTTAACAATCATCCTATATCAATAATTAGTGAATAAAATATGAGAAAATTATAAATTATATTTACCTATTAACTAAAAAGATCTGGCAATACCCTTCTTTAGCAATGTTTTTGTATTTAGATTATTACACTACGATTTTCTTCTTTTTCTGTTTTGGTTTCCCTATTGTTAAACAAAAGATTAGCCTAGGTAATTAGCTGTAAAGTTTCAATATTAACAGCTGCTGGTATGTATTCAATATATAATCAATGTTTCACTCAATTGTTAGGTAGAAGTTCAGGGACACCAAGATGGTGGAGGCAGGGTATGAGAAACATGCCAACAGGAGTACAAGATAGGAGATGAGTCATCAAGTCCCTGTTTACAATAAGTTATTGCCATGATGACCTCCATCACAGAGTCAGTATTCTAAAGCAACCAATGGAGGTAAAATAGACCATTTTCCAATTAAATCATAACATAATCAATGGGGGTAATGTGGTAGTATTCTAATGAGGTATCATAAGGTAATCAATGGGAGCAAATGGGTATGTCCCTCAGTCAGCCCATGCATGGAGGTGAACAGCTCACAGCTTAGTACATATGACAAGAATTTCCAAACATTTGGGCTCGAGCCTCTATCTCCTACTTGGCCCACTCTGCTCTATCTTACAGAGTGTTGCTTTCACCTTCATCTTCAATAAATCTGTGCTTAGCCTGTTATTTCTGCATGTCTTCCTCCATTCTTTGTTGCTGATGCAAGAACCTGGACCCCAACACCAGTAACCCAATAGGCTCAATGCTTACTTCAACTCTATAAGGTACATACAATTATGTCCACCCTACAAATGAAGGAACCAAAGCTCAAAGAGGTAGCATAGCTTGCCCAAAACTTTGCCGGCCCTGACTACATAGATGATGCTTTTTCCCTGCACTACACTATCTTTCTCTGATTCCATTATTCTGGTCCTTTAATGTTCCTGTTATCTTCCAAGATAACAACTAGCTAACGAAGTAAATTATTCCATTCTAAGGGAGAAGACTTGAACTATCACTTGGGACCATCAAATAATGTAGAACTGCATAGTGACATTTCAGAGATCTACATCCGAAATGGCAGAATGCCCATCCCCCACACACACACCCCCATGGTGGCTTGAAGAATGAGAATTCAAACAGGTCAGAGGAATCTAGGTCAGTATCATACAGTACCAGGGATGGGAGTGACAAAACAGCCACACACACCACCAGCCAGAACTTCCTCAAAGGACACACGTATATTTCATTCATATCTCAGGTTCCCACTTTGCCTGGTGCCATTTCCATTCCTTTTGCACCTGCCCAGGATAGACTTAAATCTGAGATCCTATAAGATTGACAGGGACATCTTCAAAGCAAACTGCAATACCAAGAAAAGTACACATCCTAAGTTAATACATATCCTCCACTCTCAGAAACAGAGGGTTTAGGCAAATGTTTCAGGGTCGGAAATTCTTCCCTTTTGGAAGGTGATTTGAACTTGGAGGAAAAATCACAGCATGAGATACCATGAAAACAAGACATATGTTGTAAACCTTGCACTTCATCATAGAATGATGCTGAGCATATGCTCATTGACTACTTATGAACCAGCTCTATGTGCAGCTCTGATTCAGAATATTTATAGTGGCAAACTATTTTTGCAGTCTTATAACATTCTAAGTGACAGCTCCCAATTTTACTGACATTACCAACTATGTTTTCAAACAAAGCAGTGATTAGCTTTTGAAATCTATGAACAAGACTTTTAGACGTTTTAATGTAAAACACATACATAATTAACCATATGATCATCATCTTAAATATTTTCTCAGCTTTAGTATATTGATAATGATTCAGTGTCATAACCATGTGACAGATAGGAAACTCTGGGGAAATAATTTGGAATGATAATGGCCAGTCCCATATCAAAACTCTACATTCTTTTTTTTTTTTTATTGTTGGTCGTTCAAAACATTACATAGTTCCTCATACATCATATTTCACAGTTTGATTCAAATGAGTTATGAACTCCCAATTTTATCCCGTATACAGATTGCTGCATCACATCAGTTACCCTTCCATTGATTGACATATTGCCTTTCTAGTGTCTGGTGTATTCTGTTGTCTATATTATTCTCTACTATCCCCCCTCCCCTCCCCTCCCCTTTTCTCTCTCTACCCCTTCTACTGTAAATCACTTCTTCCATTTGAATTATCTTGTCTTACCCCTCCTTTCCTCTTATATGTCATTTTGTATAACCCTGAGGATCGCCTTCCATTTCCATGCGATTCCCCTTCTCGTTTCCTTTCCCTCCCACCTCTCAACCCTGTTAATGAAAATCTTCGTCTCAAGCTCTTCGTCCCTACCCTGTCCTTGTTTCCTCCCCTTATATCAGAGGAGTCATTCAGATAGAGCCCTAATAACCAGAATATATAAAGAACTCAAAAAATTAGACAATAAGACAACAAGTAACCCAATCAATAAATGGGCAAAGGACCTGAACAGACACTTCTCAGAAGAGGACATACAATCAATCAATAAGTACATGAAAAAATGCTCACCATCGCTAGCAGTCAGAGAAATGCAAATCAAAACTACCCTAAGATACCATCTCACTCCAGTAAGATTGACAGCCATTAGGAAGTCAAACAACAATAAGTGCTGGAGAGGATGTGGGGAAAAGGACACTCTTGTTCATTGCTGGTGGGACTGCAAATTGGTGCAGCCAATTTGGAAAGCAGTATGGAGATTTCTTGGAAAGCTGGGAATGGAACCACCATTTGACCCAGCTATTCCCCTTCTCGGTCTATTCCCTAAAGACCTAATAAGAGCATGCTACAGGGACACTGCTACATCGATGTTCATAGCAGCACAATTCACGATAGCAAGATTGTGGAATCAGCCTAGATGCCCTTCAATAGATGAATGGATTAAAAAAATGTGGCATTTATACACAATGGAGTATTACTCTGCATTTAAAAATGACAAAATCATAGAATTTGGAGGGAAATGGATGGCATTAGAGCAGATTATGCTAAGTGAAGCTAGTCAATCTTTAAAAAACAAATACCAAAAAACTCTACATTCTTCATCCACCCACTGAAGAGAGAGGAAAACCAAAAATCATCTGCAAAGAAATTTGAACCAGAGTTTCAGAATAAGTCATTAATGAATTTAGACTTAATGTTTAAGCTAAGTTACCAAAGAAGAAAAAGAAACAAAGCCCACAACAAACTGTAATTGTGCCTTCATCATCAAATATCCAATGTGTCAGCTCCTCAGCAATGATGATGATCCTGCTTCACCTGAAGGAATGATTCAGAACCACAGGGAATTGCCTTTTTTACTCCAATTCATAAGAAATCTCAGGATCCCTACTGATTCTACTTAGAGGTTGTAACATCATAAACTTAGATATTGAAAATATGTCTTTCTGGAGCAAATTCTTCCAAAGGATTTTTGTTCAGAATTCATGAAGTAAATATACCTCTTTCAAAATATCTAACCTGGCACCCTGGGATAACCAAAAAAAAAAAACATTTTTTTTTCTTTTTCAGAAGGAGCAGCTGAATAAAAACCCATGTGAAGGATAGAACACTGCATCAAATTACAAGGTTCCTGGTTAAAGCAATAGCAAGCCTTAGGTTTGGAGAGCCTTAGAGTAAGCAACTCCCTCAGCCTTTGGAAGAACCTTATTTGGTGTCTTGAAACAGAGTAGAAAATCCAAAACGTTCATTGAAGCCATGACTGCTGTTTTGAGCAAATCTCATTAACAGTTTACAGTTTGAGACAGAATAACAACAAACCACGAATGTTTCCAAGTGTTTTGTTATATTGGAATACACTAATGCTTACAGCTCACAGTTTAGTCACCCATTGCTATTTATTTGGGGGTTCCTGTGTTGGGGTTAGGGGCCCAAGTATTAGACTAAATGACATCTAGGGCAAGGTTTCTCAAACTTCAGCTGCACTGAGGACCCCTTGGAGGGTTTGTTAATCTCACATTCCTAATTCCCATAACCAGAGATTCTGGTTCCGCAGGTCTGGTGCAGGGCCCATGAACTTGCATTTCTAACATGATTGCAGAGAATGAAGATGCTGGTGGTCTGAACCACAGCACCGCTAAAAGTCTAGCCTTTCAGAACTGGAGTCTCAAACATTTGCAAAGTTCCTTAGAACCTGGATTTTAGGGCATCAAACCGGGGCAAAATCACCGGAGCAGCTCACACCCACAAATCTGTCCTGGGCTCCCTTGCCCACCCATCTTAGGTCCCCTGCCTTGCACCCAACACTCACCGAGATTTCCCCGGGGTCTGGGGACACTTAGGACCCTGAAGTCGGCCCCAGCTCTCCAGAGGCTGCCCCGAGCGGCTGGGCGCTGCTACTGCACAGTGCGTGCGTCTGGGATCCAGCTGCAGGAAGCCCCAGGCGCAGCGGGCTGCAGGGCAGGTGGGTACCCCCAGCAAGTGAGCATCCAGCGGCGTGCGCTGAAGGGCCTTTTAAGCCCTCTCTGGCTTGTGCCTTTGGCCTAATTCTCCCCTGGGACTTTTAACTCTTTGCAGATTTTAAATGAAGATGTCCAGAGACTTCCAGCTGTTTGTTGGCTGGGTCTACACTGTGTAAGCAAACGGTTTCAGGGAAGCCACTAGCTGCCAAAATGAACTTGAGAAGGCAGAGCTTCTCAGAAACAGAGGGCAAACTTTATCTCTGCGGAGCTGAGGTCACGGCTGCTATTTGGGCTGAGGACTCGCCATTTGGCTGCAAGATTTACAATTCCTCAGAGCCAGCCTGCAGGGAACCAGAGAAAATCCTCAGAGAGAGGCTGTCCTAAGGGGAACAGGAACCATAGAGAAAGTAACGGGCACTCCCGCGCACAAGGCAGCAGGTTTATCTGGAAGGACCGCGGGAAAATGGAGGGGACAGCAGAAATACAGATGTGATTTTAGCACACAGAGCATAGCAAAGAACTGTCAAAGCACTGGCTAGCCTTACATGAATCACTTACTTTTTTATATTTGTTTTCTTGTTGTTGGTGGTGGTGGGAGTGGTGGTGATTTTCTGGGACATGGACTCAGGTTGAGATTTTATAGTGCATGAATAGATACCAACTGCATGTGAAGAGACATGTTGAAATTACTCAGATGAACGTTTATCAAACGACCAAGACAAAACATGAGAGATGAAGGATGACCCTAGCTCAGCAGACCTCCAGAACACCAGGTCTCAGGTGTTCTGGGATTGCTTTAGACTGTAAATTAGAAAGTTTCCAGGTATGTCTCAGAAAGAATGAGGTCAGAAGGATGAGGAAGGAAAGATAAGTGAGGACTGTCCAATTTTTTTTTTTTTTGGTGCATTACAAGTAGACATAATAGTGGAATTCATTATATCATACTTATACATGCACATAATTTTTTAGTGTATTATCATTATACATAAGAATGGGGTTCATTTTGAAATAATCATATGTGTGTGGAATATAATTTATTCCATTTCAATCCCCAGTGCTTCCTCTTTCCCTGCTTAGGCCCCCTGATCCTTTCCTCTTTTCTACTGGTCTTTCTTTTATTTATTTATTTTAAATGGTGCTTTATAGATATTCATAAAGGTGGAATTCACTGTAGTCTAATCATGTAGGTCCATGGCATGATTTGGTCAATTTCATTCTACAGTTCTTCCCTTTTTCCATCCCTCCTCCTCTCCCCTCAATTCTCTTCCTCTATTCCATTGATCTCCCTTTTATTTTTCATGGAATTCCCCCCCCTTTTTCTCTTATTTTGCTCTAGCTTCCACATAGGAGAGAAAACATTTCACCCTTGACTTTCTGAGTCTTATTTCACTGAGGCCGATGCACAAAATTAAATCAGTCTCATTCCCCAATGCCTTCCCTTTCCCTCCTCTCCTCTCTCCCCAATCCACTTGCTCTCTACTTTACTGATCTCCCATTTAGTAGTAGGAGTAGTGTTATTTATACACACACACACACACACACACACACACATACAGATTCATTGTGGTATATTCATATTTCAGTAGATTTCATTCCTGAATACTTCCCCAAGGCCTCCTTCCTCTCATCCCTTCCTCTATGTTATTATATTCCCTTCTATTTTCATTAGATTCCGCATGCCTCTTTTTAATTTTTATCCCATTCTATCTATCTCTATGAGAGAAAACATTTGATCCTTGAGATTTTGAATCTGGGTTATTTCCCTCCTCCCCCTTTTTTTTTTTTTTTACAAAGAGAACACAAATTGTGTGTAAAATAATTTTTCTTTTTGTCTTTCGTTAATAAGGGGGAAATGGCGCAGGAAGAAAGCAATTTTTCTGAAGAGAGAGAGTACATTTTTTTCCTTTTAGAATCCACTCAGTACAGTCAAATTTATGAGATCTATGGCACAGAACATCCTAGAATCCTGGATTTGAACACTGAGACTTTTCCTTTCTTATCAAGGAGTCCTGTTCAGGTTTTATAGAGAATGTGACATTGGCCATCTGGGTGAAACACAGAGGAGTGACGCTGAGGCCTAAAAAATTAAGAAGTTAGAGTCTTGGGGACAAAATAGACTTCTGCTTCCCAGTCATGCCTGGCCCAGGTAGAGGCTTGACTCCCACTCCGTCCCCACACTGTCAGAGTGCAGAGATTTATTAATTGAGACGTTCTTCCCCATCAACAGTAATATCTTCAGGGAGAAAAGAGGCCTCTTACTTCAGGAGAAGGGTGGGGTGTTTTCTTTACAATTATGTGATATTAAAATAGCACTGGAATCAAAAAGGAACTGGCTTTTTTCAGGAGTGTCTCTGGCAATTTTGATTTTCAATATGTTTGTGATTTTAAATTTCATAATCGCAATGCAAAATAAAGTAGCTGTGGAAATCTACAACCTTTTCTGCAGAATTCCACATTTCTTTTTCCTTTCTTCTGCTTATAAAATTGAAACAAATTTTTCCCTAAAGAAATCATAATTCGAGGGAGAAGGGGAGTTGCACAGAAGATGGGAGGAGAACCTCATTGTTTTACAGAATACATATGTGATGTTGTAATGAGAAAAAGAAAAAAAAAGTGTGTCACATTAGATTGGATAGAGAAAGGATGGGAGAGGAGGGGAGGAGTAGGGAGGATAGGAAGGGCAGCAGAATAGAACAGACAATATGATTGATATATGTACATTCCATGTATGTATTATATATCAAAATGCATTCTACTGTCATGTATGACTAAAAATAAATAAATAAAAATTAAAAAAATTAACCCCCCCCCTCAAAAAAAAGAAATCATAATGCAAAATCTAACCTCTGTTGAGAATTGTATTTATTCTAGTAAGGACGTATTAGCTTAAGGCAGTTAAGAAAGTAGGAATTTGGAGCTGAACACCTGAAACAATTCAGGTACTAAAACACCAGGATTTCAATTTCCTAACACAGAAAAGAATCCAAATGGATTCTAATATTACTTTATCTGACTTGAGTTTTGTTTGGCATTTTCTCTGGAAAAGGAAAAAGCATTGAATAAAGATTAAAAAAATTTTTCAAAAGAAAAAAAGAGGATATTGAGTTTTTTCCCAGAATTTATCATTATTTATATTTATTTGCTTCTCATTAATCCAACTTTCACAATCTATATCTTCTGCAATTGCTTTAAATAAGAAGCCAACATCAGAATGAGAAATATCAACCTCTGCTCACATTCATTAGGAAATACTGATACTTCTGAACATTTAAAAACCATACTATCAGAAATATGCAAGATGAATCAGCATCCTTATATCAGAGTAAACATTTAGCATTTTTGGGGGGAGGATTGGCTAACTTCACTTAGCATTATATTCTCCAATTCCATCCATTTACCTGCAAATGCCATGATTTTATTCTCTTTCATTGCTGAATAATATTCCATTCTGTATATATGCCACATTTTTTTTATCCATTCATCTACTCAAGGACATCTAGGTTGGTTCCACAGTTTAGCTATTGTGAATTGTGCTGCTATAAACATTGATGTGGCTGTGTCCCTGTAATATGCTGTTTTTAAGTCCTTTGAGTATAGACCAAGGAGAAGTATAGCTAGGTCAAATTGTGGTTCCATTCCCAGATTTCCAAGAAATCTCCATACTGCTTTCCATATTGGCTGCACCAATTTGCAGTCCCACCAGCAATGTATGAGTGTGCTTTTTCCCCACATCCTCACCAACACTTATTATTGTTTGTATGCATAATAGCTGCCATTCTGACTGGAGTGAGATGATATCTTAGAGTAGTTTTGATTTGCATTTCTCTAATTGCTAGAAATGATGAACATTTTTTCATATATTTGTTGATTGTTTGTATAATCTCTTCTGAGAAGTGTCTGTTGAGGTCCTTGGCCCATTTATTGACTGGGTTATTTGTTTTTGGGTTTTTTTTTTTGGTGCTTGGCTTTTTGAGTTCTTTATATACCCTAGAGATTAGTGCTCTATCTGATGTGTGAGGGGTAAATATTTGCTCCCAGGATGTAGGCTCTCTGTTCAGCTCACAGATTGTTTCTTTTGTTGAGAAGAAACTTTTTAGTTTGAATCCATCCCATTTATTGATTCTTAGTTTTAATTCTTGCACTATAGGATTCTTATAAAGGAAGTGGGGGCCTAATCCCACATGATGAAGATTAGGGCCTAGATAGGGTAGAGGGGTGGAGGGGAGGGGAGGGGGCAGGGGGTTAGCAATGATGGTGGAATGTGATGGACATCATTATCCAAAGTACATGTATGAAAACACAAATTGGTGTCAACATACTTTATATATAACCAGAGATATGAAAAATTGTGCTGTATATGTGTAATAAGAATTGTAATGCATTCCACTGTAATGAATTGGATTGCATTCTTTTAAAAAAAAGATAAAAGAAAAAAGAAATATGCAAGATGATTTGGGGGTGGGAGATTATTTAAATGGAATATGACTGAATTTCTCCTAATGCAATAGATTTGTTTTTTAAAAAGAACAAGAAACAAAATTAATAGTTAAAATGTGTTGCTGATAACTAAAACCAACATGCTTTCCTCTCTCTGTGTTAAGCAATATTGGAATCTAGTATACTTTTTTTGTTGATGTTTGAGCTACACTGAGAACAAGCAAAAGTGACTTAGCTACCTATGGTAGCAAATAATTGCTCCTAAAAGTTAAGACTGTGACTAACAAAAATAGTTTACTTATCAATATTAACCAACGGTTTAAGAAGATTGCCTCAATTCCTTCAGCTTCCTATGTCCATCAATCAAAAGATATTATGTCATGAACTGTTGTTAACTTTTCATTGCTGTGACCAAAATACCTGACAAGAACAACTTAGAGGAAGAACAGTGTATTTTGGCTCATAGTTTCAGAGGTTCAGTCTACGGTCAGCCAATTCCATGGCTGTGGGCCTAAGGTGAGTCAGAACATCATGGCAAAATGGTATGATGGAGGAGCACGGAAACCTTGCACAGAGGCCAGAAAGTAGAGAGAGAAAAAGGAAAGGGCTGCAGAGATCCTATCTTCCCCTTTCAGGACACACCCTCAGTCACCCACCTCCTCCAGTTAGTTCCTTCAAACTAGGATGGACTGATTAGGTGCAGCTTTAATTATCTAATCATTTCTATTCCTGCATTTACACAGGGCTTGGGGGAGATATCTCATATACAAACCATAACATAAACTCTGCTCAAACCCAGCTACTTCTCTGGCTTGTTAACCCCATCTAGAATTCATCTGGCTCAGAACCTAGACCCTCCAGGTATCCTTCCCCACTCTCTTGTTATGTTACTAAGACTCTGCTGTGTGGCATTCACCTTTATTGCAGGAAGTCTGATCAACAGGTTGTACTGGTGCTTTTCTGGGGAATTTGTACACGGTAATCAAGTCTCATCATTTCATGCTACGGCATCACAGAGGAAAGTGAGTGGTGGGTGGTTAGGGGCAACAGAACCAATAAAGACTCAATGAGAGTGTGACATGAGAGTTCCCAGTCCAACTCTTTGCAAGACAGGGAAATCATATCTCACTAGGAGAAACCCTCCATCTCCAATAAGAAAACAGAAACATCTCCAATTAGAAACAGAAAGCCCAAGAGTTCCTGGTAAAAAGAACAGCCCTTTTCTCCATAAGTGCTCAAGAAAATCTCAGATAGGAGAAAAAATGAAGAGAAACTTTAGATCTGGAGAAGAATGAATATAAATATAATAAAAGAAATATTCCTAGGGTAGGCAGGAGCTAAAACCTCAAGACACTACCCTATGACACATCCAGAAAGGGTAATGTCATGTCTTTCTGAATAATCCAAAGCCAATTTCAGCTTTATTTCTCCACTTTGATTTTAAAGCTAATAAAAACATGAAAAATACCTTTTATAAACTCTTGTTAAATAATGATAATAATTCCACCATATATTTCCAAGCTATTTTAAGAAATATAGTACACTTATTAATACAACTTCATTTGAACTATAATATAAATTTTGATAGTGAAATGACTTAAAATGATTTTCAGTTTACAAACAGCAAGATGATGATCTTGGAAAGTCCATCTTTTTTGCTTGCAGTATCTGCAAAATGGAAATGATTATGTTTGCACACAAAATATAATTGTGATTCACTGTCATTGTAAAATGTGTCTCTTATTATATAAAATTTATCTTGGGGGGTGTTTTATTGTTTGTTTTTGTTTGGGGGTTTTTTTTGGGTTTTGGCTGTGTGATTTGGGAAAGTTACTTAATATTTCTGTAAGTCTCAGGTTCCCTATATACTAATCACGGGTAATATTTATGGCAGATTGTAGTGAATAATAAATATGACACCTCTGTGTAATAGCACAATGGCAGCAGGTAGTAGATGCTCAATAAATATTACTTTCTTTTGCTCACCTAATATCTTGTCCTAGAAGTCATTTAGTACAGTATGTTTTCCTACTTGGTAGAATGGCACATTTCACAAGAGGCCTCGAATACAATAATTATTTTCCAAACAGCAGATGAAGCTGTTTTTTTTTTTTAAAAAAAAAAAAGCATTCTTTGTGTGGAAGAACACATGAATATTTTAGACAAAGCAAAATTGCGCTTGACTTTGCCAAGAGCATGCAGAAGAAGGAGTTTTTAAAAGAGAAATCATAATAAAGATAAAGGGAAGATCAGTAATGTAGAAGAAGGAGATCAAGAAGCAGAGTGGAGGTCAGAGGAGGCAATGCAGAATGGATTCTTAATAAATCATGTTATGTGCATGTATAAATGTACCACAGGGAATTTCACCTTTATCCATAAGTCAAAAGAACCAAATAAATGGATGATTGAAAGGAAGTCTTAGTAGAAGAAGGAGAATGGGAAATGGGGAGAAAGGATGGGAGAATCTGACTTTAAACTCACCTGGTTAAAAAAAAAAAAAAAAAAAAAAACAAGGAAGATGAAGGCAGACCCCATACAATATATTTATGTAGCCACAAGTTGTCTTTGATGTTTCATAATCAGTGCTTTAAATTCTTTAAGTTGTTTTCTCTTGCTTGATACCATACCCCCATTATATATCTAGTGCTGTAGAGGGTCACAGATGTTTTTCAGGAAAGGGTCAAACAGAGGCATCTTCAGAAAGATAAAGGGTGCCTCTTCCATGGTACGTAGCATCCTCCTTCACAGGTGTCCCTGGAATTAGAGGTAAAGTGTAGATACAGGAGATCAAAGAGAGTGGGAGGTTGTTGAACTGCAAGTAAGCAAAGAGCAGAAAGCCAACTTCCGGTTTCCAGATTGAAATATGAACTTCAAGGCTGCTTGAAAATCTTCCTGTATCAGAAATCTGACTTTAAACTCACCTGGTAAAAGCAGCCTGCAGCAGGGCCCCGGAGATCCAGGCCAACTGATTCTCGTGGCCTGCCCTGCGGCTACAGAAGGCGTGGCGCCTCAGTGAAGCCATTAATTGGCAAGCAGGGAGGTTAGGGAAGGCCATTAGGTGGAATCCCACCAGCCAAGCCCACACGGACCCGTGGGCTGAGCACGGGATCTCAGAAGGGGAAGGAAGCGGTACAGTCCCATCCCCCACAGTGGACACTCCACCGAGGCAGTCAGCGGCCACCATCCGGGAAAGCTGAAGGATACACCGCCACTCTCCTTCAGAGTGCAACATCAAAACAGGTCGGTGTCATTCAGCTCACCCCCCAGACAGCGGGAATTCGCATAAAATCTCTCCTAGGCTTGCCGGGAGAGGGAGTATCAAGCTGAGCCTCCATAAAGACTAGGGGGAAACCAGAGACACCTGACCTCCAACCCCTCCTCCCAGTAGCAGCCAAAAGGAAACCTGGCTAGCCAGCGCTGGGGGAGGGGCAAGCAGAAAAAATCAAAGTGATAGAGTGCCAGGGATCCCAGCAGCCTGCAGCAGGGCCCCGGAGATCCAGGCCAACAGATTCGCGTGGCCTGCCCCGCAGCTACAGAAGGCGTGGCGCCTCAGAGAAGCCATTAATTAGCAAGCAGGGAGGTTAGGGACTGCCATTAGGTGGAATCCCGCCAGCCAAGCCCACCGCCCACGCCCGGAACAGGCCCAGCGACCTGCCAACATTGTAGTCACGACACCCCAATTGGAATAGGGACAGAGCAGAGCTGCCTTCCACTCCCGGAACAGGCCCAGAGAGCCGCCAGCGTGGTAGACACGTCACCCCAATTGGAGTAGGGGCACAGCCGCCGCCCGCACCTGCAAGGGAGACTTTTCAAGTATACAAGAGCAACATAAATAAATAGGGGGTAAATTTCAAAACACAACAGTTGCACCAAGCAGAAAGAAACGCGAACAGTATGAAAAGACAAGGAAAGAAAGGACCACAAGCAATGCAGGTCAACTCAACTTTAGAAGAGGTAATAGCTGCAACAGATGGAATATCAGATAAAGAGTTCAGGATATATATGCTTCAGATGATCTGGAGTCTCAAGGAAGACATGAGACAGCAAAATCAGACAATGAAAGATCACATTGACAAACAAATCCAGGAAGTAAAAGATCAATTTCACAGGGAGATAGAGGTAATAAAAAACAAACGAATTGAAATTCTAGAAATGCAGGAAACAATAAACCAACTTAAAAACTCAATTGAGAATACAACCAGCAGAGTAGATCACTTAGAAGAGAGAACATCAGACAATGAAGACAAAGTATTTCAACTGGAAAAGAACATAGACAGCTCAGCAAGTCTGCTAAGAAACCATGAGCAGAACATCCAAGAATTATGGGACAATATCAAAAGACCAAATTTAAGAGTCATTGGGATACAGGAAGGCACAGAGCTCCATTCCAAAGGAATAAACAGTCTATTCAGTGAAATAATACGAGAAAACTTCCCAGAATTGAAGATTGAGACAGAATCCCAAATCCTAGAAGCCTACAGGACGCCGAATGTGCAAAATCATAAGAGATCCACACCTAGACACATTATAATGAAGATGTCCAACATACAGAATAAGGAGAGAATTTTAAAAGCTGCAAGAGAAAGAAAGCAGATTACATTTAGGGGTAAACCAATCAGGATAACAGCTGATCTCTCAACACAGACTCTGAAAGCTAGAAGATCCTGGAATAACATATTTCAAACACTGAAAGACAATGGGCTCCAACCAAGAATCGTGTATCCGGCGAAATTAAGCTTCAGGTTAGAAGATGAAATTAAAACCTTCCACAATAAACAAAAGTTAAAAGAATTCGCAGCTAGAAAACCATCTCTTCAAAAAATCCTTGGCAAAACATTACAGGAAGAGGAAATGGAAAATAACATCGATAACCAACAATGGGAGGTAGGACAGTAAAGGGGGGAAAGTAGTCAAAGAGGATAACAAATCAGGTTTAGTAACATCAATAAACAAATATGGATAGAAGAACAAACCATATCTCAATAATAACCCTAAATGTTAATGGCTTAAACTCACCAATTAAGAGACACAGGCTAGTAGAATGGATCAAAAAACAAGACCCAACAATATGCTGTCTACAGGAGACGCATTTGATAGGAAAAGATATACATAGACTGAAGGTGAAAGGTTGGGAAAAATCATATCACTCATATGGACCGCGGAAACAAGCAGGAGTGTCCATACTCATATCTAATAAAATAGATTTCAAGCCAAAGCTAATCAAAAGGGATATAGAAGGACACTTCATACTGCTCAAGGGAACCATACACCAACAAGACATAACAATCATAAATATATATGCCCCAAATAATGGTGCAGCTGTGTTCATCAAGCAAACTCTTCTCAAGTTCAAGAGTCTAATAGACCAACATACAATAATCATGGGAGACTTCAACACACCTCTCTCACCACTGGACAGATCTTCCAAACAAAAGTTAAATAAGGAAACTATAGAACTCAATAACACAATTAACAACCTAGACTTAATTGACATATATAGACTATACCACCCAACATCAAGTAGCTACACTTTTTTCTCAGCAGCACATGGAACCTTCTCAAAAATAGACCATATACTATGTCACAGGGCAACTCTTAGACAATACAAAGGGGTAGAGATAATACCATGCATCTTATCTGATCATAATGGAATGAAACTGAAAATCAATGATAAAAGAAGAAAGGAAAAAGCAAGCATCACCTGGAGAATGAACAATAGGTTGCTGAGTGATCAATGGGTTTTAGAAGACATCAAGGAGGAAATTGGGGATCCAACATGGCGGCCGGCGAGCAAGCAGCATTTCCTATACCTCCGCAGTAACAGGATCAGAGAGACACATAAATACACTTGCATGGGACCTGCTGAAGATCTTCTAACAATATTCCACGGGAAGGAGACCTGCCGATAACTAGTAAGTCTGTGTGAGGGGTCAGTTTGTCCCAGGCGACTGAATCTCGGCAACTCGGATCAGGGACAGATTCCTGCCGGTCACGGCGGCGGCTGATCTGGGCCCTGCAGGACTGAGTCTGGGATCGGCCTCAGGCGGTTCAGCGCTAGGACCCACACTCCTACCACCCCACCCCCCTCCAGCCGGTTCGGAGCGACGCAGATCAGGGTCACAATCCCGCCGGTCACGGCAGCGGCTGATCTGGGCCCTGCAGGACTGAGTCTGGGATCGGCCCCAGGTGGTTCAGCGCTAGGATCCACACTCCTACCACCCCACCCCCCTCCAGCCGGTTCGGAGCGACTCGGATCAGGTTCACAATCCCGCTGGTCACGGCAGCGGCTGATCTGGGCCCTGCAGGACTGAGTCTGGGATCGGCCTCAGGCGGTTCAGCGCTAGGACCCACACTCCTACCACCCCACCCCCCTCCAGCCGGTTCGGAGCAACTCGGATCAGGAACACAATCCTGCCAGTCACGGAGTTGGCTGATCTGGGCCCTGCAGGGCTGAGTCTGGGATCGGCCTCAGGTGGTTCAGTGCTAGGATCCACACTCCTACCACCCCACCCCCCTCCAGCCAGTTCGGAGCAACTCGGATCAGGTTCACAATCCCGCTGGTCACGGCAGCGGCTGATCTGGGCCCTGCAGGACTGAGTCTGGGATCGGCCTCAGGCGGTTCAGCGCTAGGACCCACACTCCTACCACCCCACCCCCCTCCAGCCGGTTCGGAGCAACTCGGATCAGGAACACAATCCTGCCGGTCACGGCTTTGGCTGATCTGGGCCCTGCAGGGCTGGGTCTGGGATCGGCCTCAGGTGGTTCAGCGCTAGGACCCACACTCCTACCACCCCACCCCCCTCCAGCCGGTTCGGAGCAACCCGGATCAGGAACACAATCCTGCCGGTCACGGCGGCGGCTGATCTGGGCCCTGCAGGGCTGAGTCTGGGATCGGCCTCAGGTGGTTCAGCGCTAGGATCCACACTCCTACCACCCCACCCCCCTCCAGCCGGTTCGGAGCGACGCAGATCAGGGTCACAATCCCGCCGGTCACGGCAGCGGCTGATCTGGGCCCTGCAGGACTGAGTCTGGGATCGGCCCCAGGTGGTTCAGCGCTAGGACCCACATTCCTACCACCCCACCCCCCTCCAGCCGGTTCGGAGCGACTCGGATCAGGTTCACAATCCCGCTGGTCACGGCAGCGGCTGATCTGGGCCCTGCAGGACTGAGTCTGGGATCGGCCTCAGGCGGTTCAGCGCTAGGACCCACACTCCTACCACCCCACCCCCCTCCAGCCGGTTCGGAGCAACTCGGATCAGGAACACAATCCTGCCGGTCCCGGATTTGGCTGATCTGGGCCCTGCAGGGCTGAGTCTGGGATCGGCCTCAGGCGGTTCAGCGCTAGGATCCACACTCCTACCACCCCACCCCCCTCCAGCCGGTTCGGAGCAACTCGGATCAGGGACACAATCCCGCGGGTCACGGTGGCGGCTGATCTGGGCCCTGCAGGGCTGAGTCTGGGATTGGCCTCAGGTGGTTCAGCGCTAGGATCCACACTCCTACCACCCCACCCCCCTCCAGCCGGTTCGGAGCAACTCGATCAGGTTCACAATCCCGCTGGTCACGGCAGCGGCTGATCTGGGCCCTGCAGGGCTGAGTCTGTGAACGGCCTCTAGCGGTTTGGCGCTAGGACTTTGGCAGCGCTTAGGGCGGAGTTTCAGCTTTGAGACAGAGGAGAGAAGTGGTCCAGTTTGGTTCCAGACACTGGTCGGACCACAGAGGAGGACAGCAGCCGCCATTTCAAAGAGATGATGTAATCATCCCCATGTTCTACTGATCACAGCTCATTCAGTTACAGAAGAGGTGATTTCAGGCTAGTAAATTTCAAAAACACAACAGTTGCACCAAGCAGAAAGAAGCGCGTGCAGTATGAAAAGACAAGGAAAGAAAGGATCACAAGCAATGCAGGTCAACTCAACTTTAGAAGAGGTAATAGCTGCAACAGATGGAATATCAGATAAAGAGTTCAGGATATATATGCTTCAGATGATCTGGAGTCTCAAGGAAGACATGAGACAGCAAAATCAGACAATGAAAGATCACATTGACAAACAAATCCAGGAAGTAAAAGATCAATTTCACAGGGAGATAGAGGTAATAAAAAACAAACAAATAGAAATACTAGAAATGCAGGAAACAATAAACCAACTTAAAAACTCAATTGAGAATACTACCAGCAGAGTGGATCACTTAGAAGATAGAACATCAGACAATGAAGACAGAGTATTTCAACTTGAAAAGAACATAGATAGCTCAGCAAGTCTACTAAGAAACCATGAGCAGAACATTCAAGAGCTATGGGATAATATCAAAAGACCAAACTTAAGAGTCATTGGGATACAGGAAGGCACAGAGCTCCAAACCAAAGGATTAAGCAATCTATTCAGTGAAATAATACAAGAAAACTTCCCAGACATGAAGAATGTGACAGAATCCCAAATCCTAGAAGCCTACAGGACGCCGATGGTGCAAAATCATAAGAGATCCACACCTAGACACATTATAATGAAGATGTCCAACATACAGAATAAGGAGAGAATTTTAAAAGCTGCAAGAGAAAGAAAGCAGATTACATTTAGGGGTAAACCAATCAGGATAACAGCTGATCTCTCGACACAGACTCTGAAAGCTAGAAGATCCTGGAATAACATATTTCAAACACTGAAAGAAAATGGGTTCCAACCAAGAATCGTGTATCCGGCGAAATTAAGCTTCAGGATAGAAGATGAATTTAAAACCTTCCATGATAAACAAAAGTTAAAAGAATTCGCAGCTAGAAAACCATCTCTTCAAAAAATCCTTGGCAAAACATTACAGGAAGAAGAAATGGAAAATAACATTGAAAACCAACAATGGGAGGTAGGACAGTAAAGGGGGGAAAGTAGTCAAAGAGGATAACAAACCAGGTTTAGTAACATCAATAAACAAATATGGCTGGAAGAACAAATCATATCTCAATAATAACCTTAAATGTTAATGGCTTAAACTCACCAATTAAGAGACACAGGCTAGCAGAATGGATCACAAAACAAGACCCAACAATATGCTGCCTACAGGAGACGCATCTGATAGGAAAAGATATTCATAGACTGAAGGTGAAAGGGTGGGAAAAATCATACCACTCATATGGACTGCGGAAACAAGCAGGAGTGTCCATACTCATATCTAATAAAATAGATTTCAAGCCAAAGTTAATCAAAAGGGATAAAGAAGGACACTTCATACTGCTCAAGGGAACCATACACCAACAAGACATAACAATCATAAATATATATGCCCCAAACAACGGTGCTGCTATGTTCATCAAGCAAACGCTTCTCAAGTTCAAGAGTCTAATAGACCACCATACAATAATCATGGGAGACTTTAATACACCTCTCTCACCACTGGACAGATCTTCCAAACAAAAGTTAAATAAGGAAACTATAGAACTCAATAACATAATTAATAACCTAGACTTAATTGACATATATAGACTATACCACCCAACATCAAGTAATTACACTTTTTTCTCAGCAGCACATGGAACCTTCTCAAAAATAGACCATATATTATGTCACAGGGCAACTCTTAGACAATATAAAGGGGTGGAGATAATACCATGCATCTTATCTGATCATAATGGAATGAAACTGAAAATCAATGATAAAAGAAGGAAGGAAAAATCAAGCATCACCTGGAGAATGAACAATAGGTTGCTTAATGATCAATGGGTTCTAGAAGACATTAAGGAGGAAATTAAAAAATTCCTAGAGTCAAATGAAAACACAGACACAACTTATCGGAATCTATGGGACACATTGAAAGCAGTTCTAAGAGGAAAATTCATTGCTTGGAGTTCATTCCTCAAAAAAAGAAAAAACCAACAAATAAATGATCTCATACTTCATCTCAAAATCCTAGAAAAAGAAGAGCAAATCAACAGCAAAAGAAGTAGAAGGCAAGAAATAATTAAAATCAGAGCTGAAATTAATGAAATTGAAACAAAAGAAACAATTGAAAAAATCGACAAAACTAAAAGTTGGTTTTTTGAAAAAATAAATAAAATTGACAGACCCTTAGCCATGCTAACGAAGAGAAGAAGAGAGAGAACCCAAATTACTAGCATACGGGATGAAAAAGGCAATATCACAACAGACACTTCAGAAATACAGATGATAATCAGAAATTATTTTGAATCCTTATACTCCAATAAAATAGAAGATAGTGAAGGCATAGATAAATTCCTTAAGTCTTATGATCTGCCAAGACTGAGTCAGGAGGACGTAGACAACCTAAACAGACCAATAACAATAGAGGAAATAGAAGAAACCATCAAAAGACTACCAACTAAGAAAAGCCCAGGACCGGATGGGTATACAGCAGAGTTTTACAAAACCTTTAAAGAGGAACTAACACCAATACTTTTCAAGCTATTTCAGGAAATAGAAAAGGAGGGAGAACTTCCAAATTCGTTCTACGAGGCCAACATCACCCTGATTCCGAAACCAGACAAAGACACTTCAAAGAAAGAAAACTACAGACCAATATCTCTAATGAACCTTGATGCAAAAATCCTCAATAAAATTCTGGCGAATCGGATTCAAATACATATCAAAAAAATTATACACCATGATCAAGTAGGATTCATCCCTGGTATGCAAGGTTGGTTCAATATACGGAAATCAATAAATGTTATCCACCACATCAATAGACTTAAAAATAAGAACCATATGATCATCTCGATAGATGCAGAAAAAGCTTTCGACAAAGTACAGCATCCCTTTATGTTCAAAACTCTAGAAAAATTAGGGATAACAGGATCATACCTCAACATTGTAAAAGCAATCTATGATAAGCCACAGGCCAGCATCATTCTGAATGGAGAAAAATTGAAGGCATTCCCTCTAAGATCTGGTACAAGACAGGGATGCCCTCTCTCACCACTTCTGTTCAACATAGTCCTCGAAACACTGGCCAGAGCAATTAGGCAGACGAAAGAAATTAAAGGCATAAAAATAGGAAAAGAAGAACTTAAATTATCACTATTTGCAGATGATATGATTCTATACCTAGCAGACCCAAAAGGGTCTACAAAGAAGCTATTAGAGCTAATAAATGAATTCAGCAAAGTGGCAGGATATAAGATCAACACGCATAAATCAAAGGCATTCCTGTATATCAGCGACAAATCCTCTGAAACGGAAATGAGGACAACTACTCCATTCACAATATCCCCCCAAAAAATAAAATACTTGGGAATCAACCTAACAAAAGAGGTGAAAGATTTATACAATGAAAATTACAGAACCCTAAAGAAAGACATAGAAGAAGACCTTAGAAGATGGAAAAATATACCCTGCTCATGGATAGGCAGAACCAACATCATCAAAATGGCGATATTACCAAAAGTCCTATATAAGTTCAATGCAATGCCAATCAAAATCCCAACAGCATATCTTGTAGAAATCGATAAAAGAATCATGAAATTCATATGGAATAATAAAAGACCCAGAATAGCAAAAACAATACTAAGCAGGAAGTGTGAATCAGGCGGTATAGAGATACCAGACTTCAAACTATACTACAGAGCAATAGTAACAAAAACAGCATGGTACTGGTACCAAAACAGGCGGGTGGACCAATGGTACAGAATAGAGGACACAATAACCAATCCACAAAACTACAACTATCTTATTTTTGATAAAGGGGCTAAAAGCATGCAATGGAGGAAGGATAGCATCTTCAACAAATGGTGCTGGGAAAACTGGAAATCCATTTGCACCAAAATGAATCTGAATCCCTATCTCTCGCCGTGCACAAAAGTTAACTCAAAATGGATCAAGGAGCTTGATATTAAATCAGAGACACGGCATCTGATAGAAGAAAAAGTTGGTTATGATCTACACGCTGTGGGATCGGGCTCCAAATTCCTCAATAGGACACCCATAGCGCTAGAGTTAACAAATAGAATCAACAAATGGGACTTACTCAAACTAAAAAGTTTTTTCTCAGCAAAAGAAACAATAAGAGAGATAAACAGGGAGCCTACATCCTGGGAACAAATCTTTACTCCACACACTTCAGATAGAGCCCTAATAACCAGAATATACAAAGAACTCAAAAAATTAGACAATAAGATAACAAATAACCCAATCAATAAATGGGCAAAGGACCTGAACAGACACTTCTCAGAGGAGGACATACAATCAATCAATAAGTACATGAAAAAATGCTCACCATCGCTAGCAGTCAGAGAAATGCAAATCAAAACTACCCTAAGATACCATCTCACTCCAGTAAGACTGGCAGCCATTAGGAAGTCAAACAACAATAAGTGCTGGAGAGGATGCGGGGAAAAGGGCACTCTTGTTCATTGCTGGTGGGACTGCAAATTGGTGCAGCCAATTTGGAAAGCAGTATGGAGATTTCTTGGAAAGCTGGGAATGGAACCACCATTTGACCCAGCTATTCCCCTTCTCGGTCTATTCCCTAAAGCCCTAACAAGAGCATGCTACAGGGACACTGCTACATCGATGTTCATAGCAGCTCAATTCACGATAGCAAGACTGTGGAACCAGCCTAGATGCCCTTCAATAGATGAATGGATAAAAAAAATGTGGCATTTATATACTATGGAGTATTACTCTGCATTAAGAAACGACAAAATCATAGAATTTGGAGGGAAATGGATGGCATTAGAGCAGATTATGCTAAGTGAAGCTAGTCAATCTTTAAAAAACAAATACCAAATGACTCCTTTGATATAAGGGGAGTAAACAAGGACAGGGCAGGGACGAAGAGCTTGAGAATAAGATTTACATTAAATAGGGATGAGAGGTGGGAGGGAAAGGGAGTGAGAAGGGAAATTGCATGGAAATGGAAGGCGATCCTCAGGGTTATACAAAATGTCATATAAGAGGAAAGGAGGGGCAAGACAAGATAATACAAATGGAAGAAATGATTTACAGTAGAAGGGGTAGAGAGAGAAAAGGGGAGGGGAGGGGAGGGGAAGGGAGGGCGGATAGTAGAGAATTGGACAGACAGCAGAATACATCAGAAACTAGAAAGGCAATATGTCAATCAATGGAAGGGAAACTGATGTGATACAGCAATTTGTATACGGGGTAAAAGCGGGAGTTCATAATCCACGTGAATCAACCGTGTAATATGATGTATTAAGAACTATGTAATGTTATGAACGTCCAATAAAAAAAAATAAAATAAAATAAAATATAAAAAGGGAAAAAAAAAAATATATACTAAAAAAAAAAAAAAAAAAAAAAAAAGACTGTCTTTGCTCCGTTGTACTGCCTTTGCTCTTTTGTCACAGATCAGCCAACTGTTGTCTTAGTTTATTGTTGTGCTATTTTAATAGACTACAACAGACTAGAAAATTGGTAATAAAGCCTCACAGTTCTGGAGGCTGAGAACTCCAGGATTGAGGGGCTAGTAGTTGGCAATGACCGTTTTCTTGGTCCATTTTGTGTTGCTATAATAAAATATGTGATGCTAGATACATTAAAAAAAAAAAAAAAAAAAAAAAAAAAAAAAAAGGAGGAAATTAAAAAATTCCTAGAGTTAAATGAAAACACAGACACAACATATCGGAATCTATGGGACACATTGAAAGCAGTTCTTTTTTTTTTTTTTTTTTTTTTTTTTTTTTTTTTTTAAAGAGAGAGTGAGAGAGGAGAGAGGAAGAGAGAGAGAGAGAGAGAGAGAGAATTTTTAATATTTATTTTTTAGTTCTCGGCGGACACAACATCTTTGTTGGTATGTGGTGCTGAGGATCGAACCCGGGCCGCACGCATGCCAGGCGAGCGCGCTACCGCTTGAGCCACATCCCCAGCCTGAAAGCAGTTCTAAGAGGAAAATTCATTGCTTGGAGTTCATTCCTCAAAAAAAGAAAAAACCAACAAATAAATGATCTCATACTTCATCTCAAAATCCTAGAAAAAGAAGAGCAAAACAACAGCAAAAGAAGTAGAAGGCAAGAAATAATTAAAATCAGAGCTGAAATTAATGAAATTGAAACAAAAGAAACAATTGAAAAAATTGACAAAACTAAAAGCTGGTTCTTTGAAAAAATAAATAAAATTGACAGACCCTTAGCCATGCTAACGAAGAGAAGAAGAGAGAGAACCCAAATTACTAGCATACGGGATGAAAAAGACAATATCACAACAGACACTTCAGAAATACAGAAGATAATCAGAAATTACTTTGAATCCTTATACTCCAATAAAATAGAAGATAGTGAAGGCATAGATAAATTCCTTGAGTCCTATGATCTGCCCAGATTGAGCCAGGAGGATATAGACAACCTAAACAGACCAATAACAATAGAGGAAATAGAAGAAACCATCAAAAGACTACCAACTAAGAAAAGCCCAGGACCGGATGGGTATACAGCAGAGTTTTACAAAACCTTTAAAGAGGAACTAACACCAATACTTTTCAAGCTATTTCAGGAAATAGAAAAAGAGGGAGAACTTCCAAATTCATTCTACGAGGCCAACATCACCCTGATTCCGAAACCAGACAAAGACACATCAAAGAAGGAAAACTACAGACCAATATCTCTAATGAACCTTGACGCAAAAATCCTCAATAAAATTCTGGCGAATCGGATTCAAATACATATCAAAAAATTATACACCATGATCAAGTAGGATTCATCCCTGGGATGCAAGGCTGGTTCAATATACGGAAATCAATAAATGTTATTCACCACATCAATAGACTTAAAAATAAGAACCATATGATCATCTCAATAGATGCAGAAAAAGCATTCGACAAAGTACAGCATCTCTTTATGTTCAAAACGCTAGAAAAATTAGGGATAACAGGATCATACCTCAACATTGTAAAAGCAATCTATGATAAGCCACAGGCCAGCATCATTCTGAATGGAGAAAAATTGAAGGCATTCCCTCTAAGATCTGGTACAAGACAGGGATGCCCTCTCTCACCACTTCTGTTCAACATAGTCCTCGAAACACTGGCCAGAGCAATTAGACAGTCAAAAGAAATTAAAGGCATAAAAATAGGAAAAGAAGAACTTAAATTATCACTATTTGCAGATGATATGATTCTATACCTAGCAGACCCAAAAGGGTCTACAAAGAAGCTATTAGAGCTAATAAATGAATTCAGCAAAGTGGCAGGATATAAGATCAACACGCATAAATCAAAGGCATTCCTGTATATCAGCGACAAATCCTCTGAAACGGAAATGAGGACAACTACTCCATTCACAATATCCCCCCAAAAAATAAAATACTTGGGAATCAACCTAACAAAAGAGGTGAAAGATTTATACAATGAAAATTACAGAACCCTAAAGAAAGACATAGAAGAAGACCTTAGAAGATGGAAAAACATACCCTGCTCATGGATAGGCAGAACTAACATCATCAAAATGGCGATATTACCAAAAGTTCTCTATAAGTTCAATGCAATGCCAATCAAAATCCCAACAGCATATCTTGTAGAAATAGATAAAAGAATCATGAAATTCATATGGAATAATAAAAGACCCAGAATAGCAAAAACAATACTAAGCAGGAAGTGTGAATCAGGCGGTATAGCGATACCAGACTTCAAACTATACTACAGAGCAATAGTAACAAAAACAGCATGGTACTGGTACCAAAACAGGCGGGTGGACCAATGGTACAGAATAGAGGACACAGTAACCAATCCACAAAACTACAACTATCTTATTTTTGATAAAGGGGCTAAAAGCATGCAATGGAGGAAGGATAGCATCTTCAACAAATGGTGCTGGGAAAACTGGAAATCCATTTGCACCAAAATGAATCTGAATCCCTATCTCTCGCCGTGCACAAAAGTTAACTCAAAATGGATCAAGGAGCTTGATATTAAATCAGAGACACGGCATCTGATAGAAGAAAAAGTTGGTTATGATCTACACGCTGTGGGATCGGGCTCCAAATTCCTCAATAGGACACCCATAGCGCTAGAGTTAACAAATAGAATCAACAAATGGGACTTACTCAAACTAAAAAGTTTTTTCTCAGCAAAAGAAACAATAAGAGAGATAAATAGGGAGCCTACATCCTGGGAACAAATCTTTACTCCACACACTTCAGATAGAGCCCTAATAACCAGAATATACAAAGAACTCAAAAAATTAGACAATAAGATAACAAATAACCCAATCAATAAATGGGCCAAGGACCTGAACAGACACTTCTCAGAGGAGGACATACAATCAATCAACAAGTACATGAAAAAATGCTCACCATCGCTAGCAGTCAGAGAAATGCAAATCAAAACTACCCTAAGATACCATCTCACTCCAGTAAGACTGGCAGCCATTAGGAAGTCAAACAACAATAAGTGCTGGAGAGGATGCGGGGAAAAGGGCACTCTTGTTCATTGCTGGTGGGACTGCAAATTGGTGCAGCCAATTTGGAAAGCAGTATGGAGATTTCTCGGAAAGCTGGGAATGGAACCACCATTTGACCCAGCTATTCCCCTTCTCGGTCTATTCCCTAAAGCCCTAACAAGAGCATGCTACAGGGACACTGCTACATCGATGTTCATAGCAGCTCAATTCACGATAGCAAGACTGTGGAACCAGCCTAGATGCCCTTCAATAGATGAATGGATAAAAAAAAATGTGGCATTTATACACTATGGAATATTACTCTGCATTAAAAAATGACAAAATCATAGAATTTGGAGGGAAATGGATGGCATTAGAGCAGATTATGCTAAGTGAAGCTAGTCAATCTTTAAAAAACAAATACCAAATGACTCCTTTGATATAAGGGGTGTAAACAAGGACAGGGTAGGGACGAAGAGCTTGAGAAGAATATTTACAGTAAACAGGGATGAGAGGTGGGAGGGAAAGGGAGTGAGAAGGGAAATTGCATGGAAATGGAAGGCGATCCTCAGGGTTATACAAAATGTCATATAAGAGGAAAGGAGGGGTAAGTCAAGAGAATACAAATGGAAGAAATGATTTACAGTAGAAGTGGTAGAGAGAGAAAAGGGGAGGGGAGGGGAGGGGAGGGGGGATAGTAGAGAATAGGACAGACAGCAGAATACATCAGACACTAGAAAGGCAATATGTCAATCAATGGAAGGGTAACTGATGTGATACATCAATTTGTATACGGGGTAAAAGCGGGAGTTCATAATCCACTTGATTCAAACCGTGTAATATGATGTATTAAGAACTATGTAATGTTATGAACGACCAATAAAAAAAAAAACTCACCTGGTAAAAAACAAACAAACAAACAAACAAACCTCAATGGTTCCCCAACAACCACAAAATGAAGTTAAACTTAGATTAAGTTATGAAAATTCTATAGTCACCTAGATGCAACTCTAGGTTGCTTACACCACAAGCAAAGAGGGATGTCCATTTTACAGGGTCCCACATCCCTAGAATAGATCTGAGGATGGCCCTTGACCAAGTGTTGGTTTGTCCATCTCAGGATCCTGGGTTCAGTGAGGCCAAGTTTTCATTTTTCAACACGTGAGTCTGAACTCTAATGGAGGCCACATTTCAGTCGTTATGCAAGAATCTGCCTAAAGATTAGAGTTGACATGCAAAGTAGAGAGGGGGAAGTTTGGGTGGCATGAGAGTCCCAAGTTCCAGTCATCTTTTACGACCTTGTCCTTCCCACAAAAGATACACATTGGCCAAAAAATAGCCTTTCTTGACCTAGTTGTGTCACTCTTGAAACAAGAAGCCCGGCTAATATAATGATGATTTCACTCAACTTAATCTTAGTCATGTTTGACAACTGAAACCAAGTCTTACTGGTTTTGGTGTCTCAAAACTGTAACATAAAATTTAAAAGAGGACAGCTGCCAGCTGTCCTGCTCTTGAGGCCAATTGGCTGGGTCGCCTGGGCGGAACCAAAAAAAGTCCCCCAATGAGCAGCTCCATGGTCTGAAAGGGCGGGGAAGCAACCCAATGAGTGTCACTGCAGAGGAACCAATCAGTTGGCAGCTGGAAGTTTGCTGGGGCCCCTTCGGCTGTGGCTCTCAACAGAGGACCACAGTAGGAAAAAATAAACAGTGAAGTTCTCTGTCTGCTTTTAAAATAAAGAGCCAAACACAGGAAATTTCATATTATCTTACATTCCACTCAAGAAATGGAGCCACATACTCAGGTACACACCACATCAAGGTGTACCATAGCTAAGCAGGTGGGCAAGTTCCAGAAGGTCAAGTCACCAAGGAGTGCTATTAAGGACAGTTCAAATTTCAAAAATCATGTGCCCCCAACACCAAGCTGTTAAAAGTATTAAAAATTTACATAAGAAATGGTTACGATCAGTTCAGTACAAGTCTAATCTTTGAGCAGCTGCTAGAGTCTGGTGGGTTCTGAACCTGAGTTTTCCTACTTTCGTTTTATTATGTTATTAGGGGGATCAGGCTGAAGATCATATTTTTCTAAGTTGATTGTATATCAAAGTCAATTAAGGGATTTAAATATATATAAATGTAAACTTCATCAGAAACATATTAAGAATTCCTAGGAAATGGTGCCAGGAAGTTGGATACCCTAAGACCTCAGGGTTGATTCTTTTGATCATAGTCTTGCTGGTGAAGTTGAACGCCACTAGCCTAAAGAATTGATTCATACACACCCAAAGAGATAAAACCCTGACTGACAGATCGAGATGCCCATTTATTTTGCCCTTGTAATGAGTATGCCTTTTCACTGGCCTAAATTCAAAGGACCTTCAGAATCTACCCTTCCTGACTACCAGGTTTAAGAAGCCAAATTATCAAATACAGTGGTTGCAGGAATAAAGCAAGAGCAAATAAAGCTGTTCTGCAGTCTCTGCAGTAACAACAGAGCCTTATGCAACTCCCGCCAGAAGGAGGTCATAATTTAATGAGGTGAGGAACGGGGAGTAAGTGATCTAAACAAACAGTCATAATACATTGTGATGCAGACTGATAAAGTAAATACCAAAATTCTACAAGATTACAGGGAAAGGAGCAGTTCATACCATTTCGGGTGTTGGGGCAAGAAAGGCAAAGGGGCGGGGGAGATAATGCAAAAAAATAGGGCTTTGAAGAATGAGTAAGAATTCTTCAGGGAGAGGAAGACACAAGTCTATGTGAAACAGATAAAGTACCCTGTTTTCACTATAGTAAATTTGAGTGAGCAAATTATTTTGCTTTTCTGAATCTCAGCATCTTCATCTAAAGGGTTAGGTAATTCCAATGATAGGATTCATTTCTCCGGACTTATGAATATTCAATGTAGCATCTCTTTCTGATAAATGAAGATGGATATAAAAATGACAAAAGCCTTACAGCCTAGATCTCTTTGCTGTACAGTCATCAATAATCATCTCCCTCCTGTTTTCTGTTTTCCCCTATTACTATGCTTCATTCCAGCATATGTTCAAAATAAACCAATCGTCAACAATGAGATTTGGGGTCAACTAGCTCCATTGGGAAAAGTGGCTTATCCTCATTAGCGGTGGATGCCCTCACTACGGTGGAAGGGATTACATCTGGAGGGCTGCCAACAACATTATTTCTGACCATTCTGTAAGGTTGAATAGAAGTGCCCTTCATTTTTAAGTGAATCATTACATACCCAGTACTTTTATAAATGGAGAAATATCTCCCCCAGATTCTAGTGAAAGGACTCAGCAAAGTTATGTGGCAAAAGATACAGATGCAGAGAGAATAAAGAAATGAGAACAATAGTCCAAAGCTTCTATAACCCATATGGAAGACTAAATTAAAGGTTACCTTTTAGGTACAAGCAAGGCCTATGTCCTGAACTGCTGGCTTCATGATTTCCTCTGACCCTTCAATAGGTAGGAAACCTGTTTTTTGTACCCTTGAGTTTGATCGATACAATAAAAAGTTTTATTTGTCAGGGTTCTCCAGAGAAACAGAAGCAATAGTGTGTGTATACGTGTGTGTGTGTGTGTGTGTGTGTGTGTGTGTGTAGTGATTTTTTTTAAATAAGGAATTTTTTGGTATAATTATTGAGGCTGACCAACCCCAAGATCTGCAAGGTGAGTTGGGGACCCAGGAGATTCTGTGATGTAGCTCTAGGCCAAGTCTAAAAGCCTGAGAACCCAGAGAGTTAATGTTTCTGTTATAGCCCAAAGTCCAGAAAGTTTGAGATCTAGGAAGAGTTTAAGTTTCAGTTGGAATCTAAAAGCAAGAAAAATTTCCATTTCTAGGAACAGACCTTGATTGACCTAAGAAATCAGGGTAATCTCTTCCTTTTTGCTACCATCATTACTTCCAGTTATCCAAGGTTAATTCAGTCAGTCTCTTTTCTTCCTCTGTATTCATGAATTGGTGCAAGAGTGCTCATGGAAGTTTGCTTCTCAGGATATTTTCTGGACAGTCTTGGACAGGTATTCTCTTTTTTCTTTTATTTATTTATTTTATTTATATATGATAGCAGAATGCATGTAGAGCACAATTTTTCATATCTCTGGTTGTATACACAGTATATTCACACCAATTTGTGTCTTCATACCTGTACTTTGGATAATAATGATCATCACATTCCACCATCATTAATAACCCCATGCCCCCTCCCTGCCCCTCCAACCCCTCTGCCCTATCTAGAGTTTGTCTATTCCTCCCATGCACCCTCTCCCTATCCCATTATGAATCAACCTCCTTATATCAAAGAAAACATTAGGCATTGGAGGATTGGCTAACTTCACTTAACATTATCTTCTCTAACTCCATTCATTTACCTGCAAATGCCTAGATTTTATTCTCTTTTATTGCTGAGGATTATTCCATTGTGTATATATGCCTCATTTTTTTATCCATTCATCTATTGAAGCGTAGGCCTGAAATTCCTGGGGCCATTTTGCTTCCATGTGGGAAATCAGTATGAGAAAGAAAAACAGAGCCAAGAGAATTACACAGAATCAAGAGTCCGGTCAAATCCAAGTGGAGTCTTTATTTATGTTTTCTTAGGTGCAAATTATTTTTTTTTACACATGATTTCTCCTTGCATGATGTTGGGTGTATCTGAACACTTAGTGTGGTCATTTTTGTACTTGAGATACCCTGTTGTACAGTCCACTTTGAGGGCTTAGCCCACCATTCTGCTCTCAGTAAGAGTTGGTAAGGAATGGGTTTTGCCCATGTGCCAGGCTTCTAAGTGTTCTCCCAGAGTGTCACCCAGCATCCAAACCCCGTCACTGAGACAGAACTTTCACCTCAAGCAGTGGGGATTCCCCCCGTGTTGCCACCAGGCCCAAGATGAGGAAGAATCACAGGCATCTTTCTCCCCAGGTTCCCCCAATAACACCTCGCAAATAACCACCCTGTCATTTTTTCCTTGAGCCTCTCACTGTTCATAACTTCTGCACTTAATCTCCTTCAGCATGGATCCTCCTCAGTCCTTCTTCCATTTTTCAGTATAAGATTTTCTACAAATGGACTGGGCTCTGGTCTTCATCTTTAGGAAAATTTTTATAGTCTCTGGTCCTTTGTTCCCATTTATATTTGCAAGTGGTATATGTGTTGATCGGTTTATTTATTTAGTTCTCTGTCATTTCTCAGACTTTTGCGCTGCAGTATGAGCTCATTCTACTGTCTTGAAATGGCTTTTATTATATGAATTCTGTAACTGCATTTTCTGCCTTTGAAAGTATGGGCTAGGGATGCAGCTCAGTGGTTAGAGTACTTACCTAGCATGTGTGAGACCCTGGATTCATTTCTCAGTACCACAAAGAGAGAGAGAGAGAGAGAGAGAGAGAGAGAGAGAGAGAGAGAGAGAGAGAGAGAGAATATCCTGAGCTTTTATTATTATGGCTGCTTCACAAATAAATACTAATCTGAATGTCAAGAATATAAAGAAACCAATACAGACCCAAGGGTCTATATGTAAGCAAGCAAAAAACTTCAAAGAAATGCCCAATGCTTTGGGTCCTTTTCTGCTTATTTTACTTGGTTTTCTTGGGAAACTTATTCCCATCTAATTTATTGAGTAACTCAGATCTGTTTACATATCTGAATTCTCCATGATTAATTCCTGAATCACCAAACATCTGTCAAGCATAAGCATGATAATTGTGTAAAGATGTCCCTAAAGGATATTAAAAATAAGAAATTTTAAATTCTCAATGTTAATTCCACTGCCTATATCCAATAACCAACTCATATATTGGCAGGATGGTCCTAACTGATGCTCAATGTAATTTTTCCAGCTGTATACAACTGAAATTTCTATGCTGTGCTTCATTAGTTCCCTAAGAGAGAAATACTTCAACCAAACGAGGCAGAAACAATTAGAAGAAATGTGTATAAGTTGATGAATCTTCATGTTTTGACCATCCTATAAGTCTATAAGATTTCTTCAGTGGATAGGAATTTTTATCACTGTTGTTCTTATTAGAAAGCATCTTATAGAAAGATTCTAAATGCTTCCCAAGTCTTAGTGTTTAAAAGATGTAACACAAGTGAAATTTATGCTTATGTCATCTGAGGTTCCTGACTATAACTCATTTACTCACCTAAAAAGAAAAAAAAATTGGAAGAGAACTTTTCAAAAAGAAGAACATTTTAGAAATCATGGTCAAGCTTCAGATTTCATGCCTCCAAGTCAGTGAAATCTTTTTAATTTGTTTTGATTTTCAACACTCTAAGGAGATAATTCTAAAGTGCTCTTTCACAGTGATTGAAAAACAATTCTCTATTCATCGGTACATCTGGACCATTACCCTTATCACCAAACCAAGGAGATTTATATGAAGAAAGTGATACTCCATTATGCTTATACAGTAACCACATAGTGAAAAACCCCAAGGTTGTGCTCATAATGTCTATTCTGAGGAAAACCGAGTATTAGGAATTACTCCTTCATCATTGTTCATGTAAGATTCAATGATAAGGTAATTTTTGCATTCTTGCCGTATTGTACTTGGGATTCTCAGGAATCATCTTGGTTCTAATCCATAAGATAATAGAATCATTTCCTCAATCAAAGCAAATGAGTGCTTTATCTAAGCCCTCTTCTATGAAAAAAAAAAAAAAAACGTGATGTAATGGAAAAAAGCCATTATTCCTGGATTTCTCCCCTATCAGAAACTTCATCAAATATGAACACCTGTAATGAGTGTCTTCAATATTATTCAATATCTCAGGACCTTGCTGATCAGGTTCTCTGAGCAATGCTATCTAACTTCAACAGAACTTTACTGCTATTTAACAAATATTGTATTTATTCTATTTTTACTGCATTGAATTTACCACTTCTATTTCAAACTTTTCTACATCAATCAAACTTCACATGCTCTTCGCCTGTGAATTTCCTAGTACACAGTGAACACAGACAATATGGGTTTCCTGCTCAAAATCCAATTTGCCATTCTTCATTAGCAGTGTTTGAGTTCTGCCCAGGTGTTCACTTTCTCTGTGGTATCGTACTTAGAGAATTGACCCTATTTTCAGACCAGTTTTAAAACAGTCATGATAATTCTATTATTTGGGTTTTTAAAATTTTTATTAACATAACTTAATTGTCCATATCAATGAGGTTCAATGTGATATTTCAATGCATGCACAAAGTATGCACTGATCAAATCTAACCTTCCTTGATCTCCCCTCTACCCCTTACAGTGATAATCATTCTACATTCTGGTCAATTTTTCTTTTAACTTCCACATATGAGAGAACTTGTGATACTTAACTTTCTGTGCCTGGCTTGTTTCATTTTCAATATAATGTCTTCCAATTCCATCCATCTTGCTGCAAATGATAGAATTTCATTCTTCTTTAAGTACTAAATAACATTCCATTATATAAACATACCACATTTTCTTTATTTACCCCTGAACAAGAGCTAATCTGATTCCATATTTTGGTGGCTATTATCAATAGTGCTAAGATAAACATGGAGGTACAGGTATCACTTTAGTATGCAAATTTCATTTCCTTTAGATATTTACCCAGAAGTGAGTTAACTAGATCAATGTTCAGGTTTTTTGTTTGTTGGTTGGTTGGTTTTAAGAACCTCTATAAGCCTCACGGGTTGTATTAATTAACATTCCTAAAACATGTATGATAGTTTCCTTTTTCTCCACACTCTTGCCAGCATTTATAATTCTTTTTGTTTGTTTTGGTTTTTGATAATAGCCATTCTAACAGGGGAGAGGTAGTATTTCATTATAGTTTTAACTAAGCTGTTTCCATATTTTGACTACTGTAAATAATATTGCAGTGAACATGGGAGTGTGTCAGATTGATAGATAGATAGATAGATAGATAGATAGATAGATAGATAGATAGGTATCTTTGGGATACTGATATCAATTCCTTTGGATTTATAGACTCAGAGATGGATTCTAAATCAGATGGTATTTCTATTTTTAATTTTTTGAGGAAATGGCATACTGTTTTCCACCGTAGATGCAGTCATCTTACATTCCCACCCAGAGTATACAAGTCTTCCAGTTTTTCCACATCCTCACCAACATAATTAATCTCTTTTGTGTCCCATAAACCTACCTATAGCTGGTGGACTCTAAAACTGAAGCCCTGGAGGAAAGAAGTGTCTTTATTCTAATTATATCATCAAGCAAATCTTAGCTTTGTTGTTTATTTTCGGGAGGAGGCGGGTAAGTTGTTTTAGTCTCTTTTCCATAATTTTTTTTATATTTCTATCTAGTTTTATGTTTTTATTTTTTCAATTCATTGGATTTTTCTCCACAATTCTTTTCTTCTTTCTTATTTATATTCCTTCCTATCCTCTTTTTCATTCTTTCTCCCCTAATTTCTTCTTCTGTACTTTTCCCTCCTCACCCTTTTTTCTTGATATCTATATATTTCAGTATTTAATATACTCCCATTAAAGCCTAACTTTTCAGCCTATTCTATATTATTACTCACCCTTTCTTCTCTTTGGTTAGTGGAGTTTCAAAGATCATACTTAATAAGTTTTTACTATATGCTAATATATGGTTTATTTTTAAATTACTACTGTAACTGTTCTCTCCTCTCATGGTGATGCTGTTAGCTGAACCAAGCACTTAGATCACTCTGAGTAGGTGCTTTGATACTGACTTAAAATGACTCTCAATTAATAATGGAAGAAAAACTCGTCCCAACACATGTGAAAACTTCAACAGAGAATCGCAGAAAACAAGCTAACAAAGCACCTCCATAGGTTCACAATTCCCCAGTAACTGAATCCATAAATATTGAAACAGCTGAAATGCCAAAGAATTTTTTTAATTGATCATGAAAATTTTTTTTTATTGGTCATTCATAACATTACATAGTTCTTAATACATCATATTACACGGTTTGATTCACGTGGATTATGAACTCCCCCTTTTACCCCGTATACAAATTGCTGTATCACATCAGTTTCCCTTCCATTGATTGACATATTGCCTTTCTAGTGTCTGATGTATTCTGATGTCTGTCCTATTCTCTACTATCCCCCCTCCCCTCCCCTCCCCTCCCCTCCCCTTTTCTCTCTCTACCCCTTCTACTGTAAATCATTTCTTCCATTTGTATTATCTTGTCTTACCCCTCCTTTCCTCTTGTATGACATTTTGTATATCCCTGAGGATCGCCTTCCATTTCCATGCAATTTCCCTTCTCCCTCCCTTTCCCTCCCACCTCTCATCCCTGTTTAATGTAAATCTTCTTCTCAAGCTCTTCGTCCCTACCCTGTCCTTGTTTACTCCCCTTATATCAAAGGAGTCATTTGGTATTTGTTTTTTAAAGATTGACTAGCTTCACTTAGCATAATCTGCTCTAATGCCATCCATTTCCCTCCAAATTCTATGATTTTGTCATTTTTTAATGCAGAATAATACTCCATAGTATATAAATGCCACATTTTTTTTATCCATTCATCTATTGAAGGGCATCTAGGCTGGTTCCACAGTCTTGCTATAGTGAATTGGGCTGCTATGAACATCGATGTAGCAGTGTCCCTGTAGCATGCTCTTGTTAGGGCTTTAAGGAATAGACCGAGAAGGGGAATAGCTGGGTCAAATGGTGGTTCCATTCCCAGCTTTCCGAGAAATCTCCATACTGCTTTCCAAATTGGCTGCACCAATTTGCAGTCCCACCAGCAATGAACAAGAGTGCCCTTTTCCCCGCATCCTCTCCAGCACTTATTGTTGTTTGACTTCCTAATGGCTGCCAGTCTTACTGGAGTGAGATGGTATCTTAGGGTAGTTTTGATTTGCATTTCTCTGACTGCTAGCGATGGTGAGCATTTTTTCATGTACGTGTTGATTGATTGTATGTCCTCCTCTGAGAAGTGTCTGTTCAGGTCCTTGGCCCATTTATTGATTGGGTTATTTGTTATCTTATTGTCTAATTTTTTGAGTTCTTTGTATATTCTGGTTATTAGGGCTCTATCTGAAGTGTGTGGAGTAAAGATTTGTTCCCAGGATGTAGGCTCCCTGTTTATCTCTCTTATTGTTTCTTTTGCTGAGAAAAAAATTTTTAGTTTGAGTAAGTCCCATTTGTTGATTCTATTTGTTAACTCTAGCGCTATGGGTGTCCTATTGAGGAATTTGGAGCCTGATCCCACAGCGTGTAGATCATAACCAACTTTTTCTTCTATCAGATGCCATGTCTCTGATTTAATATCAAGCTCCTTGATCCATTTTGAGTTAACTTTTGTGCACGGCGAGAGATAGGGATTCAGATTCATTTTGATGCAAATGGATTTCCAGTTTTCCCAGCACCATTTGTTGAAGATGCTATCCTTCCTCCATTGCATGCTTTTAGCCCCTTTATCAAAAATAAGATAGTTGTAGTTTTGTGGATTGGTTACTGTGTCCTCTATTCTGTACCATTGGTCCACCCGCCTGTTTTGGTACCAGTACCATGCTGTTTTTGTTACTATTGCTCTGTAGTATAGTTTGAAGTCTGGTATCGCTATACCGCCTGATTCACACTTCCTGCTTAGTATTGTTTTTGCTATTCTGGGTCTTTTATTATTCCATATGAATTTCATGATTCTTTTATCGATTTCTATAAGATATGCTGTTGGGATTTTGATTGGCATTGCATTGAACTTATATAGGACTTTTGGTAATATCGCCATTTTGATGATGTTAGTTCTGCCTATCCATGAGCAGGGTATATTTTTCCATCTTCTAAGGTCTTCTTCTATGTCTTTCTTTAGGGTTCTGTAATTTTCATTGTATAAATCTTTCACCTCTTTTGTTAGGTTGATTCCCAAGTATTTTATTTTTTGGGGGGATATTGTGAATGGAGTAGTTGTCCTCATATCCGTTTCAGAGGATTTGTCGCTGATATACAGGAATGCCTTTGATTTATGCGTGTTGATCTTATATCCTGCCACTTTGCTGAATTCATTTATTAGCTCTAATAGCTTCTTTGTGGACCCTTTTGGGTCTGCTAGGTATAGAATCATATCATCTGCAAATAGTGATAATTTAAGTTCTTCTTTTCCTATTTTTATGCCTTTAATTTCTTTCGTCTGCCTAATTGCTCTGGCCAGTGTTTCGAGGACTATGTTGAACAGAAGTGGCGAGAGAGGGCATCCCTGTCTTGTACCAGATCTTAGAGGGAATGCCTTCAATTTTTCTCCATTCAGAATGATGCTGGCCTGTGGCTTATCATAGATTGCTTTTACAATGTTGAGGTATGATCCAGTTATCCCTAATTTTTCTAGAGTTTTGAACATAAAGGGATGCTGTACTTTGTTGAAAGCTTTTTCTGCATCTATCGAGATGATCATATGGTTCTTGGTTTTAAGTCTATTGATGTGGTGGATAACATTTATTGATTTCCGTATATTGAACCAACCTTGCATACCAGGGATGAATCCTACTTGATCATGGTGTATAATTTTTTTGATATGTATTTGAATCCGATTCGCCAGAATTTTATTGAGGATTTTTGCATCAAGGTTCATTAGAGATATTGGTCTGTAGTTTTCTTTCTTTGAAGTGTCTTTGTCTGGTTTCGGAATCAGGGTGATGTTGGCCTCGTAGAATGAATTTGGAAGTTCTCCCTCTTTTTCTATTTCCTGAAATAGCTTGAAAAGTATTGGTGTTAGTTCCTCTTTAAAGGTTTTGTAAAACTCTGCTGTATACCCATCCGGTCCTGGGCTTTTCTTAGTTGGTAGTCTTTTGATGGTTTCTTCTATTTCCTCTATTGTTATTGGTCTGTTTAGGTTGTCTATATCCTCCTGGCTCAATCTGGGCAGATCATAAGACTCAAGGAATTTATCTATGCCTTCACTATCTTCTATTTTATTGGAGTATAAGGATTCAAAATAATTTCTGATTATCTTCTGTATTTCTGAAGTGTCTGTTGTGATATTGCCTTTTTCATCCCGTATGCTAGTAATTTGGGTTCTCTCTCTTCTTCTCTTCGTTAGCATAGCTAAGGGTCTGTCAATTTTATTTATTTTTTCAAAGAACCAGCTTTTAGTTTTGTCAATTTTTTCAATTGTTTCTTTTGTTTCAATTTCATTAATTTCAGCTCTGATTTTAATTATTTCTTGCCTTCTACTTCTTTTGCTGTTGTTTTGCTCTTCTTTTTCTAGGATTTTGAGATGAAGTATGAGATCATTTATTTGTTGGTTTTTTCTTTTTTTGAGGAATGAACTCCAAGCAATGAATTTTCCTCTTAGAACTGCTTTCAATGTGTCCCATAGATTCCGATATGTTGTGTCTGTGTTTTCATTTAACTCTAGGAATTTTTTAATTTCTTCCTTGATGTCTTCTAAAACCCATTGATCACTCAGCAACCTATTGTTCATTCTCCAGGTGATGCTTGATTTTTCCTTTCTTCTTTTATCATTGATTTTCAGTTTCATTCCATTATGATCAGACAAGATGCATGGTATTATCTCTACCTCTTTGTATTGTCTAAGAGTTTCCCTGGGACATAGTATATGGTCTATTTTTGAGAAGGTTCCATGTGCTGCTGAGAAAAAAGTGTAGCAACTTGATGTTGGGTGGTATAGTCTATATATGTCAATTAAGTCTAGGTTGTTAATTATGTTATTGAGTTCTATAGTTTCCTTATTTAACTTTTGTTTGGAAGATCTGTCCAGTGGTGAGAGAGGTGTGTTGAAGTCTCCCATGATTATTGTATGGTGGTCTATTAGACTCTTGAACTTGAGAAGAGTTTGCTTGATGAATACAGCTGCACCATTATTTGGGGCATATATATTTATGATTGTTATGTCTTGTTGGTGTATGGTTCCCTTGAGCAGTATGAAGTGTCCTTCTTTATCCCTTTTGATTAGCTTTGGCTTGAAATCTATTTTATTAGATATGAGTATGGACACTCCTGCTTGTTTCCGTGGTCCATATGAGTGATATGATTTTTCCCAACCTTTCACCTTCAGTCTATGTACATCTTTTCCTATCAAATGCTTCTCCTGTAGACAGCATATTGTTGGGTCTTGTTTTGTGATCCATTCTACTAGCCTGTGTCTCTTAATTGGTGAGTTTAAGCCATTAACATTTAGGGTTATTATTGAGATATGGTTTGTTCTTCTATCCATATTTGTTTATTGATGTTACTAAACCTGATTTGTTATCCTCTTTGACTACTTTCCCCCCTTTACTGTCCTACCTCCCATTGTTGGTTATCAATGTTATTTTCCATTTGCTCTTCCTGTAATGTTTTGCCAAGGATTTTTTGAAGAGATGGTTTTCTAGCTCCGAATTCTTTTAACTTTTGTTTATCGTGGAAGGTTTTAATTTCATCTTCTAATCTGAAGCTTAATTTCGCCGGATACATGATTCTTGGTTGGAATCCATTTTCTTTAAGCATTTGAAATATGTTATTCCAGGATCTTCTAGCTTTTAGAGTCTGTGTTGAGAGATCAGCTGTTATCCTGATTGGTTTACCCCTAAATGTAATCTGCTTCCTTTCCCTTGTAGCTTTTAAAATTCTCTCCTTATTCTGTATGTTGGACATCTTCATTATAATGTGTCTAGGTGTGGATCTCTTATGATTTTGCACATTCGGCGTCCTGTAGGCTTCTAGGATTTGGGATTCTGTCTCATTCTTCAAGTCTGGGAAGTTTTCTTGTATTATTTCACTGAATAGATTGCTTAATCCTTTGGTTTGGAGCTCTGTGCCTTCCTGTATCCCAATGACTCTTAAGTTTGGTCTTTTGATATTATCCCATAGCTCTTGAATGTTCTGCTCATGGTTTCTTAGTAGACTTGCTGAGCTATCTATGTTCTTTTCAAGTTGAAATATTCTGTCTTCATTGTCTGATGTTCTATCTTCTAAGTGATCAACTCTGCTGGTAGTATTCTCAATTGAGTTTTTAAGTTGGTTTATTGTTTCCTGCATCTCTAGTATTTCTATTTGTTTGTTTTTTATTACCTCTATCTCCCTGTGAAATTGATCTTTTACTTCCTGGATTTGTTTGTCAATATGATCTTTCATTGTCTGATTTTGCTGTCTCATGTCTTCCTTGAGACTCCAGATCATCTGAAGCATGTATGTCCTGAGCTCTCTATCTGACATTCCATCTGTTGCAGCTATTACCTCTTCTAAAGTTGAGTTGACCTGCATTGCCTGTGGTCCTTTCTTTCCTTGTCGTTTCATACTGCTGGCGTTTCTTTCTGCTTGGTGAAATTGTTGTGTCTTTGATATTTTCCCCCTCTATTTAATTATATTGCTCTTGTATAGTTGAAAAATCACCCTTTCAGGGCAGGTAGTGGCTGTGATCCTCCTCCAATTAGTGTGATACTGGGGAGGAGAGATATTAGAAGGGGAGGGAAGAAGTCACTAAAGAGAATGAGTGTAGGCAGGTAGAATTCAAGGAAGGTGGAATAGGAAAATTGAAAGAAGTGAGAAGACAAAAGAAAAAAAAATGAAAAGAAAGAAAGAAGAAACGAAAAAAATAAAAATTTAAAACCAAAAAAAAAAAGAAAAAAAGAAAAAATTTTATAATGATAGTAAAAAAATGGAAATTAAAGTTTAAAAAATAATAGTAATACTAATAAAATAAAAAGAATTTAAAAAAATTGAAACCATTAATAGGAACGTTAAAGAACAACAACTACATCAACAACAAAAAGTGAAAATAAAATTTAAAAAAAAAATACTAATAATAATCATTAAAAAAAAAAGTAATAATAATAATAAATGCAGTCATATAGCTCGATTAACTTCTCATCCAGTTGGTGGAGCTATGCCCACTGGGCCAGGCTTTTCTTCTTGATAGGTGGGAACCAATCACTGTGCCTCAGCTCTTCTTCCCAGACTGTGTGGGTCTCTAATCCTGAGTGCCTAGGGCCTTCTCTTGTGGTTCCTCAAGCCAGGCCCTGCTCACCTGTGACACTCACCACAATACTGACTACACGCCAGGTCTGCTGCTCCTGGGAGCCCTGTTTTCATGGGTGCCTGGGCACACCCTTTCTGTTTGCCTCCCTCAGACCCTAAGTTTGTAGGGCTTGGGGCTGAGGGCCCCCAGCGAATTTGTTTGCCCTCAGGTAGCAGCAACTCCCCTGATAGCTGGTGCAAGGGACCTGTTGTCAGCACTGGTGATAGCAATAGCTGGGAGTCCTGCGCCGCTAGTCCTGTGTCACTCCTGATTCCCTGGGTCTGGCTGTGGTGCTCAGTTGGCTTTTACCTCTTTGAGTTCAGGCGGGCCGACTAGTTATTTCAGCGGGATCATTAGTGTTGAGTCCATGAAGCAGGCGAACCTGAGCTAGAATGCAGCCAATTCGGGCTCGGTGTGTTCTGAGAAGGCTAGACCGTTCGCCCGGGGTCCACTTCAGCTCAACCGTGCCTAGTGGTCCTGAGCGAACAGTATTTTGACAGTTTACTTCTCCCTATGCCCGTGCAGCTGAAGGGGTTAGAGACTTGATCTCTCCGCGTCCGCCGCCATGTTGGATCATTTAGATTTTAAATTGTCACTTATCTTATCAGCTGTTCCATTTTACTTGGTTAAGAGTCTGTTCTAAGGTGCTCCGTGGAAAGCGGTGGCGGCAGCAGCGGTGGCTGCAGCGGCGGCGGCGGTGGCGGCAAAGCTGTGGCCTTCGGGACCCCCGTGGAGGGGGTGCGGGCTGGGGGAGGGGAGGCAGTGCCTCGGGGCCCGCGTGGGCCGGGTACTGGGCACGCGAGAGAGCGGGTGGGGTGGGGGAAAGAGATTGAGATCTAGATTTAGGGAGTGAGCGTGGGAGGAGAGATGGCGGGGGAGAAGCGAAGCGGAGAGGCGGAGAGGGGAGTGAGAAGGGGCCCAGGGAGCCCGGCAGCTCGGGGGCTGCAGCCTTACTGCTTGCGCTGAAGTCGTGGCGGATTCACTCCATCTAGGCCCTTTTCTTGACACGGTGCTGAATCCTTGTCGACAGATCTCCTTTAATGATCTTTACTTCTTCTTTTAAGAAGCAGCAACATACGCTGCAGCGGCGGTGGCGCGGAGCACAGAGCGGCTCACTCATTCCCCGCCGCCATCTTCCCTTCTCTCCCCCGAAAATTATTAACAAATTCAAAGAAGATACAAAATAACTTAATGTATTAATGAAGACAGTACAGGATATGAGTACAAATTTAATAAAAGTAAGAGATTCTGAAAAATTCCCAAACACAACCCTTGAAAATGAAAAGCTCAATAAGTCAAATTAAAAACTCAATGAAAAATTTTATCAGTAAACTAAGTCAAGCAGAAGACAAATATTCAAGACTTAAAGACAAGTTGGATGAACTAGGACAGTAATAAGGAAAAAATAAGAAACTACAAAAAGAATATACAAGAACTCTGAAACAACATTAAGAGGCCTAATTCAAGATTCACATGTCTTTAGGAAGGAGTAGAGACACAGGTCAATGGCATAGATAACCTAATCAGTGAAATAATAGCAGAAAATTTCTAAAACACTGGAAATCAGATGAACATTCAGATATTATAGACATTTAGAACCTCAAATAGACAATATCAGAGAAGAAACTCCTTATAACATATTATAGTTAAAATGCCAAAAAGAACAAAGAAAGAATTTTAAAAGTTGCAATAGAGAAATTCCAAGTCACTTATATAGGTAAACTCATCAGAATAGTAGCACATTTCTCAGTGAAAACCCTAAAAGACAAAGGCATGGAACAATGTATTCCAAGCCCTGAAAGAAAGTAACTGCCAGCCTAGATAACTATATCTAGCAAAGCTATCCTTAGGAATCAACAAGGAAATAAAAATCATTCAAGATAAACATAAACAAAAGTAATTTATGACCACTAAGCCATCATTGCAGATGATATTTAAAGAAATCCTACATATAGAAAAAGATGAAAACAAATAAGAGAATTCAGTGAATAATAAATATTACTAGGAGAATAGATAATCAAATAAAAATTGGAATGAGTCAAACTTAGAAATAAAATAAAATTATAATAAATAAATAATAATATAATAAATAAAAATTCCGGCTGGGGATGTGGCTCAAGCGGTAGCGTGCTCGCCTGGCATGCATGCGGCCTGGGTTCCATCCTCAACACCACATACAAACAAAGATGTTGTGTCCACCGAAAAACTAAAAAAAAAAAATGTTAAAAAATTCTCTCTCTCTCTGTCTCTCTCTCTCTGTCTCTCTCTCTCTAAAAAAAAGAAAAGAAAAAAAAAGAAATAATGTATTCCTGTCTACAATAACATTGAATGTAGATGGTCTTAAATTCTACAAGTAAAACACATGAACTAGCAGACTGCATTAAAAAGAAGACCCTACTGTAGGTTGTCATCAAGAAACACACCTTGCAATCAAAGATATTCACAAACTGAAGGTAAAAGGATGGAAAATGATATTCCATCCATGCAAATGGAATCCAAAAGCAAGCAAGAATAGCTATTCTCATATCTGACAAGGCAGACATTAAGCCAAAATTAATCAGAAGAGACAAAGAAGGTGATTACATATTGATAAAAGAAACAATCCAAGAAGGTGCTAGAACCATGGTATATTTTTATGCCCCAAACACCAGTGCACCAATTTCATAAAACAAACACTAGTTAGTATGAAGGGACAGATTGGCCCCTAACACAACATCCCACTCTCACTAACAGCTAGTCAAAAAAAAAATCAACAAAGATACTCTAAAGTTAAGCTATACTTTAGATCAAATAGACTTAGTAGATGTCTACAGAATATTTCATATCATGTTGGAATTAGATTACAAATGGACAAGAAAAACTATAGAAACTGCACAAACACATGGAAATTTTAAAAATATACTTTTTTTGGTACTGGGGATTGAACCCAGGGGTGTTCAACCACTGAGCCACATCCCCAGCCTTTTTTATATTTTATTTAGAGACAAAGTCTCACTGAGTTGTTTAGGATCTAAGTTGCTGAGGCTGGTTTTGAATTTGTAGTCCTCCTGCCTCAGCCTCCCAAGCCAATGGGATTACAGGTATGCATCACCATGCCCAGTCTGAACAATACACTTTTGAATGATGACTGGGATATCAAAGAAATCAAGAAGAATTTTTTTAATTTTTTAAAAATTTCTTAGACTCAAATGAGAATAGAAACACAACATAGCAGAATCTGTGGGATATAACAAAGGCAGTTATAAGAGAGGATTTTATAGCTATGAGTGCCTAGATTTAAAAAAAATCAAAAAGATCTCAAATAAATAACCTAATACAAGGTCTTCAAAAAACAAGAACTGAGCCCAAAACCAGTAGATAAAAATAGAAGTAGAGAATAAAATGATAATACAAAGGGTCAATTAAATGAAGCATTGATTCTTTGAAAAAAATAAGCAAGATTGACAAACCCTTAATCATACTCACCAAAATAGAGAGAAGACCCAAATTAGAGACAAAAGGGGGCGGGGATATGAGCAACAGACACTGAAATCCATAGGATCATTAGGAACTATTTTGAAGACTTATATTCCAATAAACTGGAAAACTGAGACGAAGTGATTAAATTTCTAGATACATATGACCTACCAAAATTGAACAAAGAAAGTATAGAAATCCTAAATAGACCAATATTAAGCAATGAGATTAAAGAAATACTAAAAAGTCTCCCAGTAAGGAAAAGCCCAAGCCCAGACAGATCCACAGCTGAATTAGACAAATCTTTAAAGAAGAGCTCCTCAAATTATCCTATGAAATGGAAATCAAATATTTCCAAATTCATGCTGTGAAGCCAGTATTACCCTGACACCAAAAGCATATAAGGACACATCAGGAAATAAAAACTATAGACCAATATCCTTAATGAACATAGATACAAAAATCCTTAATAAAGTATAGCCATCCTCATTCAAAAACACATTAAGAATATTGTATATCATATCTAGTTGGTTTCATTCTAGGGATGCATGGCTTATTCAATATATGCAAATCAATAATCATAATTCATCACATAAATAAAATTAAAGACAAACTCACATGATTACCTCAATAGATGTAGGAAAAAAAACCTTCAGCAAAATTCATCATCCATTAATGTTAAAAACACTGAAGATCCAATCAGGGTGGTACACACCTGTAATCCTAGAGGCTCATGAGGCTGAGACAGGAGGATCCTGAGCTCAAAGCCAGCCTCAGTAACTTAGCAAGGCCCTAAGCAACTTAGCAAAACCTTGTCTCAAAATAAAATGTAAAAAGGGGCTGGGGATATGGCTCAGTGCATAAAACCTCCTGGGTTCAATTCTCACTACCAAAAAGAAAAAAAAAAACACTGAAGAAACAAGAGATAGAAGGAAACTACCTCAACATCATAAAGACTATCTATGGCAAACCCAAAGCCAATATCATACTAAATGGGGAGAAAAATTAGAGAATTTCCTAAAAAATTGGAACAAGACAAACATGTCCGGGCTGGGGGTGTGGCTCAAGCAGTAGCGCGCTCGCCTGGCATGCGTGCAGCCCAGGTTCGATCCTCAGCACCACATACAAAGAAAGATGTTGTGTCTGCCGGAACTAAAAATAAATAAATAAATATTTTTTTAAAAAGACAAATATGTCCACTCTCACCACTCCTATTCAATATAGTACTTAAAATTTTAGCCAGAACAATTAGGCAAGAGAAGGAAATAGAATAAAAACAGGAAAAGAAGACATCAAATTATCTATTTGCAGGTGATCTGATCCTATACATACATAAAAGACTCAAATTTTTAAAGAAAACTCCTCCAGAGAGGGAAGTGGAAGGCCGGTGGGGCCAGGCTAACCTAGAAAGGTGCGTTTTGGGGACTGAAACTAGGTGCATCTGGCTTTGGATTGTGGTAGGAGGGAGAGCGTCCGACCCATTTGAGGCAATGTCTTGCTAAATTCTTGAGGCTGGACTCCAACTTGCAGCCCTCCTGCCTTGGCCTCTGGAGTCACTGGGGTTGCAGAAAGATGGATACCACCAGGCTGAATTTGCGGAATCTGTTTGAGCAGCCTGTGCGCCTGGTGGAGATTCTCCGTGAAGGAAATGAACTTCAATTCATCCAGTTGGCAAAAGGACTTTGAGGATTTCCGGAAGAAATGGCAGAGAACAGACCATGAGCTGGGGAAATACAAGGATCTTTTGATGAAAGCAGAGACTGAACATAGTGCTCTGGATGTTAAGCTAAAGCATGCACGAAATCAAGTGGATGTAGAGATTAAACGGAGACAGTGAGCTGAGGCTGACTGTGGAAAACTGGAAGGACAGATTCAGCTGATTCGAGAGATGCTCATGTGTGACACATCCGGCAGCATTCAACTAAGCGAGGAGCAAAAATCAGCTTTGGCTTTTCTCAACAGAGGCCAACCATCCAGTGGCAATGCTGGGAACAAAAGGCTGTCAACCATTGATGAATCTGGTTCCATTTTATCAGATATCAGCTTTGGTAAGACTGATGAATCCCTGGATTGGGATTTCTTCTTTGGTGAAGAATTTCAAATTGAAGAAGAGAGAAAAGAGGCGCTCCAATAGCCGACAGTTTGTTGATGGACCGCCCCCCCCGCCCCCCCCCCTCCTATTAAGAAAACTCGTTCCATTGGCTCCACAGTAGACCAGGGAAATGAATCCATAGTTGCAAAGACCACAGTAACTGATCCCAATGATGGTGGGCCCATTGAAGCTGTGTCCACTATTGAAACTGTGCCACATTTGAAAAGGAGCCGAAGGAAAACAGGTATTTTACAACCTTGGAACAGTGACGCCACCCTGAGCAGTAGACCTCTGGAGCCAAGAACCGAGAATGAGATTTCAGGCACACCACAGAGTAACGGAGGGATGCGCCTGCGTGACTTTGTCTCTGAGACGGTTATTAAACCTGAATCCTGTGTTCCGTGTGGGAAACAGATAAAATGTGGCAAGCCGTCTCCGAAGTGTCAAGATTGTCGTGTGGTTTCTCATCCAGAATGTCGGGACCGCTGTCCCCTTCCCTGCATTCCTACTCTGACAGGAACACCTGTCAAGGTTGGAGAGCGAATGCTGGCTGATTTGGTGTCCCAAACTTCTCCAATGATTCCCTTTATTGTTGTCCACTGTGTAAATGAAATGGAGCAGAGAGGGCTGAGACCGGCTTGCATAGGATCTCAGGCTGTGATGGGACAGTAAAAGAGCTGAAAGAGAAATTCCTCAGAGTGAAAACCGTACCCCTTCTCAGCAAATTGGATGATGTCCATGCCATCTGTAGCCTTCTAAAAGACTTCCTTCGAAACCTCAAAGAACCCCTTCTAACCTTTAGGCTAAACAAAGCCTTTATGGAAGCAGCAGAAATCACAGATGAAGATAACGGCTTAGCTGCCACATACCAGGATATTGGTGAACTACAGCAGGCCAACAGGGACACATTAGCCTTCCTCATGATTCTCTTGCAGAGAGTGGCTCAGAGTCCAAACACTAAAGTGGATATTGCCAATCTGGCTAAAGTCCTTGTTCCTACAATTGTTGCCCATGCTGTGCCCAGTCCAGACCCAGTGACCATGTTACAGGACATCAAGCGTCAACCCAAGGTGGTAGAACGCCTGCTTTCACTGCCCCTGGAATAGTGGAGTCAGTTCATGATGGTGGAGCAAGAGAACATTGATCCCCTGCATGTTATTGAAAACTCAAATGCCTTTTCAACACCACAGACACCAGATATTAAAGTGAGCTTACTGGGGCCCATGACTACTCCTGAGCACCAGCTTCTCAAGACTCCTCCATCTAGCTCCCTATCCCAAAGAGTCCGCTCTACCCTCACCAAGAACAGATTTGGGAGCAAAAGCAAGTCTGCCACCAACCTAGGACGACAAGGCAACTTTTTTGCTTCTCCAATGCTCAAGTGAAGTCACATCTGCCTGTTACTTCCCAGCATTTACCAACTGCAAGAAATGGCACACCTGTACTCTCTGCTCTGCAGCCTCCTGTACTACTTTTAGCATTCTCCAGGCTTTTAATCAAGTTTAATTGTGCATGAGGGTTTTATTAAAAATATATATATATCCTCCAGAAGACTTCTAGAGCTGATAAACAAATTTAGCAAAGTAGCAGGATACAAAATCAACATACAAAAATCAATAGCTTTTCCATACACCAATAATGAACCTAATGTAAAAGAAATCAGGAAAACAATTCTATTCACAATAGCCTCAAAAAAAAAACCTGGGAACAGTATACTACAGTAATACAACCACTTCAATGTTCATAGCAGCTCAATTTACAATAGCTAAACTGCGGAACCAACCTAGATGTCCTTCAATAGATAAATGGATAAAGAAACTATGGTACATATACACAGTCAAATATTGATCAGCATTGGGAAAAAAATTATGGCATTTGCAGGTAAATGGATGGAGTTGGAGAATATCATGCTAAGTGAAGTAAGTCAATCCCAAAAAAACAAAGGCCAGATGTTCTCTCTGATAAGTGGATGCTGATCCATAATGGGGGAGGCATGGAAAAAAAATGAAGGAACTTTGATTGGTTTAAGGGGAGGGAGAGGAAGGTAGGGAACATGGGGGCAGGAAAGATGGTGGAATGGGATGGACCTCATTACCCTAGGTACATGTATGACTGCACATATGGGGCAACTCTACATCGTGTACAACCAGAGAAATGAAAAGTTGTGCTCCATTTGTGTACAAGGAATCAAAATGCATTCTGCTATCATGTATAACTAATGAGAACAAATAAATAAATAAATAATATTTGGGGATAAATTTAACCAAGAAAATTAAAGACCTCTACATATAAAAATCATGGAGCACTAAAGAAAGAATTTAAAGAAGACACTAGAAGATGGAAGGACAGCTCATATTCTTAGATCAGTAGAATTTATAGTGTTAAAATGGCTATATTTCCAAAAGTGACCTGCAGTTGCAATGCAATCACCATAAAAATACCAATGACATTCTTCGCAGAACAAGAAAAAACAGCCCTAAAATTCATATGGAAGAGCTCAGTGCTTGAGCACTTGCCTCGAATGCATGAGGCACTGGGTTTGATCCTCAGCACCACATAAACAAATGAATAAATAAAATGAAGATATTGTGTCCATCTACAACTGAAAAAAAATATTTTTAAAAAATTTATATGGAAGAATAAAAGACCCAAAATAGCCAAAGCAATTCTGATCAATAAGAATAAGCTTAGAGACATCACAATACCGAATCTCAAACCATACTACAAAGCTGTAGGAAAAAAAAAAAAAACAGCATGGTATTGGCATAAAAACAGACATGAAGACAAATGGAATAGACCACGTAGTCTTCTGATTCTTGACAAAGGTGCCAAATACACTCACTGGAGAAAAGACAGTCTTTTTAACAATTGGTGCTAAGAGATAGGGATCCATACATAAAGGAATGAAACTAGATCCCTATCTTCACGCTAAACAAAAATCAAATCTAAATGGACCAAAGACCTAGATGTAACACCAGAAACTTAGAAAAAAACATAGGGGAAACACTTCAACATATAGGCACAGAGAATGACTTCCTGATAGGACTCCTACAGCTCAGGAAATAATAGCAGAAATCAATAATGGGATGGCATCAAATTACAAATCTTCCACATAGAAAAGGAAACAATTAACAGGGTGAAGAAAGCCTATGACATGGGAGAAAAATCTTTGCAGCTACTCTTCCAACAGATGATTAATATCCAGACTATAAAAAGATCTCCAAAAACTCAATCCCAAACAAATAATTCATTCAATAAATAGGCAAATGAACTGAACAGATGTTTCTCAAAAGAAATACAAATGGCTGACAATTATAAATGAAAAACTGCTCAACATCTTTAGCCATGAAAATACAAATCAAAACTACATTGAAATTCCATCACCTATCAGAATGGCAATCATCAGAAATAAAAATAATAATTGCTTGGCAAGGATTTCGGGAAAAAGAAACTCTTATACACTGTTGGTGGAAATGTGAATTGCTATTAGCCCCTGTGAAAATCAGTAAGGAGTTTCCTCAAACTAAAATAATAATAATAATAATAATACCATGTGATTCAGCTATACCACTCCTAGGCATTTATCCAAAAGAATTAAAGTCAGCATACTTTAGAGATACATGAATAACCATGTTTATCATAGCACAATCAACAATCATAGCCAACTTATGGAACCAGGTTATGTGTCCAACAACAGAAGAATGGATAAAGAAAATGTGATATATATATATATATATATATATATATATACACACAAAATGGAGTTTTATTTCATTCATAAAGAAGAACAAAACTGTATCATTTGAAGAAATATTGATGGAACTAGAGATCATGGTAAGCAAAATAAGTCAGACGTGTTTACACAAGTATTGTATGTTTTCTCTCATATGTGGAAGTTATGGGGTGGCAGTGGGGGGTAGGGGAGGCATCTTGAAAGTAGAAGGGAGACCATTAGGGTAGAGGAAGGTGATTAGAAAAGGGGGAAGGGGATAATGAGGGGAGGTCTGGGGAGTGAATTTGATCAAGTTATGTAATAGGCATGTACAAATATGCCACAATGAAACCCAATAATCTGTATCATTAATATCCACCAATTAAAAAGTCTCAGCTATTTATTGTCTATAAAAAACTCACTTTCCATCCACACAGATTAAAAATAATCTGGTGACCAATCGTGCTCCTTGATATGTACCCAAATAAGTTTAAAACTTATGTCTACATAAAAAAACCTGTGAATAGTTTTTTTTTTTTTTTTGGTACTGTGGATTGAACCCAGGGATGCTTTACCACTGAGCCACAACCCTAGCCCTTTTTATTTTTTGAGACAGGGTCTCGCTAAATTCCTAAGTTGCTGAGGCTGGCTTTGAACTCATGATCCTCCTGCCTCAGCCTCCAAAACTGCTGTTATTATAGGCATGCATCACCACACCCGTTGTATATAGATATTTTATGCAGCTTTAATCATAATTGAAAATTTAGAAATAACCAAGATATTCGTCAGTAGGTGAATAACTAAACAGTGGTACAAACAGACAATGGAATATTAAGTGCTCCAAAGAAATGAATTATCAAGTTATGACAAGACGTGAAGGATTGTGAAATGCATATTACACAGCGAAAGAAGCCAATCTACAGGGCTTAGTCCACTTTCTGCTGCTATTTAAAAAGAAATCCTGAGGTTTATTTATGTCACAGCTGTGAAGGTTGAAATTCTGAGATTGGGAGGTCCCATCTATTCAGTCTCTGGTGAAGGCCTCTTGGCGATGACATCACAATGGCAGGCACATGTGTAGAACAGATTACGTGGGGAAGCACAACCTCAGTGGGACTCAGAAGCTAGGCTTGCTCTTTTTTTTTTTTTTAACAACTTACTCCTGTGGAGAGGGATCCTGAGAGACTTCAATAAACCCTTTGAGGGTGGCATTTCTTAAACTAGGTTCCTCCCCTTAATGGGCCTATCACCCCCCAACACCATCACTCTGAGAAGTCAAGCTTCCAGCACATGGATTTGGGGGGAACACATTCAAACTATATCCAAATAATAACAGCTAAATATCATGATTCCAACTATATGACATCCCATAAAAGGCAAAACTGTGGTTGTTAGGAGAAGGATGAGTAGGCAAAGAAGAGATGATGTTAGGGCAGGAATAATAATACTTCTTATGATAATAAGATGATAGAAGCATATTATAAAAACACATAGGAAGTACAACACCAAGAATGAACCTAATGTAAAGTATGCATTTGGAGGGATTATTGTGCACTATTTTAGCTTCATCAGTTGTAACAAATGCATCACTTGGTAGGAGATATTAATAATGATGGAGGCTATTTTTGTATGGGATATAATGTGAGAAATCTCCATATTTCCCTCTCAACTTTACTGTCATTCTAAAATTACTTTAAAAAAGAAATGATAATATGAAAACAAAATTCAGTAAATGGGTAAAAAAAAAAAAATCTTGAACTCCAACCATTCTTTCCCTATCCTGAATCCAACGTGAATCTAAAACCACATGATGACTCATGTAACTCTAGCCAGTTCCCTCGGGTACTGGTTAATTCACGTCAAGTGATTTTTATTTCATGATTTTCCTTAGAAAAGTACATTCTTACATAACTTGGAGCAGGGATGGCGGGGGAAGCATTCATGAAAAAATGACATCCTATCCCTCTAGTTAGAAATGTCCTTACGGGTATAGGACATGCTTGTATTTCATCAAGACGTGCTCCTAACGTTGCAAGATAAAAACTGCCATCTTACATATGTCCACCAGAGAAGACGTCTTTCAGACAGGAAACCAACACTGAGTAGGGACTCCCAAGGTGGCTTGCAGGGGAGGCCTGAATTTTGACTATGCAGAGTCAGGGTCAAAGAAGAGGTTTCTTAGTGGTAGATTTTGGATAACACCTACCAGATGAAGGGGACTTGAGAGTCAGTTTCCATGCTTCTGGCCTCCGTTTCTGGTGGTTTAGTTAGAAAGATGAGATCAAAGAACTGTCAGGAAGGTTGATCATGATTTTTAGAGAGAAATTTTGTCCAAAAAAAAATCGAAACTGACCCACCAAGATGAACTGAATTGAAGATAGAAATATGGGACTTAGTCAGTACTTGCACCTCTGGGTCCAGAAGCCCACTGTACCCATTTCTTAAAAGGGACGGTTGAACCAATGGTTTCTTATTGCCTTAACTATTTTGAGCTTCACTTCTGTCACTTACATCCAAAAGAATCTTGACTAGCAAATGGCATGGAAGATTTTTCTACACTTGAAGTAGATATGTAAAGAAGGGATTTTGAACCCCAAGAGTCCAGTAGGGTCCTGTTTGGTTTCAGGTTCCAGAAAACTTGATAAATAATGGTTCAATCTAACAAGGACTGTGTCTTAGAAGACACGCTGTCTATGCCAGGCCTGGTCCAAGGTAGTAGGTTTAAGGCCTACACCATCAAGAATTTAGCGTCTTTCCATGTTTCTGCCATTCTTGGTAAGGCTTCTACATCTCCAGCCTCATGTACACATTCTAGGAGAAGAGAAGGAGGAAGCAAAAATACAACACCCACAGGTTCCCACTTACTTTCCATTTGTCCTAAACTCAGTCACAGGGCCTCCCTAGCAAGAGTGGAGTCAAAAAAAATTAGCTTTCAGATCTCCAGACTTCATAATGGGGAGTGAGTGTTGGAATGGTTGAAATCCAAACAAAAAAAAATATGGTGGTGGCAATGAATACGTGAGGCAGCCAGAAAGGAAGGAAAAACCCAAGGGATAGAAACTGTCCGCCAGCTCTCCTCTTCGCTGGAAGATGCTCCTTCCCTAGCCAACTGAGAATTCCTGGAAGAGGGTGTGAATTAAAGGCAGCTCTTGTGGTTAAAGGAAGGGATGGTTGTAATATTATTTGTGTGATTTTCACTTTTTTAAGACAGGGGAAAAGACAAAACTCAGAAGCCATGAGTGATCGATATAGAGATTTGATAAATTTAAAATATGTACATATACATACATACACACATATATAAAGTAATAGTAGTATATATGTTCTATATATCATGAATTATAACACATACATGTTAAGCCAGTCTAAAGACTAGTGATAAATTGTGAAAAAATATGCTACACATGACAAATAGCTTTCTTTATTTGCAAAGAGATCCCAAAATCAGTAAAAAAAAAAAAAATATATCAACTCAGAAAAAAAAATTTGATGTAAAGGATATAAATGGGCAGTTTACAGAAAAAGAAACCAAAATATCCCCCCTCCAAAAAAAATCTAATTAGACAAATCATCTTACTCATACTCAAAGAACAATAATTTCCTCTTTTCTCTTTACATTCAGTTACTTGGGAATCTTATCCAACCTCACAGCTTTAAACTGTATTTGTATCATTTTTTAAATTTATATATGATAGCAGAATGTATTACAATTCTTATTACACACATAGAGCACAATTTTTCATCTCTGGTTGTATACACAATCTATTCACACCAATTCGTGTCTTCATACAGGTACTTTGGATAATAATTAACAACCCCATGCCCTCTCCCTTCCTCTCCAACCCCTCTGTGCTATCTAGAGTTCGTCGATTCCTCCCATGCTTCCACTCCCTATTCCACTATGAATCAACCTCCTTATCAGCATTTGGTTTTTTGGGATTGGCTAACTTCACTTAGCATTATCTTCTCTAACTCCACACATTTACCTGCAAATGCCATGTGAGTTTGGAATTTAGTGGAAAACCACATATTTTAAGTCATTAAAATGATACAAATACGTTTTTAGGTGTATTTGTATTATTTTAATAACTTAAAATATCTACTCTTCCACTAAATTCCAGACTTATATATCCAACGGCTTATCTGACATCTCCAGTTGCATGTCCCATAGATGCCTCAAACTCAACATTTCTTCAACAAACCCCTAGACCTGCTTCACTCACAGCTGATTATATGAAAATGCTTGGAGCCGCCCTTGGCTTCTTTTTGTTTTACCCCCATATCCAATCTCTCAGTAAATCAGTACCTTTAGAATCTGATCCCTCTCATCCTCCGCCTGACCACCACAGCTACCACCTTACCTTTTAATTCATCTCCATGCTCCAACCCTTGCAAACCTACACTCTATTCACAACCCAGAAGCAGAGTAATATAGCCACCATAAAAATCCTGCAAGAGGTCACTAATTCCTTCAGAGTAAAAACCAAATTACTTTATAAATGATGGCGGTTTAAAGAAAGATATCTGCAAATTTCTAGACTCTCCTCCCACAACAAAATGAGGTCTAACCTTCGTCAGCTTGCTCGAGGAAGCCCAGACTGCGGGCAAAGTGCACAGGAAGACGATCTGGCCTTGGACTCTGTGAAGGTTTCAGCCAACATCAACCTCCAGCACACGAGGGAGTCATAGAGACCACGCTGGCCCTGGCCTTCACACCACACCAGCCATGCTGAGTGCAGAGTCTTCACCTAGCTCTGCCCAAACTGCAGATCAGTGAACAAAATAAATGATTTCACTGACTTAGGATGTTAGTTGTGGAATAATTTATTACATGGCAATAGGCAAACAAAGTTCCTTAAGAAAACAAACACAGTGGGAACCCACCCTCTCCTCTCGGACCTCATTTCTTCTACCCACCTCCTTGTTCACACCACTTCTTACATATTGGCAGCAAGTATGTTTCCATCTTAAGGCCTTCGTGCCAGCTGTCACCTCTATCTGGAATGACTTTGTCCTACATATCTGCACAGCCATCTTCCTTACCTCCTTCAAAAATTTTTTCTTTTGGAAATGGAATGATCAAAACACTTCTCTGAACAGTACATATTATATCTGTGCTGGTTCAGAGAGGAAGAAGGAAAAGATAAAGGGCTTTATACCAGTGTATTTTCTGTGAAGTAGAATTGACCATTGTCCCTTATATTTGTGGGTTTTGTTTTATTATTCTGTGTAAATAGTGTATATAAAGGACAAATGAGTCCTAATTTACATCTAGTCTATCTAGATGCTAAAGAGGTTGCCAGTGTATGACAAAAGTAGAGTTAGTAAACTAACATACCGAGTACATGTTGTTAAATTCATAGGAAAGACTAATTAAAACCACTTAGAAAGTGAAATTTGTTAAAAGTCATCTCTAAGCATTACAGATGCATATACTGACCTATTGGTTGATAAGACTAGAAGGGGAAGGGTTCTAGGCCAGAATGTTAACTGTTTGGAAGACACTTTCAAATTCTAGCCTTTAAAAAAAGGGGTGTGGGGGGGGGAGTTTTGCTTCAAAGTATAGCCTTTGTTAAGTAAGTGTTGCAGTTTATTCAGTGCTACTGTATGTATAGTTGGAAACTTAAGTCCTTGTTGGGAACATCTAGTGTTTCTAGATGTTGAAAAGTGCACAACACATGGGAAAAGTAGAGAGCTAAAGTAATGCCCTTTAAGTATGTTTTGTTACTACTTAGGAATGGTTGCCATTTAGGGGAATGGAATTGTTGAACTTGATGTCTTGGAGGGTAGGTTGAAGGTTCACTGGGTCTGGGGTAGGGGAAGGAGAAAGTATGCATAGAGAAGCAATGGGTGCCCTTTAGATTAGTTCAGATTGTCTAGCCATTGTTATATGTGCATTTTAGTTAATCTTGCTGGGTATTAAAGGATAAGTCCTAATGCCCAAAGTTTGTTAACAATAGCAAAATAATCCCTATATAAATGTCCTTTTGTTAGCTTTTAGAAAGAACCGTCTTCTGAGAGTGACCCTTGTTAATCCAGCTCTTGGAGCTAGGGATAGACCTGAATTTAGTCACTGGAGTGGTGAAGAGGAAGGGGGAGGGGAAGTGCTCTTTGTTAAAGTCTCCATATTTGGAAGACAGGTTTAGATTATAACCATATATCTATATGTACGTTTTTGGTAAATTGTGTTTTTGTGCACAAAGTTCATACTTCATTTCACAATATTTAAGCTTTCTAGATGCTTGAGGTGACAGTCATAAAAAGTAGTGCTAGTGAATTAGCCAACTTGTAAATATCTTTTTGTTATAATTAATAGAAAAGATACATCTTGGACATGGAATTGTTTTATCTCTGGGCATTGTGTATCAGGACTTGTTCATTAGGCTGGCAGCAGAGGGGCACAGGGAGACACACAGAAAGATGGAAGCAAGTGCTCAAAAAATTTACATTTTGATGTGAGCCACTGGTGTGTGTGCATCTTCTGGCTGTACTATAGGAATATTTTAATTCACTGGGAACATGCATTCTTGCTAATATTTTAGTAGTAGAAATCTGTTAATGATTAACAAGCTTGGTGTATTCTGTTGCTGTTTCATTTTACATTGAGCATTAAGGGAATGAATTGTTTTAGTTGTAACTCTGCCAATATGTCTATCTAGAGGCCTGTTGCCATTTCTGTCTTCAGTGAAATTTTTGTCCCCAAGAAAGGATAACAGATTGAGTTGGTGTATTCTTGGTTATCAAAAAATACTCATGTAGCTTCAGGATTTTGAATTGGTGAATATTCATAATGTGTGGAAAAGCATAATACACACCACAATCTCAATCACACAAAATGGGATATTGTGTATATATGCACACAACCTAGAGGGACACGTCCAACTAAGCTTCTTGTGACTGGATGACTTTGTTCTTTGCTTGTGTTTTTTTTTCCCCCCTGTAATGTACAATTTACTTTTAAAAATAAAAATTATTTTAAAAACCTGTAAAAAAAAAAAAAAAAAAAAAAAAAAAAAAAAAAATTCCCCCGGCATTGGCATGCCCTGGCCACCTTTTCAATCCTGCAGCACTTCCCCTTCCCCTAGTTACTCTTACCCGGCTGCACTTTCCTTTTATTCTGTAGCTCTTTTACCTGCTAATTTACTAGGATAATTTACTATGTCCCATTTCTGGGATCCCCCTCCCTGGTGTTCCTATGTGTATTCCACAGGGCAAGGAAATTTTTTCCTTTATTCTTCACTGATAGATTCATCCCAAGCCACTGGGATATATATATATATATATATATATATATATATATATATATATATATAGAGAGAGAGAGAGAGAGAGAGAGAGAGAGAGAGAGAAACATGTTTATCTAAAGAATAAATACATATTACTTCTGCTAGCTACCCTTATAAGTTTGTCTCTAAGCCTCTTTCCAAGAGCTATTCTCCAAGCTATTTCCACAGGATCCTGAGATTAAAATGTGACCAAATATTCTGACATCACTCTTTAGTTTTCCCAGAGGAAACTGATTAAGAAGTGAAGACTTGGAACCAATCTGGGATGTTCTTTTCCTAAGAGAAGCAATTGTGATACAAATACTATGTTGTCATGAATGAAAATAGTATGCTTTTAGAGTGTGTCCACTCCGATGCGTAATGAAGAGTCAGCCCCCTGACACTTCCAAAGAATGCGATTCACTTATCCAACAAAGAATATGTTTCGTTTTCCTAAATCAAGCATCAGATGAAGATGATATCAGCTCGTTTGTCCTGGATTTGTGTTTCTGAGGAATTTCTGGATTACTATGATGCATAAAACATAAATACATATCTTAATGTGTATGTACAAAGTGAGTACCTATGCATATATGACTCTGGTAGAAGAACAGAGCATTATCAACATTCATATTCCCCTTTCTAGTTCTAGAATTCCTTCTACAAAAGGATTACAGACTGGAGTCCCCAGGAAGTTAATATGGAGACCATTTATAAAATATTGCCTGAAGGTCAATATTTGTGGACTAGGAGGAAAGAAAGGAGAATTAGGCAGAAAGAATCGAATTGTGCTGCCAGTGAAGGTCTCCACCAAACCCAGAGGCAGCTCTGGAACTAGATGCCCTGCAGAGTTACCCCAAGTTGTGGGGTTGGGCATAATTAACTCAGTATTGATCAGCAACTGGGTGCATCTGCCCCTGGAAGGATGTGAATTTCTCGTCAGCTGAGGCAATCCCCACTGAGGGCTAATCTCTGAAGGTCACCTTCCAACAGCATTCACAACACCCAAAGGAACAACTTCTTCATTCCAGAAGGAACATCACAGCCTCCACCACATGGCTATCCTGACTTCCATGTTAATCACATCTTTGGGGTTATTTTGTCTAGTTTTATCTCACATAATGGATAACAATATAATTTAATTTTGCCTGGTTTTGAAGCTTAGATAACCATTTAGAAGCAGAAGAATTGGAAAGGAAGAAGTAATATAATCTGTATTTGTAGATGATATAAAAATATACCTAGAGAAGTAAAAAAAAAATTAGGAAAACAGCAAAGTTACTATAGAACCTGCTCCATCAGCCCTGAGCTGATGAGAAAGGGCTAAGAAACTTTTGTTGCTGCGAGACTCTCAATAAATACTGTATATATCCTTCTTTGCCTTTCTCTTTCTCTTAAAAATATATCTTTTAAGATTCAGTCACATAACAAGGAATGGTGGTGCATACCTATCATCCCAGTTACTCAGGAGGCTGAAGCAAGAGGTTCACAAATTCAAGGCCAGCCTCTGGAACTTAGTGAGACTCTGTCTCAAAATAAAAAATAGAAAGGGCTGCAAATGAAACTTAGTGGTAAAGTACCCCTGAGATTAATTCCTAGTACCACTAAAATAAATAAATAAAGCTTCAGCTGTGCAGCTGATTCTTAATTCAGTTTCATTCATTCATGCTTGTTATTGTACACCTTGTTTTAATACACACAGTGTATTTGCTTACTTTCATTCTTAATGGACATCTGTCTTGTTGACAACCTAAGAATTTTTTTTTAATTGCCACTGTGAACACTGCACAGGAATGTATGTGTGCCTTTGCAATCAATCAAGTTTATTTAGGGTATGTGCTTGGGAGTGGAATTGCTGGTTCAGGATATTTAAATTTTCAATTTTACTAGAAAACACCAAAATGTTTTCTAATTTTCACAGCCATATTTGGGATTCCTATTGCCCTCTATTTGCATCACTGGGGACAGGTTTGGTAATGCTGAGTGACAGCCCCCTAATTTGCTGTCCATTACAGCCAGCTGTTGCATGATCACTGTAGGCTCAGGGCTGATGGAACATGTTCTACCTGTCACATTGCTGTTCTCCTAGGGTTTTTTACTTCTCCAGATAGACACTCATATAATCTAAAAATACAAACTGTATGACTTCTTTCTTTCCAAGGTACAGATAAATATATACTTTTTATTTATTTATCACTGGGAAGTGACCCTGGGCTGGCCAAGTGGCCATGTGAGTTGTATTAGCCAAAATTCATGCCAAATAATAATCAGCCCCAAACTTAGTGTTTTAAATAGCCATTTATTTACCACATTGTTCTGGGGGTTTATAATTTGGGATTGAGTTCAGCTGGATGGTTCTTTTGTCCTCAGCTGAACTTGCTACTTTTATCTTCCTGAAAGATGGGCTACAGAAAGAACTATTCTATTTGCATGCAGAACTTAGAATATAAATGGGCAAGAAAGATTTCTCTCATCTCCAGGCACCTACACCAGAAAAAATACAAAAGCCAGAAAAAATGGAGTATCTTATGTGAAGTCCCAGGGAGGGAACTAATGCTGAAGGAGGTGCCCCAGTCTTAGAATGTGCCATAATATAACCCAAGTAGCGGATCCACAGCAAGGATTAAAAGTATACCTTTGTAGCTGAGCACGGTGGCGCATGCCTGTAATCCCAGAAGCTCTGGAGGCTGAGGCAGGAGGATCATGAGTTCAAAGCCAGCCTCAGCAAGAGTGAGGCACTAATAGCTCAGTGAGACCCTATCTCTAAATAAAATACAAACTAGGCTGGGGATGTGGCTCAGTGATTGCATGCCACTGAGTTTTAAAAAAAAAAGTATACATTTGAGGTCATTAAAAAAATGAAAAGGAATGATCTACCACAAGAGATCCCAAAATGGCAAAAAAAAATAAGAAAATAAGAAAAATATCCTGAATAGTACCTAGTCAGCAAGACCTCCACTCAAGGGAGTACAAGAAAAATCCTCAGATTTATTTCTACACTTTGATACATAGCTAGAACCAAGTTCTGAGCCTAGTAGCCCTGCTAGGATCAATGAAATCTACTACATGTTCAAAAGTGCCAAGTGGTCAGTTCACATAATGAATAAAACCCTTAAACTTTGCAGAGTAAACCAAACAGGCAGCTAGAATTGGCCTGCATTGCAATTCAGGCCAATTTGGCGCCAACCGATGCCAAATCTGCTCAAAACACATTTTACTTCAAATTTTAGACTACCGACTGATTCACTGCATGAGACTCAATGTCACTTGACCTTTCTGGGTCTTAATACCTCCATCAGAAAAAATTAATATCCCCAAAGCAATGCAAGGTGGTAACGAGGTAACAGATCTGAAGGAGACTTTTCAAACACATGAAACTCTTTCCACTTGGCTGATGGGAAATAGATGCCTTGAATTAACCCTGGGATGGCTAATCTATTTCCCTGATGGGAGATAGATGCCTTGATGTCTGAAATAAATGCAGAATAAAAACAAATCCATAATCTAGGTCGGTTGGCTGTTGCTTTGGGAGCTCATGCTGAGGAAGCTGCTCACCTCTCAGGAGCTGGGAGGCAATATTCCCTTCAAGGACACACCCCCAGGGACCAACTTCCTTCCAGTGGACCCCACCTCCTAAATGTTCGGCCACCTCCCGACAGTGCCACAGGTTGGTGACCAAGCCTTTAAACACACAGGCCTTTGGGGGCATTCCAAACCCAAACTATAGGACTGAAAGAGAAGCAAATCAGAACTAAAAGGACAGGCATCGGGCCCCGTACTGGGCAGGGGGATTCTCAGGTGAAAAGGCTCATGGTCTAATGTGGAGACTAATGGGGACATGGTGTGAATGGTAGGGAAAGAGCAAAAGAGAGGAGTGTGCAAAACAGCCTGTAGGAGGCTTGGGGACACTTTCACAGAGACAATGAGACAATGAGAACAGAGCTGGGTTTTGACACAGATTGTGGACCAATATAGCAGGTACCTATTAAGTATATTTAAATAAATGAAATAAAGATATTTCCCACAGGTGTGTCAACAGCACAGATGGATGGAATATGGCATTTCCAGAAAACTATGAATGATTTATTTGGTACTGCTCAGTTAGAGGGACAGAGCAGTTGTCACCATTGGTAAGGCTAGAGATGAATACAAAGACCAGATTGGGTTTTTTGTTTGTTTGCTTGCTTGTGGTATCCAGGAGTGCTTTACCACGGAGCCACATCCCCAGCCCTTTTTTATATTTTATTTAGAGAAAGGGTCTCACTAAATTGGTGATGCTGGCTTTGAACTCACAATCCTCCTGCCTCAGCCTCTTGAGCTGCTGGGACAAAAACAGATCTCTGAGACCTTGAAAGCCACACAAACTTTTTGAGTATGTCCTGTTGGGTTTTGGAAGCTGAGGAGACTTGAAAACAGCATGCAAAAGGACATGGATGGACTGTCATGGACGCAGTGTGTGCCACCCAGACCCACCTTCAAGCAGGACCTGTTTGTTGCCCTAGCTGCAAGAGCTAGGAGAGCTCTTGACAGAGACCCTGCATCCAGGCCCCATTCAAGTCTGCCACAGTTGCAGAGCTGCCTCGTCCACCAGTATACCCTGCCCTGGGTTCCCACATCCAGCAGCTAATGGAGGCAGGGGATACTGGCCCAGCCATTTCAGCCCACCCTGGAGCAACTCCAAAAAGCCCTTTTGGTTCCAGAGCTCCCTGTGGGGTCAGTTCAGGCAGTTAGGATTGGCCTGCATTGCAATTCAACTTCTCTTCAGTCCATTCCTGCTTTTTTCCGGTGAAAAGAGCGAGGCTGCCTGCAAGGTCAAAAGGTCAAGCCTTTCTCCCTTCCCAACCTCCAACATCTTGGGCATCTACAGTTCTAGCCTTCAAAATTCTCAGGTGGTGGCTCCATGGTTCCCTTTGTGGAGTACCACGAAGGGAGTTTGGTCTCCAGATCCAAAGGATCTCAAAACCAGTTTCTGTTTCAGGAGCAGGTCACGTCTCTGAGAGAGTTTCCTCATTCCAGAAATAAGAACAAGGCAGACATCTGGGATTTAGTGGTGGGAGTGGGCAAATATATAAGATAACGTGGGAAAGTGCTTCATAAATTGTGTTTTCGAGTGGGGATGAAGAGTGTCTAAAAGGATAGATAATTGCTTCTGCCTCTTGGTTCCAGTATCTGGGTACCTCGGGATTTATGGAGTAGTTTTTGCTGGGAGTCAGAGGAGCTGCATGGAAGGGTTATACCACCACCTAGGAAAGGCTGGGAGAACTGCAGTGGGACTCACAAATGTTCCAATGATGGAATAACCAACACACTTGAATACCTCCTCCCGATGGTCCTCTAGTTATGGAAACTCTGCCTTGGTGTTCTGAACTCCTGGGCAAGGGAAGGGCAGATAAGAGAGTCAGAAGTGGAAAATAATCACAACTCGAATCAAATCCATCCTCTGGATAACCAGTGTGGCCCCCTTATGCCCAGGTAGTTGGAATTCTGCCTTAAATAATGGTCACACACACTCACACCATGAGCAGCTCTGTCAAGCAAGATGGAAGAGTTGCCATTTCATTCCCAAAATGCTGTCTCCAAAATCAGTACTTTATGGAAGAAAAAAATAGATAGTATATCCAGGCATTAAAAAAAAATGGTTACCTTCAGATGAAGATTATAGGTGATCTTTATTTATGATTTTTTAAATATTTTAGTCATAGATGGACACAATACTTTTATTTTATTTTTATGTGATGCTGAGGATTGAACCCAGTGCCTTCCACATGTGAGGCAAGCACTCTACCACTGAGCTGCAACAGCCCTGATCTGTATTTCTTTCATGTGTGTTTCTGTGTTGTACAGACTGGCTACAATGAACACATAGTCATTCTTTTGTGATCAGATGAAAATAATTGTCACAAAAATAGAATAAATATTTTAACATTTCTTTGAACATTCAGTATAAAACTGGTTCCCATCTCCTCTGCACTGTCATCTGTGTGAAGGAACAAAGAGTATTCTAGAAATCAGTCACCGAACTTGCCAGAGAGCAACTCCACTCTGCATCCCTAGAGACAACCACCAGCTGCTTGGGATCTTTTATGAAAGTGACTATCTTTGAATATAGGGCCTTTAGATTAGATAAGGGTGGGGCTCTAATATAATGGGATCGGTATGCTCCCAAGAAGAGATACCAGTTTGTTCTCTCTCTCTCTCCCTCTTCTTCCATCTCCCTCGCTTCCTCCCAACATGAGCATGTACCAAGGAAAGGCCATGTGCGACACAGCAAGAAGGTAACCACCAGCAAGCCAGGAAGGAACTACCTTAGCAGGAACAAAATAGGCTAACACGCTGATCTTGAATTTCTAGCATCCAAGACTGTGAGAAATAAATGTCTGTTGTTTAAGGCACCCAGGCTGTGATAATTTGTTAAGGAAGCCCAAGCCGATTAATTCATTTTACAGCAATGAATTAATTACCAATACCCAGCAGCCCCCTTCCACCTCGTCACCAAATCTGAAACTGAGTAAAACTTCAGAGGCCAGAAGAATCGAGTTGCCAGGCCAAAGAAGATCTTGCAAAACACACACACACACACACACACACACACTCTCTCTCTCTCTCTCTCTCTCTCTCTCTCTCTCTCTCTCTCTCTCTCTCTCATCCTCACTTCTTACATTGCAAAATTACATTGTCCATTATGAATCAAAACCTTTCATTTCATCTTTGCATGGACAATGTCAGTTGTGATTGTTGAGTCACTATGTTTCCAAGGACAGAGGTCACCATATTTTAGGCCAATTGATGCCAAAGGACTGGTCCCATGGAAAAGTCATTGCTGTCTCCACTCTATCAACTGCTATGTATATCACAGGTTGCAGTCAACAGGAATCACATGCAGTCTCACCCCCAAAGATTTCATAAAGAATGCCTTTATTTATTTATATTAGGTAGTGATGATGAACTTCACATTAGACATCCCCCTCTTTGATTTCTCTATTCTCTAGTAGTCAAAAGACAAAACAATTTTCAACTCCTTTCTGAATTAGGTTTTGCTCACTACTTCCATTGATATCTATTTTGCTATGTAGCCCCTCCAAACTTCAAAATAATTTTAGAGGTTAAGTTCAAGTTTCTCTTTCATGTGGTTCTAATTCATTTAAATGACTTTCAGAAAAGTTTCAATTATTCTTTTTAACTCTTAGAATTCAGCCCTTCTCAAGTCACAAATCATCTGACCCCAAGACCTCACTGGCAAGAAAAAAAAATTCAGGGAGCAAGAAATGTGATGTCTGTGGCCATAAAGTGGTCTTTGTCACTTAAAAGTGTCATGACACTGGCTCAGTAAGGGTAGAGAAGCAATAGCCATAGACTCTGCCTAACTGGAGAGACACCAAGCTTCACATTCTTCCTTGGTTTCAAACCATCTAGCATTGCTTCTGCAGCTGCCATACCAGAACTATTGGCAAGCCTCCTGCTTCTCACTGTAGTACCATTTCCGGATGTAATCCTGGCACTCAACTTCCATCTGATCCATGGAACGAGGACCTGAAACAAAATAAACATAGAGTTGGATTTCCTGCTTCAGCATGTCAGGAAAAGAACAATGGTGTCAGATCCAGAAATGGATCCTAGCCTTACTGCCAACTGGCTATGTGACCTTGGATCTCTGAGACTTGCTTTCCTCAACCATAAAAGTAATATTTATTTAAAAACACATCACAAGTATGTTGTTATCACATAACATGTGAAAGATATACTAAAGTTATAGATATTGTTTTGCATAGTACCTGGTATATGGCAGATATACCACAGACAATGTATAAATGAGTGAGTGAAAGTTTTCTAATACTAAGAACTCCTCACTTGCTTCTTTTTCTCATTTTTCAACCATGTCAGTTCCTTGCCTAATCCCAAATCTGTCTGACCTTCAAATGACCTACACAAATCCAGCTTATTTATTATTTATAGTGTTCTAACTCTTACCCAGAAGTTAAGATATTAAAAGAAAAACATGATGGTAGTGGAAAATGAAAAACATGATTGGGAATTAACAAATCACAAGAAGCAAGATCTGATATTCTCTGAATTTTAAATCAGGCACTGATTTTTCCAAGTATGTATCCCCTGCCTTCTAGGGAAAAGATATTTCTTTGGGTACACTTTATATCATATAGAAATTTACTTGTCCCAACTTAACACCCCCCAAAAATCCAATCAATAAATGGGCTAAGGAGCTGAACAGACACTTCTCAAAAGAAGACATACAACAGACCAACAAATACATGGTAATTAGATAAATGCAAATCAAAACTACTCTAAGATTTCATCTCACTCTAGTCAGAATGGCAGTTATCAAGAATACAAACAACAATAAATGTTGGTGAGGATGTGGGGGAAAAGGCACACTCATACACTGCTAGTGGGACTGCAAATCCGTGCAACCAATCTAGAAAGCAGTATAGAGATTCCTTTGAAAAACTGGAATGGAACCACCATTTGATCCAGCTATCCCACTCCTTGATCTATACCAAAAAGAATTAAAATCAGCGGCAAAATTAAGCTTCAGGATAGAAGATGAAATTAAAACCTTCCACGGTAAACAAAAGTTAAAAGAATTCGCAGCTAGAAAACCATCTCTTCAAAAAATCCTTGGCAAAACATTACAGGAAGAGGAAATGGAAAATAACATTGAAAACCAACAATGGGAGGTAGGACAGTAAAGGGGGGAAAGTAGTCAAAGAGGATAAAAAATCAGGTTTAGTAACATCAATAAACAAATATGGCTAGAAGAACAAACCATATCTCAATAATAACCCTAAATGTTAATGGCTTAAACTCACCAATCAAGAGACACAGGCTAGTAGAATGGATCACAAAACAAGACCCAACAATATGCTGCCTACAGGAGACGCATCTGATAGGAAAAGATATTCATAGACTGAAGGTGAAAGGTTGGGAAAAATCATACCACTCATATGGACTGCGGAAACAAGCAGGAGTGTCCATACTCATATCTAATAAAATAGATTTCAAGCCAAAGTTAATCAAAAGGGATAAAGAAGGACACGTCATACTGCTCAAGGGAACCATACACCAACAAGACATAACAATCATAAATATATATGCCCCAAATAATGGTGCAGCTGTGTTCATCAAGCAAACTCTTCTCAAGTTCAAGAGTCTAATAGACCACCATACAATAATCATAGGAGACTTCAACACACCTCTCTCACCACTGGACAGATCTTCCAAACAAAAGTTAAATAAGGAAACTATAGAACTCAATAACACAATTAACAACCTAGACTTAATTGACATATATAGACTATACCACCCAACATCAAGTAGTTACACTTTTTTCTCAGCAGCACATGGAACCTTCTCAAAAATAGACCATATATTATGTCACAGGGCAACTCTTAGACAATATAAAGGGGTAGAGATAATACCATGCATCTTATCTGATCACAATGGAATGAAACTGAAAATCAATGATAAAAGTAGGAAGGAAAAATCAAGCATCACTTGGAGAATGAACAATAGGTTGCTGAATGATCAATGGGTTTTAGAAGACATCAAGGAGGAAATTAAAAACTTCCTAGAGTTAAATGAAAACACAGACACAACATATCGGAATCTATGGGACACATTGAAAGCAGTTCTAAGAGGAAAATTCATTGCTTGGAGTTCATTCCTCAAAAAAAGAAAAAACCAACAAATAAATGATCTCATACTTCATCTCAAAATCCTAGAAAAAGAAGAGCAAAACAACAGCAAAAGAAGTAGAAGGCAAGAAATAATTAAAATCAGAGCTGAAATTAATGAAATTGAAACAAAAGAAACAATAGAAAAAATTGACAAAACTAAAAGTTGGTTCTTTGAAAAAATAAATAAAATTGACAGACCCTTAGCCATGCTAACGAAGAGAAGAAGAGAGAGAACCCAAATTACTAGCATACGGGATGAAAAAGGCAATATCACAACAGACACTTCAGAAATACAGAAGATAATCAGAAATTATTTTGAATCCTTATACACCAATAAAATAGAAGATAGTGAAGGCATAGATAAATTCCTTAAGTCTTATGATCTGCCCAGATTGAGTCAGGAGGATATAGACAACCTAAACAGACCAATAACAATAGAGGAAATAGAAGAAACCATCAAAAGATTACCAACTAAGAAAAGCCCAGGACCGGATGGGTATACAGCAGAGTTTTACAAAACCTTTAAAGAGGAACTAACACCAATACTTTTCAAGCTATTTCAGGAAATAGAAAGAGAGGGAGAACTTCCAAATTCATTCTACGAGGCCAACATCACCCTGATTCCGAAACCAGACAAAGACACTTCAAAGAAAGAAAACTACAGACCAATATCTCTAATGAACCTTGACGCAAAAATCCTCAATAAAATTCTGGCGAATCGGATTCAAATACATATCAAAAAAATTGTACACCATGATCAAGTAGGATTCATCCCTGGGATGCAAGGCTGGTTCAATATACGGAAATCAATAAATGTTATTCACCACATCAATAGACTTAAAAATAAGAACCATATGATCATCTCGATAGATGCAGAGAAAGCATTCGACAAAGTACAGCATCCCTTTATGTTCAAAACTCTAGAAAAATTAGGGATAACTGGATCATACCTCAACATTGTAAAAGCAATCTATGATAAGCCACAGGCCAGCATCATTCTGAATGGAGAAAAATTGAAGGCATTCCCTCTAAGATCTGGTACAAGACAGGGATGCCCTCTCTCACCACTTCTGTTCAACATAGTCCTCAAAACACTGGCCAGAGCAATTAGGCAGACGAAAGAAATTAAAGGCATAAAAATAGGAAAAGAAGAACTTAAATTATCACTATTTGCAGATGATATGATTCTATACCTAGCAGACCCAAAAGGGTCTACAAAGAAGCTATTAGAGCTAATAAATGAATTCAGCAAAGTGGCAGGATATAAGATCAACACGCATAAATCAAAGGCATTCCTGTATATCAGCGACAAATCCTCTGAAACGGAAATGAGGACAACTACTCCATTCACAATATCCCCCCAAAAAATAAAATACTTGGGAATCAACCTAACAAAAGAGGTGAAAGATTTATACAATGAAAATTACAGAACCCTAAAGAAAGATATAGAAGAAGACCTTAGAAGATGGAAAAATATACCCTGCTCATGGATAGGCAGAACTAACATCATCAAAATGGCGATATTACCAAAAGTTCTCTATAAGTTCAATGCAATGCCAATCAAAATCCCAACAGCATATCTTGTAGAAATAGATAAAAGAATCATGAAATTCATATGGAATAATAAAAGACCCAGAATAGCAAAAACAATGCTAAGCAGGAAGTGTGAATCAGGCGGTATAGCGATACCAGACTTCAAACTATACTACAGAGCAATAGTACAAAAACAGCATGGTACTGGTACCAAAACAGGCGGGTGGACCAATGGTACAGAATAGAGGACACAGTAACCAATCCACAAAACTACAACTATCTTATATTTGATAAAGGGGCTAAAAGCATGCAATGGAGGAAGGATAGCATCTTCAACAAATGGTGCTGGGAAAACTGGAAATCCATTTGCATCAAAATGAATCTGAATCCCTATCTCTCGCCATGCACAAAAGTTAACTCAAAATGGATCAAGGAGCTTGATATTAAATCAGAGACACGGCATCTGATAGAAGAAAAAGTTGGTTATGATCTACACGCTGTGGGATCGGGCTCCAAATTCCTCAATAGGACACCCATAGCACAAGAATTAACAACTAGAATCAACAAATGGGACTTACTCAAACTAAAAATTTTTTTCTCAGCAAAAGAAACAATAAGAGAGATAAACAGGGAGCCTACATCCTGGGAACAAATCTTTACTCCACACACTTCAGATAGAGCCCTAATAACCAGAATATACAAAGAACTCAAAAAATTAGACAATAAGATAACAAACAACCCAATCAATAAATGGGCCAAGGACCTGAACAGACACTTCTCAGAGGAGGACATACAATCAATCAATAAGTACATGAAAAAATGCTCACCATCGCTAGCAGTCAGAGAAATGCAAATCAAAACTACCCTAAGATACCATCTCACTCCAGTAAGATTGGGAGCCATTAGGAAGTCAAACAACAATAAGTGCTGGAGAGGATGCGGGGAAAAGGGCACTCTTGTTCATTGCTGGTGGGACTGCAAATTGGTGCAGCCAATTTGGAAAGCAGTATGGAGATTTCTTGGAAAGCTGGGAATGGAACCACCATTTGACCCAGCTATTCCCCTTCTCGGTCTATTCCCTAAAGACCTAATAAGAGCATGCTACAGGGACACTGCTACATCGATGTTCATAGCAGCTCAATTCACGATAGCAAGACTGTGGAATCAGCCTAGATGCCCTTCAATAGATGAATGGATAAAAAAAATGTGGCATTTATACACTATGGAGTATTACTCTGCATTTAAAAATGACAAAATCATAGAATTTGGAGGGAAATGGATGGCATTAGAGCAGATTATGCTAAGTGAAGCTAGTCAATCTTTAAAAAACAAATACCAAATGACTCCTTTGATATAAGGGGAGTAAACAAGGACAGGGTAGGGACGAAGAGCTTGAGAAGAAGATTTACATTAAACAGGGATTAGAGGTGGGAGGGAAAGGGAGGGAGAAGGGAAATCGCAGGGAAATGGAAGGCGATCCTCAGGGTTATACAAAATGACATATAAGAGGAAAGGAGGGGTAAGACGAGACAATACAAATGGAAGAAATGATTTACAGTAGAAGGGGTAGAGAGAGAAAAGGGGAGGGGAGGGGAGGGGAGGGGGGATAGTAGAGAATAGGACAGACAGCAGAATACATCAGACACTAGAAAGGCAATATGTCAATCAATGGAAGGGTAACTGATGTGATACAGCAATCTGTATACTGGGTAAAAGTGGGAGTTCATAACCCACTTGAATCAAACCGTGTAATATGATGTATTAAGAACTATGTAATGTTTTGAACGACCAATAAAAAAAAGAATTAAAATCAGCATAATATAGTGACACAGCACATCAATGTTTATAGCAGCTCAATTCACAATAGCTGAACTGTAGAACCAACCTAGATGCCCTTCAATAGATGAATGGATAAAGAAACTGTGGTGTATATACACAATGAAATATTACTCAGGATTAAAAGAGAAAGAATTATGGCATTTTCAGGTAAATGGATGGAGTTGGAGAATATCATGCTAAGTGAAGTAAGCCAATCTCCAAAAACCAAAGGTCAAATGTTCTCTCTGATAAGTAGATGCTGATCCATAATTGTGGGGTGGCGGGGCATGGGAAAAATGGAGGAACTATGACTGAGAAAATGGGAGGGAGGAGGGAGGGGGCATGGGAGCAGGAAAGATGGTGGAATGAAGATGGACATCATTACCCTAGGTACATGTATGACTGCACATATGGTGCAATGCTACATCATGTACAACCAGAAAAATGAAAAGTTGTGTTGCAGTTGTGTCCAATGAATCAAAATGCATTTTGCTATCATATACCTAATTAGAATAAATAAATATATAAATTTTAAAAAAGAAATGTTCTTATCCTAGATCAACTAAAGCACAGAATGCTGGCATCCTACAAAAACTTCTTGCTAGGTCTTTCAAATATCCCTGAAAAAAGAAGACACTGTCTTCAGGAAGCAGGAGTTAAAATGCACAGGCTGTATTCCTGGAACATACCCACTAACCTCCCATTAGTATGGTCAGTACTGATTAGCCTTCTAGGAAGAACAACGAGATCTGCTGGACTCATAGGGATGAGACACACTCTTAGAGTCTGAGGAATTGATCACAGAACCATCCTATGCCAACAAGCACACTTGAATTTGCCACTGCAGGACCCTGACTCTAGAGGGTAAAAAATATCAAGCTGTGAGGACCCAGGAGAAAGAAGAGCATATACCTCTCCAAAAACTTTTTGAAATAAACTGAAAAACACAGCAGTGGTGAACTATGGCCTGTGCTCTTTCCACCATCTTATAGACAGCTGACCAAACAAATCAAGAACTCATTGCAACAGATCAGTCCCTTTTCCAATGAGGCTCTGTACTCTTTTTATTTAAAAGACTCACTCATCTTTTTGGCATTGGAAACTACTGGATAGGGACTGCTTTTCCTAGATTAAACATCTGGAGCAACACTGCCCAACCTTCTACAGTGATGAAAATTTTGGAAATGATGGGAAACCTGTCCTGTTCAATACATTAGCCACCAGAACTCTCCCATGTGGATGTGGCTACGGAGTCTTTGAAATGTGGCTAATGCAACCAAGGAATTGAAATTTTATTTAATTTCAAATTATTCAAATTTAAGCAATCACTATGGCCAGTGGTCATCATATTGGTCAGCACAATTAGAAATGAGTCCTCAATCCTTCACACTAATTATTTCTAAGTTATTCTTTAAAGCTTCACTCTTAGTATTTCTTAGAGTTTTAAGTTTTGTTTTACTGATATGGTATGGCATTGGGGGGCCAATAAGCTTTGCCTTAAGCAATTATTGTTGGCCTCTAATTTTATAATTGACATTATTTCTTACCACAAACATTAACTTTTGCCTTCTTGAATCATGCAGCAGTGGTCACAATTTTATTCAAATATATTGGTGGAATCGAGGAATAAGGGAAAGAAAAAGTGGAGGAAGAGAATTGGGCAGGTATGAATGAAACTAGTTTTGCCTGGGCTTATTCTGTCCCAGTACATATTTCTTACAATATAGCCCTACTCAAAAGGGAAAACCAAGAAATAGATGTGTGTATTTTGAAGATAACACTGAAATTGAAAACACACAATCGAGATCATTCTGACTTCTGTGAGGAGAGATAACACTGGTTAATTCTCCACAAGTAGGTGCAGGTGCTATGGCAGAATTTGGCTTAAGATACAGGAGCACAAAGGTGGCTAAGAAAACTTAACACTACTTGGGAGTTCAGAAAGGATTCTCAGGAGAGGTATAACTTGAGCCTGGTAGTACGAGGTGAGTAGGTGTGATCCAAGTGGACATTGTGGAGGGGATACAATCAGGCAGGTGAGGGTGAGCAGCAATCGAGGCTTAGAACAAAACAGAGAGCACAGGGGTAATAGGGAGTCATGCAAAGTCTAAAGTGGCATCCAGTAAGGCCCAAAGGGCCAGAGCAGAGTCTAGTCTTGGAGGCCTGTGTGTCTTATCCAGGCACCTGAACTTCGTGCCAAAGACAATGGGGAACCATAGAAGAGGAATGGCATGCCCAGATTTTCCTTGGAAAATTTAATCAGGTATTGAGAATGGAGTTGAAAGGAGGAAAATGGGAAGAAACAAGACTGTTTAGAGAACCAGAGGTGTGAGCAAAAGGAATGAAGTCGGGTTGTGGCTTTCCATTCCTGGTCCAAGGATGGTGCATTGCAATGAACACAAAGGAGTTTACCTTTGTCTACAGCAAAATGATGATATTGTCCACAAAGCCAAGAGGGAAGAAGGTTTAAAGAGGAAGAAGGTAGTGGTCAACAGTGGCCAAGTCCCAAGCTGCTCAAGGCAATGAGGTCTGAAAGAGCCCCGGGGGTCCTTCTTGACAGTTCAGACTCGACAAGGGCGAGCTCATTTCTTCAACTGAGGGCAGGAAGGGAGAGTGTACAGAAGGGTGTACAGGAAGCTGCAGGAGGTTGCATTTGGCTCCCTTTTTTCTTTTGAAAAGAAAAGAAAAAGGCAACTGTTGAAGGAAGAGGTGTGGAAGAAGGAGCTTGGGGAGGTGATGAAGGCTTAGGATGGCCTTAGAGTACTGGAGGGGGGGGCGGGGAGGGGGGCAAAACTGCCCAGAGCCCAGTGAGGCAGTGGCTGAGATGTACTGGGGACCTTCAAAGCTGTGAATGGGACTGGATTCAGTGGTCATTAACCTCTCCTCCATCTCTTTGACCTTTATTTTGTGGTAAAGAGTTCCTTAGAACAGTGGTTCTCAGTCTCAATTGCTCAGTGGAATCACTGTTAAGTACCACACCCCACCAAAGACTCTGATTGGATCGGTTGGGGTGACTTTTTGAAGATTCACACGTGATTCTGTTACGGGCCAGGCTAGATGGACAATGACCGAACAGACTCCATTTTACCCTGAGACTCCATAAGCCCCACCTCTGTACCCATTAATAGTTACCTAGCATAACATACTTGGCAACACAAAATAGCAATTCTTATACAATGTAAAATTGTTCTCTTTGCTTTCCATTTTTCTTGGGCAAAGTACCTTATCAGAGATTGACTGTCTAGACGTTAGTAACCGTCCTCTAACTTGTACTCAAGTAGGGTCACTTTGACCCACTTCCCTTCTGCTTGCTTGCTGCTATGCCAATCTGGAAAGTCCTGTGGGAAATACCAATGTACCCATTGCATTGTCTCGGTAACTGCCCAATTCAGCTTCTGTACCTGCTTGCTTACAGCTACGTCAAACCCAAGTGTAGTTTTTGCCTTTAAAAACCCTAAAATGCTCAGGCTTGGGGCTGTTCCTTGCAGAAACACTGTGGGTCCTGTGGGAAGCAGTTGCCAGCTGGCCAGCTAAATAAAGACTAATTGGGACTTGGTGTGTTTTCTGAGCGACCTGCCCCACAACAATTCTACTGTATAGTCAAGGCTGGAAAGCATTGCTGTTATAAAAATCAACTGAGGATATTCTGTACTGAAAACATGATAATCAACAAGTTGCCCTATGCTTAATTTTTAGCCTAAGGAAGGGAATGTTACTGTACCTTCCAAGAGGGCCTATGGTTTTGTTATTTCCTTTGGATGTGTATTTGCTCTTTGCTTTGTTTTGGTATCTGGAATTGACCTAGAGGTGCTTAATTACTAAGCCACATTTCCAGTCCTATATTTTTATAATGAGACAAGGTTTGCTAAGTTGCTTAGGACCTCGCTAAGTTGCTAAGGCTGGTCTTGAACTTGCAATCCTCCACCTCAGTCTCCTGAGTCATTAGGATTACAGGCATGCGCCACTGCACCCAGCTGCTTTAGATTCTAAGCGGTAGTATATATCATGGGCATCTTAATAGCTAACTTGTATACTTACTATCTGGCAAACACAGATTATCAAGTTTTACTCTCAAAACAACTCTAGGACATAGATACTCCTATAATTCCTGCTTTACAGAACAGAAAACTGAGCCACAGTGAAATTAAATAGTTCCCATAGCCACCCAGCCAAAAGCCCTCAGATGGGGAATCATGTGGGCACATTCAAAACCTCTAAGGAAAGTATTTTTACTTTATCTAAGCAGGACCAACCACACCACTCACTAATAAACTCTTTCAGCTGTCTTAGATGACATTCAAAAACATCACAGTCAAGTTCCCCAGTATCTTGTTGATCACATATAAGAAAGAACTTATTATCTGCATAACTACAGACTGCAATTCAAAACTGATGCTGCATCTGTTTTAGATGGATCCAAAATGTTCCTTAAGCTTGGTCAGAACACATGGGACATCTGGTCACTCACAAAGCAGCCTGTCTATAAGCAGTAGTTATTCTTCACTTCTCACTTCTGCAATAGATATTTGCATCTCTGCCACGCAGGGCAGACACTTACTTGGTGGGAGTGCCTCCATTACATGCGCTGAAATGGCTTTCTTTCAACTCCAGCTCTACAGCTCAGTGAAATTTAGCCTTTTTCTGTTTACTTAAAGTAATCCCTTTAGCCTGCATACATGAATTTTTGCATTTGTAAGGAAGATGTTATAAAAAGTCAACACTTGCATGCTAACATAATACACAGGGATGTTTTAAGAAATAAAGATTGAAAAAAGTGAAGCCAATTCAGGGAGCAAGAAGGTAGCTTGTTTTTTACTGTAGGCAGTGCCTGAATTTATTTCTTTTCTAGTTTCTGGTTGTACTGGTGTTTCTTGTTCATTTTCTTCAGTGTCAAATTTGTTATTTTCACAATTTTCAAGAGCCTCTAGCTGAGTTATAGATGAGATCATGCCTTTTCTCTTTTCTTCTAGGAAAAAAAAAAGTCTGTTGCTTCAAGTGCTTCTAAATCATAAGCAAAGCCAGACATGCCAAAGTGGCACTTGGACCCCCTGTACAGAAACAATCCTTGTCAAATTGCACAGCCAGCCACAAGAACTGAGAGGTTCTTGTGTAGCAAATGATGTGGCCACACTCAACAAACTTTAGGTTTGGGCATTTCTTGAGCAATTTCATTATTGTATTCACTGTTTTCTTAGGTTTATAGACATGTTTGGACAAGCATCAAAATGATGTGTCTAGCATTTTTAATTTCACCTCTGAGACATGGAATTAGATGATGCGATGATATGGTGGAACAGAGTTTTTTTTTTTTTGCTTCCCAACACTCATGTGCTCTTTGAATTTTTTTATGTTGGTCCTCAATCAGTCTTATGACTGAAAGACTGAACATCAGAAAAGAAAAACTAAACTGTATCAGGGCTGTCAAGCCCAGGAGCATCCCAATGTCAGTGGTTTGGGTCAAATCAAGGACTGACTGGTATTGCCTATGACCTTTCTCTAGGCTAGAGACAGTCTCCTGGTGCAGATGCAGGGGACAACCATAGCTTGGCCTTAAGCCTATCTCTTTTTTTTTTTTTTTTTTTGTACCAGGAATTGAACTCAGGGGCGCTTAACCATTGAGCCACATCTCCAGCCCTTTTTATACTTTATTTTGAGACAGAGTCTCACTAAGTTGCTTAGGGCTTCTCTATGTTGCCAACACTAGTTTGAAGCCATGATCTTTCTGCCTCAACCTCCCAAACCACTGCGATGATAGGCATGCGTCACCTTGCCCAGCACTGACCTACCTCTTGACAGGCCTGACTGCATACAGCAGAGTGTCCCCACGGTTTGGGCCCCTGCATTCTTCAGTGAGCTCTGGGGGTGGATACTGGTTTGTTCCACCTGAAAGTAAAATTTAAAAAAAATAATAAAAATAAAACATAGAATTATATAAACATAAAAAAGAAAATAAATATAAAAAATTCTCTATCAAAACACAAAATTCCAAAGATAAAATCAAATGAAACATAAAATAAAGTAAAATATAAAGTGGAACAAAATAAAATAGGTATAAAAACAAAAGCAAATAGAACATTTAGAACAAAATAAAATCCATGAAGACATAAAGTCAAAAAGATGTAAGAGGGATGCAAATGAAGCATGAGACAAATATAAAAGTAAACAGAAATAAAACAATAAAAATAAAATACATAGCAAACAAAATAAAAGCATAGAATGCCTCCAATCTCATAAATAATATAAGATCACAACATAAAAGAATACAATCTAATATAATAAAACATAAAAAATAAGATAAAACGAAATTAAAACAAGATGAGAAAAATGATTCTTTCAGCCTGCTTCTCCCTCAAAGAATCACTAAACCATAAGCCAACTATTAACATTCTCTCCACCACTCCCTGCAAAGATAAGGAATCTAAGGTGCAGACAGCAGAGTGGTTCATTGACTTTTCTAGGATCACAGAACTCAACTAATAGCAGAGCTAGGACTAGAACTAATTCATTGATTTTTTTTTTTTTGCACCTCTCAAATTGGAGAGGCACAAATGCCATGTCTGTACTTCTAAAATGTCCATCAAACTCCCTTTATTCCTTCAGTGATGAAGGAGCTGATGTCCCTTACAGCCCCCAGTGAGACGTCACACTTGCTTATAAACTGAGAAACTCACGTCTCCCAGGAAGTGGGGCAAGAGGTCCTCACATTTTACAATGAAGCACCTGCACATGAGTTGTTTTGAATCATGCACTGGAAGACCAAGAACAAAAAACACCTGGAAATATGACCAGGACTGCCGGGCTGCACATAAACCTATCAGGAAGGTGCCATGGGCATCTACCTGCCCAAATGCCAGGTTTTATAAGTACCTCTCCCGCACCCACCTAATATATCCAGGATTCAGGGAATGCTCACTTTTTAGGAGGTTCAGGAAGGCCCGTGTGAATCCCCTGGCGTAGGCTACCTCTGGTTCTGAAACTCCCTCCAAGCGCAGCAGGTGCTGCTCAGAGGGGGCGCTGGCCACATGGGACAGCTCCACCAGCTCATGAGCCCCCACACCAGGGCCCAAGGCCAACACAAACAGGGTGATGCCCATGCACTTGGCTTCTTGGGACAAAGTCCTTAGCTTCTCCCTGTCCCAGTTGCTTGTCTCGCTGGCCACGATGGTGAAGAGGACGCGCACCCTCCGCGGCAGCGGGGCCACCAGGAGCACTTTCTCCAGCGTCCATTCTAGAGCGTGGCCCAAGGCAGGGAGTCCCTGCAGCAAGCGGCCCGCGGCCTCCTGGACCTGTCTCTGCATCTGTGTCCGGTGGCCATAGGAGGTCAGGTTGAAGCCCTCAAGCACAGGGGATCGACCCATGCCAGGCCTGAAGCCTGGAGTAGTGTGTGTCACTAGAGCCACACGCGCCCCCTGAAGGGACACGCTCGGCTGAGCAGCCACCTCCAGATCTTCAAGCACAGCGTCCACGAGATGCAAAGCCCCACGGTATATGTCAATTTCCACATCTTGGGAGCTGTCCACCACGAACACCAAGTCCATTTCCACTGCCTGGGGCCCAGGCCCTCCTGGCCCACATTCTGGGTCTGGCTGGCACTTGTCTGGAAAGGAAGTGCAGGGAAAGGCTGAGGTTAAACCATGCATCCTTTTCTTTTCCAATGCATACCTTGTTGTACCCTTAACAAGGACATCTGCTGCTGAGCTATTAGCCCCACATTGGACTGACATGGCAACCGTATGACCCATTATTCAGAAGAAAGAATGGAGGCTGGTTGCATATTTAGTGTGTTCAACCAGTAGGCCCTCTTGCTTCTTAATCTCTGGGCTCACAGATATCATTCCCCTTTTCCCCTATATAAAAAAGAATTATAGGTGAATTGTTTATTGACTTAATCAGCAGTAATGCTGTTTGAGAAACTACCTGCAAAACACTGATTACTAGAGCTGGGAGTAGCCTGAACAGCTCTATGAGATTGCCATTTTTACATGTTAAAAAAAAATCAAATATAGGCAATTTTAAATGACATGATCATAGTTCTCAAGCTGGTTCAGCATCATAATAGTACATAGAATTTTTTTTCTTTTTTAATATAGATTCTGAGATTCTATCCCCACCAAGATTCTGGTTTGGTAGGGCTGGGATGAAGCTCAGAATAGGTAACTGATATTACCTCAGGTACTCTGATGAACAATGTTGTTAGAGACCCACCGATGGGGTAAACTCTTTCATTTAGATCTAGTATGCAGCAGGCATTCTTAACCTGGGGGCTACGGTCTCCCAAGGGGTCTGTAAACCAGGATGGGGAAAAAATACATCTGTATTTGACTACCTCTATTGAAACGAAATTTAGCATTCCCTTTCATTATTCATAAAGGTAGCATAGTGCTATAATACTAGGAATTTGGACACCAATAGAAACCACTGATATTCCCACACCATATGTTGGAAAAGTTCAATATTATATAAACTCATCACTACCTTGAAAGAATAGTTATTAGAACTTCTGCTAGGTCTTGCCACCTAATATGCTAATAAAGAAACACATTAAAAATATACTTAAAATGTAATATTCTAATAGAATACTATTCATCCATTTTTAAAAAATGGAAATTCTGTTATTTGTGACAACATGGATGAATTTAGAGGACATTACTCTAAGTGAAATAAGCCAGACACAGAAACAAATACCACCAGATCTCACTTATATGCAGATTCTAAAAATGAACCAGACTGTCTGGTTCAATCTGGGTCTAACCCCGCATGTGACCTTGGGCAAATTACTTAGTTTCCCCAGAAGCCTGTTTTCTTATCTGTCAAATACAAATAATGATGATAACATTGCCTATTTTATGAGGCTGTTTGTGAGGTTCAAATGAAAAATTGAGTCGATATATATGTATGTGCTCAGAACAAGCCATAGTAAGAGCTCAATCAACCCCATCTAGGTTGATGTTTCTACAAGAGAGGGAACTGAAACCCAGAGAGGTGATTTGTCAATGAAATGATGGATGTGAGAGCAGTTCATTAACTGTGCCATACTCTACAAATGGCAGTTACTGCATTTAAGTTAACCAACTTATCAGAGCCAAATCTCTCATGGCAGTGCTAGGTCTTCCCGTGGATCAGGTAGAAGGAGCAATGAAATCACCTACTCTGCCCCTGGGCACAGTGGATAGGATTGGAGCTCTGTACTTGTAGGCATACATGAGTTTCAACAAAACATTCTCTCTATCACAAGCGAAGGTGTAAGATGCAGTGACAGAGGCTGGGAAGCAACAGAGAATTAATGACTAGCCATCAAAAGGAGTCAAGCACAACTCAGCCCTGATGCCTGTGACCACACAGGAATGCAGTGTTTGTGCCTCTTAAGACAATTCTGACTTCCTAAGAAAAACTGAAAATCCAAACATCAGAAGAAATTCCCAGATTTTAGGATGCTGAGAATGCTGAGTAAATACACATCTGCACAGCAGATCTGGCCTGTGGCCACCAGTTAATTCCCTCTGTTCTAAATACATCAGTTGGATCAGAAGGCTGCCCTGGCTTACCATAGCAGAGAGTACAGTGGGCCATGTGCTCCACATCCTGCTGGTGCTCAGTCTCCCACACAAACAAATGAAATCTGCTGGCTCCATCCATCTAATGCAAACACACATATACACGTTTATGATTAGCTGGATTAAATTTCAGACCATGTTCTTCATGGTGTTTTCCACCATTCAAATGACATTTTAAAAGAATATATAGTCATATAAATATATACACATAATTGGGCATTATATATTATAGCTACTTATAGTGTTTAATGTTATATACCATAATTCTAATATTTAATATTACATGTTAAAATATACAATGTTTATATATTACAGCTAGTTAGGTACTAAAATAATACCCTAGTTCTAACCTGGAGATTTGACTATCAGTGTAAGTATATATGAACTATGAGTCTTCAGACTGCCCGTATGCATAAAGCTCAGCCCAATGTCATGTCATGTCAGAACATGAGGGTTCAATCATTTAAAAATTCCATCAATCTTTGTTAACTGTTCACAGTATGTAGGATGCAGTGTGGTAGGAGCTATTGAAAAAGAGGTAGTCATATACCATTAGAATAGAAAGAGGTTGATACTGTGAGAGAGACCCCTCTAGAATATTCCTGGTCTTCAGAGATAGAGTATTCCTGGTGTTCAGAGTTAGAAGAAATCAAGGAAGGCTTTGTAGAGATGGCAAATTTGTTTTTCTCTTTTACTTTGCCTTTCCAGTTATGAGTAATTTAATAACCAATAACAAGACTTAAAAACAAAATATAATAATAACAATAATAAACTCAACAAGGTCCATGTGATAACAATTCTTTTTTCTTCCTTGGGCCACAATCAGACTACATTTCCCAGCCTCCTTTGCAAATTGGCTGCATTCTAGCTAATGGAATGTAGGTGGAAGTGATGTATGTTATTTGCGAGGCACGATAGTCCATTGCTCCCTGTACCCTCATCTGCCAGGCAGACAGAGGATCCATAAAAAGATTTCGAGGCCGTAGGCTATAATGAGACCACTGATTGAAAGATCTCAGATCCTTAGACAAAGCTACAAGCTGCAAAACAGCTCTCTGCCATGACACCCATACATTCATTCATTCATATCTGCTTGTAAAGATGGCAGAAAAAAATCTTTTATGGTGCTAAGACTAGGAGATTAAGGTAAGACTTTCACCTCATGACAAAGTAGAAATGCTTTCAGATTCTTTCTGTTAGGACCTGAGGTGTGGATTGCAAAGAGGTAACCGTCTACACTTAGCCGTGTCCATCTTTTAATCTACTCCCTATCAAAGCACATAGGATGGTGCCCCACTGAAGGTCTGCTCCTCCTCCTCCTTCATCCTTGGTCAAGAACAAGCAGGTTCTGGGCCCTCCTCTGGGTAGCAAGGTGTGGAGGAGGTGAAGATGTTGCCTCAGGCCTCAAGGAGATTAACAGTCAAGAGTTACTTTAGAAAAGAATATTCTGTAATATATACTCATTACAGAGCGCTTCCCTCTCTGTGTTCATGGCTGCAGCATATCCCAAACATTGTCTTTCAGAGTGAGCTTACTTGAAGGAAATGTCCTAGTAGGGAAAGAAACAAGAAGAGCTGAATGTGTATTTATCTAATGGAACACCAAAATCCATGGGATCATTGCTAGTTTCCCAAGAAAAAAGGCAAAAGTAAACTTAAATTCTGCTTTTTCCCTGACTTAGACATTGAAATCAACCAAACAGCTAGGACATAAAAGTCCTAACAAGCTGCAGAGAGATACGACAGTGACGTGACCACACATTCGAAGGGCTTAAACCCTAAGGGAAAGGCACACAAAGGACTTTCAAGAAGAAAAAAGTTCCAAGAATATGTTTTAAGAAAACAGAAAGAAGAAATTCATTTTAAGGCCAGGGCTAGAGGAGACCCTATTACTTTTAATGAGGATAATGGCATCTTGGACTTTTGAGAGCATGAGTAGGATACTGAGCTGAAAAAAGAAGCAGGAAAAAGCATTCCAGTGTGAAGGAATGGCATGTACAAAGACTCAGAAGGAGACAGTGGTTATCTCTCCAGTTCTGCTCAGTGCCTCCACTTCTCACATATTACAGAACATCCTCTTCCAATGTGCATCTGCAGAGCACATTTGAAACCTGAAAGTCATGGATACAAGGAGGAAGCTGGCAGAAAGAGGGAGTGCACAGGTGCCAACATTCAATAATCAGATCTATTCCACATGATCATCAGATCCAAGTATGGACTAAACCAAATAGACTTAATTAATTACCCAAGGACTAAACATTGTCCACAGGGTTATGACATTTGCTAGCTTTACTGGAAATCACAGGAAGCAATTTGGAAGGCTTCTGAAATCAGGATCTATGGCAATGTGCCAGGAGAAATGAGGAGGCTCAGATCACCCTAGGAGCTTCAATTTTTTCCCAGAAGTTGTGGAAAAATGCTGAATTCACACCAAAAAAAATAAATAAATAAATAACCCAATCAATAAACGAGCTAAGGAACTGAGCAGACACTTCACAGAAGAAGAAATACAACAGATCAACAAATATATGAAAAAATGTTCAACATCACTAGCAATTAGAGAAATGCAAATCCAAACTAAGATTTCATCTCACACCAGTCAGAATGACAATTGTCAAGAATACAAGCAACAGGGGCTGGGGTTGTAGCTCATTGGTAGAGTGCTTGTCTATCATGAGTGAGCAACTGGGTTCAATGGTCAGCACCACATAAAAATAAATAAAAATAAAGGCATTGTGTCCACCTACAACTAAAAAAATATTTTTTAAAAAAATACAAGCAACAGTAAGTGTTGGTGAGGACGTAGGTGAAAAGATCCATTGCTTTGGGACTGTAACCACTCTGGAAAGCTATAAGTATAGAGATTCCTTAGAAAACTTGGGATAGAACCACCATTTGACCCAGCTATTCCACTCCTTGGTCTATACCTAAATGTCTTAAAATCAGCATACTACAGTGATATAGCCACATCAATGTTTATAGAGCTCAACTCACAATAGCTAAACTGTGGAACAACCTAGATGCTCTTCAACAGATGAATGGATAAAGAAACTGTGGTATATATACACAGTGGAATATTACTCAGCCTTAAAGAAGAATGAAATTATGACATTTGCAGGTGAATGAATAGAGTTGGAGAATATCATGCAAAGTGAAATAAGCCATTCCCAAAAAAAATCAAAGGCCAAATGTTTTCTCTGATATGTGGATGTGATCCATAATGGCAGGGGAGAGCAAGGGAAGAATGAAGGAACTTTGGGCAGAGGGGAGTGAGGGGAGGTAAGGGGGCATGGGGTGGGAAAGATGGTGGAATGAGACCAACATTATTACCCTATGTACATGTATGATTGCACAAATGGTGTGACTCTGCATTGTGTACAACCAGAGAAATGAAAATTCAAACATGCCTTCCTAGTCTGTACAAATTCATACTTCTCTTTCTTTGAGGAAATTCATGGGAGAAGTTATTGGCAGCACTAATGGATTAGATATCAGGAATTTGAGTCTTAGTCCTTATGTGCCATGTTTGACCTTGGAGAAGCTTCTGGCTTCAGTTTTCTCGTGACAGAGTTTTAGGGTAGGAGTCAATGCCACTGAGTTCTCTTCCTGCCCCCACACAGGCTGGTCCTCAGTTACTGTTTCTGTATTGGCCTCTTCTTCAGGACAGAGCATCACCTTTTCTATTCTGAGCAACTCAGAGCACATAACCTTTCTGTTGCTCTGCTTGCTGGAAAACTGCTAAATTAAACTGAATTTGAATAGATAGAGAACTTTATTTTTTTCAGTACTGGGGATCGAACCCAGGGGTGCCTAACTGAGCCAATTCCCTAGCTCTTTTTATTTTTTATTTTGAAACAGAGTCTTGCTAAGTTGCTTAGGGCCTCACTAAGTTGCCGAGGCTGGCTTTGAACTCATGATCCTCCTCCTGCCTTGCCTCAGCCTCCCAAGCCTCTGGGATTACAGGCATGGATCACCACACCTGGAAGAACTTTCATTTTTTAACTTTTCTTAGGAACATTAATTTTATAATCATGATTAACATTTTGAACTGTTCTTGCAAAAGAATTGTGGGCATGACTACACAAAAGCCCAATGGAAATCCACAAGGAAACTGATTCAGTAATAGATGCATCTGTACCAAGTTGTCATTTATAACCATATAATTACTCAGACTTTGGACTTGCCAACACAGTCTGTCACTAATAATTTAGACAAGATACTTCCTGAGAAAGCTCAAGCAAAGAAATAGTGTGGAAAGGAATTCCAGTATGAGGAGAGGAGAAAACTGGCCCTGTGATTCCTACTTCAAACTCACATCAGCATCAGAGAAGGAAATCTCGAAAATAGAGTACCTAAAACACAATCCAAGAGATCTGCTTGAAGCTCAAAGCTTTACTATCATTTAACCAGCACCATGGTAATTCCCACAACCAAGTTCATTCCTAAATGTCTGACTGTGGCTTGTTGGGACCAGTTGTATCTTGAGTGATGAGGATAGGGCACAGGGGTTTGCATTAACAAACACTTTGTTTAATAGACATTTTCTCAAAGGATACAAGGACAATCCTCCAACCTCAACCCCCAAGATTAAAGAACTCCCTATGAGCCCTGACCTAGAGAGACCCAGGGCTTGTTAGCTCCATGCTTCAGCTGCTATACTAAGCTGCCAGAGACCATTCCTGGGACTGAGTTGGGCGAAGCTCTTGGCTTGGAAAGATGGAAATAAAGAGGAGGAAGAAAATGCTAGGGAGGAGTATTTGCCTTGGACAGAGGATAAACTAGCCAGACCCTAAGGAGTTAGAACTAACATGAAATTGAAGTAAGGGCTTGGAAAACAAGGAGAGAACCTGGAAAAAGTAAGGAGAAGGAAACAGACACAGAGAGAAAAGAACATAGCCACATAACTTGTGCCTGACCCAAGGAGAATGAGTACAACAGTTTTGGCTCCTGCCAGTTGGCATGGTGCCACCAAAGACTACCACGAAGAAGCCAACTCTTCCTGGACTCCCCAGCAAGTATTAGGATCAGCACTGGGTTGAGGGTGTTGGGTGGAAAAGTGGGGCTTAGGAATAAGCCATAGTAGAATGCAAATTCCAGAACTGCATAGCTTAGAACAAGTCACTTGCCCCCTGACCTTCACTTACCTCATCTGGGAAGTGCAAATTATCATTATTAACTTGCAGGACAATTATAAGTGTGTTAGACCAACAACAGTCCTCAAGTCTTAATATTCATGCAAATCCTCTAAGGATCTCGATATAAATGCAGATTGTGATTGATGAGATTGTAGGCAAAGCTTGAAACTTAACATTTCTCACATGGGTGATGCTACTGTTACTGGTCCACAGACCACAGTTTGAGTAGTGAGGGGCTCAGACGACAAGGCATGGAAATCAAGAAGCAAGTAGCACAGTAGCTGGAAATTCAAAGGTGCTCGTCAAACGGAAGCTATTTGATTTAATAAATCCTGAGCAAAGGGCACTCTTAAGGACCTCAACATGGTAATATAATGACCTACGTTGAGCATATACACAGGAAGTGTCAGGTGCCCCTATAGCAATAACTCTCATAATCCTTACAACAAATCTATGAGTTTATGCCTATTTTACAGGGGAATAAATTGAGGTTCTGGGGCCAAATAACATGCTCAGGTTTCAGAAGGGAAAAAGCTAGGGTTTGAAGTCTCATTGCCTATTTCCTTCCCCATGTCACTGATCCAGGCTTTAGGGTATTAAGAATCTAATGGAGAATGTAGCAGCCATAGGTAAGTGTCAACTTTTCTAAATTCTGAAATTTATACCAAAATTTTAAATATTAAACCCAAATTTTTCTTTGGCGTTCCTTTTAATGTTTTCATCTTTTAGCTTTCATTTTCAAACTTTAAAACTTTTTTTTAAGTCTCCTATGATAGCTAGCATCCCACTCCTTGGATTTGTTAAGAGAAATACACAGGAATAATAATAGGGCCAGTTCATAGCTCATAGTGTTATTGTAAAGATAACATGCATTAACATGGCAAAAGAACTTAGAACATGTAAAGTCTCTTTTTTCTCCTATTTTTGAATTTTGAATTCAAAAATCTCATTGCTAAAGGAAATTCCAGACTTTGAACAACTATTTAACTGCTCTGTGTCCCTGTTTTGTTCTCTGAAAAATAGGCTCATAATACCACTTATCTCATTGGGTTGTTGTGAGGATTAAATAAACCAAGTAAAAGCCTGGATATTTATCCGAAAGAACTAAAATCAGCCTACTCTAGGGACAAGTGCACACCAATGTTTATAACAGCACCATCCACAATAGTCAAGTTATGGAACCAGTGTAAGAGCCCATCAGCAGATGAATGGATAAAGAAAATACGGTGTATACACACACAATGAAGTTCTATTCATCCATAAAGAAGAATGAAATTATGTCATTTATTGGCAAATGGGTGCTAAGGGAAATAAATTGGACTCACAAAGTCAAAGGTTGATTGTTTTCTCTCATTTGCAGAACATAGAAAAAAGGAGAGCTTGTGACTATATCACAATGCCTTCCAATATTATATATAACCAATTTTAAAAAAAATAAAGAAATAGAAGACCAACTGAGTAGAGAAAGGAAATCAGGGGAAGGGCTATAACAAGAGAGCTATCACAGTGAACAAGAAACTCACTCTGATTTTAACTTTGTTTCTCAATCCAAGATATTTCATCCATCCTTCCTGGCAGTTTGCAAGCTGTCACAAGTTTATCTATTGATTCTTAGAAGCATATTCACAGCTGTGTCAACAAAATCTCTCACCTATCACTTTTGCTGCACACACTCCATCTTAAGAGAAAATTAAATGGTCTGGCACAGCTGAATTCATTAGCTCTGAAGTTGAACCATATGACATTTCCATTTTCTCAGGTTGAAAACGGTCAAATATTGGCAATGTCGCCTGGTTTAAAGCAGCCTGAAATCTCTTAAGAAGACAAACACCCTTCATTTTGATAAATCATCCCAGATATTCCAGAAGAATATACGGCAATAGGGTCCCTACTAAGACCGCCTCCTCCCTGCATACACAGCAATCTCTGGGGAATTCACGTTAGAAAAGGTAAATTTTAGAGACTAGATAAATGAGTAAGTTGTGGAACATACATATGTAGAAATACTGCGCAGGAATAACAAAGGACAAATTACCCATATACACAGCATGGATGAACAAGGAAAACAGACATTATGTTTACTGGAAGAAGTCAGGCACAAAAGAGAATGTGCTGCACATTTCAATTTATATGTAGGTCTAGAACAGGTTAAAAACAACTATCTGACTGTGATAGAAATCAGAAGAGTAGTTATCCTGGAGTGTGTGAGTGTCCTCTATCTGATACCACATCTTGGTAACAGGAGAATAAACATATAAAAATCCATCTCTGTGTGTGTGCGTAAAATCACTGCACCTTTTCTACTTTTTTAATAAAATACATATGTTATATCCTAGTTGTTATGCTTTACATGTGAGGTATCCCCCAAAAGCTCATACGTGAGACAATGAAGGAAGGCTTAAAGGTGAAATTATTGGGTTATAAGAGCCTTAACCTAATTAGTGTGTTAATCCACTGATATGGATTAATGGAGTGGTGACTATAGGCTGGTAATATATGGCTGGAGGAGGTGGGTCATCAGAGGGTGTGCCTTTGGGATATATATTTGGAAAGGTGACCATATTCTCTCTCTCTCTCTCTCTCTCTCTCTCTCTCTCTCTCTCCTTCCTGGTAATGTCCTGAGCTGCTTTCCTTCCATTATGATGTTCTGCCACACCTCAAGCCCCAAGGAATGGAGTCGGCCATCTGCAGACTGAGACCCCTGAAACTATGAGCCCCAAAATAAACTTTTCCTTCTCTATGTTGTTCTTGTCAGGTCTTTTGGTCCCAGCAGGAAAAAGCTGATTAAAACACCAATTTAAGAAAAAAAAGGAAGAAAGTTACAGTCTGTGACCCCAATGATACAATTTAGCATAGTGGTTAAGAACACCTCTGAAAGTAGATAATATCCGTCCTTCCGCTAGCTAGATATCTGACCATCGATGATATACTGAACCTCTCTAAGCCTCAGACTTATTATCCCCAACATGGAGATAAATAATAACACTTACCTCTAGAGCTTTTGGGGTCACTGAGTAAGATAATATCTATGAGACCCATAGCACAGAACAGGTGCTCAGGAACTGCCAGTTAGTGCTAAGAGTAGCCCTGGCAATAGGGTCTATACTGAGACCCCTCACTCCTTGCCTCCACAGCATTCTCTTGGAAATTCTTCCCCTGAACAACTCTCATTCCTCAAGTGATCCTTGTTGGAGGGGTAAGAACCAGGTGCCAACTCCATGAACCCTACCCATCACCAATCCCCCACCCACTTACCAGTAGAGCATCTGGAAGGTTGTGCTCCTCTGTGAAGGTGATGATCACAGGTGTGACGTCCACGGCACTGAGCTCCAGCATGGCTGTGCTGACGGCAACTGTGTCATAGGCCCTGCCCGCCTGGAAGAACACAGCCACCTTCCTCACCAGGAGGCCACGGCGCACACGTTTGAATACATGTCTTGCCACAAACCTCATGGCAGCCCCAAGGTTCCTGTGGCCAGATGACTGTATCAGAGGGATTTTCCTAACAGCCTGCAGAAGGGCAGGCTTCCCCTTGTAGTCTGAGAATCGAACCAGATAATCTGTTCTGTCATTGTAGGAAACAATGGCCACTCGGGCACCCATTGGGCAGTGACTCTCACTTATTTCCAACTTCATCAACAAAGATAATAAAATGTCTCTCATCCTCTCAAAATCCAGCTGGGAGGTATCATTTGACATGTCCAAGGCAAAGGCCACTTCAGTCAGGAACACTGGGCATTTATGAACACCTTGACACAAGGGAGACACAGATTTAAGATTTTGTATAACACCTCCAAACAGGTGAGGATTTAAGTGAATAAAGAGTATAATTTACCTGTTGAGCAAGCTGGAAGGCAATTAATTTTGGAAAGACAAGAAGATTATTAGTTTATACAGACAGTGGCATCTTTTCCATGTGTTTCAATATGAAAAACCTCCCCTCCCAGCAATGCAAGCAGTACCTTCTAGACTCCTGCTGAGTATATTTCCCAGCATGTACTCTCCCTTTTCTCTAAGGTAACAGAACCCCACTTTCTGACTGGGCATATGGCTGCCTGGAATAAAGACCACATTTTCCAGTGGGGTAGCCCTCTTATTAAATTCTGCATAACAGAGTAAGAAAATTAGTATGTACCAAGTATCCTGCTCCTTTCCCTTCCTTTCCCACTGATTGAAATATAAGTATGATGGCTAGAGCCTCACAAACTGCTTGGACCATGAGGTGGTTTGGAGGATAAGGTGTAAATACACACACACACACACACACACACACACACACAACACATAATAACAGAATAAGAAAATATAAGGGGTCAGACATGGGGGTGCATGCTGATAATCCCAGAGATTCAAGAGACTGAGGCAGGAGGATTGCAAGTTGGATGCCAACCTCAACTGGCAATTTAACAAGACTCTGTCTCAAAATAAAAAAAAAAAAAATGGGCTGGAGATGTATACTGGGGTGATCAGTATAGAGCACCCCTGGGTTCAATCCCTCTGAAAGGGCGGGGAAACAGCTCAATGAGCATCTCCAATGAGCATCACCACAGAGGAGCCAATCAGCTAGATGTTGCTGGGGCCGCTGTGAGCCAATCATCAGCCGGCAGCTGGAAGTTTGCTGGCAGCAGGAAGTTTGCTGGGGCCCCTTGGGCTGTGGCTCTCAACAAATCCCCAGTTTAAGAAAGAAAGAGGAGAGAGCAAGGTGGGAAGAGGAATACAAAAACTATATCCAGCAATACTGTGGGGATCCAAAGGCAACCCACACTGACAACTTCCGAGCTTTGATTTGAGAAATACATTCGTCTAGTGTTACTGAGGATAACAATAGTCTCATTCAAGTGAAATTAAATCTCATACGTTGAGCCATTCTGAAACTACATATATGTATATATATACATATGTATATGACATATAATTTATATGTAAAATATAAACTCCACATATTATATATACCAAGGTATATTTACAAGTAATATATTCTCATGGAAAATTTTTAAATTATCCTTAATCCATCATACATGTAAATATGCGTGTGTATGTATGTGTATAAATGACAATGTATAAATAATTATTTTATTTTATTTCCTAAAACTTGGAGCTTAGTATATGTTCCATTCTGAATCATCTTTCACTTAGTACATGATGATTTTTTCATCACTACACTTAGAGCCATATCATCTATTCTACTATAGAGCTGCCCCATAAATTCTTCGGCCAATAGCTCCTTCTTAGTTGAATCAGTATGCCTTTCAAACCACTTCACTTCTGAGATCATGCTGGAAAAGATTATTTACCCAAAGGGGGACTGAACCCAAAGTGTTAATTTGTAAGAACTTTTCATGATAGAAAAGCCATCTTCCAAGCCTCAGTCAAATCCTCAGGGGACATTAGCCCCCAATCCTTGACCTATTCCCACTTCAACATACTGGTTCCTTTTGAGTGTTTTCCAAATAACTTACGGCAGTTTTCTCGAATGAAATCAACAATTTCACAAGGCTGTTAGAAAGATGGAGAGAGACAGGGAAAGGAAATAAGAATTTAATTTGAAAACATATCTTTCTTCACTCCTGTGACTTAGAAATGTCATGTGGATGTTATCAGAGCATACCTGAAGCTCTTTAATCTACAACAGAAAACTCAAAAATTATTAGAGCCAATGAAACTACCCAACAATTCTAGTTCTGGATCCAGTAGATAATTTAAAACATTTAAAAGATTTTATATACAATATAACGAGATAGATAGATAAGCTATGCTATGTTTTTTTAAAAAAAAATCCACATCACAAACAACGGAATCAAACCTGATTTTGAAGTTGAAATTCAGAAATCTCAGCGGAGATTGAAGAGACATGCTTTCAGTGCTTGGATCTCTCTATTAGCAATTCCTGTGATACTTCTCTAGAATGACTGACAAGATAAGCACCCCACTATCTCTCCTAGTAATTCTGCTTCTTCCTTTGAACTCTTGTTCTTTGCCCTGTTCTACCCTCAACCCCAGATCCCATCACTTCCTGTCCTCAGTTGTCTCCACAGCCCCACTCCCTACCTATTAGTTTTTGTGTACTTGGGAGATGAAAAATCATAACTTTTGAGATTGTTTGAAGTGTACCAGGAGGCACAACAGCCTGTACCATACTGTGTGTTAACTTACAAACAATTGGTAAGCAATGTTTGAGCTTCATAGAAAGGCATACTTGCACAAAGGTAGTAGCCTCAGAGTTTTTCCTTTCACATCAACTGATGTTACTCAAAAAACATCTAGACTCCTTGCTGAATTTAAATATTATTCTTTTTTTTACTCAGTTATAACTTTGCAAAGTCTATAAACAAACTACTAGCAGAATTTGTAAAAAAAATAATCTAAAGAATCTTTAAGATTAATTGATTGCCATTTGGGGAAACTAGAAATCTTTATGTTCTGAAAAAATTAAAGTTTATAATGAAAAATCTTCACCTACCACCATGTTCACCAAACCTTTGGGTCCCTTGATGCCCTGAAAAGAACAGACACTTGGATTTAAAACAAAAATTCTGATATCTAACACATTCTTCTCCAGAACTGACAAAATATCAGCTATTATATTTTTAAAATATAAAAATATTTTACTATGAAAGCTCACCACCATACATAGATAGCCATTCACTCCTAGCCCTAGGATTCTGGTCTGACTCCTTAAAGAAGGCCGGAGTGCCTAAGAAGTATGTCCCAGACTTCAGAGTATGGGAAGTCCACACAGATGGCACATAAAGACTCTTAGCATTTTGCAACCAAGCTGTAGCTCAGGATCAAATTCAGGAAAAGTAAATGTCTTCTTTGATATAAAAAGAGCCACTAAGAACAGAACAGGAAGGAAGAGCATGAGGAAAAGACTAACAGTAAACAAAGACGAGTGGGGGGAGAGAAAGGGAGAGAGAAGGGAAAGCTTATGGAAATGGTAGGAGACCTTCAATGTTACACAAAATTATAAGAGGTTATGAGGGTCAAGGGGGAGGGGAAAAAAGGGAGAGAATTGAACAACAGCAGATGGGGTAGAGAGGGAAGATGGGAGGGGAGGGGAGGGGAGGGGGGATAGTAGGGGATAGAAAAGGTAGCAGAATACAACAGTCACTAATATGCCATTATGTAAAAATGTGAGTATGTAACAGATGTGATTCTGCAATCTGTATTTGGGGTAAAAATGGGAGTTCAAAACCCAATTGAGTCAAATGTATGAAAGATGATATATCATGAGCTCTGTAATGTTTTGGACAATCAATAAAAAAAATTCAGGAAAAGTTCATTCAACATCCCAGGTCTGTTCATACACTTTTCTAAATTAAATCCAAGTCCCTCCCCTATCCCTTCTCTCCATCCACCCATCACTACCCTGTCTTTTCCCTAGTACATGTTTGGTGCTAGGGAAATCCTGGAGAGTGAGACTATCAATGCAAACAAGATGAGCCAAATATTTATGCAGATTGTAGCTGCAGCCTGGCTCCAAGCACTCTGGGAGTCTAGAGATCTTTGTTTTTCATGCTGCACAAATTAGCCATTTGTAACCTTGGGCAGGTCACCACAATCTTCTCAGTCTCTGTTTCTTACTTGTACTATGATGTGAATAGTCCTCTATCTATATGACTTTTGCTTCTCTAGCTTTGTCTCACCTCTCCAGTAAACCCTAAACCTCAGTGAAACCACCAGGTTTAATGCCCAGCTGACTTTAGGTGCCATTCCATGCCCTAGGAGGAGGTAGGGGGCAGAATCATAGCTTTGAAGTCTTTCCTTTCAAACCAAATGACTTTTTACAGAATTTTAAAAGATATTTATAGACTTAGAACACTATTAATTCAGTTAGGATTATAAAAATTATTATTTTGTTAGTATTTCCTTCTGGTTCCTGCATACACATCATTGCTCATCTTGTTTGCATTGATAAACTCACTCTCCAGTGAGTTTTATTCATTATCTTATGTATTTAGGCAGATTCATAAATCTCTAGCCACTCCACTATATTCCCCATGCTCAAGAAAAAATATATATGTATGTGTGTATATATATGTATTTATTTTTTTTAATAAGTACACACACTGAGTAATGATTTGAAGCTAATGTTCTCTGAAGCAAATTTGGCTTATTCCCTAGATTCTTTTGTCTGTCTCAAATGTTCACTTCCTCTTTATAGACACCTTTTATCAAATCTTTATGCATTTTTATACAAAGGTTGAAAATAAAAGAAAGGAACAGACACATGTTACCATTTTGCCTGGCGGGCCTTGGTCACCTGGAGCTCCAATAAATCCAGGAAAGCCGGCATTACCCTAAAAATGACCAAAGCAAAGAATAAGCTTCCCCACTGATTACAACTAACAGAGACCCGCTATGAGATATCAAGTTGTCACTATACATAAGGCCAATGGGTCTGCTATTGTCCAGTTGGTTTATGAACAGTAAATCCATGAGGAGAGAAATGGAGACTAGAAAGAGAAGGGGTACCTTTTCATTAACCATCCAGCCCTCCTGCCCCATATACCTAACTCCAGACTTGCCCATGTGTGATACACACACACTTCCAGACAAGCCTTCAAAGAGTTGAGTCTCAAGGTCATATAGCAAAAAGGAATACATGAAGTCTATGTTGAAGTCCTGACATCAAGGAAAAGAAAAAATTCCCACACCACCATCAGGTTCTCAGTGTCTCAGAAAAGGCACATGATTTTTCATAGGCTCACTGCTTGTATTCCAGGTGTTTGAAATGACACAGCATTATTTGGATTTCACTGATGCTTTCACCCTTTTTTATTTGAAACTAGAGAGATAAGTTAGCTGATTAGGGTAACCATAGCCAGCAGTAAGCCAAGTTAAGCATAGATCAAATTTTTCTTTAAGTCATTGCCATTGGGTGAAGATTCCAATGACTGAATGCATGGAAAATACAAATTATCAGCCAGGTGTTGGGGCACATACTTATAATCCCACTACTTGGGAGGCTGAGGCAGAAATATTGCAAGTTCCATGCCAGCCCCAGAAACTTAGCAAGACCCTGTCTCAAAAAAAAAATAATAAAATGTGATGATGGGGGTATAGCTTGGTGGTAAGGAACCCCTGGGTTCAATCCCCAGTACCAAAAAAAGAAAACATATATTCTCTTTTCTTTCCTCTTTTTCTGCACTTTCTGTCCTTTCCCTGGCTAGCCTTGGCACTTTGATATCTATCAGCTAAACACTACCACTGTGTTAATATCCACAGGATTAAACTTTTCAAAAAAGAGTTGCCAGTGATTGTGGCTCTTCAAGACTGAATCTTCAGAACCTGAAGGAATCGATTTTTTAATGGGAGACTCCATGAAGCACAATGGACTGAAATTTCACCAAGATAGAATTCCTGAGAAATAATTAATAAATAAATAAATAAATAAATAGCTAAAAGAAAGTTAAGGCTTGGAAGAATCCCAAAGAAACAAGCAATGATTGATCTACAACTAAAACTCATCCAGACTTACCAAAGACAGAGATGGCCCCAGCATGTTTTCAAAAGGTTGATCTTGTATAACTAAAACTCTAACTTGTATTTTCTGTTGTTATGGTTTGGTAAACTGCATTGCATTCAGAAGATAAATGAGGGGGGATTAAGTGGAGAGTGTGGTAGATGAGAGAAAGGGTGGAAAGTGCTTTAAGAAGGAATGGGCTTCCTGCCACGAAGTCCATTAATGCAATGGAAGTGTGGGAGAGGGTTCTTAGGGCTTACCCTCTTCCCTCTGATTCCCTTTGCTCCCTTCTCTCCTTGGTGGCCAGGGTCACCATCTTCTCCCTTAATAAAATCAAAAGCAGAACAGTGAATGTAAAGAAAAATAAATACAAACGAATGACACATGCTGCCTACCAGTTTCCAGGCCAGAAAGACATCTTCTTACTTGTTCACCAGGATAGCCAGGGAATCCAGGTTCACCCTAGTGTTGGAAATGAGATAAGGTCATGTTTAATGTGATGTGATGAAGTATTTCCTTGACATTCCTCACTTAAAGAAGACATTGTAATTTTGAGGAAAGAGATTCAAAACCGGTGCCAGGAAAAACAACTATATAAATTGTTATTATCTTGAGCTGCTCTCAAGGGGCCCTACTCCATTTCTCTAATTCAACATGAAACAACTTGTAAACGATTTTTACAAATTTTTCTCCTTGGCATACTATATAATGATACTTCCTTCTTAAGCATTTTTCTCTCTCCTTTTAAATAACCCTACGTTTGACCCAATGGAAACCAAGGGGGGAGCACCAAATTGAATGTTAGGAAGCAAGCATTCATTGTCAGAACCAAAGGCATGCTGCAAAGCAATCTTTCTTTCAACAAGTATTTATTTAGCATCTACCATGTGCCAAGCACTTCTCTAGGCCCTGGGAACTCAGCGGTGAACAGAACAAAGACCCCATAGAATTTAAATGCCAGTGAGGAAGCAAGCAAACAAACAAACACATAGGAAAAGAGAAATGCTATTCCCGGAAAGGGATCAAGAAGTAAAATATTATAATTGTCCTTCAGTATTCATGGAAGAATACTGTTCTAGTATTCTTGGAAGAATTAGTTCTAGCATCCTGTAGAGACAAAACATCTGTGGGTGTTCAAGTCTCTTGGGTAAAATGGTTCAGGATAGTATTTGCACATAACCTATGCATATCCTCCCATAGGCTTTAAGTCATATATAGATTACTTATAATACCTAATGCAATGCAAATGCTATGTAAACAGTTGCTATACTGTATTGTTTAGGGAACAATAACATTAAAAAAAAGCTGATACATGCTCAGTACAGGCACAATTTTTTTCAAACATCTTCTATCTGCAGCTGATTAGATTTGTGCATGTGAATATGTGTTCTTGGGTGGGATAGAGGGCTATTTTATATAAGGTGACCAGGCAAAGCCTATTTGTAAAGGTGGCATTTGGGCAAAGACCAACATGAATTGAGGAAACAAGCCAAACAGATATCTGGGACAAGAGTGTTCCAGGCAGGAGAAACCCCAAGGCAAGAGAATGAAAGTGTGCTGCCATGTTTAAGGAACACTGAAGCCAATGGAGGGCAGGAAGAGGGCAGGAGGAGATGAGGCTGAAGAATTCACAGGAGGCCACGATAACATATTCTGAGTGACACAGGGAGTCACAGCAGGGCTTTTTTTTTTTTAAGAATGGCTCTGGCTGCTTCCTATAGAATGCTCTGAGGACAGAGCTGAAAGCAGAGAGACCAGGAATGAGACTACTGCAATAATCCAGGTAGAAAACCATGTTGGCGTGGCTCAGAGAGGAAATGTAGTCCTGAGAAATTGTCAAATGCTGGATGGATATATCTGGAAGACAGACTCACCATTATTCATTGATGGATTAAATATAGGGAGTGAGAGGAAGAAACATCATTTATCCTGAGCACTTGGAGAAACTCCATACCCTGGGATGAGGAAGGCTCAGGTGAGGGGCAGGTTATCAAGGGAATCAGTTTGACCAGTGGGGTATTTGATAATATTAAAAGATTACTGCAAATTCTTTGATGTTCATATTTTTAAACAACCTTTTAAAAATGCAACCTGAATTATTTGTATATGAACTATGAGATGTTTGGGGTTTTCTTTAAAATAATTGGCAGGAAGGGGATATAAGTAAGTGGGAATATAAATAAAACAAAATTGGCCAGGGGTTTCTCATTGTTTGAACTAGGTGATAAGTACATGAGGAGGGATCCTTACTAATCTTAGTAACTAAACTAAGTCAAACTGATCTCTTCATATACGTTTAAATGTTTCTATAATAAAAAGAATAAAAGATCAATTTAAAAAGAAGAAACTTGTTTGGGAACATGCCAATTTTAAGATGCCTATTAGATGACCAAAGCAAAGCATTTCCGAAGTTAGGATATTGCTCCAAACTTGAGACGTAAACTGGAGCTCATGGGAGAGATGGTGCTTGAGTCCAGGAAACTGGATTTTGCTGAGGACAGTCTCCCAAGGGGTGAGTGATGGGGAGATAATTATGAAAATAGAGCTCTGAGTCTTCCAATACTTAAAATCAAGAATATTCTGAAGATCCAGCAACAAGGGTTGAGAAACAGCATGTAGGAAAAAAAAAAACAAGTGGGATGTACTGGAAGCTAAGTGAGGAAAAGTGTCAAGAAGAAGCCCATGGTCACCTTTGTCAAAGCTGCTGAAAGATGGAATGTGACAGGGCAGAGTGCAGACCACTGGATTTAGTAACATGAGGTTCACTCTATCTAAAGCAGACCAAGTCAGGGAGTAAAGGCTCAACTATCATCAGTTAGAAAGTGGAACTTCTCACCCTTGCACTATGCATATTTTAGATCTGGTAGTCCTTTGCTGTAAGGGCTGTTCTGTGTGATGCAAATGTTAAATCAGCACCTCTGGTCTCTACACAATAGATGCCAGTAGTATCCCCTTCCCTCTCCCATTGTGACAACCAGAACATCTCCAGATGTTGCTAAACATCCCCTAGAAGATAATATCATCCCTGGTTCTCAACTAGATATAGATGACTCCTTCAATGAGTGTTGCTAAAAATAAGTGAGGCAATGGGAGTAGTGTATATCCAAGTAAGGAATTTGGGGTACTTGTTTTTCTTAAGATGAGAAATATTCGTATTTTTGTACACAAATGGAAATAACTGACACTGGACGATGCAAAAGATCAAAGTGGCAAATTCAGAGGACAGAGCTCTGAGTAAACAAAAGGAGTAGAGTTCAGTCTAGGAGATGAGGAACTAATGTTGGACAGAAACATGAATGTTCATCCAGAGCAGAAGACGGAGGCAGGATATTTGGGTCCAGAGGTAAGTGGATAGGCCCACTTGGCGGTGGACATATGCAGACGTTCTCATCATCTCATTGCTTCTGTTAATGAAGTCGGAAGTTGGATCGTCTGCTTTAAGTGTAGAAGAGAAAGCAAAATAGAAAGAGCCTTGGAGGTTTGAGGAGAGTGGAGAGGGTATGAAATAGTTACCTCAATGAGGAGGATAGTGATTAGACTAGGAAAAGATAGTGAACTGACAAGCAGCAATAAAGCCCATTTAAAGTGAGACCACTAGACCTTGCCAAGGAAAATTCACACAAACGTTGACTGAATCTATGTGTTGCATCATGTTAACAACACACATTGCTTAGCTGTGAGCTGAGCACATACTACCCAGAATGTTCTTCACATGCAAACACTTCCCTAGAGAAGAAAGACTTAGTTTGCTGGATGGGGCTCCAGGAGTCTAGCTTCTACACTTTGCTCTGCCTCTGACTAGCCATATGACCACAGGCAACTTACTTCACTTCTCTGAGCCTCCGTTTTCTCAACTGTAACTCAACGAGGCTGAACTAGATGGTCACGAAGGCTCTTTCTATCTCTGTCATTCCATGGATATTCACTAGGAACTTATTGTGTTGGACATTTTTTTTTCCTCAACAACATGGCCACAGTGTCATCTTGTAGCCACAGAGGAAGCATAAGAACTGCAGAGAAGCCAACCCAGAGTCCTGACATCATGAAGTATCTGAGCATCACTAAACATCCCAGTGATTTCTTACTTTGTGAGGCAATAAATGATGGTGATAGAGATAGTAATTTGGAGACTAAATCATTCACAATACGAGTTTGTTCAACAAACTTCATGTGACCTCCATGTTTCAAAACCCATCAGTGTGACCCATGAACTATGTGGAAAATACCAGCTTCTGATGGTAGTGGCACTCTTTAATTAATACTTATTTATTAAGCACCTTCCCTGTGCCAGGCTCCGTTTCAGCAATGCAAAGATGAATAAGGGGCAATCAGGTTGCCAGTTCATAGACTAGGTGGGTAGACATAAATACAGAGAAATTATAATACGACCTACCTGGAAAGGTGCTACTGCAGAAACACACACAATGTGCTTTAGGAACACAGAGCATAGGACAACAAATTCTGTCTGGAGAAGTTAAAAAGGTTTCCACCAGGAGAATTTGATATTTGAGTTGGTTTTAGAAAATGAGTGAAAATCATCCAAGGGAGGGAGATGGAGAAGGGCATATTAAATAGAGACAAGGTTGTTTACAAGGCATGAAGTGTTTATAAGGTGGCAGGTGAGGTAAGAAGTTTGATTTTTAAATAAGAATGGGACAAAATCTACTTTTACTTTTTAGGAAGGAACTCTGCCAGCTACAGCACATCATAAGCAGCATGTAAAAATCAATTTTGGCACACCACTTAGAAAATTATCTTAGTCTACTAAAATAAAATTACATATATATATATACACACACACACACACACACACACACACAAACATACATACTACATACCTACCTATTGAGAAAAAGGAAAAGGAAGGTTTGTTGCTTTGCTAGCAAAAGAGAAACACAGGAGAGGCTGTGATTCTGCCCATCAGCAGGAACAGGGGGCTGTGAAAGCAATATTTTTGAAGTCAGGATACCCTGTAAGTTAACCCTCACCTTTGTTCCTTTTCTTCCTGGACGTCCATATCCATCTGGACCAAGAAGACCCTAAGAAAATGACACAAGATCCATTGTCCTCCAGATCAACACATGGTTGATGACAACATCTGAACCTTGAATAATTCAACAATGCAATGGGGTGGGGAAGAGGGAGGGCCTAGGAGGGGATAAAGGTTTATAACTTAAAAAGACCATGACAGAAGGAAGTTTGGAGGTTTGGGTTTAGTTGTTATTTTGTTTTTGGTACTGGAGATTAAACCCAGGAGTAATTAACCTCTGAGACACCTCCCCAGCCCCTTTTTGTATTTTATTTAGAGACAGGGTCTCTCTGAGTTGCTTAGGGCATCGCTAAATTGCTGAGGCTGGCTTTGAACTTGCAATCCTCTTGCCCCAGGCTTCCGAGCTGCTGGGATACAGGCATGCACCACCACACCTGGCAGGAAGTTTGGCAGTTGTTTTAGGTATCATCTTGCTGATTTGTAAAAGCTTCAACAAGGTGCAACATCAGCAAGATGATGGCACAGTTGTAGAAGCCATGTCACTGAGCCATTGGACTAAACTCGCTTTCCTTGCAGGGCAAGAAAAACAAAGAAAGAAGCTCCAGAACTGATAAACTTCCAGGGATAAAGACATACTTTAGAGAATAATATTGGAAATAGAGGCAATGTAATGGTTACTTGCACAGGCTTATCACCCAGACAGGCCTAAATATTTTTTTATTTGTTCTAATCAATTATACATGGCAGCAGAATGCTCTTCGATTCATTGTACACAAAGGGAGCACAATTTTTCAGTTCTCTGGTACACGAAGTAGGAGCACACCATTCATGCAATCATACATGTATCTAGGGTAATAATGGGCTAAGGAACTGAACAGACACTTCTCAGAAGAAGGTATACAATCGATCAACAAATATACGAAAAATATTCAACATCTCTAGTAATTAGAGAAATGCAGATCAAAACTACTCTGACATTTCATCTCACTCCTATCAGAATGGCAGCTATCAAGAATACAAAAACAAAAAGTGTTGGTGAGGATGTGGGGGAAAAGGCACACTCATACATTGCTGATGGAACTGCAAATTGGTGCAAACAATCTGCAAAGTAGTATGGAGATTCCTTTTAAAAAAATGGAATGGAACCACCATTAGATAGATAGCTATCTATCCCAGCTATCCCATTCCTTGGACCCAAAGGACTTAAAAACAGCATACTACAGTGACACAGCCACAGCAATGTTTACAGCATCTCAATTCACAGTAGCCAAACTGTGGAACTAACCTAGACATCCTTCAATAGATGAATGGATAAAGAATCTGTGGTATATATACACAATGGAATATTACTCAGCAATAAAAGAGAATAAAATTATGGCATTTGCAGGTAAATGGATGGAGTTAGAGAATATCATGCTAAGTGAAGTAAGCCAATCCCAAAAAACCAAAGGCCGAATGTCCTCTCTGATAAGTGGATGCTAATCCATAATGGGGGTTGGGGGATAGGATGAGTGGAGGAACTTTGGATTGGACAAAGGTGAGGGAAAGGAAGGGAAGGAGGATGGGGGTAGAAAAGATGGTAGAATGAGACCTAAATTTTATTCCTGGTGCTAGGAATGGAACCCAGAGCCTTATGTGTGCCAGGCACATGCTCCACCACTGAGCCACATTCCCAGCCCCAGACCTGAATGTTTATTTCAGTGACCCTGGGGAAGTTGCCCAACCTCTCTAAATTTTAGTTTCCTCATCTGTAAAATATAGATAATAATATCATCTCCATGGTATGGTTATTGGGAAGACTAAGAATATGCATGGAAAATCCCTAGCACGATGCTAGTACCTTCTCTGTAGAAAGTACTTAATGAATGGTAAATATGTTGTTGTTGTTATTGTTGCTACTGCCACTGTTGCTGCTGCTGTGGGTGGCAGCAGTAGAGATGGTGGCACAAGCTTTGGGCTACTTTTAACCAGGAAATTTTAATGAAGTCAAACAAAATGTTAGTTTCACCAGCTTAATTTTCAGAGTATAGAAGCTGACCATTATTTACCTCATATTTCACTTGACAGTGATCCTATTCTGTTCTTCCCCTTTTCACATTTAAGTTTAAGTCTCCTGGGCCTGTTTTTTTGCTTCCTTTCCATGCTACTATTTCAGTGTAAAGAAAGGAAGGGGGGAGGGGGGGTGATTAAAAATAAAAAGGGGGCTGGGGATGTGGCTCAAGCGGTAGCGCGCTCGCCTGGCATGCGTGCGGCCCGGGTTCAATCCTCAGCACCACATACAAACAAAGATGTTGTGTCCGCCAAATACTAAAAAATAAATATTAAAATTCTCCCTCTCTCTCATTCTCTCTCACTCTTAAAAAAAAAAAGAAAAAAAAAGACATAAAGACCCTTCCTAGCCACTGGTGAAAGAAATCTCAGAAATATGAGCTGGAAGGTAGCATTACTCTTTATGATAAAAGCTGATTTCCATCAGGTGGTGAATTGAAAATAGCCACAAAATAACCACCCTATTTCACTGCCTAATCATTGCCACCACATTAATGTATCTTCAGGAGTATTCCATGCATCCTAACCTTGGGCTCAAACCAGTTTAATAATAAAAGATTCTTAAGGACTACCACCAGCACAATTTAAAAAAAAAAAACTCCACATAATAGTTTCACCCCATGTTTTTGCAAGAAAATTTGACATAAAATCTGCAATGACATGTACAAATATGTAACAACGAATCCTACCATTATGTATAATTATAATGCACCATTTAAAAAAACATGGGAAAAGTCTGCAACAATTATGCAGTGAAATATGATAATTTATTCTTATGTTCAGAGTAAGAACTGAGGTAAAAATACATAGACCTGCCTTGCCAGTGTTATTTGTAGAACTAAGTCTTTTATGATCTTTGGTCTGCAAACATTATTTCTATACTCTGGATGTTCGAAGACATTCTCTTAAATGTTCACAACTCTGATTGGCTGTCTTGTTTGCTGCCCTGGAAAAATGTTTCACTGGGCATCTCTGCATTCCCAAAAGACTCAGATACTTATAAAACATCTTTGTCCAACAGAAGAGGTTCATTGACACTTCCCTCTTCAACAACATGTAAGGAGGCAAAATAAATCCCAGGGCATCTTTGAATTCTTTATTTTTACAGGAGTTTGAGAATCTTTGACTATTACAATTCTCAGCAGCTATAGTGATCATGTCATATTTGTAACCCAAGTTCAATATATCAAGAACATTAGATTTTTATGTGAAACAAGAACAAATACCAAACAAGAAATTCAATCAAGAGTTCAAAACAGAGAAACTAAACTCACAGGCTGCCCTCTTGGTCCTTGTTGACCCCGTGAGCCTTTTTCTCCTGCATCACCAAGCTCTCCCTTTTATAACAAAGAGAAAAGATGAGATTAATTTTCTCCCACGAGTTTATGTAATTTTGTACTATTTTCCTCAGAAATTATTGTTACTCTTTTCAAGTCCTTTTAGCATCGCAATACAGTCTAAAGGCTTTGTTAAAGGTTTTCTCTGGCTTTGTTAAATACAGATACTTCCAAATATAGCAATGACCCTGCTACTGCATATTAACAAAACCAATTTATACATAGCATAAATTGCAGAATTTTTTTACTCCTTTGTCTTTTTCTAGACATAGGTGTGTGAACCTGTGTTTGCAGTAAATATGTATTTCTCTCTGTTAATGTCTGTTTGCTGATGAACGTGACACACACACCCTTCCTATTTGTCTATATGTCTTTCCCTTTTATCCAGCTATCCAGCTATAAGGTAAAGATCAATCAATAGCTTCACCAACCACATCAGAGACATATGCTGAAAATGATCATGTAAGATTAGTATTTAAAAAAAAAAACAGGGGCTTCCCCAAGTTGCAATCAAGAAGAGTGTTCTCTGACATTTACCTTCATTCCTCTTGGCCCAGCTTTTCCTTTGGAACCATTTGGCCCTGGAGGCCCAGGATTCCCCTGCAACAACACCATGGCCAATATCACCACTAAGGACAGATGTTCCATGATTTAATAATTTTTTTAATTTATAATGGTGCATTCATTAAAATCTATACTTCTAATTTCGAATTTTTAACTATTCCAGGTCCAGTGATGTGTGATACAATACTGTCTTGTGATGCTGAAGAGCAGCAGGGAGCCACGGCTTCCAGTCAGTCATGTAATCGTGAAGGTTAACAATTGATCCTCTACAGTGTGCTGTGTCGCCAAGCTATGGTGCTTGGCAGGTTAGGTCTATTAAATGCATTTTTCACTTAATGATATTTTTACCTTCCAATGGGTTCATGGGGACGTGTAAGTCAAGGAACATCTGTTTTATTGAAATGGTCTGGAACTGACAACGTGCTCTTAAACCATCATGTAGCTTAGCCTTCAATATTCAGTACAATTAGTCAATTTTATCTTCCAACATACAAAATATACAATATAAACATTTAAGCTCTGGGCTGGGGGTTTGGGAGACAGGAGTAAGGTATACACATCTACCACATAATTAAGAATTGGAAAGGCTGGGAATATAAGCTCAGTTGGTAGAGTGCTTGCCTTGCATGCACAAGGCCCTGGGTTCAATCCCCAGCACCACAAAAAAAAATTGGAGGAAGTATCTGTATACTAGAGATGCCTTATGGTTTGAATATGAAGTGTCTCCACCAAAACTCCTGTTAGTGCAGGAGTTGAGGTGAAATGATTTAGAGGTGAAATTTAGAGGTGAAATGACTGGATTATGAAAGATGTAACCTAAATCAGCCCATCCTAGTTTGAATGGACCAACTGGGTGGTAACAGAAGACAGGTGAGGCATAGCTAGAGAAGGTGGGTCACTATCTTGTTAAGTATTTTGGTCCCAACAACAAAAAGCTATCTGAACCAAAGGGGAAACATGATTCAATTAAAAGATCAGGATGAAAAAAACCTAGACTTAAACCTGATCCAAAAATAAAATACTTTCAAATGACATTTAAAATAAGACAAAAAGTTACAGGGCTAGATTTTTCCTGACAAGAGTGTTGTGATTTGGATATTCGGTGTCTCCCAAAGCTCATGTGTGAGAGAATGCAAGAAAATTTAGAGGTGAAATGATTGAGTTCTGAGAGCTTTAATCTAGTCAATGTGTTAGTCCACTGATAGGAATTAACTGGGGGATACCTGCAGGCAGGTAGGGTGTGAGTGGAGGAGGTGGGTCCCTGGGGATGTGCCTTTGGGGTTTCTATTTTGTCCCTGGTGAGGAACTCTCTCTCTGCTTCGTGGTGCCATGTCCTGAGCTGCTTTCCTCCACTACATTCTTCCACCAGAATGTTCTGCCTCGCTTCAGGCCCAGAGTGACGAAACTGTCAATGGAGACCTCTGAAACCCTGAGCACCAAATAAATGTTTCCTCTCCTAAAACTGTTCTTGTCTGGTATTTTGTTCTCAGCAGCAAAAAAAAAAAAAAAAAAAAAGCTGACTAAAACACCAAGGGAGAGAACAAGGACAGAACCATGGCTTGGACCATCCTGGAGCTGCTATTTTGAGTCTCCAATTAGAGGCTCTCATTCCTGACTCCAATCCTGCTGCTCAGGTTTCTAGGCAATCTCAAATGCTCTCTTCCTCGGGGAGCCGCTTTGATTATCCGTCTCAGTCTGCCTGACCTTTCCATGAACCATTAGGAAACAAGGTGGGAAGCAGAACAGGCACTAGAAAGACTCAGTTCAGACTCAGAAGGCAGTTCAGCCACCCAGGGTCTGGATAGCAAGTCATTTCATCTCCCTGGGACTCAGTTTTCTTATCTATAAAAGTGAATGCTTCCTTATGTATTTATAAGGAGTAGATCAGTTATTTATACCTCTCTTATGGTATTATTATTTTTGTCTTACCCTATAGATAAATACCAGCTTGTGTCAGATACCTTTAAAGTACCCATGCCTTATGGGTTACTACATTCCCACAATATATCCATAATAGAAGAGGGTACATAGCTGATGATCAATACCCACCCCATCAAATTGGCTTTTCTAGAAATTCCTGATAGCCACAGACCCCAGAACACATAGTATAGTTCCTGGTCATCCAGGAACCCTCAAGGGTATAAATCAATCATTGTTAATTGGCAGTTGTATTGTAATTATTCAGTTTTCAAACCTACCTGGGCACCGGGTAACCCTTTTTGACCAAAAGTTCCTGGGGGTCCTTGTCTTCCTCTTGGCCCCTGAACCAAAGGTGATATTAAAATTCAACCAATTTTACAGAAACATTTATATTCTGCAAAGCCAAAAAATCACCTCGGATACCTATGGAAGCACAAATCTGGGTGCCCTCACCCATCACCATCTCATTCATCAAACTTGAAGCGGGTGGTGTCTGTAAACTGCAGCACCCACAGCACATTCACTCCCAGCCCACTCAGTGTGCAATACAGGATGTGAGTCCTCAGCATCTACGTTTTTAGCAATCTCTCCTGAATCCATTGAGTGCTACAGTTTGAAACACTGCTTTCATATTTTAATTCACCCAACTAACTTTAAATCCTAAAAGGGGATTAGGGGAGCAGATAGGATATTGATTCCTTTGAAAAAAATAACCTTTTCTTGATATACACAAGGTCTAAAAATGACAGATTTTTTTTAATTTTATCAAGAACCAAAGGCACACATAAGTGGCTTAATCTCATTGCCTACATCACTGAGGAGTTGCTCATTTTTTTCTCCCGTCTATTTTACTTTACTGATTTTTGACACTTGAGTTTTTCTCCAGTTTTTGTGAGAACTACTTTCTCAACAGAAGCATTGATCATGGCTTCCTTTCTCTGAAGTGAGGTATTGACCATCATCTATTTAAATAGACCATCATAGCCACATGCTAGTGGGAAGGTGAGAATTAAGGAGAGGTTTTATCGATTTTCTTGCTCATAGCTCCCAGCATGACGTGCATCCCTTTCACCCAGAAACACAATCAAGTGGATATAGAGGAGAAAGCAAGGAAGCAACCGTGGCAGGGGGTCCAAATAGGAATTGATCCAGTGATCAAAAAGAAAATGAAAATATATATATATATATATATATATATATATATATATATATATATATTAGTTGTTTCCCTCTGTATTTCAGATACTATTTTTCGATCATAAAGTAAACACAATCTCTAATTGTACTTTGATTACCCATTTCATTCCTTAGTTCTTTTGTCAAGTTTAAAATTAGCAGAAACTTCTAAAATGATCATTTGACACTGAAAGGATTTGTACTTATGGAGAGTGAGTCAAGATAAATGAAACTGGTTTGTTTTAAACTCCTTCCATTGAGGATACTTGGAAATAATCTGGCTTTTAAAAGAAAGATATACAAAGTGTTCCAGAAGGATCTACAGATGATAGATTTAGTTTATGATTAGAGGATTCAAAGGAACTAGTTGGAAGTTCAAATTTCCACTTATCACTGGATAGTTTACAGTCTCCCAGTAGATTGAAGTCTTTGAGGGCAAGACTTTTTGCCTTGATGGTCTAAATGTCCCATTTTCTGTCTATTGGCAGAGTACTGTGTGCATGACAGACACTCAATTAACTCTGTTGATTTTTCCTGCCAAATTGAGTACAGTTTAAATGAATATTACTATTACTTGAGTTAATAGTGAAAATTAAATGAGTTAAAAATTAAATATTATTTGAGTAATCAGAATGCACAGTGTCAAAGGCAGTCATTAAGAACATCAATTTTATAACCAGATTGTCTGAGTTTGAATCCCAACTTTATAACTTATTAGCTGTGCAGCTTGGCCAGTTGACCTAACTTCCCCACCCCCTTTTCCACTTCTTCCCTATAAAACAGGGATAATAAGAAACCTGCCTAACCCCCAGTGAAGGATCAAGTGAGGTAAATTCAAGAGCTTATTGCAGCACCCAGAACATAGAGGTCCATAAATATTAGCTATCGTGGTTTAACCTTCTCATAAGAGGGGCTTTGGGAGGCCTTCAAAGGATGGTGTTCAAGGCCATTCTGATTTAATTTCCTATCAAACAATGAAATTAACATTTCATACCAAGTCCTTTAGCATTAAAACCAAGTTAAATATGGCTATACAGAGATATACAGTTGTCACAACAAAACTCAACATTTTGTACAATAACTATGTGATAATAATCACAATTTTTTTTTAAAGTTCTCCGATTTAACCTGTGAACCTGGATTTCCAAGCTCTCCTTGGTAGCCCTGTTCACCAGATTCTCCACGCACACCCTGTCAAAAAATAAAAATAAAAAAGGCATCATCAGTGCTCCTGTTGAAGGCAGCCTTCCTAAAAGATGTCACTTGAGAGCCTCAAGGGAAAGACTCAAAAAAATATTAGACGGGTGGTGATCAATCCTCCTCGAGGATAGAGATGGAGAGGACACATAAAGGGTTTCCATTCATGCTGAAAAAATGCAAGACCACACTCTCACTGCCTTTCCTGGTCTTTGCACGTCTCTTTTCAAAATTTCAGCTAGTAATAGAAGCAAAAATACTTTCTTTAAATTACCCAAATTCCTGTTTTGTATAAAAATTGGTTCCTAAAAGCCCAGCCCTCTCTTTAAGGCATCTGGACTAAATGTGCACTGGTGTCAAGGACACTTATTCCATGCAAAGAAGTAGAATGTTGATCAAGCATGACACTCTGGGACAAAGGCACACAAAACACATGGTAAAATAATAGAATATTGGCTTGAAAACTCTATGAGCCCTTGGAGCATTTAGCTAGCTCCCAAGGCCAAGGGTGAATTGCTAAAATGATTCATTTGATAACTCCCCTAAGTTATTCCCCAAATTATTATTTTTTCATTTCCACAGAAAAGATATTTTTCCAAGATTAGGAATAATTCCAATTTTGTGAATTATTCTGCCTTCTTTTTCATGCTACTCACAGAAAGACTGGCTCACTGACAGATGAACAAAGGAGCCCAAAACCTCAAACCCAGAATTCATCAATATGTGGATCAAATTACTTGCACTTCTTAAGTTTTTAAAAACTATCTGGCACTTCTATTCATCATTATTGTTATACTGTTCAGCTTTTCAAGAGCAGATTTCTAGATTTATAAGTATAAAGCAAGTTTTAAAAGGAAGATAGCTAGAAAGTTTGAACCAGGCTGCAATCTAATTTGCATGTCACATTAGTAACTTTCTTTTTTTTTTTATTGGTTGTTCAAAACCTTACAAAGCTCTTGACATAACATATTTCAAACATTAGTTTCAAGTGAGTTATGAACTCCCATTTTTACCCCAAATACAGATTGCAGAATCACATCGGTTACACATTCACATTTTTACATAATGCCCATACTAGTAACTGTTGTATTCTGCTACCTTTCCTATCCTCTACTATCCCCCTTCCCCCCCCTTCTTCTCTTTCTATCCCATCTACTGTAATTCATTTCTCTCCTTGTTTTTTCTTCCAATTCCCCTCACAACCTCTTTTATGTAGTTTTTTATAACAATGAGGGTCTCTTTCCATTTCCATGCAATTCCCCTTTTCTCTCTCTTTCCCTCCCATCTCGTGTCTCTGTTTAATGTCAATCTTTTCTTCCTGCTCTTCCTCCCTGCTCTATTCTTAGTTGCTCTCATTATATCAAAGAAGACATTTGGTATTTGTTTTTTAGGGATTGGCTGGCTCACATTAGTAACTTTCATAGTGTCATGTTGGTGAAAATAACATGGCTCAGTATGGTACAGTTCAGATTCATTATAATAATTCCACTCATATATTTATATTAAGGGAATAATTGCAGCAAATCAAAACCAAAATCAAAACAAAAAAACTTATAGTTTTTATTATATTACTGACCATGATAGCTAACAAAATAGAAATTACCTAAATGCCCAAAATAGGAATAGTTTAGCAATAAACTGTGCTACTTCAGTAGAATAAAATGTAATGTATTAGGAATGTTTTTCAAATATCTGGATGTTAATTCACAGTAAGGCAGGGGTTAGGAACACTAGAGAAGAATAGTGTTACCTTAGATTAGGTAGAAAAAAATGAAGGAAAGGGATGTGGGGATAGGAAAGATAGTAGAATGAAACAGACATTGGCACTCATTACTTTATGTATATATGGGACTGCATCACCAATATGATTCTACAATAGATACACTAAGAACAATAAGAAGTTATATCCCGTATACAAATTGCTGTATCACATCAGTTACCCTTCCATTGATTGACATATTGCCTTTCTAGTGTCTGATGTATTCTGCTGTCTGTCCTATTCTCTAATGTATTAAGAACTATGTAATGTTATGAACGACCAATAAAAAAAAAAAAAAAAAAGAAGTTATATCCCATCTATGTATGATATATCAAAGTGCATAAGTGCATTCTGCTATCATGTATAACTAATTAAAACAAATAAAAAATTAATTTAGAAAAGTGAAATTAGGAAAATTCAGAAACATGGAAAATCAGAATATAAAATAGTATAGACATTATGATAACCCTTTATTATTTATACAAGTAAAGGGAACACACAAACATAAAAATAATTGCTGAAGGGTAGTGGGTTTGTACATGTTTTTAAAAATTAATGATATTCTTAATTGTATCATAACAACAAATGTAAAGTTTTGTTTTATTGTCAAAAGAAATCTATGCATCAATTTATTTGCCATAAACATAATCTTTTCCATAAATAAAATTTCATTTAAAATTCTATTTTATTATGCATCTGGTGAAAACCAGATCTAATTTTATAGATAGTAATGAGCCATATTTTCCTATATATTATAGAGTACTATTATTTGGAATTCAGAACCTCTGTAAGCTAAGTCTTCTGTGAGACTGGCTGGTCTTTAGCAAATTACATCAGAGGAACATAAATGAGTCTATAAGACCAGTGCTCCAACATCGGGCCAACTAGTAAGCCACTGACATCCTAAACCCAGTTCACCCTGAAGCCTGAAAATAGTTATATTTCTATCTCTTATTTAAAAATAAAAAATTTGAATAGGAATAAAAGCAAACCACTACAAGAACACATAAAGATTATAATGTATGAAGCTAGGCATGTAGTACATGCTATAATTTGAGGCTGAGGCAGGAGGATTGCAAATTTGAGGCTAGACTCAGCAACTTAGTGAGACCCTGTCTCAAAATAAACAAAAAGGGGTGACGGGGGGGGGGGGTGCGGTAGGGATATGACTCAGTTGTTAAATGCCTCTGGGTTCAATTTATAGCACCAAAAAAAAAAGATTACAAGATACGAAAGTATAAAGCTGTAAATCATGTTCACCTAATTATCATGTGAACAATAAATTGATTTAATGAAGAATGGAGAAAAAGAAATGTATTGCAAGGATGGTGAGGGTGTGCAGAGAAGGAGTTGGATAGAGTAAGAAAATTAAATCTTCACACTTCATGGTGAGAAACCAAAATAAAAGTGATACGAGTCAATATCATTTCTTCTCCATCCCTAAATCACGAGAATACTGGAAAAATACAAGCAGAGCATCATCAGATTATGTCAGAGAGATGTCTACATAAAATAACTTCTTTTGTACAGAAGTTTCATCATGGTCTTTGGGATTAGATATTAGATTTGAATCCTATCTCCAACAATTATTAGCTGTGGTGCCTCTGATAAAGTTACTTTTCTTTGCTAATCCTGTATTCCCTCTCTTACCCATGAAAACTCCTGGAAAGGTTTACATGAGATAATATAAATAATATTCTAATGTACACCAGGTACTAGATAAATGCTTAGTAAAGTAGGTTTCTCGCAGGGATATTCTCTATTCCACCATCAAACCACACCATCTGGCCTTTGGAAATGGCAAGAGCTCAACCCTTCTCCATCATCTAGACACAGTCGATCGGCTGTTTGCACCCATGGAAAAAAACCATCATATCAGAATTGAAAGTCCTTCTCTAAGGTATTGGCTTCTTCTCAATCTAAATAAAGTAGAGCAAGTTGAGGAGGAGGCAGAGAACCATATAAACTTCCCTTCTTCATGAAAAAGATCTCTGTGGTCATCTCCCAGGAATTCCCATGCAACCTCCCAGCCCAATGGCATTCCCCTAGAGCTCAGAGAGAACTATTAAAGCTGCAATGTACATGGAACAAGGAGCATCTCTCTCCAGAAAGCACTGACCTTCAACCCTGGCAGACCTCGTCTTCCTCGTGACCCCTAAGAAAAGAAGGAAAGCAGAGACCTCAGAGAAAGAAATACACCATTTCTCACCCAGACACACCTTCCTCTTCCACAAAGGCAGGAGAAATATACTACACCTACCTGAGGGCCAACACTTCCAGTTTTCCCCTGAGGTCCATTGAAACTGGACAGACCCTAGAAAGTAAAAGATAAAGGGAAGATCAGTTAAAATGCCACACACTTCTGGTTTTCTTCTCTATATCTGTACCATCCAATACAGAAGCCCCTAGCTGTAGGCAGCTATTCAAATTAAGTGAACAAAAATGAAATTTAAAAAAAAAAATTAGCTTCTCATTCAACACTGGCCACATTCCAAGTGCTCAGTAATTTCATGTAGCCAGGCTACCATATTGGATCACACAGATAGAGAATATTTCCATGATCTCAGAAAGTTCCATTGACCATCACTCCTCAAGAAGCCAATGACATTATGTTCTCATGTTTCAAACATCAATGTTGTGGACAAATTCCCCACAGATTTAGTAGTCTTTCTCCACAGACTCTTCCTTTAATGACTCCTCATGGTTCACCATGCTGGGACAGCAGTCATACACATTCTTCAACATGCTTAGTATAGGAAAATACTGGCCCATCCCTTTCTTTTTTTTTTTTAAAGAGAGAGTGAGAGAGGGGAGAGAGAGAGAGAGAGAGAGAGAGAGAGAGAGAGAGAGAGAATTTTTTTAATATTTATTTTTTAGTTCTCGGCAGACACAACATCTTTGTTGGTATGTGGTGCTGAGGATTGAACCCGGGCCGCACGCATGCCAGGCGAGCGCGCTACCGCTTGAGCCACATCCCTAGCCCTGGCCCATCCCTTTCTACCCAGGTCTTATCGGGCATGTCTTGAGTGGCAGATAGAAGCAGAAGATAGAAGGATATGTCTCTGCGCATGGAGAGATCAGTGTATAGGCGATGAAAGAAAGCAAGGTTTCACAACCACGATGAGGAAACCTCTTTGGAGTAGAAGTCGGGAATGAGTAGTATCCAGAAGGAATGATCCCTCTTTCAGGAGAAATGGAAACCCCATGGGATCCCAAGAAGGGATATTTCAGATAATTATTCAGTGAGGCTACATGCTAAGTCAAGTGGAATACATAAGTGGAGAAAGAATATGAAGTTTCAAAAATAAAAAATGTCTTGTGAAAATTTGTTCATTCCAACTGTCATTTATAGCACATTAATTCTGAGATAATTTAAATATTCCCCAATATGAGGGAAATGCTAATCAAGTCATGACAGAAACACTTTTCACCTGAAGTTTATAAAGAATATATATATATATATATATATATATATATATATATATATATATATACACACACACACACACACAATATAAACACAAAGGGAAAAGGGGGGAAATTCAACATGGAGGCTGCCTCTGATAAGAATCAGAGGGTATATCTGAGTAGACCAGTTATATAGGTCAAATTTTACTTAAACTCAGTGATGGGTTGATAAAAGCTTGTGTTTATGATAGTATTCACTACATCGTTTCCAGTGTCTTGGATATTTCATGATATATTTTTTAAGATTTTAAAAAAGTATTGATTTTAGTTTAAGATGACGTGCTGATATGCACATTACAAGGGTTTCCAAAAGTTCAGATTGTAGCATCGTGAAGAGGAAAACATCTGAATGATTAACCACAGTGCTCACTTGTCTACTCAGCCATATTATGGGCTTTGGGTTGCAGGATTTATCTGTATAGCTCTTCTATTCAGAGTCGCATTTCTAAGACAGCTGACTTCTTGTCGTTGTACTTGTTAGAGTTCTAATGTTTATCTTGAAATACTGTGTTTGTCGAAAAAAATTAAATATGTCATGATAAAAAATGCACAAGGCATGCAAATGAAAAAGCACAAAATTAAAAAGCAAATCTTCCTTCTCCCAAGGCAGCCTGAGAAGAGAATGCTTCTCATAAAATCCAAAAAAAAAAAAAATCTGTGCTTACAAGTAGACATAAATATACTGTTTTGTAAACTCAAGCAGGAGCATACTATAAACACTGTCATACATTTTTATTTTTTACTCAGTTTTTTTTCTTGAAGATCTTTAAGATCAGCAGAAATAGGTGTATCTGACTTTTTTTAAAAAGTGTATAAAGTAAAAAAAAAGTATATAAAGTAGAAAGTTTGTACTATGATGTTGTTCTTCTAAAATTTGCAAAGTTATGTGAGAGAATAATTTGTCCCAAATATATAAAAAGAAAAAAATGATAAGTCCCCATTTTTAAAAATATTACACTAGGGGCTGGGTATGTGGCTCAAGCGGTAGCGTGCTCGCCTGGCATGCGTGCAGCCCAGGTTCGATCCTCAGCACCACATACAAACAAAGATGTTGTGTCCGCCAAAAACTAAAAAATAAATATTAAAAAATTCTCTCTCTCTCTTTAAAAAAAAATATTACACAAGAACATTTTGTAACAAGCCCATGGGACACTTTTCTGACTTTCTCTAGAAGAGAGATTGCTATCGTATGTTAGAAAAGTTCAATAAAATAATGGTCTCCTTGGCTACTGGAACTATGGATCATTTTTCCTCTACATTTTACTTTATATTCCCAAATTTCTGTAGTAAATGTTACTTTTATGGGTTTTTTTTTCCAAAGTAGGAGGTAGACGAGAGGAGGCTATAAATAAAGCCTTCTCACAATAGATCTAGATGTAATAAAGATTCTTTCTTAAAAGATTAATCATTCTCTCACTTCAGTAGTAAATAGCATTTTGTAGCCAACACAGTAAAAGAATTATCTGGGCAGATGCTGGAGCCATTGGGTAAAAGATTGTTGGGAAATAGGAAATTTATAGTCTCAGAGTTATCATTCCCATTCGAAGAAAGGAAAAGCACACTTGCCATGGAGAAATCTGGTGAACATAATCCAGTGTTCGAACTTAATGTCACCAATATGACCCAAATCAACACAGTATCCCTGCCCATCATTAATAAATGTACAGCAGCACTAAGTCTCTGCCAAAAATGCTTAGCCTGACTGTAGTTATGGAGAAACCATCAGATGAATCCTAACTGAGATAAATTTAGCCAAATAACTAGTCTGGAATGTCAATGTCACAAATAACTGGGCCACTGATGTGATTGAAAGATACCAAAGAGGCAAGACACCTGAAACAACTGCTTAATCCTCAGCTACACACTGGAACAACAAAAAAAAAAAAAAAAAAAAAACAGGCATAAAGAACATCATTGGGTGTTATGGATCAAGTATTTATGACTCTTCTCAAAAAAACTCATTCTGAAATCTTGACCCCCAAAGTGAAGACAGTAGGAAAGGTATGTCAGTCGGTCATAAGGGTGGAGCCCTCCTGAATGGGATTAGTGCCCTTACAAAAGAGGCCTGAAGGAGCACCCTGTCTTTCCTCCATGTGAGACCATAGCCAAAATACTTATTTAAGAACCAGGAAATGGGCCTTCACCAGATACCAAATCTTCAGTGCTTTGGTCTTAGAATTCCCAACCTCCAGAACTGTGAAAAATGCATGCTATTTAGGGTACCCAGACTACTGCATTCTGTTATAGTGACCCAAACTAAGACATGGGACAAGTATAGAAATTTGATTACAGACTGTGTATAGAAAACAATGTTGTACAAATATTGTTTCTCGAGAGTGATAATTATATTGTACTAATATAGAATGATGTCCTTTTTCTAAGAATACACTTGAGCATATAGATATACACATACATGCATTTGTATAAAGAGATATAAAGCAAATATAGTAACAATGGGGTTCATTCTTGCAACTAAAATTTATTTTTCATAGATTTGAAATTTTTCAAAATTAGAAGTTAGGGTAAAAAGAAATGCATAATTTCTAATGATATGGAAGTTTTCTACAAATTTGAACTCACATTGAATAGTGTTTTATAAATCTACCGTTTTTATTTAATGTTGCAACATGGTGTTTTCCATGTCAAGAAATAGTGTTCTACATTATTTTTCACTGCCTAGAAATATTCCATTGTGCAGAAGCACCAGGATGCATATAAGCATATTATTAGACATTTGAATATTTTCAATTTTTTACTATTTTAAAAATCACCGCAGTGATCACCCTTGCTTGCTAAATCTGTTTTGGTTCATGATTAGCTTCTAGGTAAAGTGCTAGGCCTAGAAAGGCTAGAAATTAAGCTGTGGCAGACACAGTGGGGCCTACACAATAGCCTCTCCCTTTTCCCTCCTTAATATGAAAATCTGTTGTGTTTGGAACAACAATATACCCAACTCCGAGGCTGTAGATACAGTTCAGTAGTAAAGCACTTACCTACCATGCATGAGGCCCTGAGTTCAATCCTCAGGACAAAAAAAAAAAAAAATCTCCAATGGGTGAGAATAGATCTAAGTGAGAATAGATCTAAGCCAATCATGGTGATCACATTTCCTTTATTCAGAGATTTGCTTTCTCTGAATCCCTTGAAATTGGGCAGTTATGGCTAATGAGCTTATTAAAAAATATTGCTGAAAACACCCAGATGAAAGGAAAGTCCCTTTCCTCCTGACATTTTATATAAAAGTAAAGACAAAATGCTCAAAGCTGCCAGGCCTACAGACATATGCTGACATACTGAGGAGGGAGAGTGGAAAGAAAGGGACTGTATCCCTGACAAATCACTGAGTCTCAATGGTATCATTGAGATGGTGTGTCAAATCTGAAATCACCTAAACTTGGGTTTCAAACATATTTACTACTTAATACTACTAGACAAATTTTCTAAGAGACATATATATAATAAATAAATAAATATATGTCTTATATATGCATATATAATATGTATTATACATATATATGTATATTTTTTTAAACAGCAATGCTAACTGATTTATTTGCCTATTGCCTTTCCAAAAGGTTAAGCTGGTTTTCATTCTCCCCAGAAGTGTTTATTTCACACTCCTGACTGACATGACTGATTCCCTGATACTAAATATATAATAAAGTTTCTCCTTGTTGGAATGACTGCTTTACCCATCCAAATTGTAACATTGAATCTGTTCTTAGGTTCATCTCAGAAATAATTCCAAGGGAAGACTGCCCCCTAGAGGTCCATCTTCTGATAGTACTTAGGCTAGAATGTCAGTATCCACAGCTGCAGGCTTATGTAACTGGTGGGAGTTACTTCTGTTATCCAAGTCTATTCAAAGGAGTTAGTTAGCACCCTTCTTTGAGCACAGCATGGGAGCAGAAGCCATGAGATACAAACTCAATATGGCATTGCCTCAGAGGATTACAATTTCCCTGTACACACACAATTCAGGGCTGACATTCAAAGTTAATCCTTGTCTAAAATCAGGAAGGGAGGCATCTGAAAGCTGTGAGCATGTGTATCGATAGTACTGTGGCAGGCAGAGCACTGGACAGTTTGTCTATAGGCCTGGGTTTCTCCCCAGCAGTAAATCTTGAGCCAACCATAGAACAAGCTCATCTTATGCTCAGATCACAATCTTTCTTCCCATGACCACCTCTAACTCATGGAAATCAATCTCCATTCTTCCCATCTTACAGATGGGCACCAGATGGGTTGCTTCCCTACTGTCTCCTTAGCCCAATCCTGTCGATAATTGAGTGTCCCTTCACAGAGCTCTCTGGTCACAACACCAAAGGGAACATTCTCAATAGGGTCTGTTCAAAACAACTGTAAATAATGACAGGATGAAATATTCTTATAGCCAACTCCCGGTGGTTTTCTCACATAGCTCCGTAATAATGACCTTGTTACAAACTGAATTTAATTTAGGATCTGGACATATATAACATGGATGCAATCTAGCCACAATCTAGGAAGGAGAGTCAATGTCCTACAGTTTTGTTAAAGGATGCAGAACTGGGGTTGGAACAAAATAGAGGTTCCTAGGCTCTTTTCTAGTTGCAAATATTGTGCTATGCAGACCTCATTCCTGGAAATTAGGAATGGTGAAATGTGAGGACTGAAGCACTTGGATTTATTTTAGTCATTCTTCAGAATCATGCATTTTAATGTCTGGGACATAAAAATCTAAAATTGGCTTCCAAGAAATTAGCATCTGTCAAGTTAACAAGTCTTTTTTCTTCTGTGATGTCTTCTATCACAGTGCTTCTAGTCTTTAGAGCTAGACAAAGATCTCCTCTTTTAAAAAATGGCTAGTACCCAATACACATCAATCAGCTCTGACTACAAAGAAAAGCAAGCCAGTGACATGATAATTGCAAGCATCTTTTAAATTTTATAATTGGAAAATTTTTAAAGTGGAAGAATCCTAGGCATCCTTGAGTCAGATGCTTTCATTTGCTAATGAGGAAACCAAGAACAAAAAAGGTAAAATAACTTGTAAAGTATTACTAATGTTGTGGGAGATAGTTTTTTTTTTCTCCCCTGTACAAATTCTAAGACAAGAACGCAAGGACAAGATGTAAGCAGAGATAACCAGTCAGGACTCCTGTGTCCATGGACGATGGAATCCCACAGGTTTGTTCCCTGGCTTGCTCAGTAGAATGCCCAGATTTCTACACCAGAAGAATCTGTTCCCATGCATACCAGTCCCCCAAAATAAACAGAGGTCATCTTACCTGATGCCCACGCCTTCCTTTTTCCCCCTTAGGTCCTTGAATGTGACTATCAGTTCCAGGATCCCCCTGAGAAAATAAAATGTCGCTTATTCAAATGGACAACAACCAAATTTTTAAAAAAAAAAAATATTATAGGAAAATTTCCTTTAAAAGACAACAAAACACACACACACACATACACACACCAACCAAAGTGGATTCTTTTTATTGTCCAGACCCATCCAGTGATCCCAGATACCTGGTACAATTAAAATTCCAACCTATTTATGAACCCAAATGTTCTGTGAGACGGGTTTTACTCTCAAATCTCTCGTTTGTTGCAGTGCAGTAAAGACAGACTGAACAGATGCCTCATTAATGAATAATAATGTGGCTCTTCACCTTGTGCCACAAGCAAACATTTCTCAAGTCCCTGGAATTAAAGCAGAAGAAATCCCCCAATCTTTACTCACAGGATCTCCTCTTAACCCAGGCTCTCCACGCTCTCCAGGTTGTCCTGGTAGTCCTGTCAAGCCCTTAAATCACAAAGAAAAAAAAAATGTATCACTTTTCAAAATCTCTTGTTGCCTAAAAAGAAAGGAACTCTAAGAGGAAAAAAGAAAAATCAAGCTCAAAGAGCAACTTGGTACTTGAACTTGAAAGCATTCACTGTGGAAAAGGCAAGGTCAAGAAGTAGGAAAAGTGTTTTGTTGGAACCCTTCCATATGATCAGCCTTAGGTGTGCTTCACCTCACTTCTTAGGAATTAACCCACTTGCATATGAGGGACTTGAGGCTCTGGGAAGCTGGACTCATAACTCCCTAATATCAAATTTCTTGATTTTTTTTACTAATTCCTGATTCTCTCTGCAGAAACACACATAAAAAAGGGGGAAGGGGGAGTTTTCTCCATCATGGATGCAGGCAGGATTAATAGAGTAAGACCTCATGGGGAAAAAAATAAATAAAAGGAGAAAGAGAATGATGTTTTCAGAGTGGGCATACAAAAGGAACATTGGGGGGGAGGAGTAATACAATCTGACTTAATTGGGATTAGAGAAGAGAGTGGTTGAACAGCCTTGGATGTAAGGCTAAATCATCAGTGACAGGGAGCCATGAAAAACTTGTGAGCTAGACAGTGACACAATTATGGCTCTAAAGCACAAAAAGTGAAGTCCCTGGATTTAGATTCCCCTTTTCACTATCAGCAGAGTCAGGTCCTAAGTAAACATTCCAAACAGTCATCTAACATTCATTGTCCTTTAACCCTCCATCTAGTCACTAAACCACTAAATGATTCTTTCCCACAGCTTAAAAATAAATTGTTGATGTCAGTTTACCCAGTAGAAATGAGAACAGAATGCCCTCATACATTACCCAATTTCCCCTGTTTCCTTTTTCTCCAGATGATCCTGGGACTCCATGATCACCCTAGGAAAAGAAAAAGAAATATATAAAGAATCTTGGGGGCTGGGGATGTGGCTCAAGGGGTAGCGCGCTCGCCTGGCATGCGTGCGGCCCGGGTTTGATCCTCAGCACCACATACCAACAAAGATGTTGTGTCCGCCAAGAACTATAAAATAAATATTAAAAATTCTCTCTCTCTCTCTCTCTCTCTCTCTCTCTCCTCTCTCACTCTCTCTTAAAAAAAAAAAAAAAAGAATCTTGGGCTGGGGATGTGGCTCAAGAGGTAGCATGATGGCCTGGCATGCGCGGGGCGCTGGGTTCAATCCTCAGCACCACATAAAAATAAAATAAAGATGTTGAGTCCACCGAAAACTAAAAATATTTTTAAAAAAAGAATCTGTATTCTATTAGTCATTCCAGAAAATTCTTTCGGGTAGTCTCACATTTTTAACCAAGAACAGGAAATTACTTTATCACAACAGAGTGACAGACTAGATCCTTTGAACAACCTTCCCCAAAAAAACAACCGCAAATTCCAGATAAATTAAAAGATATTTTAGATACATTAATAAGACAATAAAGAAAAAAGAGAAATCCTTTGTTCAGAATAAAGACAAAGCAGGATCCAGAGAGAGAAAAGCTCTTGGTTAAGAACTTATTGTGATGTGCGTGTGTGTGTGTGTGTGTGTGTGTGTGTGTTTTCAAGAGAGAAAGAGACAGAGAGGAGAAAGACCTCAGGCTGACAATTTATGTTACTGGCCCCGGAACTAGTGCCACTAGGAATGTGGCTGAAGCAAACAACATCAACTCAGGTTTTAATGACTTCTTAAAGATAAAGTTCCATCAAAACTGGGTGTTAATCAAAAGTCACAACACACAGGAGGGACACACCATGACGGAGAAGCCAGCAGAAACAACACATAATAGAATCAGACCCACATTGACTACAGATATTGGAATTATCATATACAGAATATAAAATAAGTGTATTCAAACTTCCAATTAGACTGTTAGGTCGGTGGCGGCGACTTGGTGACGACTTAGTGGCAACTTAGAACAAAGCAGCCCGCGCCGAAAAAGAACATCAATCAGATGCCAGTGGAAACGCCTGTCAATCACCCAGATCTCCTGACTAACGCCTGTCAATCAGCAGGACCCCCTGGTCAATCCTGGAGTTCAGCCAACTCCCCTGACCAACTTCAAGGGGGCAAGGGACCCTAGAAACACCTTTTCCTGTCCCAAGCCCTTCCCTTCCTGCTGTAAGCCCCATAGAAGTCCAGTCCGGTCGAGCTTCCACGCTGTTTCTCCTCAGACCCTTCTCCTGTCCCCTCTGTGGGTCTGATAGAGTTCCTCCCGGGAGTGATATCTCAATAAAGCCTGTTCAGCGGCCCTTTTAAATCTGCCTCCTTTGGCCATTGCCTGCCCCGACTGATCTGACATAGACTTCTATAAAAAAGATAATAGAGAAAATAGGTGCTCTACTTTGGATGTTGAATGTCCCCTGAAAGACCCACATGTTTAGGTTTGGTGCCAGAGTGGCAGTGTTGTGAAAAGCTATGGACCTTTAAGAGGTGGAGCCTAGTGGGAGGCTGTTAGGTCACTGAATGAAATTGTGGGATCCTGGATCTTTCCTCTTCTTCTTTTCCTTTGGCTTCCCGGCCATGCGTCCACCACATGCTCCCCACCATTACTTTCCAGCACCCCCAGCAGGGGCCTAAAATTAAGGGGTCCTCCCAATCATAGACTGAACCTCTAGAGCCATAAGCCAAAATTAACCTTTAATCTTTATAAATTAATTATCTCAGATATTTTTATAATGATGAAAAGTTGGCTAACACAATAAGAAAGATAAAGATTTCCATATGATGATCTTCTAAGGATTTTCCAAGACATAAATACTCAGATTCAACAGCCAAACAAGTCCCAAGCAGAATAAATAAAAGGAAATCCACACCTAGACACATCATACTGAAACTGTCAAAAAGGAAAAACAAAGTGAAATTTTTAAAGCAGCCTGATACGTATTTTTATACACTGCTTACAAAGGAATAATTACTTTGAAATATAACTTCTTAACAGCAATAATGGAAGATACAAGACAATAAAAGCCAGGAGTCTAGAAAGTTATATTTTCAAAGGGCTGAAAGAAGGTAACTATGAACAGTGAATTATTTATCCAATGAGCTATCTTTCAAGAAAAAGAGTAAAATAAAAATATTTCCAGGAAAAATAAAAACCAAGGGAGTTTACAATGAATCACCCTTCATTAAAGGAAATTCTAGGAGTTCTACCTTAGGCAAAAGAATCATGGTGTTTTCATGTTCTTTTGAAGGCATCAACATACTGACAGAAAGGCTTTGATGATACTAGTAAATATGAGGATAAAGCTAGATAAGTACTGGCTATATAGAATAATAATAATAACAATGTCTAATCGACAGGATCTAACAAAAATAAGATGTGATGATCTTCTAAGGATTTTCTGACATACTCAGAAATAAAATACCAAATAATTTAAGAAATAAAATACCAAATAATTAATATGTGATATCAGAGGAGGGTAAAGTTAGGTTTTTGGATCCTTGTATATTGGAGATAAGAATAAATAACATGTGAACTTAACCACTGTTGAGTATACACATCAAAATCTCTAGACAATCAGGAAAAGCTATGCTCACTATACGAGTATAAATGCCAGACTAGTCAAGGGGAAAACAAACTGAAATACTTCCATACCTGTTCTCCATCCAAGCCATGAACACCTTCCTCACCAGCGTCACCCTGTGGAGCAAAGGAAGATCAGAGTTAGACACAAGAGAAACAGGGGTACGTGGATATTTCTTTGATGTTAACTTCCTTACTAACTTATTTTCCAGTTGATAGAAGAATCTAGACCTTCTGAAACAACAGTTACATAGGCATGCAATATTTAAAGGTGATTTTGGGCTGAGGTTGTGGCTCAGTGGTAGAGCACTTGCCTCACATACGTGAGGCACTGGGTTCAATCCTCAGTACTGCATATAAATAAATAAATTAAATAAAGGTCCATCAACAACAACAAAAAATAGCAAGGCTTGAACACAATAATATGTCATTGCCTCAAAACTGAAATACTTGTCTTACAAACAGTCAATAGTCACTTATTAGCATGGTGGTTCAGATATTAATAAGATCTGGCCCCATTCTCTTGTCTAAAATTTAAAAGCCTCACCCCAACAAGCAAAGGAAAAGGGCTTGGAATCAGTATTGTGTTTCCCAAAGAGACTGCTATCCAGTTTTAGAAGAGTAGAGACGGTTACCTACCTTCTCTCCTGAAAATCCTCTTGCTCCCTAAAATTAAGAAGAAATAAGAATAATTGAGCTGAAGAAATAAGAATAAATTTCCTTTGGAGATACGTGTGTGTGTGTGTGTGTGTGTGTGTGCATGTGTGTCTCCAAAGGAAATTAAATCAGCATGCCAAAGAAATACCTGCATGCCCATGTTTATTGCAGCATTATTCAAATAGCTAAGATATGGAATCAACCTAGGTGCCCATCAATTGATAAAGAAAATGTGGTGAATATATACAATGCAATATTATTCAGCCATAAAGAAGAAAGAAATCCTGTCATTTGCAGCAAAGTGAATGGAACGGGAGGGCATTAAGTAAAATAAGCCAGACACAGAAAGGCAAGTACCATATGTTTTCTCTTATATGTGGATGTTTAGAAAAAAAAAATGACCTGAATGTAGAATAGTGATTACTAGAGGTTGGGTGCCGCAGTTCGGCTGCAGCAAAATAACCAGGGGGTGATGAGCAACTTGTGTACATTAATACAGCAGGAGTGGGAGCCATTTATTGTAGGACAGGAGGGGTATTTATACATTCCACACAGCTTATCTAATTAACATAAACTAGATACAGCAGTCAACCAATAAGGAATCTCCACACTTAATGGCTCGCTGGCGCCACCTCATAAACCACTCCCCCTGGCAAAATGTCAGGCGCCAGACTCTAACAGTTGGGAAGGCTGCAGGGCTGGGGAAATGGAAAATGGAAAATGGGGGAGGCTGGATTCGATTAGTGCACAGAGTATGTACATATGGAAAAATCACACTGAACCCCACTAACAGATACATTTAATACATGTTAATCAAAAATCAAATAGGGCTGAGGACATAACTCAGTGGCAGAGAGCTGGTCAATCCCCTGTACTGCAAAATAAAATAAAAAGAATTTGGCTTGATGTGGCTGGGGATATAGCTCAGTTGGTAGAAGAATTTGGCTTGAATGAGATTTTTGAAACTTTGTTTCATTTAGGAAGCCATGTTGCCTGATTTGAAGAAAATATATGTATTAGATCAAAATGAAGATTAGATCAAAATGACAAGGCTTTCCTTGTCCAGCAAATGTGATGGGTTTCACAGCTCTCTGATTACTACAACCCTCCTTTTCCTGTGACCTGGAGAAAACCACCTTGCCACTCCTCACAGAGTAGGCAAAATAGCAGCAACCTGCCACTTATTTTTGTAAAGATTTTTTTTTTTCAAATGAAAGTGAGAATACACTGATTAGCAAGAGTGGGAAGACTTCAAGGAACAACAGGGCAAAGTAACTGGAAAGGTAACTTGTTAGAATATACAGGACATGGTCATTGTGATCAAGAAAACCCTAAGACTTTTATGTTGAATACATTCTACTGTCGTGTATAAGCAAAAAAAGAACAAATAAAATTTTTCAAAAGACTTTACGTTGTAGAAATTTTTTTTTCTTACCTTATCAAAAGAGATTCTCCAATAATGAAAGATTGAGGCACCTGGAATGCAATCACTCAAAATGGTGCCCCACCTGTATCCCCTTAGCCTTTAAAATCTCAGTATTCTTGAACCTGCCTTCCAATTACAAGCATTCTTGGCTCTTTTGCTGAGGTTTTTTTTCCTGGGACTTAAAACCTGCTTTGCCTACATGCAGGACAGGCCAAAGAGCTGGGGGAATTAAGGCCTCCTAGCATCAGCCCTCGATAATGCCTGATAGGATGTGGTTTACAAAAACCCAGCGACTTCACCCTACAAATGGGAAAACATCGAGGTGCATGTTCAACACTGGCTGCCAGAGTCCCTAGGAAGGAGTGATCTGCATCTGCCCACAGCAGTGATCTGCTAATACATCGTTTGGGGTCACATTCACCCTCCATATCTTATTCACTTCCTTACTCCTCTGCTACTGTTTGCTAGGATCATCTCCCAGTAAGCTGTGTGCAGTTGATTCCTTTTCTGAGGCTTTACTTCTCGGAAGCCTTCAGTCTAAAGAGAAGCTAAGCCTTCATAATTATACTGAAGAATGAAGATTTTTCTTGAACTCAAAGGTTGAAACAAAGAAAGGGAAAGAATCCTGCAGCTTGAGGTCACACTCACCTTAGGTCCCCTCACACCCATGCATCCTTCCTCACCTCGAGGTCCAGGAAGACCCCGGGGGCCTCTTTCTCCCTGTGAAGACAGATACATGTGGAGACCATCAAGAAACTGCCTCTGTGACCACCCAGCCAGTTCAAACCAGTTCAAACCACAGTGTCCTTAACAATCTGTCTGCCTTGCAGGCAATCTGATCAGGTCTCTGAAGCACTTATGACAATGCTCCAGATAACACGGATTCTAATTCAACTTAGCACTTATGACAGTGGGGGTTTTGTGGGGTTTGTTGTTGTTGTTGTTGTTGTTATTGTTGTTGTTTGTCTTTTATGTATTAGAATCTCCTGCCATGTTGTGAGCTTCACAGTGTCTCATTTATTGATCGCTCAGTTCCCTGCCCCAAACCTCTTGCCTGACATTCAGCAGACATCAATCAGAATTTGGAGAATGACTCACTGAATTATATTAGCGAATAGAAGCTTTTCATCTAAGCATTGAATAAGGAGGGAAATCATGCCTTTTGCCAAATTGATTAAATATGAATTAGAAAGTCTCACACAACCCATGAGCTTCAATCAAAAGAAAATCTACATTTGTAACATCTAATTTAGACTTAATAAGGTCAGAAAATACAGAAGCTGCTTGGGACTATAAATAGGCACATGATAAAGTGAGAAGCACTCTGGATCCTTTTATTAAGAACCTGAATTCAGGTCTGAGTTCTGCTTCCAACTTGTTTGGTGATCTTGGACTGTTACAAGATTGCATGAATCACAATTGTCCCCATTTATGAATGTGGCTCCAGATAACACTGATTCTAATGATCTCACAGGATTGCTACATTGACTGCAGGAGATACCATATAGGAAATACTTCACAAACCATGTGACTGGACAAATGAGGTGCTCTATATTTAAAGGTAGCAGGCAGGCAGGGTGGTGCACACCTGTAATCCCAGTGGATTGGGAGGCTGAGGTGGAGGATCACAAATTCAAAGCCAGCCTCAGCAATTTAGCAAGGACCTAAGCTACTCTGTGAGGGCTGGGAATGTGGCTCAGTGGTTAAGCACCCCTAGGTTCAATCCCCGGTACAAAATAATAATAATAATAATAATAATAATAAAGGTAGCAAGAGATTATTTAAAAACACAGGTATTGGCATCAACAGGTTTGGACACATCTACAACATTCTTTATGTGATCTTAGCAGGTAACTCTCTGCACATTCCTACCTCTCCAACTATAAAATGAAGCTGTTAATATATACATGAGGGTTGTGACAAAAATAAAATATAATAACATATACAAAATGCCTAAAGCAAGGCTTGGTACTAAATATTGTCTGTTCTCTTCCCTTCTCCCTAGTTTACTTGCATTTCTAAGTTAAGTGGATGGTGTTTAAGTTTCATCTGGAGAATTTAATCTTAATGTTGCTACTATACTAAGCCACTCACTCAACATTGATAAATTTTTTAAATTTATAGAATTCGTGAGTCTGGCACATTGTATTTTCCAAAGCTGGACATCAGTATCTCCCATCCCAGACTCTGTGACCTGCCACTCCTCCATCTAAGAGGAGTCTGATTCCCTCCCCTTGAATATGGTCTGGACTCAGTGATTGGCTTCCAACCAGCAGAATGAGAGAGACATTGTGAGGCTACTTTCTGAGACTCTGTCAGCAGCCTCGTGGTTTCAGCCTTGGTCTCTGGGAATGGTCACTCACAGGGGGACCTTCCCTGTAGGGATGCTCCCTCTCACACCCAGCAGCCCTGAGGTTCATGCTCAGCCTGTCCTTCCACCATCCTAGCTAAGGGTCCAGACAAGTGATAGAAGATGCCACCTTGGCATTGGGTCCTCTGGTCCCAGCTTCTACAGCCCAAGAATTTCTTATCAACCCAGCTGAGACCCCAGATACAGAGAAAAGAGCCATCCTACTTCTGTTCCCTTTTTGGCTTCCCCACCCACAGATTCCATGAACATAATAAAATTATTACTTTATGCCACAAAGTTGGAAGGAGTTTCAGGAGAAAGGAAATCCGTTAGTAAGAGATAACCAGAACAATGAGCTATTTGCACTTATAAGTCTTCAACTTGATCCTACAAATGGGATTTCAGAGCCCCATTCTGAAACCATTCCATCTGCACAGAGAGGTCTCTGCCTGCCACTGCTCAGGCCAGTGTGACCTGTTCGGGAGAAAAAGACAGTAAGAGCCATTCAGAGGAAAATGCCTGGCAACGTCACCTTCTGTTTAGAGAATGGCATTAAAAAGAAAATGAAACTGGCTGGAACTGCTCTGTCAGATACAGCAGCCACAGCAAGAGTGTCCACTGAGCTTTCAAAATGTGTCTAGTCTAAAGTGGGATGTGCTGCAAGTGTACCGTACCAGATCTTGAAGACCAACTTAAATTTTAAGATATCTCATTAATTTTATATTAATTACATGTTGAAATGATATTTTAGATATGATGGGCTTAACAAAACGAATTATTAAAATCAACTCTTGTTTCCTTTTACTTTAAAGAGGCTACTGTAAAATTTAAAATTATATATGTCCCTTGCATATATCTTGGTTTTACAATGTTATAACAGCAGAGAAAGGGAACAAAAATCATATCCTCTGGATGACAAGATTTTGTCTGTCCTGTTTTGTCTGAAATCGGAGTCACTGGTCCAGTGGGCTGGACAGACTTTAAGTAATTTCTTCCAACTTGAGTCAAGCTCATTGAATTACCAGCCCAGCAGAAAAAAATAAAGGAACACTTAAAGGATATTTTAAGTCATCATAAAAGTGAGAATGAATATTTTCACCACTTCAAAATGAAATAGCAAAAAAATGACACCTTCCATTCCTGTCTGTATTTCTTTTTTTTTTAACATTTAAGATTTTTTTTTAAAGAGAGAGAGAGAGAGAGAATTTTAATATTTATTTTTTAGTTATCAGCAGACACAACATCTTTGTCTGTATGTGGTGCTGAGGATCGAACCCAGGCCGCACGCATGCCAGGCGAGTGCGCTACCGCTTGAGCCAATTCCCCAGCCCCCTGTCTGTATTTCTAACGTCTAAGGCTCTGCTTACTGAGGAAACAGAGAAAAGCTGAGCAATTATCCCATAAACATAGTTTAAGAAGAGGATCAGGGGCTGGGGCTGGGGCTCAGTGGTAGTTCAGAATGCCCAAACATTCAGAATAATAAAAACAATGTGCTAATCCATGTGGAGCAAAGAAACTGTGAGTGTACATGTCTCAGGGGCTCATAAAAGTGTGCTGAGAATTCCTTCTATCCCCAGAACCCACTTACCAGGGTCCAAAGTTTAAATTATTTTCTTAACAACACTCAAGTGTTATTTTCTTTTCTTTTTTTTTTTTTTACTCTTACTCTTCCCCAAGTGTATGGCAGGGTTTTAAGAAGCCACACAGCAAGTGACATCACAGCAGACCGAACACAGAAACCAACATGCAAATCCAGCCTTCTTCTAATCAGCTAAATACATCAAACGATGTCACTCTTCTCACTAATTTTTTTGTCAAACATGGTTATTTTTCACAAAGGAAAGTGACCATTATACTAACATGCTTTTGCCATTTTGAAATAAGATAATAAGTAAATAATTCAAGAGTTTTCTCAGTTTTAATTTCTATCAATAGATAGAAACCATAAGAACAAAAATTCTTCAAGATCCTCAATAATTTTTAAGTATAAGGATCAAGGCACAGGGATGTGCAGAGATGTTGGTCAGACAGAATAGACTTTCAGTCACAAGTAAGTTCTGAGGAGCTAATATACAGCATGGTGACTTTACACGTACCAAATTCCAAGAATTATATATGGCATTTAAGTATTATAAACTTGGAATTTGGTAAGAGGGTATATCCTAAATATTCTCACCGTAGGAAACAAAGGTAACCATGTGAGGTGATGGATGTGTTAACTAACTTGATTCTGGTAATCCCTTCACAATACATAGTACATCAAATCATCCCATTACACACTGAGTTGTACAACTTCACTTGTCAATTATATTTCAATAAATCTGCATAGGAAATAAGTGCAAAGATATTTTGAAACCAAAAGTGTGAGAACCCATGGTATACATACAAAATTAAAATAGGCACCTGTGGCAAACTAGTTCTCCATTATTGAAAATTAAGTGAAAACCATGGGTTTTTTAATGCTTACTCCTCCTCAAATGTATGGCAGGGTTTTTAAGAAGCCACCCAGCAAGTGACATCACAGCCTCCTATGATATTTATATGATGGAATAAAAATCATCCCTACTACATTCCAGTCTCCTAGCTCAGAATTTTCCCTATAACATACTTTTTTTCCCTCCACCAGTGATCACATGATAGATAACTTGACTTGTCCAAAATGTTCCCAGTGGTGTATCCATGCCAACCATCAGTGATCAGCTGTAATTCCACCACCTTCTTGGCTACCCAGGAAGGCATCAGAATTGACCTTGCCATAGAATGGGCTTGGGGACTGGGTTTGCAGCTCAATGGTAGAGCACTTGCCTTGCATATGTGAGGCTCTGGGTTGGATCCTCAGCAGCACATAAGAATAAATAAATAAAAATACAGGTATTGTGTCCATCTACAACTTAAAAAAATTTTTTTTCAATCCTTAAAAAAAAAGAATGGGCTTGGATTTTCTTCAATTTTTTTTTGTTTAACCACTTACATATGTAGCTCAATAATAATAACAAATTATCTGCAATTTAGATCATTGATAGCAACTGCTCTTATATGCATTTCAGACCACATTCTCAGATCAAATTCCCTGAACGAAAAACAAAATGGCCACCATTCATCATTAAACACCTTCCAGAGACTACATCTTTAAAAACTTGTAAGCATGATATTGGTTGTAATAAATGGTAATTTTAGATATTTTAAACCCACTTAAATGACAGATGAGAAAAACTTTCATGACTTAAGTGCCAGCTAAGTGTTGCTAATATTTGACCCATTTTGCCATATTCTTTGAAAGGAAAGAAATAAGATGCATGGTACATAAAAGGAGGCTGGATTTGATTAGTGCACATCATATGCATGTATTGAACTATCACACTGATCCCCATTAATATGTACAATTAAAACATGTTAATCAAAAATAAAATGAAATAAAAATAGTCTAACCTATAAAAAAAAGAAAGAAAGAAAATTTAGTACTTACATATTCACCTTCTTTACCAGGATGACCAGGAAACCCAGCAAAACCCTTCTCTCCCTGAAAAAAAAAAGATTTAAAAATTAAAATTAGTAAGTTGGATTCTTAAGTTCTTCATTTCTCAAATTTAGGTAAAATACAGTGATAAAGTGCCCCTGAGTTAAATCCCCAGTACCAAAAAAAAAAAAAAGAAAGAAAGAAAAGAAAAAAAATTTAGGTGAAATAAAAATCGTTAATAAAAATAAATATCCTTATTTTACTGAGTTGACATTTTATTGAAAATTTACTAGATACTAGAAACCATATACCAAGATATATAAAAATAAGTATTTTAGGCTTGTGTTCCAGGGAAAATGTGATACCTGTTTGTTTTAATAGTTAGAAAATAAAACTATTATTATTTTTCCAAAATGCTTTTTTAAGCCATTCTATTCTGAAAATTCAAAGGCCAATATCTAGTTAAAAGATTAAGGAAAGCCATTATTGACCTTGTTTTAGAAAAGAGCAGAAACTAAAAAGGTTACCAATCATCTGACTCATGAGAAAAGGTTGTTTATTTCTGAATGACTCAACTGTTTAGTCTTTTTTTTTTTTTACTTCTTTTTACATACCTAAACACAAACTATATCCTCTCAAGGAAGTCTGGCTTACCTTTTATAGCTTAAAATGTTTATTTAGTCTAAAACTGAAAACCTTATTTTTTTTTGAAACAGCTTTTTATTAAACAACAAAGCAGAACTGCAACACACATTTTAAATATTTGTAAATTAGATCACAAAAGTGATGCAAAATGTTTGCAGTCTATTATATATTCATACAGCTAAAGTCATTCATCAAATCTTACACTAATCTCTAAAAATCAGTCCATGATTAAAAGCCATCCAAATCTAATAACCATAAGCTATATTAGTGGATCTCTTTTCCTATCATAACATTTTATTATTATTTCTGATACTAAGTCCCTTATCAAGTGGAATCCTCAAACTAAATATTTTTAAATTGTTCAAGAATAACTAAAACTCTGCCAACCAAGTAGTTCAATTTACAGATAATTCTAGGAAAACAAGTGAGATAAAATACTGAGATGAAGATTACCAATAATTATACATGAATAAATACACTTATTCATGGTTCTGATACTAATTCAAGCTCTTAAGGAATTTTGCAAAAGTTGATCTACTGGATACTACAAATAAACCTTGAGATAAGATTCTGTAATGAGTCTCCCTAATATGTGGCTTACATAACATAATTCAAACTAAATCCACTTTCATATATATTCTCCCAAAAGGTAGACTCTGCCAGAGATAACACGAATCTGGAGAAAAAAATATTTGGAATTGGTCACTACTAGTTACCAAGTTCTCTTCCACCCAATTTCTATTTTTCCTTAAGATTGTCTATATTTCACACACACATACACATGCCCAGAACTTGTACCTTTTCAGATACTAAGTGGGCTATTTTGTGCAAAAGGAAGTTTTTAACAAATCTTTCCAATATAGACGATTCAGTTTCACAGAAAAATCTTCTTTTATAATCTCAATCAACCATCCTGTCTTATTGGTAAATATCACAAATGGCAAGCCCTGGCTAAGAAAGCATCTTATTTTGCTTACATTTCAACAATTAAGGGTTTAGGTTACTCTCAAAATTGATTTACTATTAAAATTACTTTTTTCCAGTGTGAAATCTTCCCCTCCCCTTAGGGGAAGGGAAACAGGGAGGAAGAGACAAATGGAGAAGAGACTCCCGATGGTAGAGAGGGTACACAAATCTGTATACCCAGATTATGATTTGGGTCACTTTTTCACAATGTGGTAGTTACTTTCTTGTACATCTTACTAAACCTATAAGAAAAGACAGTGCTAAACTTATACATCAAAGCAATTATCATCTTCACAAGTATTCAATGAGGCCACAAAGATACTGTAACTTTTGGAATCTATCCAAGTTTCAAAGAAAAAAAAAAATTAGCAGTCTGAAAAAAAAGGGGGGAGGGGAGAAGGAAATCAATCCCCAACTTTCTCTTGCTTTTTGTGTCAGTTATTTGAAAAACACTAGAAGCAGCCAGGAGGTTTTCTATATATTGTCCAAGGACTTGGTTTTCCTTAACTGCATCTACTCTTGCAGGGAGATCTTGAAGGTATGTGTGTGTGTTGAAGTTCTAACACTTGATTAATAAGTTGTGTTTTTTCCTCCATTTCCACCTGATTTTTAGCATCAGAATCAGGTCAGTATTCATCATCTCCTGTAACAAATTTTTAGGCCTTGAGTACAAAATTCTGGATGAATGATCTTCTGTTTGAGGCAACAGGAGTAGGTGGGACTGGGGGAAGCCCTTTTATGATCCACAAAGACATGAAAGTCAGTACAACTAGCGGAGGCAGGACAGGCAGAAAGGAGACAAACAGCGAAGGAAAGAGGGACTGTAATTTTAAAATAACTAAAAATACACGAACGCCCTCACCTTCTCTCCCCAGGCATGTTCTCCTCCAGGCCTGAATTCTTAGGAGGTCCAATAAATCTTAGAGTACTGTAAGTCCAGTTATTTAGTCCCTACATACTTCATTGTTTTACAGAATGTACTTTTAGATGGATTAAAAGAAGCCTAGAGAGATAATGTTTAAAAACTATGACTCGGGTAGAGTTCAAGAGCTGTTTATTCACAAGATTAACATCAACCTAAAGATTCTGAGAAAAAAAAGGGGGGGAGGGACCTGCTCTGTGCTCCGCAATCAAAGGGATCAAGCTCATTAGGGCTGACGCCACCCCTGCAGGCACCCCATGTTCACTATTTGCAAGAGCAGCCCAGGACCCCAAAAGCACCCACACTCCCCCTGCCTTTGAGAGCATGCCCGGCTCTGCTTTCCTAAATAAACCTCTGCACTTCTTTCCATGTGTCCTGAAATTTCTTCCTGCAGCCTAAGTCAAAAACCTGCCAGGGCTGAACGCAGGTCCCCTTTCCCTTCTGGAGGAACCTCTTGAGACTCCTATCCAGTGACACAATCACTGAACTCTAACAAACAGAAAGAGCAGAGCAATCAAATTTCAAAACATTTTCTGAGTTGCCAAGAACACACGTCAAGAAGTTCCCAAACTTGATTTTCCGATTCTCAATTCTGATATGAAAGAACAGGAGTGGGGGAGCTAACGCTAAGACATAACTATAATTTATTTTTTTAAAAGGTAGTTATACACTCTTTATTATACTAAGTTAACAAGATTAACCTGAAAAGCCAGTAAGAGCTCATTCCAAGAAGTTCATGGAAAAATCTTCCAAAGAGAACCAACAAGTCTGACTCAACCTTACATGTGGATCTGTGACTGTGTCCTCATCATAAAGCTATAGTCCCTGTGAGAAGGAACCTTGCCTGCCCTGGATACCTGAGGACCATTTTTGATGACTTACTCCCCCCCCCCATTACAAGTGTTGCATACTTATTTCCCTATCAATTTGCTTAGAATTAACAGAGATGTAAATTAACTGCTACATGAAACCAGCAATTGCATCTTTTCTCGATGTATAATGCTATAAAAAAATAATGTTAGATAAGAGGGTCCCAGGAAAAGCATTTACTACAATAAAAACAGCAGCTAATGGATAAGTAAAAATCCGGTAGGTAAGTGAAAATTTCTCTGCCATGGTAGAATTCGTGACATTATTTGTCAGATATTAAGTAGGCAGCAAAATATGGCAGAAAGAACAGGAAACTTGGAGTCGGGTAGACCAGTGAGGTTTAAATCCCATGACTGTGCAAGTTTGGGAAAGCGACGACCCTCTCTGAGCCTCAATTTCACATATGTAAAATATCAGCAAACTTGAAAGTTTATTAAGAGGAAAAAATTAGGAAGAGTTTATAAAACCTAGTGTATGGTAGGTTATGTACCTAATGCAGAACCTAGTGTATGGTGGATAGTGGACTGTCATCTCTCTCCCCTTCCCCATCCACACCCAAAAAAATTCTTACCTTCCTCCCAGCAAACCCATGATCACCTCTGTACCCATCTTCTCCAAAACACTTGGCATACATATTGCAGCAGGTTCTTTCCACAATTGTGTCCTGAAAAACAGAATCCATATCACATATGATTTTTTTTCCATCCATACTGACCTGTATCACATTATACAATAAAACAGACAAAATTCCCTCAAGGTTTTACAAATTATCATAATTATTAGGACCTAGTGAAAGATGGTGTTTAAAAAATAGAACTTACAAGTTGCTTCAGTAAGACGCTTGGGAGGGATTGTAGAGTGATGCTCAGAGGCTGTGTATATGAAAATCCTCTGCCAAATTCTAGCTCCTGAAGCTCTTCTAATTTATGCACACCTTCCAGGGCAATGATTAGGAGCCCAGAGAATCCTTTGAAAGATCAACAGATGGGAGATTTATTTGCATGTCCTTTGAATGGCCTTTGTCTCAGCCCCACATATTCATCTGTCATTCCACCATTCCCATATCCTGAATCCACCACGTTAATACACAAACTAGTTCACAGCATTCTTCTTGAAGAATTGTTCCAATACCTTTCACTCCCACCAGTTGAAAGTTAGCAGTTAAATGGAACAAAAAAACACACTCACAGCTCTCTCATACCTCTACTTTTTTCATATCATAGATAGTTTTCTGCCCTTACTGTATTGTTACATCCTTCTAAACCCATCCCTGAAATCAACTTATGGTTCACTCTTAGAAATAGTGGTTATCATTGTGACTCCTTATGCACTTTCTGGTTCCCTTTCTTAAGGATGCACAATAGGACCACACTTCTTTGGGAAAGTTATAAACTCTCAGTGAAACTTAATTCCCTACCAGTAAAATATTTTAAGTAAGAAGTGGTCATGTGGCTTGCTCTTGCCAGTGAAATGTGAGAAGTGACATGTGGCACTCCTGGGGAAGAAGTTTTAAGAGTAGCACATAATTAGCTCCGTCTCCTTTCCCCTGCCCCAGCAATTACAAAAGCATCTGTTGGGAAACATCCTCCTGCACCCTGAGTCTTTGAGTAATAAATAGGAAGCATGAAATGAACATGTTCTTTCCACTTTAAGCTGAGATTTGGAGATAGCTTATTAATACTGCATAGCCTATTCTTCCAATGCACTTACTAAGAGCTTATTTGGATTTGTCCACACAACAGATAACAAAGGGGCAAGAATAATTTAGAAATTCAGCTAGAACTCACCATGTTTGCTGAATGTCAGAACAAATATTACTGTTGATATTATGGACAAATACAAATCAACTTTTTATTATTGTAAATAAGTTGTGGAAAACCTCATAGTTAAAAGTTGTGTACACAACTTTAATTATTCATTAGAAATAAATTCTTGGCAATGGAATTGCTGACCTACCATGCAGGCAAAGTTTAAAGTTTCTTGTCACCTCCTCCCAAATCTCTTCCAGAAAAGTTGCAAAAATTTAAACCTCCAGGGGCAATCTACCAGGTAAATTAAGCTGGAAGCAAGTTATCACAGAAAATATCCATCATATCACTAACCATCCCCAGCAGAATATGTTGAATATACTCTACCAAGGAAAAAAAAATGATGAAGGGAACTTGAACAAGTCAAGTGTCTGAGTGTTCATCCTGGGTTTGCTTTAGAGCCTTGTGACTCAAAAATGGGAACTGGCAGAGCCACTGCATACCATTGAACAAATCGTGCTGCACAAGGACTTCCAGCAGAGGGAGCAAATGTGCACCAAAATCCAGCCACTAGGCCCCTCATCACTCCAGCAGCCCAGGCGCAGGGTTGCATGCACCTAGCGCACGGGACATCTTCTAATTTCAAAATATGCCCTATAGATAAGCGCAGCAAGCCTTGGAGACGGAAAGGAAGGAAGAAGTAGAAAGGGGGTAAGAAGTAGGGAGCGTTTAGAGGGAATGGCAGTGCAAAGAATAAGGCCCAGTTTGAGGCTGAAACCAGAGTTTAGGGGAAAAAAAAAAAAAAAGAACCCACGCTCAGAAGCAGATGCCAGGTTGGTAAACTGGCCAGCTGTCTTAACCAGAGAGATCCCGATGTCAGAGATGCTAAGAGCAAGAGGTGTCTCTCAGTCCTAAATACCCCTGGCTCCTACAAATGGGGAGATTGGGGATCAGCTTCTGGGGACTGAGCTCCATCGACTTGGGCTAACACACCCTCTGGAGAGTTGCAGAGCCTCTGTGCCTGGTGGGAGGAGCCCGAGCAAGGGAGGACAACTCCGCAGCTTACCTTGGCTGCGGAGGAGCTCCGAAGCTCTCTTCAGTCTCTCTAAATCATCGTCCAGTCCATCTGTAAACACTAAAAGGACCTATGGGCGTGGGGAGGGAGGAAAGGAAGAGAAAGGGAGAGAGAGGGAAGCCAAGGGATCAAAACGAGGAGGAAGGAAGGAAGGGGATGAGGAGGAAGGAAGGGGGGAAATGGATGCTATAAATTGCACATTTCTTAAAAATGAGACTGAATTTTTCTAACTGTGCTTCACTTTTCACCTATTCATTTGTTATTTTATTCCACATTCATATTTGTCAACCTCCCCTTTCCCCTGGAGAAGAAAAGGGGGGGGGGGGGATTTGTGCCAGCTTAAACTCTTCACTAAAAATGCTTTCTTAAACCCGGCCAGGTGATGCACACCAACTCTGGAGGCTGAGGCAAGAGGATACAAGTTCAAGGCCAGGCTCAGCAACAGCACACCCAGTCTTAAATTAAAAAAAAAAAAAAAAAATGGCTGGACATGTAGCTCTGTGGCTCATAGTAAAGCACCCCTGGGTTCAATCCCCAGTATTTAAAAAAAAAAAATCAACTTCAAAAAGAAGGATGGGGGGGTTGTTTTTTGTTGTTTTTAAGTGTGGGGTATTGTTATTTTTGTTGATTTTCTATGCATTTTCCACAATTAAAATGTGTCAACTTTATTCATAGAAAATTTTAGTTTAAAAAATAAATTATGTTTGTCAAGAAATCCATTGAATGGGGGCTGGGGTTGTGGCTCAGTGGCACAGTGCTCGCCTAGCAAGTATGAGGCCCCAGGTTCGATCCTCAGCACCACATAAAAATAAATAAAATAAAGATATATTTAAAAAGAAAGAAAGAAATCCATTGGATGCATGATCTAAGGAAAACTCAAATGTAAATTACAAAGCTTGGGAATGTCACTTAATCAATGTCACATGAAATCTTGTGTCTATGAGGACTTATGGAGTATATAGTTAGGCACAGCCAGAAGGGAGGAAGGGGCGTGAGGAGTGGGCTGCACTAGAGAGCCATTAGTTGTCACTAAAGACAGTCTAAGGTGCTGGCTGGAAAAACAGTGGACCAACTCCCTAATAGTTGATAATAGTAATAGTAACAGTAATGAGCTACCATAAGAAACAAAGGGGTCTTAAAACGTACTTCAAATTGTCTTTGGAATGAGTTTATGCCACAGAAAAATCAGGATCACTAAACTTTGGACAATATGAGGGCAGACTTTATTCTCTCATCCCTACAGGCATTTTTTAGTACAGAGCCTCTAGGGCTCAATAAATATTTACTGATTGAATGAAAATATATCTCTAGTTGATTCTTAATAGGCAAGCGTATGGTTTTCTTCTTATGTAGACTTTCCAATAAAGAACATTTCCACTGACATGGGTTACAAAAGATAGAAGGTCCCCATTCTGTCCTGACTAATGGCTCCATAGCATGGGTTCTCAGCATGTATTAATTACCTTTACTTTAGCAGAAGAAAGGTTGATAGCATTATCTCCCAAGGATTGTAAAAAGTCTACATCCATATGGCTGTTCTTCTCAACCTGATGAGCCAAGAACTTCTGGATGGTCTCATCACTGTATTTCTCAAAGCCTGAGTCAAAGATAAGCTGACCGTTTGAGCCAGGAAGCAAGTAGCGGAAGCTTGGGTTGATCTGACCAGGAGTACCACAGCTGAGGTTAGAAAGCAAAGCCAGCTGCTGCATCAACTCTGGAAGTAACTCTTGAAGTTTCTGCTGAACTTGCTTTGCAGGAGTTGAAATATCAATTCCTACAGACAAATCCATGCTGCATCCTTTGAGGGTGAAGAAGAAATAAAATTACAGTTACAGACAGTATCCTTCAAGCTGGTCTTAAAAGAAGCACCTGAAAAGAAGTACAAGCTAAAGAATGGTGGTTGTTTAAGCCTGGGATTGTTTGTTACACAGTAAAAGCTAACTGACACAATGCATACTGCTTCATACCTCTGTCTCTGCAGATCCTGTACCCTCTTGCCTGAAGTGTTTTCTCATTCTCTGTCCTGATTTGGTTGACTTATACAAGTCCTTCAAGTAGAAGTTCAAGTGCCTGCCCCACCCACCCCCAAGCAATCTCTGATTCTTGTCCCCATCTCCTCAGATTAAGTTATAAAGTGTCCCCAAATGTCCATTGTGATTTTACTTGACCTTCTCCCCGACTAAACAAGGTTCCTTAAGGGTAGGTACTATGTCATCTTATTTTCCCGTGGCCTAACACAGACGCTCATTAAATGTTTGATGAGTGGGTGCAGAAGGGGCTATAAATGAACCTTGAGTCTCTTTCAGTGTTATTTGTAACTATTTTTTTCTCCACTGGAAGTTTTCCTCCTCATCTACCAAGCACACTTACACCTTTTTTTAGGGGTGTGAGAGATCTTAGAAAAGGTCAAGACTAAATATTATCCTGAGTTTTCTGCTTCCTCTGCCTGAAAATTGTTAAACCCTCCTGGGGAGGCTTTATCAAGAATTTGAAGGCACCCTGATATTTCAGGTTATACCTACACTCTCAGGTGTATAATGAGACCATTCACAAAATTCCACTGAGGATGCAAACATTAGTGGTCACAGCTGGGCTAGAATCTACATGAATGAGTTGAAATATAAATTATCAACAATTAAAGGGCCACTTGTGAACAAAAGCATAATTTAAGACTAAGCAAAGCAAGATAGGTGATGTGGACATTTTCTCCTTAAACATTCTTATACTGGAATGCATAATTCAATAAAAACAAAACTGCAGATCTGGGGGAGACCCTTCACCAATGAAAAAGGACATGAACGAAATAGTTTAAAGTTTCCTAAGGACATGAGATCCAGGGCTGAGCCATGAATTTTTAATTCCCTAAATATCATACTCCATACTAGCTGGACAGATATGTTTCTGGAATTGCCAAGACAGAAAATGTGTCCCTCTCCTCCTTTCATAAAAAACAGCTTGGTTTTAATTTGTCTTTTAAATCTCTAGTTCAAATTCATAAGAAAGAACTTTTACTGATTTAATCCCATTTCTATATTAGACCTATTTTCAGGGGAAAAAGGGATTTTCTTTTATCATAATGGTATATTATTCTGACATTTTCTAATTTACATTTTTTCCCTAGAACATTTTCAGCTGGCTTTATTCTGTAATTGACAAAGGCAAGAAGCAATATCTTTCCCTTGTTAATGGAGAAGGTTGAACCTTGGCAGATAATCTCTAAGGTCTAGGTCTTTTTCAGCTTTGTGATTCCAGAATTCTGTAATTAATTATGTTCCAGCTATCATTAAAGTGTCTAGCCAATTTCATCCAGAAAGTTAAAGACAAAGTTGAAGATAAACATAAATCTTAATTTACTGCATTTGGCAAAATAAATTGAAAAGAAAAGCAGGAATCCTGTATTTCTTCTCTCCAGGATAATGTCTACTTGTTTATAAACAAAAATAGGACCTTGATGCCTGAAGAATTTGCACTACTTAATGCAGGATAGCCCATAATCCATGCTTATTTTGAAAATAATTATACACATGCATTCCTTTCAAATGATTTCCAAATTCACCTCAACTACGGTGAAGAAATGATCTTCTTTAGGCAGTGTAAGCAAAGATATTTATTTAATGTTCTATAAAATTGGACTTTAAAGGTTTTATAAGAATTGGCTGTGGTGGCACACGCCTATAATCCCAGAGGCTGGGGAGGCTGAGGCAGGAGGATCTCGATTTCAAAGCCAGCCTCAGCAATGGCAAGACACTAAGCAACTCAGTGACACCCTGTATATAAATAAAATTCAAAACAGGTCTGGGGATGTGGCTCAGTGGTTCAGTGTCCCTGAGTTCAATCCCTGGTATCAAAAAAAAATTATTTTTTGATAGGATGCAGAGATCTCATCCTAGTATTCCAAAATTAAGCCTCCACCTCCAAAATAAATGCTGGTGCACTTTGGGCCCCAGCTTCTCATTAAAAGGTTCCCTATGCATACATAATGATTAGTTCTTGGGTTTTTGACATCAAACTACTGGAGAATCCAAACCCTGCCTCCAATACTTTCCAACTGTGTTTATTATCTTCTCTCTCTCTCTCTCTCTCTCTCTCTCTCTCTCTCTCTCTCTCTCTCTCTGCCTTGTTTTTCTCCTCTGTAAATTGGGCATCATAAGAATAGCATAAGTTTCACATGGAGTTGATGGGATTAGTGGATGCTTGTGTACCGTCCAACACGTTAGAAACCATGCTGTGCACACAGTGGAAGAGCCACGTTAAGAATCTCAATTGTGTCCCACCTGGAGAAGGCCCTGCCTTGAGATCTCTAGTTTTATGAAATAATATATTATTGATTAAGTTGTGTCCTCTATAGGTAAAAACATCCTAATTGATAAGAAGATTTTTTTGATACTTGTGAAGTATCCAGTAAGACAGAGGGTGAGAAAGTGCTTTGTAAATGTCAAAAGCCCATGTTCTGCCTCCAGGTGGAAGGTGGCAGAACCTTGTCAAGAGACACGTAAGTAAAAGCACGGAGGTGAGCCATCTTCCCTCCCCTTTTTTCAACCTAAAAGTATTCAATAAAAACCTCTAAATCCAATTAATAGTGTATACATATATATTTAGAGACAAAATTACAAAATGATCTTCTATATATTTTCTAGGAATGCTGAGCTTCCTAAGTTCCACATACTTTGTTCTACATGATTCTGTTCTCTACCTTATTACACGATGCTATGCTACACTATGTGCATCCTAGACACTCTCTGCTGTACCACGTCATCCTTGTGATGCTTCTCTACCCTATCATATATGTCTCCCCCTCCTTAAATTGTGGTCTGAGGACCCACCTGGGGGCCTGTTAGAAATGCAGGCTCCCACCCCTGACCTACTGAATCAAAATCTGCACTTTCACAAGATATCTAGGTGACTCAAAAATATGTTTAAGTGTGAAAGATCCTGTTACCCTCTGCTCTAGTGTACCAAATCAAAAGGCAGCAGAACGCAATTTTTAGCACATAAATTCTAGAACCTGATTGCCTCAACTCAAACTTCAGCTCTGCTATTAACTTGGGTCAAATAACCCAATTGATCTATGTCTTGAGTTCCTTTCTCATTTTTTAAAATACTATGTCATAGAGCTATATAAAGATTAAATGTTTTAATATATAAAAGCCCTTGAAACAGTCTCTCTCTCTCTCTCTCTCTCTCTCTCTCTCTCTCTCTCTCTCTCTCTCTCTCTCACACACACACACACACACACACACACACACACACACACTATTTAAAGGCTAGCTATTCTGATGATAAAACCCATATGCTGTAAAACCTCACTGCATATGGGTATGAGCTGGAGCTTTCCTTGCAAACATTTTCTAGGTCTGTCTTCCCTGGGAAAGAAGAGCAGAAGAATAGAGCTAGGCTGTCAGGAGGAGAAATACCTGTCTCTAGCCATTGTTATTTTAGAAAAAAGCTTGAGTAGCACATGCCTGTCATCCCAGCAGCTCAGGAAGCTGAGGCAGGAGGATTTCGAGTTCAAAGTCAGCCTCAGCAAAAGCAAGGCGCTAAGCAACTCAGTGAGACCCTGTCTCTAAATAAAATACAAAATAGGGATGGGGATGTGGCTCAGTGGTTGAGTGCCCCTGAGTTCAATCCCTGGTAGCAAAGTAAAAAGAAAAAGAAAGAAAGCTTGGGGGGGGGGGAAACTGGATTGAAAGAGGGATGTGGTGGTACATTCCTGTAATCCCAGCTACTCGGGAGGCTGGGGCAGGAGGATCACAAGTTCTAGATCAGTCTCAACAACTTAACAAAGACCCTGTTTCAAAATAAAAAATAAAATGCTACAAATGTAGCTCAGTAATAGAGCACCGTGGATCCAATCCTGAATACCACAGAAAAGGAGAGGGGGGATTAAAGATGACCTTGCCGTACTGAAGCCGATTGGCAACAAAGCAGAGGAACCCTTGTAGAGCACCTCATAGCAAAGGCAGTGTTTTCTAATAGCCCTATTATATATAACTCTAATGCATCAATTTTTCAAAAACCATGTTCAAACACACTCCAAAAGAAGACCATGTTCTCTGTTTCATAGGAGAGACTGCCTAAATGATATTGTCTTCTGCTTTATTTTCCTGTTGCCTAACCCTTCAGAGGGTTGTGTTCACACACTCTAGTCTGGTTTATCTTTGCTATAAGGAATAAGAGGAAGAGCTGTGAGGAATTGTGGGGATGGAGTTCTGAGAAGGTTCAGGCCTCTCAAGACCAGAGTGGTTCAGTTGGGGATGCAGTTCAGTGGTAGAGTGTCTAGACGCCTGGGGTGCAAGAAGCTCTGGGTTTGATCCCTAGCACCACAAATAAAGATCTACAACAGTGCTTCCTGCTTTGTGTAGGCACTTGTAACTAAATAAGTAGAAAAACATTTTTGAAAAAAAAACAAAAAGAGACCATAGTAGTGACTATGGAAATAATTAAAATAATCCCCAGGAGAAGGTGAACCACAGTGTCAAGTGCCTAGATCCTAAAAAGTCAACTTCCCATCCACCCCCGACCCCCTGTCTACCCGGAAGGATCAAGTTTTACATTAACAGAGCCAACTGGGTTCCTGACACCTATGATGACTTGTGAGTCAAATAATTTCTCTATCACTCACCTTGTGGATTGCAGACTTTATAAAGAATTTTCTTCTCCAGGTTCTGCAGGGACTCAAATTTCTCTTCATAGTATATGTTATCCTCATCATTCGTAATCTCGAAAAGCTGGGAACTTTTGGCTTCTCCCACCCCAATGGCAAAAATAATTATGTTTCTGTCCCTGAGAGCCTTGGCTGGTAGGGCTACATTATCCTGAGAGACCCCATCCGTGATCACAATCAAATATTGAAGGATATTGGGTCTCCCTCCTCTGGAACTGTCAAAAAAAGGCAGAGTAAAGTTCAAGGCTTTCCCCGTGCGGGTGCCATCATTCATTTGCTGGACAGCCAAGATGGCTCTGCGAATGTCCACCTTTGAGGAATATTGGTTGAGCCTGAATTCTTCCTGAGGGGTTGAGCTGAACTGCAAAAGGCCAATCTGAATTTCATCAGCACTGATATTGGATTGGTTCACCATCCTCTCCATGAATTCCTTCATCTTTTCAAAGTCTTTTGGGGAGATAGATTCTGAACCATCTACCAGGAAGATAATGTCAGCTTTTCTATTCTTACAGGCTGGGAGGGAAAAGAGCAGAACAGAATATTCGATCAGAGTCTGAAACTAATTAATTCCAAGTTCCCAGGGATAGTGTGGGTTAACATACACAACATGAAAAGATTTCAAAGGGATTGGAAGAGGAAGTCAATAAAATTAAATTTCTGTTAACTCAACACAGACCATTCTCAAAATAAGAAACAGCTATTTATTTGGTAATGCTATAAAATTTGACCAGCTTGGTTTATTCCAGGTCAATGTCACTTTAGCATGCTCATGACTGACTTGTCAACAGTGAATCACACTTAGAGAATGAAGCCTATTCAAGTAGATTAGACACATATAACTTGAGAAAGAGAAAGTGAAGTAAAAAAAAAAAAAAAAAAAGTCTTACTCTCTGAGGAGCAGATGTCCTGTACCACTTCTTGTTGGATGGCCTTCAAGGAATCAAATTCATACACAAAAAACACCTTGTCTTTTGCTATTTCCTGAAGCTCAGTCACGTCAGCATCTCTTACTCCAATAGCATAAATGACGACTCCTTCGACCCTCAATCTCTCTGCAGCCTCAGCCACGGGGTCTGAAGATTTGCCATCAGTGATGACTATAAGATACTGAGCCACATTGATTCGGGCTGTGTCTGCAAAGACCCGAGTCATGTTACTCAGGGCCTCCCCAGTGGCAGTACCACCTCCTCCCTGCTGGATGTCATCAATGGCGGCCTTCAGCTCTGCCACACTGGTGTACTGGCTGAGGACAAATTTGCTTTTCATTTTGTCTGAGTACTGAATGACTCCAAATCGCACTCTGTCAGGCCCGATCTGAAACATCTTTATCACCTCATTCATGAACACCTTCATTTCAAGAAAATCCTCTGGGCCGATGCTGCCAGACCCATCCATAAGGAAGTAAATATCTGCCTTCTCAATATTCACACAACCTGGGCAATGAGAAGAGGGAAACAACCTGTTAGAAGAGAGTCTGAGGTGGGGTATAGTCAAAGCCATGGATCTGATCTCCACCGTATTCCCCTAGCACTCATTGTCCCCTGGGTATTCCTTGGCCAAGAGCATGATCAGCCTACATATGAGCAAACCAGAGTGCCTGGGAGAGAAACAGCCTCCAACCAATGTCTGGAAGGGTTTGGATAAATACCCCAGTTCCCTTGCCCTCTGGTGGGATAACTCCAAAGTGAGTTCTACTGTTTCTCTTGAGGACCTACCAGAATTGGGCACCAATTGCCTACAGCAATAGCCTAGAGTTTACTTTTCACTCTCTGTTAGCTGTCTCCCCTTTCCAGTCTATATTTTTTTCTTTTTCCTTCCTTTCCATTCTTGATATCCCACCCCTTACCAATATCCCTTAAGGTCACGTCCAGATAAATTCCTCACATCCCAATCCTTGTCACAGAGTCTATTTGATTATACTCACTGAATGCACGAAGTAAATATAACTTGACATTTCACAAATGGGAAAGTTAAGAATAAAAGTTAAAAATTAGCTGTGAATCGTCTCCATTTCCATCATCCTGCATCAAACCCAAGTCATATTTTTTTTTTAAATGCATGGGCAAGAGTGCAACTTTCTGAAATTTAATTTAATTAATTTAAATTAATCTGATTCAAACTAATTTAAAACTTTCAGTTTTAAATGAGCCTAACTTAAACTACTCACTTTGTATTAAGACCTAGATTGCAAAGGCTCCCAGATTTTGACAGCAGGCTTGGCTCCTTCGCAGCTGAATTTCCTAATCTGTCAAACAGGATCTCAACTCCTACTCAAGAAACTCATTGTGAGGCATAAGTAAAATCATGTAAACACAACAGAGCTGAGTGTTAAAAAAATTTTATAATTAAAATTATCCAGTGTTTTTTTTATTTGCTCTTTTTAGTTATACATGACAGTAGAATGTATTTTGGGGGGGATATATATATATATATATATAAACATTCTATTTATTTTTGTCATCTAGCAAGTTCCTCAAAAAGAGTGAAACACTTTTCTCCTCACCTTTTTAAGTGAAGTCAGACAGTCTCATGTTGTTCATCTCTGCATTCCCCTGACCCAGAGGAGAACTTAGGGCCTTTCCATGTTCCCTAGCTAAAGGGGAAATGGTCTGAGGTCAGAGTTGATCTCCCCTATTCAGGCCTTTATTTGGGAAGACCTAGGTTCATGCAATATGTGTGACATAACTTACATTAAAAGAGAGAGAGAGAGAGAGAGAGAGAGAGAGAGAGAGAGAGAGAGGACATAGAAATAGACATACAGAAATAGACATACAGCATACAGATGAGAGAGATGAATTTCATCTTAATGAAACTCAAATTTAATTAGTCATCCTATATTTCATCTGGCAACCCTACCTTAGAGGATCACACATTGGAAATACGGGTGGCTTAGAGGGGTAGAGAGAAAAGTAGTCTGCCCCTGGAGACTAGAGGTTGGGGAAGAAACTGGAATATTGCTTGGAGACAGCTATATGGTTGCCTGGAGTCTGAGAAAAGAACCTCTGTGCAGGAAGAGGCATCTCTTTAGAAGGCAGCATGCAGCAGTGGCCCAAAACAGCTCCACTCTAACGCATTGTGCAGAGGAGTCAAGGGCCCTGAGCACTGCCTGGCACATACATTCTTTTCAGTCTTGGCAAATGAAGGGTTTGGGGGGTTGGGGGAGATTATCTTACCATCTAGATACCACTGGGCATCCACATCTATTACCCACATCATGTGCTTAGCAGGGTGTCACATAAAAAATAGCAAATGACCAATAAATGGTAGATATTATGATCATTATGATCATCCAGGATGGAATTCTGGTAGAAATCATCAATGCTTCTATCTATCTCTGAACTTTCCCCACCAATATCTCCTCTAGACTTAGGGATAATTTTCCCATTTTCAGATTTCTTCTTAGCTGAAGAAAAGAAGTCAGCTCTCAACACTTGATACTGTTTATGACTCAGACTCCTAAAACAGGGAGTGGACAAGGAAATAAAACTCATCTTTAACAATTTTGTTTCTCATTCCCAGAGAAAAGGACTAAAAATGCAGGTCAAAGAGAAAGATGGAAACTTATTTACATATTTCCTATTTCTAGACCTCAGGACAAGTAATCAAGAAATTACAAGATCATTCAGCATTTTTTTAAACTCAGTAATTTTTCCCCTGAAGATATAATCACAGCCTTGAATTTTTAAGTCAGATATCTACATGTCAATGATTCTCATTTAAGTCTATGATTCTAATTTGAATTTAAGAAATACCAGCAGAGGTGAGCAAAAATAGAAAAGCAGGCAGATAGCAATAAGGATGTTTATGACAGCGAGGAAGCGGCAAATGGAGATTCAAACTTTAGGCATTTTTACTTCCAAACATATACACGTTTTTTGTTTTGTTTTATTGTTTTAGCTGCATATACAGTAGGAACTCTCCTAACTAACCTCCACCTAAGTAACTCATCAGATAAATTGCTGCTCTCCTTTCCTTCTGTAAAACATGAATTTGCTCCCACAAAACACTGAGTGCCCAAAGTCTGCTTTGCTCTGTGGAAAATAAGCTAACTACGATAGAGGTGGGTTTGCTCCCAGCCAGTTTATGGCAGTTTTATTATAATTACACAATTAATAAGATATTGTGCAAATCAATAAGACACAATTGTGAATAAAGAGGTTTATTGTATCTATGAAAACTAGGTTAAATGCTTAAAAATAATAAAGGTAAGTTGTTTCCAAAAAATTGTTAATATGCTAGGTAGCACTACAAAAGACAGAATATTTGACACCATGAAAACTGGGAAGGATTTCTGTACTTGGATTATCTCAGAAATGGCTAAATTCTCTACTCATTCAAAGGAAACTGAAACCAGAAATTACTTGCAATATGCTATTTTATGGCTTACGGAAAAAAAAAAAAAAACACAGAAATCCAATATTCAAAGAAGCCTGGGCAATGGGTGTGGTGGCACACTCCTGTAATCCCAGCAGCAGGGGAGGCTGAGACAGGAGGATCATGAGCTCAAAGCCAGCCTCAGCAACCGCGAGGCACTGAGCAACTCAGTGAGCTTCCATCTCTAAATAAAATACAAAATAGGGCTGGGGATGTGGCTCAGTGGTTGAGCTCCCCTGAGTTCAATCTCCAGAACCAAAAAAAAAAAGAATGTTCACTATTTACTTCATATTCTTAAAAAGAGAAAAAATAAAGACAGAAATTTCTAAGTTTTGGGTTTCTCTCTTTTAACAAATGGACTCTGGAATTTTTTTCTCTTCTGTCAGGTAGAGAGGTAGGTGCATAGAGCAAGCAAAGTAAAAACTTTGAAAAGAAAAAAATTAATCAAATTTGGAAAAAGCCTTCCTACCTTCTTGTAGGGTATAGCCCATCCCAGGAAAGAACGCCTTCTTGCCCACAATCTCAGGGCAGAGCTGGTTCTTAAGCTTGCTTCCCACAACAAAGAGCTGCAAAAAAGATTCAAGGGGGATGGCATGCTTCCAAGGAGGATATGTGGCCATCTTCTCCAGGTCCTTGCTCTCTGAGGCATGCTGGGTACCAACTGCGTAGATGGTCACCCCTGCCCTGCGTAGGTGAGAAGCGGGTCTGGACACATTGTCCTGAGAGAAACCTTCTGTGATGACCACAGCTATCTGCCGCACACCTTGGTGGGATCGGCCACCCTTCTCCTGAATGAAAACTTCATTCCTCAGGAAATCCAAAGCAGCACCGGTCTTTGTCCTTCCTCTTCTTCCCTGGTAAGTTAATTTGTCCAAATGCTCCAAGATTTTGGCTGAACTCTGAAATGTATCCAGTGAAAATTCAAGTCGTGGTTCCTCGCTGTAGAAAACCAAGGCAATTCTCACGGCATCAGGACGAATGCTTAGAGAGTTGACAGTCGTCTTGAGGAAATTGACAACTTGTTGAAAGTTGGATTGCCTAGCCCTGCTAAATTCCTCAATGAGGAATACTAAGTCAGCTGGGATAGCAGTTGGACATGCTGTAAACAACCAAAACAGAAAGAAGTGTACTTGCATGAGAGCAGAGAAATAAAGACAATATTCACATACAAAGTTATATGTATCTACTACAATAATATTTTGGTTATTATGAATTATAATAATATCCGAACTTCATGCATTTTTGCACTTTGAGTTTTTATTTTCCCCAAATTTTTATTGGTGCATTATAATTATATGTAGTAGTGGGATTCACTGTTACATTCATACATACACATGATATAACAATATGATTTGCTCAATAACATTCCCCAGTATTTCCCCTTTCCTTCCCTTCCTCCCTTCCCACTCCCTTTCCTCTATTCTACTGGTCTCCCTTTGCTTTTCATGAGACACCCCCTCTTCTTTTCCTTTTTCCTCTCTAGCTTCCACTTATAAAAGAATATATGCAACTTTTGACCTTCTGAGTTCGGCTTATTTCACTTAACATAATGCTCTCAAGTTCCATTCATTTTCCTGTGAATGACATAATTTTGTTCTTCTTTATGGCTGAGTAAAACTCCATTGAGTATATATACCATATTTTCTTTATCCATTCATTCATTGACAGACACCTAGGCTGGTTCCCCAGTGGGTATGTATGTATCCCCAGAGTGTGATGACTTTAATTCTTCAGGATAAATAATGAGGAATGATATTGCAGGGTCATTTGGTCTAGTCTTTTGGAAAACCTTCATACTGATTTCCATAGTGGTTGTACTAATTTGCCATCCTGCCAACATTCTCTCCAGCATTTATTACAGCTTGTATTCTTGAAGGCTTCCATTCTAACTGGAGTGAAATGAAATATCAGCAAGCTTTGATTTGCATTTCCCAACTTCATGCACTTTAGAATATAGTGGAAGCCTTTGTTTGACAAAGAACATCACAGGGTTCATGACTATCTCAAAATTCTCACAAGAAAGTGTAGTCACATCTTTTGCAAACTATGTAAAATAAGAATATCCACAATAAAGTACTGAAGATCATTTTTCAACTTATCTAAGTGTCTTAGAAGAATTAGTCTAGACTAGTTTTTTTTTCTTTGTTTTACTAGTTTCAAGAAGCCTTGGGACAAATTCTCTTTTATAAGTCTGAAACCTCCTCCATTTAATAATTTTTTTCCTCTCTCAATGAAAGTTGGAAATAGCAAAGTATAACTCATCTGTACACCTTTCTCTGATAACTCTCATGTTATTTCAACAGAGACGATATGAAAGATTATAGGGTCCTGTGAAAAATCTTTGTCCAGATATTGGGTTAGCTGACTGTTTTATTTTGGTATAAAAGGACCTCCCCTTCTGCCTGCCTCAAATGGAAGAAGGAAGCATAAACTACCTGCCACACAGAATCCAGATAATGCCCTTCCTATTTAGGGCAATGTCCATTGAAGGGAAACCCACCATGTTTACATGTCAATGGGGGTCCATCTGCTTTGATACATGATAAAAGAAATCTACCAAAATGATATATGCCAAAAGCTAAAATCGGTGTATGGACAACCGAATATTGTGAAATAAGATCTAGAGAAGGTAAAACAGGGCCAAGGAGTAAACTTTTGACTTTCTTTGGTCTCTTGGTGTCCTCTAATTTCCCTTATGGTATATATATATATATATATATATATATATATATATATATATATATATATATATATAAATCAACAATCAACCCTGAATTTTAAGAAAGGGTGTTGTCCCTGGTTTTGACAAATCTTGAGTACTCTCTCTAGAAACTCCAGAAGTCTCAGCTTCTCCCTTCCTTCCCCCAATTGTACCAGGTACTATTATTCTCCTTTCAAGTTGTCTCCAGGATTCATCTCTTTCATGATTATCAGAGCCATGGTTGGGCTGGTCCCAGACACTCTCCACATGTGACCAGATGACATTTCAGCTTTAAATACTTTCTGGGTCTTAGATGCCACCTAGAACCCAGCATGCCCGCCAAAGGCTCTCTTCAGGACTGCTCTTGATCATGCCACTTTTCCTGCTTAAAAGCCTCCGATTCCTTCTAGTGCCTTGGGACCCTGTAATCAGGGCACATCCTACCTAATCTAATCTCATCCCTTAAAGCTCCTAAAACCTCCCTCTGGTCCCAGTTGGTACAGTTTTTCCACTTTCTTCCACATTTATTCAGACTATTTCCACTTTCACATCCTTATCAGGAGTGAGGAACCCTTACCTGACTCTTCCCCTTACCAAAAGTGCCCCCTTCCCTTTTCCGCATATATCAAAATAACACCCTACTTAAAGGACCAGTGCAATTCCTTCCTTTTCACATTCTCCAGGAGGCCTTCCTGTGCTCTAATTCTATTTAATGAAGTACCTATCCGCTTCTTGGCTCCTTGTTACTGTGCTGATTTATGCTCTTCTTGTCTCATATGTGTTCATAAAACTGCAAAGCTCCCAAGCTCCAGATGTTGGGAGGTCAGGGGAGAGGTATAAACAACTTCAGAAAAAGGACAGCTAGGTCCCTTTTGATGTGCAGATCAAAGAATCTTCACTAAGAGATAACTTCAGAACTGAAAGGCAAATTTTTTCTTTCTTTCTTTCTTTTTTTTTTTTTTTTTTTTTTTTTTGGTACTAGATTAACTACAGGGCACTCAGCCACGGAGCCACATGCCCAACCCTATTTTTGTATTTTATTTAGAGACAGGATCTCACTGAGCTGCTTAACACTTCACCATTGCTGAGGCTGGCTTTGAACTCACAATCCTTTTGTCTCAGCCTCCCAAACTGCTGAGATTACAGACATGTGCCACTGTACCCAGCCTGAAAGGTAAATTTTGACTGTGGATATTCCAGGAGGAGAGTAGGATGTTCAAAGGCAGAGACAGAGGTGGGAAAGCAAGACACATACATAGCAAATAATGAATAGTTCAGTTTGGCTGGTGAGTAGAATATGTAAAAAGACTTAGAAGGAGATAAGGCCCAGTGGTTTCCAACCAATAGTGCACGTTTCCTCAGGGACATTTTGAGACTATATGAGGGTGTTTTGGATTGCGCAATAATCGGAGATGCTACTGGCAGGAATCAGGGGTGCAACACCTCAGATGATGCCCAGGAAAATCCTGTACTAGGAATGTCCTACCCAAAACACTCATAGCATCTTCCTTCAAATGCCAACCTAAGGAAAGATTTTTTAATCCCTTGGGAAAAGCCTGAATGCTTTTTAATCCTGGAAAAATGTATATGGTAACTTGTATTATTATTGTTCAGAAATATTCAATTCCACAGGGCTTGGTAGTGCACGCCTGTAATCCCAGCGGCTCCGGAGGCTGAGGCAGGAGGATCCTGAGTTCAGAGCGAGCCTCAGCAACTTAGTGAGCCCCTGAGCAACTCAGCAAGACCCTGTCTATATATAAAATATAAAAAGGGATGGACATGTGGCTCAGTGGTTAAGCACCCCCCAGGTTCAATCCCTGGTACAAAAATAAATAAATAAATAAATATTCATTTCCATGAGAAAAATATACTTTCCTATTCCACTGATGTTAACATAGTCATCTGACTTTCTTTGGCCAACGGAATGTTCATAAATGCAGAAGGAGTCTGAAAAGTACTTATGTGATTGTGTTTCTCTCTTGCACCTCTGCCATTATCATGGAAAGAATATGCTCAAACTAGCCTGATGAGCCCAGGAAGATGATGAGAGATACACGGAGAAGAGCCAAGCTTAAATGAGTCAACCCTCAGCCAAATTCCAGGTCTACAAATGAGCCCAGGTGAGATCAGCAAAGTTGTCAGTTGGGCCCAGTTAAGATCAACTGTCCCAAATCCGTGAGAATAAATCATTCTTTTTTTAACCACTGACTTTTCAAATGGTTTGTTATGCAGTGTCGTTATAGCGATCAGAGTTAATTAATACAAGATGTGTATTGGAGGCATCCCAGGCCTCCTTTTCCTATCCACAGATGTCAATACCCCACTACTAAGGAATCCAGAATGCCCCCTTTCTCTGATCCTTCCACAGATTTTCCTCTTAGAGTGTGAGACCTCCCCGTGGCTCACATAGCCAGGAACCAAGCCTTACCTACTATGGCTTCCTCCGTAGCCTGAGTCCTGAACTCTGGCTGTCCAGTCCCTTGGATCACCATACTCACATCCTGTGATAGCTGTCTGATTCCATCTTCTCCCTGCACATCATATACAAGCGCTGGGGACCCTATGCCCTCCAGTTCTCCCCTGTCAGCCTGCTGCACACCCACAGACACGACTTTCACGCCCTTCTCCCTCAGTGTCTGCGCAGCATCCCAGGCCTCGTCCTCAGATCTGCCGGAGGTGATGACCACTGCGAATTGAGGGACGCCCTGCAGAATCCGACTTCCTGCTGCCTCCTGCAGGAAGGTCTGATGAAGGTACCACAGAGCTTTGCCCGTCCTCCTGGAGCCACCTCGGAGCACAAAGCGCTCACGGATGTGAGTCATCATCTCATTCTGGGTCTTGTAGGTATTGAACAAAAACTCAGTGTGACCTTGGTCACCATACTGAGCCAGTCCAATCTGGTACCTGTCCCTGCCAACCTCCAGCATGCTAACCGTTCTGGCGATGAAATTCCGCATCCACTGGAAACTGGCCCTTGATGTTTCCTGGGAGGTGTCCACAAGAAAGACCACATCTGCATAGGCCTTGGTGTATTCTGAAAGTAAAGAAAGGAGGAAGAGGGGAAGACATAGAGGAGAGAATGAATCAAATCAAGCTCTTGTGAAAATTTCACACAAGGATGGTTTTGTGTGGCGCATGTGAGAAGGAGCGGTGCTGCATCTACACGATGCTTATATATATTGTGCATTTCCCCCTTCTCTGTATGGATCTTGTCACAAGGCTCTCTATTTTCTGCTTTATTAGAACCTTTCCCATTGTTCTTTTTCAACCAATGGAGCAAGCATTAGAAACTGACCATTACTAAATAGTTCATCTGTATTAAAGCTTTTTATATACTATTGATTATAGTCCTCGTAGATCATTCTTCTGGGCAAGTACTATTATCTTCATTGTGCAGGTGAAGAAACTGATGAGGTGAAACTGCTGTTGATGCTCACATAACTGAAATACGGTAAATGAAAGATTAAAAAGCAGCCACTCTGGACTCAAAAACCCACGCTGTTTCCTCTGAACATGGTAGAATGTTCTTTTCTCCTTTTCTACTTATGAGAACTCCATCTATCTTTCAAATCCAACCCAGACATCTCTTCCTTTAGGAAGTCTCCCCAGATTCCTCACAGATAATAGACATTCCTTCTCCTGCCCTCCCGTGATGCCCAGAATATGTTGGCTCATATTCAAGTTAAGCGGTTTGGTTGTCATGTGAGGTTTTGACACAGTTTCTCACCTTTTATCTTACCCTCCACTGCTGAGCACAGAGTCTGAAGAAGGCTTCCTGAGAATTCCTGCAGGATGTTGAAGTTTTCCGTGTTGAAGAGAAACTTCTCATATGGCTCACTGGCTATTTTTTGTAATTCCTGGACATCCTGAACATTGACTCCTACCACATATACAATAACTCCATCTTCTTTCAACTGATCAGCTGCATCCTGGACCTCATCATTGGACTCCCCATCTGTCACCAGGATCACTATCTGAGGAACCCTGTCCTTGGCCCGGCTGCCACCCGACTCAGTCAAGTAGTTGGTCCGGATAAATTCCAAGGCACTCCCTGTGTTTGTGCCTCCTGTGCGGTAGGGAAGATTCTGGATATGTTCCAGGACCACGCTCTTCAGAGGGTACTGGTTCAGCTGAAAGGCTGGGAAGATATTGTCATTATATTGGGCGAGTGCCACCTGGACCCGGTCACTACTGATGTCAAGCCCCAAGACAATGGAGTAAAGGAAGTTCTTGACTTTCTGGAAATTCTGGGGTCCAATGCTAGTAGAGCTGTCCACTAGGAACACAATGTCTGCGAGGGCTACTTCTCTGCAAGCTGCAAAAGAGAGAGAAAAAGGCATGGGGGTCACTGGGTCTTTACTCAAAATACTTAGAATCAATGGTGCTAAGTGGTGCACAGAAAGGAATCGCAATAGCAGGCAGCTGATACTGAGTGGTCCTCAGTGTGCTCAGAGCGACATCACTTTCCTCCACTCCACAATCTTCCAGTACTTCAGACCTGCTCTACTGATAACCTCCGACATTGAAATCCACTTGGATGATCCCTTGAGTCTTATTAAAAAAGGAAAACACTTGTGTAAATTTAGCATCAGGCTGAAAAATGAAATTTCTGGTCAGAATAAGCCATCAGCCTCCTATTCTGTCACAAAAGGAAGGTGCTGGCATCAGCAGGGAAGAAAACTGGAATATGTTTCATGTTCCTTGATACATATCATCACTGTGCTACCACCTAGCAATTTTGTGACCTGTTTATCACTAAGACTTAATTTTCTACTCTGAAATTTTTGTAGTAGACCTCAGACTCTTATGGGATTGTTTGGAGGATAAAATAAGATAGTCTACAATAGTAGACAATATCTGTGCTCCTCCCAGTTCCTTGTGGATTACTTTTACTATTTCTGTACACTGCTCTTTGGAAGGTTCCCTCCAGCCTTTGGAACTTCTTCACTCACAAATTAAATTTAGAAAAAAAAATGCCAGATCTTTGCTTGACCCAGATTCAGGGTCAATACACCTCTGAGGCATCATCTACATTTTTGAGTTCCCCTCCAGTATCAGGTTGAAACTGCTCTTTATGAAACTTTTGCCTGAGATCACACCCTTCCTTACATTCTTCTATTTCTCTGTTCCCCCAAACCCAGTATCCTTGCTTGTGACACACCACATGTATCCAAATCCTTGTCTCAGGCTCTACTTCTGAGAACACTACCTCACACACCTGCTGTAAAAGACCTGGGATTGATTAAAAGACCTAGCTCTGTCCTGCATGTTTTGTGCTACCCTTTGGCCTGTTTTCTCATTTGAAAAATGCAAATAATGATACTCATTGCCTACATATCCAACAAAGTTGGGATGATGGATCAGTCAGATGAGCAAAATAAACAAGTTTTGAAAACTACAGAGCACCAAGCAAATGGTAGTTATTATTAATATGTTTACAAAACCTCTTTGTAAACCTTAAAGTACTATAGAAAAGTAAGACATATAATATTTATTTGGTCATGCAAATGCAGAGCTACAACCTCATACTGCTGCATCAAAGGGTCCAAAGTGTCACCTACTCTATACAAAATACCAAAATAATGAATAAATAAGGAAGGCTCCTTCCTCTTGTGGCTGTTGATGGAACACACAAGCAATTTTCTCTTTCTCTGCTCAAAGTATAATAAAGCAAAGTATGCTTTATTATGGAGCTACAACCTAATAAAGCATAATTTGCTTTATTATACACCTTGGTAATTATAAAGAATTTTCGCCAGCTTATGTCCCATCTCCAATAGAAGTACAAAGTAGATGAAAGGTACATCATCAACACAGATAATGACAGGTAGTACTAGGAAATGCTTATGGGCACTTCTGGTTGCCTATACACCGTGCTAAACACTTTTCTTGCACAATTTTGTTTAATGCTTTCAATAACTCTCTAAGACAGAAAGTTTCATCCCAGGAAGAAAATTTAGATTCAGAGAGATTAAGTTACTTGTCCAAGATAACACACTTAGAAAATAGAGAACTAGCCAGGCATGATGATGCACACCTCAGGAGACTGAGGCAGGAGGACTGTAAGTTCAGTAAGTTCAAGTTCAGTCTCAGCAACTCAACAAGATGCTGTCTCAAAATTAAAATACAAATAAATAAAAAGGACTGAGGATATAACTCAGTGGTAAAACATCCTGGGTTCAATCTCTACTTTAAAAAAAAAAAAAAGGTAGAATGCGGAGAACTAGAATTTGAACCCAGATCTTTCCTTTCCCTAATTTTTTTTCTCTTAGCCAGTATGTTATACCAAACCCTGGCAGTGAAATAAGCACACTTTCTGGGAAAACTCTCCTATTCTGCACTCACATCCAGACAATATGGGTAAGTTAAGCTAAGAATAACAGTTTCATTCTAGAATCAAATAATACTACATCCTTATGTCAATATACTAATGACAATGAAATTTTAATTTCAAAATTAAACATGCACACATATGGAAAATAAGAAGAGTAGGAGAGATGAATAAGAGCTAAGAGTTTTGAGTTTTGTGACATTCAAATTAAAAAAAAAAAAAAAGGAGGGAGAAGTTTGTGTACCTGGAGATACAGGGTCAACAGGTTGAGCTGCCTTTGCCAAAGTATCACACAGCTCAAGCCGCAGCTTCTGGGCAAGACTGATCAGGCCAGAGACTCTGGGAACAAAGGAGGTAAACTTCTCCTTGGGACTACTTGCAATCTCCCTGAGCTCTGCCCGAGCTGCATTTCCAATGCCAACTGCATAAAGTAGGATGCCTGCCTTCCTAAATGCCTCAGCAGGTTCACGAATATGGTCCTCAGCCTGGCCACTGCTGACGACCATGGCGACCTGGGGCACCCCTTGGCTTGCACGGCTCCCGGCTCCCTCCTGGAAGTGGTGATCCAGAATGAACTGCAAAGCCAGGCCCAACTTGTTTCCCCCAGACTTAAATTGAAGCCTCTGAATGTGTCTCCACACATCGACTTTGCGGTGATAGGTGGAAAGCAGGAACTCTGAGTGGGGTGCATCGCTGTACTGGGCCAGACCCACCCGGATGGTCTCTCTGCTGACATTAAAGCTGTTAACCAGGATGTTCAGGAAGTTCCGCACACTGCGGGCATGTTGGGGGTTGATGCTGGCGTCCACCAGAAATACCACATCTCCCACAGAGGCCTTCCTGCAGACTGAGAAAGAGATGCTTTAAGATAAAATGTTATAAATTGACATCTACTGGCTGGAAATCCATCTCTCCCAATGCAGTGCCTCACCCCCCACAGGTCCAATGGATGCCGGTATGCATACAGCCCGAGATACACAATCATCTCTTCTGATTCCTTGTAGCTGCCCATCCAGTCCCCTGCCACCCTCTGTTCCTTTCTGACAGACATTTGACCCTTCAATCAGATTCCTTTTCCTGGCTCTCCACACATCCCTTGAACTTAATAAAAAAAATTAAACATAAAAATAAAAATAACAGCTTTCTAAGAGTAGTGGGCACTGCTGGTGCCCACCTAGATCCTCTTTATTGGCTGGCACACCTATTCTCCCAGCTGCTGCCAGGGCTACAGCTAACTGCCCACATCCATATTGAGAAGAAAGGAAGGAGGGAGGGTGGGAAGGGAGAGCACTTACAAGGTTGGAAATCTTGAACAATGAAAACACAGGAATCAAAATTTTAGAGCTGAAAATAATCCTGTGAGATTATCCATGCAATGTTTGCAGCCACAAGGCACATGTGACCACTGAGCACTTAAAATACTGCTAGTATGAGCAAGAAACTAAATTTTACATTTTACTTCATTTTAATTTGTTTTAATTTAAGCAGTCAATGCAGCTAATAGTCACTGCATTGGACAGCACAAGCATAGAATAAGGAATCTAATTTTCCCAAGTCACAAAGAAGGAAAATAAGACCTGAAAAGGAAAAACTTAACTGTAAATCCAAAGAGCTAGATAGAAGCCAGGTCTCCTAACATCTAGTCCATATCCTGAAAGTTAAATTAAAAATCCATGTTTCAGGAGTTGGGGTTGTGGCTCAGTGGTAGAGCACTTGCCTAAAACATGCTCTAGGCATAAAAATAAATAAATAAAATAAAGGTATTATGTCCATCTAAAATATATCAAAAAATATCCACGTTTCAAACTAGTAATGTTGGCACACGCCTGCAATCCCAGTCAATGTGGGAGAATTGGGAGACTGAGGCAAGAGGATCAAAAGTTTAAGGTCAGACTCAGCAACTTAGGGACACCCTGTCTCAAAACAAAAAGGTCTGAGAATGTAGCTCAGTGGTGGAGCATTTGCCTAGCAATTGCAAGGCCCTGGGTTCAATCCTCAGAACCAAAGCAGGGGTGGGGTAATTCATGTTTTAGAAAAGTAAAGACCAAGTGAGAGCTTAGACAGAGAAGGAATGGAGGAAGTTGGTCTAATCCAATCCAGAGACAATAATCCACCTGTCACTTCTGGAGAATTAAGCTTTGACCCTTCAATCAGATTCCTTTGCAATCTTGTTGGGAAAAAATAACTCAATGACTGTTCCAGGGCTGGCTTACTGGTTTGTCCCTGAGACAACTCTTTCAGGATCAGTCAAATGCAGGCTATGAAGTGTTTCCCTGGCCTCTCCAAGCAGAAGAAATCTCCCAGCTGTAGGAATATTTCTCAGACAAGTATTGGTTCCATCATGTGCAACTACCAGGAGGATTACATTTCCATATCTCGTAACTTTCTTAAGCCCTCCATTAGTTCTTTGTAGTTTTAGGATTTTGAAACATTATAAGACGACTATCACCACTTGTGTTCACAGGGATGGGAGCCAGGGCCAAAGGGAAAATTTAGAGAGCTTCATGTTTTTTTTTTTCCCCCAACAAATAACAGTCTATGTAATTATATTTGAATATTTAAATCTCATAATGTCTCACAGGGGCTTCAGGCTATTCAAACAATCTTCTCTTGATATGACTTTCATCTTGAAAGTCTCAACACTGTTAAAATGACTACAAAAAATTGTAGCAGTGTCACCAGTTTTCAGTGAAGCTATCCATCTCATGATGACAATTATCCCCTTGGAACAGCTCTGCCATAGAAACAAAGCAGAATGCAGAACAGGCCCTTTTTACAAAAGCACTTCAGAGCCTGATAATACATTCTGAAGTATAGCACTTTTAATATCCCTTTTTTGTCACTTGAGATTAAGTATTGAAAAAAAAAATCAAGTACCCATCGTTTACCAAAAGCTCCCAGATTCTGACTAAATTCTCCTTCAATGAATTGATTCCCCTTTTCTAAGTATGAAGGTCCTAAAATATTTTCTAAGATTATCAGGAACACCAGGTTCCTGGCAAGGTAATCATTTGATCTTAAAGAATCCCATGCATTACCAATGTTCTGTGTTCTGATGAAGTCAAAACTAGCTGCAAGAAAGATGGTGACCAAAAACATCTTACAAGTCTCCATTGTAGATGCAACCCTAGAAAGAAAAAGAAACGCTGTAATTTAAAATCATGCCTTCTTACACTAAAAAGAAGTGTCTCACATTGCATGTAAATTATATCTCAATAACATTATTTTTTTAAAAGAACAATTAAACCAAGGCCAAATGTTTTCTTTGATATGTGGATGTTGACTCCTAATGGCGATTGGTGGGTGGGAAAATGGGAGGAATGGATGAACTTTAGATAGGGCAAAGGGAGGGAGGGGAAAGAAGGGAAAAGCAGGTAGAAATGATGATGGAATGAGTTAGACATCATTACCCTAAGTACGAATGGTGTGAAAATATTTTGTGTACAATCAGTGTCTTGAAAAAATGTGTTCTATATGTGCAATATGAAATGAATTGCATTCTGCCGTCATGTATAACAAATTAGAATAAATAAAAGAAAAAAAAGAACAATTAAACCCCAGAACAACAGAAGCTTTTTGAGAATAAAGGAAGCTGGATACAATGGCACGTGCCTATAATCCCCATGGTTTGAAAGGCTGAGGTAGGAGGATCACGAGTTCAAAACCAGCCTCAGTAACTTAGTGAGGCACATAGCAAGACAGCAAAACCCTATCTCTAAACAAAATATAAAAAAGGGCTGGGGACATGGCTCAGTGGTCGAGTGTCCCTGAGTTCAATCTCTGGTACCCCCCCCCAAAAAAAAATAAAATAAAATATAAAAAGAATGGACTAGAAATTAGCTCACTGGTAAAATGCCCTGGGATTCAATCCTTTGTACCAAAAATAAATAAATAAGGAGGAAATGTTGCCACTTTGTTTCAGTTGTGCAAGGAATCTGGTCTTGTTGATCTGACTCAGGAAGAATTCTGTAAACACCCACAGTGTACACCTCAGACTTGTCTATTGAAAGTTGTCCAGATGTGGCTATAAAAGGAGAAAGCATACAGGGCATGGGATACAACTTCTGTTTCACACGCTGAATTCACTTGGTGGAACATAAACATGTCTCAATGATTTTGCTTGCATTTTTATACAAGAGTTTGATGACCCGATAAACATTTGTAGCATGCAAAAAATATTCAAATATCTCAGGAGCACATCTGCCTGATTAAATCAGCACAGCCCAAAAACATTTTATAGACTCCCAACAGAAGCAGAACATGACCACCCTTTCCCCTAAGTGAATTCATATCCAAAGCACACATTAAAATCATCTGTTCTGGATTCTATTTCTACTTTTTCACTCTACAAAAGTAACTTTGTTTAAAAATAAAAAAAAAAAAAACATAGTAGTCACATTGAACGAGGGGTCCAAGTGGGCAGAGGATACTTCATCTTTTCATTCTTAGCCATCCAGTTGCACAGACAGAACTCTTGGAGAGAAACTACCTGTAATTGAGCCTCAGATCCACTACTCAATAATGGTTCTTGGGCAAATTGCTTCACTTCTCTGTGCCTCAGTTTCCCCAAATACACCTACCTCGTGGTGTCATCAGGATTCAGTGAGTTCATTAATACTTAACCCAGGCCTGTTTGTTTAACAAACAAAAGAGGAAGAACTCTTTTGTTTGTTAAATAATATAATAATCTTCATGGGCTGGAGATGTGGCTCAGCGGTAGCGCGCTCGCCTGGCATGCGTGCGGCCCGGGTTCGATCCTCAGCACCACATACAAACAAAGATGTTGTGTCCGCCGAGAACTAAAAAATAAATATTAAAAATCCTCTCTCTCTCTCTCTCTCTCTCTCTCTCTCTCTCTCTCCTTTCTCACTCTCTCTTTAAAAAAATAAATAAATAAATAATAATCTTCAAGAACTTCATGATATAAAATTTAAAAAGAATTTTCCCTAACTTGAAACTCAAGAGACTGTAGAAATAGAGGAACTGATATTTGCCTAAGTATTAATGAAATAATTTTTGCATAATTTGTATGATTTGATTTAATTCATTCACTTAATTTTTTGCTCTCAGTTGTTTGCTGTTTTGTAAGTTACTCTGCTAATATCTTCATATTTCTCACCTCAAACCTGGAAGAAGCCAGCAGATCAGGCATTACTGTGCTCATTTTGTTGATGGAATTAGAAGAAATTGGGTGCAAGAAAGGTTAAGGAGCATACCAGAACTACACAGCTATGGGCTGTCAAGACCTGCCCACACACCCCAGGTGACTTGATTACAGGTCCAGTGCCTGAATGGACATCAAACATCTGCTTCAGACCCTTCAGTGAAAATCTTCAAGTCAAGACTTGTCATTCAACTTTGGAGTCTACTTTATGTCAAATAAAGACCTGGGAGAAATTTAGCCTGGATTAAAAATGTAAACTGAAGACCCAAGTTCCTTTATCAGTTAGATCTAAAAGGAGCGACATTTTTATCCAAACTCTGTGTTAGGTACTGCAGGGAATAGAATTCTAAATGGCTCATTTATGCTTACAGCACTGAATGATATAATTGGGAAGAAAAATTTTACTATATCAGAAACAATTTTAAAAATTGGTAAATGTTAAAGAACATTTCTTTAAACATATCAAAGAATTTAAGCAAGAATCTCTATAGTATCCACATCCATTTCAGTCTTGGGATCTCCAGATGGAATATTATGTGGAAATAACCATCACTGTGCCCAGAAATACCAGATATCCAACAACTGAGTTCCACTTTCCACAAAGTGGTATGGCTGCCCTGCTTCCCTAAAGACCCGGATTACTGTTCATGCTCAATTTACTCCTTAAGAATGATTCAAAGATAAGAGGCAACCACATCTTTTTCATTGTTTATAGCCCTCACAAAAAAAAAAAAAAAATAGAGTGAAAAGACTTGACTTCAAAGACAGCCCTTAGGCTTTGGCTCTGGCTTCAGCCTGGCCATTTGCTCTGTAAATTTGAACAAGCCATTTCATCTTTCAGGGTTTATGTGATGGCTCTTGAAGTCTTACAGTTGATTTGAGCAACCAACTCTATTGACTACTATGTTATAAACATTCCCCCAAAGGGCTGGCCCAGTGATTTTCCAATGAACAAATATGATACAGTTAGACTTCTCTGTTCCTCAGTGTTTTGTCTGTGTATGTGTTTGTTTGAGGTATTTAGGGATCAAACCCAAGGCCTCCCACTTTCAAGGCAAGTACTCTGCCTCTGAGCTACATCCCCAGCCCTTTTGGTGTTTTTAGTTTGTGTGTTGTTTTGTTTTGTTTTGTTTTTAATTCGGAGACAGGGTCTCACTAAATTTGCCCAAGCTAGCCTCGAATTTGCAATCCTAGCTCAACCTCTTGTATAACTGGGATTACAGGCAAGTAGACACTGTGCTCAGCTTCCGCTCCTCATTTTCGACATAATCCTCCCCTTAACACCTTCTCTGGAAGGCAGATAAGTAATTTAAGGGAAGATATTTTAAAACTTTCAATATCCAATCCTTGGCCAGGCGCAGTGGCACACACCTGTAATTCCAGCAGTTCCAGAGGATCAGGAGTTCAAAGCTAGCCTCAGCAACAGTGAGGTTCTAAGCAATTCAGTGAAACCATGTCTCTTAATAAAATACAAAATAAGGCTGGGGATATGGCTCATGGTTGAGCGCCCCTGAGTTCAATCCCAAGTACCCCCCCCCAAAAAAAAAACTAGTCCTCTCCTGACATGGTGGCACACACATGTGATCCCAGGAACTCAGAAGGCTGAGGAAAGGAGGATCACAAATTCAAGGCCAGCCTGGACAATTTAGTGAGGCCCTAAGCAACTTTAGTGAAACCTTGTCTCAAAATAAACAAATCAAAAGGACTCGGGGTATAGTTCAGCAGTAAGCACCCTGGGTTCAAGCCCAGCACCAAATATAAATAAATATTCAATCCCCAATAAATTTTCACCTCATGGTAAATAAATTATTATATGCCTCTTGAATAACAAACTGTTCTAGTGAATTAAGGACTCTTTGAGGGTACTGATCTTGGGAGTTTGAAAGTGCCGAGAAAAGTGATCCAAAATAAATTCATGCACCATCATTATTTTTTTATTGTAATAAATTTTTGAAAAACTCAGGATAATAAAGTTAAATAAACCAAATACACTCGTATAATCCCAGCAACTCAGGAGGCTGAGACAGGAGAATCACAAGTTCAAGGCCAGCCTGGTCAGCTTAGTAAGAGCCTATCTCAAAATAAAAAAATAAAAAATAAAAAGAACTGAGGATATAGCTCAGTGGTTAAGCACTGAGTTCAATCCCTGGTACTACAAAAAAAAAAAAGAAAGAAAAGAAAAGAAAGAAAGAGAAAAAAGAAAAAAGAGGGAGAGAGATACTCTGGTACATTATGTGACAAAGGGCTTCAATGCCAGCCATGTATTCTTAAATGTACAGAAAAAATTTATAATAATTCATAGAGAAAGTGAGAGAGAGAAACACAGCATTGAAATATTCTTGCAACTTTTTTACTCAGTGTTTATTGTTTACCACACAATATGTCAGGCACCAATTAAAAGAAACCATGTTTTTTACCTCAGCAAATTCAGAGTCCAATGGAGAAAGGGATAAATTGCAATATTGTGGGAGGAGCAGAATGATAGAGAAATCTTTGCAAGGTGCAGAGAAACAAGGTGTGTGAGCGTCTCTCTTCACCTGAATGATGAATTCGCAGAGCAGATGATGCTGGAGGTAAGATTTGAAGGATGAGCAGAAATTTGCAGGTGAGAACTAGGGATGTGGTAGAGTGCTTGCCTAGCATGCCTGAAGCACTGGGATCAATCCCCTGCACCACTACAAAAAGAAAAGAAATTTGCTGGAGAGCAGTCAGAGAAAGGAAGTTCCAGACAAAGAGCATGTGCAGGGACATTAGAGAGACACTAGATGGCCCTGAGAGAGCCTGCTTAATCACAGCCTCAGGACCTAAGGTTGTGAAGAGGTGGGACATTTGTGACGCCATCATCGGCGCTCCCACATCTGTACTATCTAAACTCTTAGGACATTGTCGGTCTCTGAGAGACTTTTGGTTTTCTAAAATTCCTAAGCCCAGAAGGTGGGCTAGAAGAGGGAACCCAGGCAGAATTTTTCAGTCTTCAACCATAAACCTTAACTTCATTCATTTAAATCAGCAATGTTTTTTATGCCAAGCACCTTCAAGGTTTTTGTTCTCCCTCTGTGAACTCAGCTATAAAATGAAAATCCTCCACCTCTAATGTTCTGTGTCAGTGGCTTTTAAGCTTGAGTGTTGCACCAGGCATGTTGGCACAAACATTCTTCTATACACTTGCCTTCAATGGCATTTCTAGTTCACACAGAGAAAGGCAAGTGTCTATTATCAAGGAAATGGAGAAAGGAAAGAAAAAAATAATTTTTAAATGTTTTCTTTGGATATACACAGCTGAGGTAATCGGAAGCTTCAAAATATTTGGATGAAATAAACAATGTAAAAATGTGAAAAAATAATTCTAATAGATTTCTTTCAATTTTCTTTCCATTCATACTTCATTATCTGTAAGTTTGTTTGGTTTTTGTGTTTTGAGGGCTTTTTCCTCTGGACTTTCAGATTTCTTATAAGAAAGACTTGCAGTGTACCACATCTGGACAGGAAGCTCCAGAAGGCAAACATTCGGGGGACATGAACAGACTTTTCTGTACACATCATGTCAAAATCCAAACAGCATGCTTGAAAGTAAGAACAAGACTAAAGTTTAGCTTTAACCTGTTTTATAAACATTACCATTTGCTTTCTGTGCCCATTCATAAATCTTATGATGGTTTGGATATATATACAATTTTGTTGTAAAATATTTGAGGGAAGCTATGTCAAACATTTCAATGACAATTAATGTCTCATTAGGCTAAAAAAAAAAAAAAGAAGAAGAAGAAGACGACAATGACACACAGATCTTGGAGCTTTCCTCCAGCAAGGGACAAGGATTGCAACGCCAGAGTTTAGCATAGCTGTTTGCAAAGCAGTAAACTGGTGCTAATGGCCACAATATTCTAATCAGCCATGGTAATTAAAATATTGGCACACAATTAATTTGGGAGAAGTTTAAAATTTTGGAACAAAAAAGAATCACGGTTTGTAATTATCCTAGGCTCTCTTTATATCCTGACTTCTCTGGTTCCTCATATGGCCTGGCTCATCCATCAATTATGCCATTTGCTGAAAGTAACATCAGCAAGCTGGCCAACTAGAGGTGCCCAATGCTCAGCCCCACCCCCGCAGAAAGGACCCAAACAATGAATAAACAACTATATTTTTACAAGGGTGACTAAAAGACAGTGCTGGAGTAGAGCAGTAGTGGCAGAAATCCCACAGAGCACAGAAACTCAAGATGGCCACACAGAGTAGGGAACGAAGCACCTTGCCCCTGCCATCCCATCTCCCCAAGTCAAGATCAGTTTGGAACCAGGACAGACCTCTCTGAAGGGAAAAGGTAAACAGGAGACCCCAGTGGCCCCAATCACTGCACAGACACAGTCTTTACTTCTGGAGAATCCTGCACTCCGTACAGGCCTTGAACCCAGCCTGGGGGGCCACCTGGAGTTCCCTTGTGCACTACTCCAGGGAAAGAGTCTAATTTGCCCCCCACCGTACATGACCCAAGCTCCTACTATGCTGTGCGCCATCTTGTAACTGGAGCCAGTGCTAGAATGTGTCCTGTTCCAGGGTCTAAGAACCACTGTATCCCTCATCTCTAAAGCTCCGCCAACCCTGCATAAGGCTCACACACCTACACGGCAGTACATTATTTCTTTTTTTACGATGGAAATATAAATGATTGAATAAGCTACTGAATGATTTAATCCAAGGGAAAAAAGAATACTCAAACTCAATTTCTGTATGGTCTATAAACTCCATCATCACATTTCATGAGCCTGGCTACCTTTCTAGGGCATGTTCATTCAGGAATGAACACTAAGAAGATCAGCCTTCTCCAATAACCTTGGGCAGGCCAGGTCACTCTTGTCACCCCTCTACTTTCTGTCACCATAAATCTTAGAAAGAGCAGGTCATAGGATGAGGAAGGATAAAGCCAGGTTGTGTAATGTGTGGTAATGTCCACCATCCTTTATTTCCTGTATATTCTTCAAGAAGATTTCTCCAAATGTAAATCAAAACTACATTAAGATTTCATCTCACTCCAGTCAGAATGGCAATTATCAGGAATATGAATAATAATAAATGCTATGCTATCCAGACTCAGAAAATCAAATTAGTACAATCACTTTGGAAAGCAAATTAGTATAACCACTTTAAAAAGCAGTGTAGAGAGCCCTCAAAAAACTAGGGATGGAACCACCATGTGACCCAGCTATCCCATTCCTTAATATCTTCACAAAAGATCTAAAATCAGCATGCTACAGCAAGATAGTCACCTCCATGTTTATAGTAGCACAATTCACAAGAGCCAAACAATGAAATCAACTCAGATGCCCATATCAACAGATAAATGATCAAGAAAATGTGGTATATATATGCACAATGGAGTTTTACTTAGTCATAAAAAGGAATGAAGTAAGGCACTTGTCAGTAAATTGATGAAAATGGAAAAACATGCTAAGTGAAATAATTCAGTCCCAGAAAATCAAGGGTCCAATGTTTTCTCTCATATGTGGGATCTAAAGCAAAATTAAGGGAAAGAAGGCAGTGAGGGAAGGAATCTGATATCATAAAGATAAAGAGAAGATCAGTGGGGTAGAAGTAAGAGAAGGAAAGAAAGGGAAGAAGGAAGGGATAAGAAAGAACTATGGAATGAATATAACAGAGTCATGTTGTATACATATATAAATGTACCAAAGGGAACATCTCTTTGAGGTGGAGGCAGGAGGATCATGAGTTCAAAGTTAACCTCAGCAAAAGCGAGGCACTTAGCAACTCAGTGAGACCCTGTCTCTAAATAAAAATACAAAATAAGGCCGGGGGTGTGGCTTAGTGATCAAGTACCCCTGAGTTCAATCTCTAGTACACAGATAAATAAATAATAATAGGCAGGCGCAGAGACACACACTTGTAGTAATCTCAGTGATTTGGAAGGCTAAGGCAGGAAGACTGCAAGTTTGAGACTGGCCTCAGCAATTTAGCAAGGCCCTCAGCAACTTAGTAAGAGTCTGTTTCAAAATAAAAAAATAAGTAGGGCTGAGAATATAGCTGGGTAAAGCACCACTGCAATCCCCAGTTCCAAAAAAAAATAAATAAATAAAGGTGTAAAAGGAAGACCAATAAAAGAGAGAGAAAAGAGAGGAAGGAGAATGGAGATTGAAATCAAATTCCTTGTATGTATAATTATGTCAAAAGGAGCCCAGATACTATGTATATAAATAGAATGCTCTAAATTAAAATTTAAAAGGAAGGGCTGGGGGGTTGTGGCTCAACAGTAGAGTGCTTGCCTAGAACGTGTGAGGCCCTGGTTTGATCCTCAGTACCATATATAAAAAGTAAATAAAATAAAGGTATTGTATCCAACTATAACTAACTAACTAAATAAATAAATAAATAAAAGAATTTTTTTAAAAAAATTTAAAAATGAAGATTTTTCCAGAAACTGGAGTGAGATTAGAGTGTGGTACAATGAAAATGACAAAGAACTTGATTTTAAATTTTCTGGCTCAGTGTCAGCCCTGCCACATTTCTATTATGTGGTTTCTTAGAGAGTTTCTTGAACTCTCTAAGCCTCAGCTCTGTCTGCCACAAAATAGAGGTAATGATACTTGGCCAGCATCACAGGGCAGAGTTACTGTGAGCACAGCATGAGCTAATGGAGGAGGAAGGATTTTGTAAAAAGCCACATAATTGGAGGTGTCACCACTGCCTTTGTCAAGTAAAATCTACAAAACAAAACCCCCAAAAATGTAGTCCATTCTCACTGACAGAACAAAACTTCAGCTTTTTGTAAACTATTTTTATTAGTTGTTGATGAAATTTTTTTACTTCATTTATTTATTTATTTATTGTAGTGCTGAAAATCGAACCCAGTGCCTCACAAATGCTAGGCAAGCGCTCCTCCACTGAGCCACAACCCCAGCCCCTTCCTCAGCTTTTTCTATTCCAAGAGAAATGTTTTGCTTGATCAAAGAACTAACCACATTTTTGCTCTAGTACATCTAGGAAATAACTAGACTAAAGTGAAAGTGAGATTCTGAGTTATAGCAGACTTTTGACAGCAGTGAGAGAGCTTCCCTATGTCGAAGGATCCAGGTGCAGGTGTGGGCAGTGTAGTCACTCGGTTGAAATAAGGTCTTTAAATTAGCTGTGATTGTTGAAATGAACCTTTCATTTTATCTCCAGAATCTCAGCAAAAAGCACCATTGACCTACTCTTTACATCATTTTTTAGTGTCTTATATAATGTTAAATAATTTCTTAAAAGACAAATTTTAAAAAACACTAAATACAACAACACAAGCCTTTTTGCCCCTAAAGAAGATTTTTTAAAAAAATATTTCTTTATAGATTGCAAGATGGATTGGCTAGGCTACAGAATTTTGAGAACGTCCCATAGTTAGAAGATAGGTTCTGCCAAGTTCATTCAGATCTTACAGATTCTGAAAACATCACTATTCTCTCCTTCTCCCTAGATGCAGCACATCACTCCTCGGCTCCAATACTTGTGCACATGTGCATACTCTGTCACACACACACACACACACACACACACACACACACACGGCACCTTATTTCAATGAGTAACTGGTATTTGTGAAGACTCTGTCTTCCTTTTATTACGCAGTGCCTGAAACAGTTCTCTCTTCATTCTTCACATCCCCTTTTTTTTTTCTTCCTTAACTTCTCTCAATACAGTCTTTTATTTACACACCAAAAACCATGGAGTTATCATTACTCCTTTCTCATACACACCCTACATCCACATGTCAGGAATCTTGTGGGCTCTACCTTCAAAGAGACTTACCCAGAAACAAACAATCTCTCATCACTTCTACTGCAAACATCCCAGCCAAGCTACCATGATCCCTCTTGCCTAATGACTGAAAAATCTCCATGGATCTCCTGTTCCACCTTCTGTCCTTGAAGTCTATTCTCAATGTACGTCCCAGGAATTGCTTTTAAAATCTAAGTCACTCCGCTCAAAGACTTCCAATGGATTCCTGTTTTACTCAGAGGAAAAGACAACTTAGCCTACAAGATGCTAAGCGACTTGGCCCCCAGTTTTCTCTCTGACTTGTCTCTCACTGATCACTCTGGCCTATTGGCTATTGTTCAAACAAGCTGGACACACCTCCTATATTAGGGTCTTTGCACTTGCTATTTCCTCTACCTGGAATCTTCTCCCCATAACTCCACAACCAAGTCCCTCTCCTCCTTTCAGGTCTTTGTTCAAATGGCACCCTTATAGTAAGGTTCACTCTGACCACTCTGTCCAAAATTGCTACCCACCTTCATTCTCCCAATATACCTCACCCCGCTTACTCTGCTCTGCTTTTCCTTTCTCCCTACCACCTTCTAACCTTCTCTATAATATTCATCATAATTATTATTGATAATCTACACTCATGCCCTCACCTCTAACTAGAACACATGCCTCAAAATGAATCCTTTTGTTTCCACAAAGTATCTCCAGGGATTAGCACATAATAGGTGCTCAACAAATAGCTGTTAAATAAATTCATTTGTTGGAGAAAAATAGAAAGACTTTCTTTTCTGAAGGTAAAATATTCTATTTTATTTTTTTTAGTTGTTGATAGATCTTAATTTTACTTATTTATACGTGGTGCTGAGAATCAAACCCAGTGCCTCACACATACCATAAGTGTGCTACCATTGAGCCCCAGCCCCAGCCCCTTAAGATAAAATATTCTAAGCAAAAGTTTAGAGGTTCTTTGGGGAGGATTGGTTTACCCTAGACCATTATTTTGGTTAAGCAGAGCAATCAAATCCTATTGAGTTCTCTTTTACACTTTAATTATAATTATATTTTTAATTTGTGTATTAAAAATATAATCAGAAGGCTGGGCACAGTGGCACATGCTTGTAATTCCATCTGCTCAGGAGGCTGAGGCAGGAGGATCACAAGCTCAAAGCCATCCTCAGCTAATGCTTAGTGGTAGAGTGCCCCTGAGTTGTAGCTCAGTGGTAGAGCACTTCCTAGCACATATGAGATCTGGGTTCAATCCTCAGCACCACGTAAAAATAAATAAATAAAAATAAAGGTATTGTGTCTGCTTACAACTAAAAGAACTATATATATATATATATACACACACACATATAATCAGAACAAATAGCACAAAACACTTGGTGGATCTGTGAAACTAGTAAGCTAGAGTACAGGCAGAGTATTTTAAGAGGACTTGGTTTAAGACCACAAAGAATGGGCTGGGGATGTGGCTCAAGCGGTAGCGCGCTCGCCTGGCATGCGTGCGGCCCGGGTTCAATCCTCAGCACCACATACCAACAAAGATGTTGTGTCCGCCGAGAACTAAAAAATAAATATTAAAAAAAAAAAACCACAAAGAAATCTAAAGTGGATTCAGTCTGTGACTGTAACCCATGTCCAAAGAGGCAAGATGTGTCTGTAATGATGAATCTTCTAAAACAACCATAAATATTCATTTAGGTAGTGAGTTGTTGTTCAAACATAAGCCACAAGATTAACTTGGAATGTCTGGGAAAACAATTTCCTGTGTGATCTTTTTAAAGGAAGTTACAATTTGGGGCTCTGAATATTTAAGGTCAAAATATCAGACTGATTTTTCATCATTTCACTTCTCATGTCCCTGTAATGTGCCGTATTTGCTGTTTCTGCAAAATGTTGACAGGGCTCAATTATTCTTGGCCAGTAGTAAAATAAATACTTCCATAGGGTTTTCCAGAAAATTCATTCCTGAGAGTCCAAAATTACCAGATAGAACTCTATGAGGGCAGACTGCTTCCAAAGGTCACTGGGCTACATATTCAGAGCCTGAAATTTTTAAAAGGGCCCTTCTGTAGTTTGGGCTTATTTCTTAGCCTCTAAAGATCAATACAAAATAGAAGAAAAGAGTAATAACTTTTTCTCCTATGGAGTCTATAAATAAGTAACATCCAATATTTTATTCTTTTGCCCCACCTCTGTTTGTTCAATGAATTTAAATGGAAACAAATCTGCCCTGACCACCTAAAAATTATACATAAAATCTAAGTCTAGCCAGGCACAGTGATACACACATGCAATCTCAGCAACTCAAGAGGCTGAGGAGGAGGATCACAAGTTCAAGGCCAGCCTGGACAACTTAGCAAGATCTTGTCTCAAAATATTAAAAAAAAAAAAAAGAGTGAGGAGGTAGCTCAGTGGTAGAGCACCCCTGGGTTCAATCTCTAGTGCCATACCAAAAACAAATCCAATTCTGATCAATTTCACATTAACTTTTTTCTTTTTTCAAATATACATTTTTATTTGTAGATGGATACAATACCTTTATTATGCTTATTTAGCTTTTTATGTGGTTCTAGGGATGGAATCCAGTGTCTCATGCATGCTAGGCAAGCACTCTACCACTGAGCCACAATCCCAGTCTTCACATTAACTTTTCTTAAAGTTCTTTATAAAAATATCATTTTCTGGGGGCTGGGGATATAGCTCAGTTGGTAGAGTGTTTGCCTCACATGCACAGGTTCTGGGTTCAAGCCCCAGTACCACCACAAAAAAAAAAAAAAATATATATATATATATATATATAATTTTCACACACACATACACAACACACACACACACATAAAATTTTCTTCAATGCTAGTAAATTATAAATATGCTGAAATGTTGAGAGAGAAGTATACTAATGTTTATCATTTATTTTAAAACCATTAAAAGTCAGGCATGGGAGGCTGAGGCAGAAAGGCTAATTTGAGCCAATGAATTCAAGACCAACCCAGGCAACATAGTGAGACTCCATCTCAAGAGAAAAATGCATTGAAAAATAAAATGGATTGTACATAGATAGAGTGCTGATAAAACACCTCCATGAAAGTCCTAATGGTAGAATCTGAATGGTGAATATTCTCTGTGAACTCTAATTTGCTGCACATTTTAATTTTTTTTTTTTTTTTTTTTTTTTTTTTTTTTTTTTTTAGTGCTGGGGATTGAACCTAGGCCCTTGTACATATTAGGCAAGCATTCTACCACTGGGCTACCCCCCAACTCTTTTTGAGAAAGGATCTCATTAAATTGCTCAATCCAACCTCAAACTTCCTCCTCTACCTTCCAAATAGCTGAGATTTCAGCCAAGTGACATTTGAACTTTTCATACAAAACTTAAATTATCATTTAACTTATTTATCAAAAATGTACACAGCTGTCAAGTAGAAAGGGAAGCTATAGGCAAATCACACAAATCCTTGTAAGCTCAACAGAAGAAAACCACTTCTACTTTTAACTCAAATTGCCCCCATTACTCTTGGGAATGCTTTGAAAAGGAGAGTCATTTTTTATCTGGGTCTTATATCTCCACTAAGCCTGTTCATTCATTAAGTTTTCAATGCTTTCTTCTTCCCTTGACCTTACCATTCTAACACTCATCTCCATTTTTTTTAATCTCCCAAAGCTTTGTTTCAATGAAATAATTCATGAAACATGATTGAATCCCCATAAGTTGAGTTCCCCTTTCCACCTTAATGGTAAATTCTGAGTTCATCTCAAAATATTTCATTTCTTCTTGTTCAGCAGAAGTTCAGAGAGTTTCAGATCCCTTTTTACCACAATTTTCATTTTAGGAGTAAAAAGTCACACTCTTTCTCTTGTGTATCTAACAGACATTCTTTTAGGTTCTTTTCTCTGTGTCTTTATCCCTGTCTCAGTTTCTGTGTCTTTCATTTCTCTTTCTCATATGTATACTTAGACTTCCACGTCTCTGTCTCTCTCATTAGGTTAATGCAAAATATGAAATGCATTTGTAAAAATAAATAGAAACAAACTAAAGAGTGTCCATCCATAAAACTATCCCTAAGAAAAGAAAATTCCTCCTACCTGGCAAAACCTTCGAGGCTGGTCCTTTCAATTTTTCCTTCTGGTCTTCATCACTTAAGAAGCTGTTTGAGCTTTGGGAATTCCCTAGAGTACAGGAAGGCTCAAGGGCACCATGACAAATCAGCTCTTCTAGCATTTAATACTCTCTTGGGGCCATGGAAGGGGGGCAAGGGGAGGAGAAAAGGATGTGTTTATGGTGACTGACAACATTGCTTGCACTCGTCCATGCTTTATTGCCATTAAATAAAAATGCTCATTCACTCTGTAAACACCGGTCTTAAAAACGAATACAAAAACATAAACCAGGAAGAACATTCTCAAAAAAATCATAATAATGAAGTAACATAAATGAAACCAGCCTTTTCAATTTTAATTAAAATTCCCAAGAATTAAAATTCATCACAATTATCCCTATCCCTATTTCAATATTTTGTGGGGGTATTTGGTTGTTGTTGTTGTTGTAGTAGTTTTGTTTTCCTTTGTTTTATTTATTTATTTTTTTAAATGTGGTGCTGAGGATCGAACCCAGGGCCTTGCATGTGCTAGGCAAGCACTCTAATCAACCTCAAAATTTGGTTTTTCATTTCATACAGTTTCTAAACTGTATTTTCTTAAGAGCAGGTACTGGGTATCATTCATCTTCTAGTCACTCATGTCCCCCAGATATCCCATAGCAAAGAGACTTACATATATTGGGTTTCAACACAGCATGTACAATGGGTGGATGGATGGATACCTACAGATATAAATTAATGCTGGGCTCAGTGGTGCACACCTGTAATCCCAGTGGCTTGTGAGGCTGAGGCAGGAGGATCACATGAAATAAAAAATAGGGCTGGGGATATGGCTCAGTGGTTGAGTGCCCCTGGTGGTACCCCTACCACCACCAAAATAAGAGATAAATTAATGAATTACACAAGGGCAAACACCCCCTGTGTGCGTAACATTTACTTAGGCAAAAGTCAGTATTCATCTTGGATGCTCTAAACTGGACCATATGCATCAGATTAGCAATCAGGATGGAGTTCAAAAGAAATATATTAGTATTAACATGTGTGTATGCATGAGTTAAGATAACAAGAAACCCTAACAATAATTCTCTCACATCTTTCACATCTTTCAATTTAAGGTGGGTATTCCCAGTCACCTGGAGGCTTTCCTTACCACAGTCATTCAGGGACCCGCTAATGTAGACATGCATACCCAACCCAGGGCATCTAAGATTCCTACAACTTATCAACAGGGCAGCCAGTGGAAAGTTAAGCCCAGGGACATCCTCCTAAGCAAGGAAGGACTGAAGTTGTCACATCACTTCTGCTCACATTCTGTTAATCAGAGTTTGGTCACTAGCCAAACCAGCTGCAAGGAGCACTTGAGATTGGGTTTCCAGCTAGTCAGTCATATGCTCAGCTCATTTCTGTTACCATAGTAGGAGCTTGGTTCATGCACGGTGGGGGGCAATTTAGACTCTTTCCCTGGAGTAGTGCAACCTCAGGAACTCCAGGTGGCCCCCCAGGCTGGGTTCAAGGCCTGTATGGAGTGCAGGATTCTCCAGAAGTAAAGACTGTGTCTGTGCAGTCATTGGGACCACTGGGGCCTCCTGTTTACTTTTTCCCTTTGGAGAGGTCTGTCCTGGTTCCAAACTGATCTTGACTTGGGGAGATGTGGTGGTAGGGGCAAGGTGCTTCGTTCCCTTCTCTGTGTGGCCATCTTGAGTTGCTGTGCTCTATGGGATTTCTGCCACTCCAGCTACCATCACCACCTCATTTTGCATACATGTTTATTACTTCAGGGTTGGAGGGTTCATATTTGGAATGCAGTGTTGTTTCATTTCTGGCATAAATACTTGAGGAAATTAGGTCAAATAAAGTTTCCCAAAATAAATTATCACTAGAAAGACATTCTATTATTAACAGAGTTGGATTCATGCTTCCCAAATTTTCCAGGCTTGTTAAATTTGACAGAAAAATCTAAGGAGCCTCCTACACAGAAGATAATCCCAAAATGATAGGGTAGGGCTGAGGATGTAGCTCAGTTGGTAGAGTGCTTGCCTCACATGCACAAAGCCCTGGGTTCAATCCCCAGCATCATGAGATATGTAGATATAGATATAGATAAAAGCTAGATCATTCTTTATCAATTGTTCCTTAATTATCGATGATGTTAAAGCAGCCTAGAGACCCCCACCCAGAAGACCCTTACCATAACTAAGCAAAAAACCCCCACCATATTTGTAACATATAAGTTCCTCTTCTTGTCAGAGAGCTTTTTACACAGGATATCAGCTACCAGCAAAATTGTGTGCAGAGGGCATTGTGGTTTGTAGCTTCCTCTTCGTCTGTAAATGCCAAGTTTTCCGTGAAAAAAAAAAAAAACATTTACTTTTATATAGACTTATGTAAAATCTAAAAAAGAATGTAAAACACCACTACCACTGGGTATAAAGTTCAAAGAATTCCAGATTCTTGGTCCAGAGAATATTTTAGGTAGTAGCCCTCTGAACCCTGCAGTCAATAAACCTACTTCCTGAAAATTCCTCAGTTGTCCAACCTTTTCTGTCCTACATCCATGTGGAGATAACAGGGGCAAAATTTTTATGCTGCTTGGAAGCAGAGTCACTCAGCATAGAGTCAAAAAACATAACTGCTTACCAAATGTTCCGATTCCTTCTGGGAAATAAGTTATCACGCACAAAATTCTTCAGCAAAAAGTTCTGCTCAGGGAGCCACGTTCTCCCCTCTATTTCACCTCCCAACAACATTCCCTTCCTCTAGTCTCCCTTTTATTCTTCCAGGGCTCTCAGGAGTAGTGTGGATCCCAAGGTGACTTCAGGATCAAGGTCTTGACCTCTCCAGCACTGACCCTGGTTAAGTAGCAGAGTCCTCACTTCCACAAGTACTTCAGAGCGTTCACCGCTTTTCTCTGTCTCCTCTCCTGCTCTTCCAACCACGTTTCCAGTCTCTGCATGCTATTCTCTCAGGGAGAAGCCTGCCATTTTCTGTAAAGTCTAAAAGTTTTGTTTCCTCCAAATGCTGACCCTGAGATAAGAACTTGGGCATCAGTGGTGTATCTGAAAAGGGACCCAAGGAAACAGGGAAAGCAGACCTGAAGAAGCAAAAGTCAAAACGTGTGCCTTATAGTGTATGCTACCTCTGTAGGCAACTGGGGTTCGATTCCGCTAGAAATCATCTGAGAAACTGCAGAAAGACCCTCAGAATCATCCCATTGAGAGACACTGCTACCCCTTAGTGGTGGAGGACTGCCTCTTGGGTGGGGGTAAATCCCTGGCACTTCTAAACTGCCCTGTGAGCCCGTTAAGTAAGTTCCTTTTCAGTAAGGAAAGATCTCAGGATGAGAGGCTGGATGATTGGACTCTCGGGAAGTGAGGCTGCGGGCAAGCTCTGGAACTGGCGGGGGTGGGGGGTGGGGGGGGGTGAACTTGGGGGTCCTGTGCGCATGCTCAGAAACGTACCCACTCATGCTCTTCTCAGAACCTCCCATAGCCTGTGCTACTGGGTGTGGAACCAAACTTCTCAGATCAGAGTCTGTGACTCCTTCTCCTTCGTTCTTGCACACATTGATGTCAAAATTCATTCGTGGCCTCATTAAGGTATACTGGCCTTATTTCATTCAGAGAGGCTTCCCTTAATAGGGTGTGAAATGCTCTAGAAGTGATATCTCCTTCAGGATGATTGGCACATGGTGGGATCTCAACCAATATTTGTACAGTGACTAAATGAACAAAGAATCACCTCCAGAAGACCTCCAACTCCACAATCCCTCTAGTGTGAGGTCCACTTCAGTCAACAAGTTAATCTAACTCTGTTAAATGGCAAGTGTGACCTTGATGGTCTTATCAAACAGACTTTATCACCTCTAGCCAAATTGTGTGCAGCACAGATTTACACCTTACATCACTTATTGATATTAGACTAAAAAAGCCATGCATTGTATCAGGGAAGACCGTGATGGAGTGCACATCTGAGGAGTAGAAGATGAATTTTCTCTTCTTCTGTTTTTTTCTCTTCTGAAGCTGTTTTTAAAAAAGAAAGAAAGAAAAGAAAAACTTCCGTTAATTAACAAAAGGACATGAGAAAACTTGTTTTCTAAAATCATATACCATCAGAAACTTCAACTGTTAGAAATCATATTTAGTGAGAATGAAACACCTCATTCTTGCCTGGAGGATCCAAGTCATTTTAACACATAGAAACAGCCTCAATTTCCACCCCAGGTGGAGAACTTCAGATAAGGGTTTTGCACATGGCATTCCACATTTATCTTAACTTTGTAGTTTCCAAGGAAACAGGACCCTGTGTTCTCATCTCAGCCCAGGCCTGATATCAATCCCTTTGTACACAGCCCTGCTTTGAGCTGGCACACACTGCTTTTAAAAGAGTCTATGACTCTTGAGGTTTTGTTTGGCACACAAATTTTATCTAAACCTCACTCTTCACTAAATACGACAAGCCTGCATCTTCCTTTGTCTGGCGAGGTGCCCACAATCGCTCTCTAGTGTGAGGTCCCTTCGGTCAACAAGTTAATCTAACTTTGTTGAATGGCAAATGTGTACTTGATGGTCTTAATCAAATGGACTTTATCACCTCTAGCCAAATTGTGTGCAGCACAGATTATTTATAGGAAGGTTGCTAGGCATTGCCATGAAAAGCACTTAAAGATAGACACCAAAGGCTAGGCAGGTAAACTTCAGGAAGGAGCTAAGTCAGAATTAAAAACAAAACAAAAAACTGGTGGCTTTTAAGAAATAATGAGCTTTTGAGAAGAGCTAATTTATGTAGCAGACCTGAACATACAGTAGAAAATAAGGGAGCAACCATGACCAGGTAAGTCATATACTCTTTGCCTGCTGCCTTGAGTGGCAACTCTACTTGAATGGAAACTTCCACCCTAGGCTCCACTGAGAGCTGCTTCACAGAATTCATCTACACATCACAACTGGCCCAAGATTTGTCATGTGACCCAAGCTCAGCCAATCAGAGTCTTGCCTTAGGGTTTCCCCCCAAACATTTCTGGTTATGAAACTTTATAGATGTGTGCTGAAGTTTCCTATTTCAGTGGTTTCACTGGGACAGACTAACCCAACATACTGAAGAAAGCAGAGATGACAACCTGAAGGCATTCAATTACTTGAATCCTGCCCTTTCCACTTTTTTTTTTTTTTAATTTCACTTTGTGTTATTTTGTTTCTGTTTTGGTTGGAGGAGTGTTGTTTGTGAGAATGGATACATTACCTCATCTGCTTAAACTAATTCAATTTAAATTTTGGTCACTCGTAATCCAGAATCATCACTATGACTTTTGCATAGGTACAATTTCACAGTCTCTCCAGGGTCCCACATTTTGCTTTTTACTTGATGTTTATTCCATCTTTAAAGATGCAAGCCTGCACTTCTTTTGTCAGACCAGAGACACCATGTAATTAAATAGCTTTTCCTATTTCCTTTTACTGCCAGGAATCCTAAAGCCAAAAACAATACCCAGCTGCAAAAATATTTGTATATCCATAGAATTTAGCTCTGGAAAGAACCTTAGAGATTATATCTAGTCAAACCCCCTTATTCTCCAAATGGTGATGCGATTTGCCCAAGGAATACATAAGAAATTGACCATTTTCTTGGTTAACTGGTCACATCTACTCACTTTTATCCCTTTATATTCTCTCTCTTCTTTTATCTGAAAACTGCCTTGAATAAGAGCATCTTCATTCTCATCTTCACTGATGGGAGGGCTGAGAATAGCAGATGAAGAAATGATGATCTTGGGGAAGGAAGAAAGGAAATAAATGGGCAGAGATAATGTGATTTAACCAGGAATTAATATTATTCAACCTATCAAAGCCTGGAAGTTTATACACGAGTTCAGATGTTTCAAAAGGGGAAGTGGTTATTAAGGCTAGAAAGAGAAGGTTTGGTGCTAAACTCAAGAGTTCCTAAGATTTGGTTATAGTTATAATACTCGATGACTTAAAGATCTATTAAAGTCATACCTAATAGAATGAATTAGGCAATGCTAGTCAAATGTTTGTAACTGCATGTGTTTGGTCAAAACCCTGTCCAAACCAGACTGGGACACAATCTCAGAGGCAAGCTGCCACATCTCACAAGTCCTTCATGGGGGTAAAAAACAAAATAGGGAATGATGCAATAAATGTAGTCTGTGATTCAAAATCTCTCTTTAGGGTCCTTGGGAGATAGGTTACCAGCAGCCATGAAGAAGAGGGGTAAGCATTTTCTTCCTTTCCCCAGGTGAGGATGGTACCAGGACCATCCTGGTCCACTTCAGTGGGACCATATCCACCAGAGTGAGACTTGACAGCCCCATTGTGTTTGTGACCTTTATGAAGAACTGCTCACTCAACTTTTCTAGAACTCCACCTCTCAAGCTGTTCCTAGACAGTTTAACTCTGGTTCCCTTGAGGGGTTCCCCAGTTTTTGCCTCAGCTTTCTCCTTGGACCTATACTTTGTGAAAGCATCCTTTTCAGATTATTAACAATCATAATTCTCCTATGAATAGATAATAAACACACGTCAAAGTTTGATTTAACCCAATGCAGGGAAGAGCCTCTCTATGAGGATATGAGAAACCTGGTTTATATGGTCAGCAGAAGAATCTGACCAAAGTTAAAATGCTAAGCCAGGTACGAAACTGGTTAATTTCCTGCAAGGTAACAATACCTTAATCTTTGGGGTTATCTTCTCTACTGGACAAAAAAAAAAAAAAGTTCCTTTTTCAGTTTAATGCAACTTAATCTTAACTTTTCAGAGATGTAAAACAAATGAGCTCTAATCAATTGTGAATAGTAAGTCACAGAAAATTACATTCCCTAAGAGTCAGAATGCCCTAAGACAGGCTTATTAGAAAGCACTCTAGCATGGCATTAAAATGTCAGGCAATCACCTTTTTACTTCACTCCCAAATTTTACATAATTTGGCTTAACAGCTTTTTTTTTTTTTTCAAACCTCAGATCTCTGCTTTTCTCTCAGAGGATACTGCTTGGGTAAACCCAGAAACATCCCATATCCTTGCCACTGGGGAATATCCACAAGGTTTTCTCCTGGCTAGCCTGATGGACTGATGGACTTCATAAATTGTCTACCTGGGGGTTTTTTTGTTTGTTTTGTTTTGTTTTGTTTTCAATACTAGAATGCCAGTTTGTAGTTAAAGCAAAAATTTTTGGACTCTGTAAACCAAAGGATCTCAAACTCAAGCATGCATCGAATCCTCCCGGCAATCGTGATTCCCTGACCTCGAAGTGGAGTTTGGGTATTTTTTTTAACAACCATCCCTAAGTGATTCTAGGTCTTACCTTTTTTAACTTCTAGACTGGAAATGATTCGTTTCTTTCACAGGTTGGCTCATGAGAATTTACAATGGGATAAGGAATTTACAAACATATTCATGTTGTTAGTTCAGTATGTCCTTCTCTAACCCCCACCCTGACAGGAGCACTAAAACCCCCACACACACACTTCCAGTCAATAAAATAATTAAATAAAAATTCTGTTTCAGCACGATTGAGGAGAATTCAGTTAGCTGTTCATTAAAAAATGTGACAAAGGCCATTCATTAAGTGGGGTTGAAAATGGAAACAAATATATCCCTAGAGTGGACATAACCCTACACTCTGTGTGTATACTGAGCCCTGGTCGATCAGGGCCTTTGGAGAGAAACTCCGAAGTACAATCCAGACAGAGGACCATTTCTCCAGTTTGCTGGAAACGAGGTAGAATAAACCAACTCTGAGCATGGCCACCATTATGGAACCATGGAGCCACAGCCCAGGACCCCCTCCTTGCTCTAGCTGAGGATACTTACTTTTTTTTTTTTTTAAGAGAGAGTGAGAGAGGAGAGAGAGAGAGAGAGAGAGAGAGAGAATTTTTAATATTTATTTTTTAGTTCTCGGCGGACACAACATCTTTGTTGGTATGTGGTGCTGAGGATCGAACCTGGGCCGCACGCATGCCAGGTGAGTGCGCTACCGCTTGAGCCACATCCCCAGCCCAGGATACTTACTTAATCATGTGGAGATGAGGAGAGAATCCCAATCCCAGCTGGGGCTAAATGCCCTGTCGACCAGATAGAGGGAATTTCAGAAGAGGTTGTCACATAGAGGGGGGAAAAAAAGTACCAAGAGAAAACCAGAATAGTTATTGAGAGCAGGGACTCTGGGGCTAGACTGTTCTGGGTTGAAATACTAGCCCTGCCTTTTGTTGACCTTGTGACCTTGGGCCAGTTACTTAATCTGTAGCTCAGTTTTCTCATCTCTAAAATAAGAAGAGTAATAGCCCCAGTCTTGTAAGGTCACTGTGGAGTTTGATGAGTTGACCAAGGCAAAGCATTAGGACAAGTCCTGGCACTTGCCAACAGCTACATAGGTGTTTTCTGTTGTTGTGATTCTGAAACTCAAATGCTCTGGAGTGGAAATCACACCTGCTACGTTCCTAGGTCTCACTGAGGAAATACTTCCTCCAGAGCAGTTTTATCCCATTGGCAAAGGCATTTCACCTTGGTTTCTGACTTTGTTCTTTGGCAGAGGGTTGAGTTTTTAAGATTAAAACTCATTTTCGTAAAGTTGCTGTGTGATTGGGGAATGGCAGTATTGGGGGAGGAATTTGAATAACCAGGCAGTGTTCTAGGAATCTGACAAAGAACTGAGGAATAAAATAAGAATATGAATATATATAATCCTATGTTACATATATATTCAGTTATCTCCATATTCAGCTGCTTTGATGATTCATTTATTTCACAAATTATCTGTGCAGTTGGACTTATTTTTAACCTTTTACATTGCACAAAAAAAAAAATACACATTTCATGATATTAATAGAAAATCTGAACAATTCAGATAAACCTAAAAGAGAAATATCACCCACAACCCCACTGCCCAGAAATAACCCTTTTAAAATGGAAAGTGTTCCTTGCTTTGTTCTTTGAAGGCTGTTTTGTTTCTTGTGTGTTTGGGAGGAGGGTAAGATGAGCTGGGTGCCGCTGAGAGAAAGAACTCCTGCCCAGTGGGCAGAGATGAGGAGATGAGTTGGCCATGTGACCCATCAGCAACTAAGCTCATCTCTCTGATCTACATGGTGCAGGCCACAGGCAAGGTTTTCTTGGCAGGTCTTTTTTTAATCCAAAGGATAAAGGCTGAATTCCAGCAAATTCTAGCCTCTGGCTGAGGCCTCTGAACACAAAAGATGTCAGACCCTTTGCAGAGCTCATTCAAAAGTTGGAGTAGAAGAATTGATCACCAGAGGAAAGAGCAAAAAGCTGTTTGTCTCTCTGATTAGCACTTGGACGAGAATTCATTCTGCTGGGCATGGTTACAGCCCAAGGACACAGACTCGGCACGCCCTCTGCTGGTCAGTTGGGCACTCCTGGCAGTGCATCCTCAAGGAACAATTTTGTTGATGATGATGATGATGAAGATGATGATCGCTTTCAACACCCTCTCAGGGATGGGGTCAAAAAGACGCATAGATAACGCCTAGATTCTACCAACGGAGAATCTCCTAGCAAAATTCCACTGAGGAGAGACCGGCCAGGAGCTACTAGGATTTTTTGAAGTGACGGTTTGCTCCAGACGAGCAAATCCCCGCCACAAGACGCCGAGGTCCAGATCCGCAGAGGTCCAGATCCGCCAGCCGCTGTCCGCGCGCCCGCTCGCAGCCAACGTGACTGACTCCCGCTAGCCTCCGAGATGCAGCTTGGCAGGAAGAGGTCTTTAGCCAAGCCTTCATGAAATAGCGAGCCAGGAGCTGAGGCCAACTGGGGAAGGACCAGTCCCACCCCTCCCTTCGGACGCTCGGGCAAGGAGCCTGGGGCCCTCCATAGCAGAGAGGTGATGTCATCGGAGTCCAGCCGAGGGAATTCCTTCCCAGCAGAATCCACTTTAGCAGGTGTGTGACTCCGACCCCATCCAGATACAGGCAGCCAGGAAACTTCGGGGATCTCTCTGGGGGCGTGTCTATGGGGAAGCAGAGGGGATCCCTGACCCCCAACCCTCCATATCACCAGCGGCGACTCCCAAGGTCTTAGCCGCCAGTTTACCACAGCACTGGGGCTTAAATGGGACGCACGGTGGGGCTGCAAGTGTAACTAGATCTTTGGGGAACCGCTACCGGTGAACAGGACCTGGCTGGCTGGCTGACAGGAGGAAGTGGGGAGGGGCCGGATTGGTGAAATGGCTCTGGACTGACAAGTCTGAGACTACCAGGAGACGCCTTACAGGGTTTGCTATTGGCAGGTAGAGGGCAGAGGCTCCACTCGGAGGGCACAGCTCTGCCTACTGGAAGAAAAGAAAACGGATCTAAGACTTCAATTTTTTTTTTTTCTGCTTCTCTCTCTGTTCCTCTCTCCCCTTTTCCTTCCTTCTTTCTTTCCCGTTTCAAGTCTTATTGTTCTTTTCATTCTCCTCTAATCTATCTATCTCTCTCTCCTTCTTTCTTTTTAAGAGCACCTTCATTCCCCTACCCCCCAACTTTCATCCCAAGCATTAAGTCTTCCATTACATGTAATTGTCTAAATGCAAATAGGTGAATGTCTCAAGGCTGTCTATAGGGCTCCTAAATACCTAGCTACTACCAACACCCTGATCCAATCGCCTGTTAGTATCCCCCCTCAGTAGAGCAATCTTCTAAAGTAGCCAAGACATACTAACCCTCATACCATCATAGCACCTAAATAAACATAAAGTCCTAAGAACAAACAACAAATCACTATATGCATACAGAACCCGGAAGCCTTTTATGAATTGAATGAATCAGCTTTAAAGTACAATAAAGCCCAACATTTCTAGGCATAATCTCCCACCACAAAGGAGAGACAACAGAGATATACAAACCCAAAACAAATGTATAGGAGAAAGCAGTTACACAGCAGTCAAACAGAGCTGGAAAGTAACGTGAACAACATGAAAAAACAAGGGGAAAAAGGATTACAAACAATGCAGGACAACTTATATCTACAGGAGGACCTAGAAGCATCAGAAACATGGACAGGGAAAGAAATCAAGGCATACCTAACTCAGATGGAACGGAATATTAGAGAAGACATGAGACAGCAAATCCAAGCAATGAAAGTATATTTTGAAAATGAATTAAACAAACAAATTCAAACTGCAAAGAACGAGCTTTACCAGGAGATAGAGATTTAAAAAAAAAAAAAACAGTAATCCTAGAAATGCAGGAATCCACAAGCCAGATTAAAAACTCTAACGAGAATATTACAAATAGACTAGATCAAGTAGAAGTCAGAACATCAGATAATGAAGACAAAGTTTATCAACTTGAAAAGAATATAGTCAACACAGAAAAGATGCTTAAATCTCACGAGCAATCTATCCAAGAGATATGGGATCTCATAAAAAAAAAAAATTGAGAGTCATTGGGATAGAAGAAGGCACAGAGGTTCAAACCAAAGGAATGGACAACTTATTAAATGAAATAATCCTAGAAAACTTCCCAGATGAAAGATGGAATGGATTGCCAATATTAGAAGCCTACAGGACCCCAAACATCCAAAACCATAATAGACCAACTCCAAGACATATAATTATGAAGATAGCCAACATACAGAACAAGGAGAGAATATTAAAAGCTACGAGAGAAAGGAGGCAGATTACATTCAGGGGTAAACCAATTAGGTTAACGACTGATTTTTCATCACAGACTTTGAAAGCGAGAAGATCCTGGAACAACGTATTTCAAACACTGAAAAATAATGGATTCCAACCAAGAATACTGTATCCAGCAAAATTAAGCTTCAGATTTGACAATGAAATTAAAATATTTCACGATAAACAAAAGCTAAAAGAGGGTTGGGGATGTGGCTCAAGCGGTAGCGCGCTCGCCTGGCATGCGTGCGGCCCGGGTTCAATCCTCAGCACCACATACCAACAAAGATGTTGTGTCCGCCGAGAACTAAAAAATAAATATTAAAAATTCTCTCTCTCTCTCTCTCTCTCTCTCTCTCTCTCTCTCTCTCTCTCTCCCCTCTCTCACTCTCTCTTTTAAAAAAAAGAATTTGCAGCCAGAAAACCAGCACTGCAAAGCATTTTGCGCAAAATACTACAAGAAGAGGAATTGAAAAATAGCGCCCAAAACTAACAGTGGGAGGTATCTCAGTAAAGGGGGAGAAAAATAACCAAAGAGGAAAAATTAGCCAAACTAAAATAAATAAATAAATAAACATGACTGGAAGTACAAACCATATTTCAATTGTAACCTTAAATGTTAATGGCTTAAATTCACCAATCAAGAGACATAGGCTAGGAAGCTGGATTAAAAAAACAAACCCAACAATATGCTGCCTTCAGGAGACTCATATGATAGGAAAAGACATACACAGGCTGAAGGTGAAAGGTTGGGAAAAATCATACCACTCACATGGCCCTCGGAAGCAAGCAGGAGTAGCCATACTCATATTGAATAAAATCAACTTCAAAACTATGTTAATCAAAAGGGATAAAGAAGGACACTATATACTGTTAAAAGGAAACATCCACCATCAAGACATAACAATTATCAATTTGTATGCACCAAACAATGGTGCTGCAACATTCATAAAACAAACTCTCTCAAGTTCAAGAGTCAACAGACCACAACACAATAATCATGGGTGACTTCAACACACCGCTCTCCACATTGGACAGATCCTCTAGACAAAAGCTGAACAAAGAAACTATAAAACTCAATAACACAATCAATAACCTAGACTTAACCGACATATATAGAATATATCAACCATCATCAAGTGGATACACATTCTTCTCAACAGCACATGGATCCTACTCAAAGATAGACCATATATTATGCCATAGGGCGACTCTCAGTAAATATAAAGGTGTGGAGATAATACCATGCACCATATCTGACCATAATGGAATGAAACTAGAAATCAATGATAAAAGAAGGAAGGAAAAATCCTGCATTACCTGGAAAATGAACAATATGTTACTGAATGATCAATGGGTTACAGAAGACATAAAGGAGAAAATAAAAAAAAATCTTAGAGATAAAAGACAATACAGACACAACATACTGGAATCTATGGGACACAATGAAAGCAGTTTTAAGAGGGAAATTCATTTCCTGGAGTTCATTCCTCAAAAAAAGAAAAAACCAACAAATAAATGAACTCACACTACATCTTAAAATCCTAGAAAAGGAAGAGCAAAACAACAGCAAATGTAGTAGAAGACAAGAAATAATTAAAATGAGTGGAAATCAATGAAATTGAAACAAAAAAAAACATTGAAAAAATTGATAAAACTAAAAGTTGGTTCTTTGAAAAAATAAATAAGATCGACAGACCCTTAGCCATGCTAACGAAGAGAAGAAGAGAGAGAACTCAAATTACTAACATACAGGATGAAAAAGGCAATATCACAACAGACACTACAGAAATACAGAAGATAATTAGAAAGTATTTTGAAACCCTATATTCCAATAAAATAGAAGATAGTGAAGATATCCATAAATTTCTTAAGTCATATGATCTGCCCAGATTGAGTCACAAAGACACACACAATTCAATAACAAAGGAAGAAATAGAAGAGGCCATCAAAAGACTACCAACCAAGAAAAGCCCTGGACCGGATGGGTATACAGCAGAGTTTTACAAAACCTTCAAAGAAGAATTAATACCAATACTTTTCAAGCTATTTCAAGACATAGAAAAAGAAGGAGCTCTTCCAAATTCATTCTATGAGGCCAACATCACCCTGATCCCGAAACCAGACAAAGACACTTCAAAGAAAGAAAACTACAGACCAATATCTCTAATGAACTTGGATGCAAAAATTCTCAATAAAATCCTGGCGAATCGAATATAAAAGCATATCAAAAAATTGTGCACCATGATCAAGTAGGATTCATCCCTGGGATGCAAGGCTGGTTCAATATACAGAAATCAATAAATGTTATTCACCACATCAATAGACTTAAAGATAAGAACCATATGATCATCTCGATAGATGCAGAAAAAGCATTCGACAAAGTACAGCATCCCTTTATGTTCAAAACTCTTGAAAAACTAGGGATAACAGGAACTTACCTCAACATTGTAAAAGCTATATATGCTAAGCCTCAGGCTAGCATCATTCTAAATGGAGAAAAACTGAAGGCATTCCCTCTAAAATCTGGAACTAGACAGGGATGCCCTCTCTCACCACTTCTATTCAATTTAGTTCTTGAAATACTAGCTAGAGCAATTAGACAGACAAAAGAAATTAAAGGCATAAAAATAGGAAAAGAAGAACTTAAATTATCACTATTTGCGGATGATATGATAATATATCTAACAGACCCAAAAGGGTCTACAAAGAAACTGCTAGAGGTAATAAATGAGTTCAGCAAAGTGACAGGATATAAAATCAACACGCATAAATCAAAGGCATTCTTGTATATCAGCAACAAAACTTCTGAAATGGAAATGAGGAAAACCACTCCATTCACAATATCCTCAAAAAAAAAAAATACTTGGGAATCAACCTAACAAAAGAGGTGAAAGATTTATACAATGAAAACTACAGAACCCTAAAGAGAGATATAGAAGAAGATCTTAGAAGATGGAAAAATGTACCCTGTTCATGGATAGGCAGAACTAACATCACCAAAATGGCGATATTACCCAAAGTTCTCTACAGGTTTAATGCAATGCAAATCAAAATCCCAACAGCATTTCTTGTAGAAATAGATAAAGCAATCATGAAATTCATATGGAAAAACAAAAGACCCAGAATAGCAAAAGCAATTCTAAGCAGGAAGTGTGAATCTGGAGGTATAGCAATACCAGATTTCAAACTGTACTACAGAGCAATAGTAACAAAAACAGCATGGTACTGGTACCAAAACAGGCAGGTGGACCAATGGTACAGAATAGAGGACCCAGAGACCAATCCACAAAATTACAACTTTCTTATATTTGATAAAGGGGCTAAAAGCATGCAATGGAGGAAGGATAGCATCTTCAACAAATGGTGCTGGGAAAACTGGAAATCCATATGCAACAAAATGAAGCTGAACCCCTTTCTCTCGCCATGCACAAAAGTTAACTCAAAATGGATCAAAGAGCTTGATATCAAATCAGAGACTCTGTGCCTGATAGAAGAAAAAGTTGGCTCCGATCTACATATTGTGGGGTCGAGCTCCAAATTCCTTAATAGGACTCCCATAGCCCAAGAGTTAATAACAAGAATAAACAAATGGGACTTACTTAACTAAAAAGTTTTTTCTCAGCAAGAGAAACAATAAGAGAAGTAAATAGGGAGCCAACATCCTGGGAACAAATCTTTACTCCTCACACTTCAGATAGAGCCCTAATTTCCAGAATATACAAAGAACTCAAAAAATTAAACAATAAGATAACAACCCAATCAACAAATGGGCCAAGGACCTGAACAGACACTTCTCAGAGGAGGACATACAATCAATCAACAAGTACATGAAAAAATGCTCACCATCTCTAGCAGTCAGAGGAATGCAAATCAAAACCACCCTAAGATACCATCTCACTCCAGTAAGATTGGCAGCCATTATGAAGTCAAACAACAATAAGTGCTGGCAAGGATGTGGGGAAAAGGGTACACTTGTACATTGCTGGTGGGACTGCAAATTGGTGTGGCCAATATGGAAATCAGTATGGAGATTCCTGGGAAAGCTGGGAATGGAACCACCATTTGACCCAGCTATCGCCCTTCTCGGACTATTCCCTGAGGACCTTAAAAGAGCGTACTATAGGGATACTGCCACATCAATGATCATAGCAGCACAATTCACAATAGCTAGACTGTGGAACCAACCCAGATGCCCTTCAATAGATGAATGGATAAAAAAAATGTGGCATTTATACACAATGGAATATTACGCAGCACTAAAAAATGACAAAATCATGGAATTTGCAGGGAAATGGATGGCATTAGAGCAGATTACTCTAAGTGAAGCTAGCCAATCATTAAAAAATAAATGCCAAATGTCTTCTTTGATATAAGGAGAGTAACTAAGAACAGAGTAGGGAGGAAGAGCATGAGAAGAAGATTAACATTAAACAGAGGCGAGTGGTGGGGGGGAAAGGGAGAGAGAAGGGAAATTGCATGGAAATGGAAGGAAACCCTCAACGTTATATGAAATCACATATAAGAGGTTGTGAGGGGAAAGGGGGGGAAAAAACAAGGGAGAGAACTGAACAACAACAGATTAGGTAGAGAGGGAAGATGGGAGGGGAGGGGAGGGGAGGGGGGATAGTAGGGGATAGGAAAGGCAGCAGAATACAACAGTCACTAATATGGTATTATGTAAAAATGTGGATGTGTAACTGATGTGATTCTGCAATTTGTATTTGGGGTAAAAATGGGAGTTCATAACTCACTTGAATCAAATGTATGAAAGATGATAAGTCATGAGCTTTGTAATGTTTTGAACAATCAATAAAAAAAAAGAAAAAACAAACAAAAAGGAAAAAAAGAAGATGATGATGATGGCTTTTTTGTGAAAAGCCCAGTTAATTTTTTAAAGCAAAGACTTAGACACAGGGATGTGGAGGCAGGTGATATATTTGGAATATGATCCCAGGAAGCCGGCATAAAGCAGGGAGTATGAGACAGGAGGGAAGAAATGTTGCCATGAAGCTGTGACACTGAGATCGCTGCTGTTGTGAGCAAAGAGAGCTTGATCCCATGACAACCTCCAAAGCAGCATATGGAATGACTCCTAGAATGATCCGGAGGCTGAGACAGCTATCTGCTGATTCCTGTTCCCATTAATGGTGTATTGCACCTAAAGACATCAATTTCAGGTCAGGCTTATTAGGAGACCCAGGGGATTCCCCTAACCTCATGGAAAGCTCTAGGTAAGCAAAAGAAAAGCACAGGACACAAACTTAAATTGTGGCAGGTTGTCAGGATGAGGTTGTCTAGGCTCTGCTGGTGGAGGTGACTCAGGAGATATGGTGTGAGGCACCAACCTTGCCTGCTTCTGCCAGTATGAGCTGATTGAAGACCTGTCCTGTTCCAAATTTCCAGATTCCCAGCTTCAGGCCCATTTCACAGACAGGGCAATTGAGTCTCAGAGTTTGAGTGCCTTACCAATCTTACACCACAGAAGTAGGAAAAAAAGACTAAACCTGTATCTCCTCCTGTCTGGCCTGGTACAAATATTGCTTCAACCCCCAACTCACTCATGACAGAAGTACACTGAGCTCTGTTCTTATCTTTTTAAAAAATCCCCAGGGGAGTTGCACAGAAGATGGAAGGAGAACCTCATTGTTATACAGAATACATATATGATGTTGTAATGAGAAAAAAGAAAAAAAAAAGTGTGTCACCTTAGATTGGATAGAGAGAAAGGATGGGAGAGGAGGGGAGGAGTAGGGGGGATAGGAAGGGCAGCAGAATAGAGTAGACAATATGATTGATGTATGTACATTCCATGTATGTATTATATGTCAAAATACATTCTGCTGTCAGGTATGACTAAAAAAATAAAAATAAGGGGCTCAGGATGTGGCTCAAGTGGTAGCGTGCTCGCCTGGCATGCATGCAGCCCAGGTTCGATCCTCAGCACCACATACAAACAAAGATGTTGTGTCCGCCGAAAACTAAAAAATAAATGTTAAAAAATAATTCTTAAAAATTTTTTTTTTAAATAATAAAAATAAAAATAAAATAAATTTTAAAAAGACTGTAATAATTATGCAACATTTAAAAAAAAAGTTCCCCCTGCCAGACACAATGTTGCACACCTATGTGGGATTAGAACCCATTCAACCAGTATTTATTGAGTCCCTGTTTGTATTAGGCATCTAAGTTCTGAGCATGCAGCAGCAAATAAATAAAGCCCTTTCTTTTTCCTAGACCAGCATTTCCCCAGCCTGAGTGTGCATCAGAATTACCTTTAGGACTTATTCAAACTTCAGTTAATGGGGATGAGGTTGTGGCTCAGTGGTAGAGCACTTCTGGAGCAGGAAGATCACAAGTTCTAGCCAATCTGGGAAACTTAGTGAGATTCTGTCTCAAAATTAAAAATCATAAGCGCTGGGGGCATAACTCAGTGATAAAGCATCCCTGGGTTCAATCTCCAGTACAAAGAGGAAAACAACTCCCCCCCTACCTAGCAGCCTAGAGCAGCCTTATTTTCCATCGGAACCGAAGTCATGTTCAGGGGTAGTGCTTATGACCTGTGGGGTAAGTACATGAGCTCCTGGTTCCTGGTTCCATCATTTCCTAAGTGTGTGACCTTGAGCTCATCATCTAGTTTCTCTGACTGAGGTTCTTCAACTGTAAAATGAGATAATCATAGTATTTAATTCAGAGCACTGATTGAAGAGTAAATGAGTTAATACTTGTTAAGCACTTAGAAGGTGGCCCTGTACTTGGAAAGCACACAATAAATTCACTTAGAACCCATTCAACAAATATTTATTGAGTTCCTGTTTTGTATTAGGCATCTAAGTTCTGAGCATGCAGCAGCAAATAAAAAAAGCTCTTTCTTTTTCCTAGACCAGCATTTCTCCAGCCTGAGTGTGCATCAGAATTACCTTTAGGCCTTATTCAAACTTAATGAGGCCAAGGTTGTGGCTCAATGGTTCAGCGCTTGCCTAGCATGTGTGAGGCACTGCGTTTGATTCTCAGCACCACATATAAATGAGTAAAATAAAGGTCCATTGACAACTAAAAAAATACGTTTTTAAAAAATCTTGGGTTAATGGATCCCATCTTCAGGGCTTCTCATTCCTTAGGTCTGGAGTGGGATTTCTATCAAGTTCTCAGGTGATATTGCTGCTGCTGGTCCAAGGGCCACACTTCAAGAATCATTATCTACAAATGAAGAAAATATTGAATATACACACAATAGAATACTTTTCAGCCCCCCTTCAAAAAGAAGACAATCCTGTCATTTTCGACAATGTGTATAGAATTGGAGGACATTATGCTAAGTAAAATAGACAGACAAAAACTTGTTCTCACTTATATGTGGAATCTAAAACATTCAAACTCATGGAAGAAGAGGGTAGAATGTGGTTATGGTAGGAATGGGGGAGATGATGGTCAACTGGAACAGAATCTCAATTAGGAAGAGATTTTTCTTTTTTTTGTTTTTTGGTGCTGGTAATTGAATCTAGAGCCTTGTGCATGTGAGGCAAGCACTCTACCAACTGAGCTATATCCCCAGCCCATATTTTTTGTTGTTGCTGTTCTATTGTTTTTTAGTTCTATTGCACAATGTGGTAGATATAGTTAATAATAGACTATTGTGCATTTCAAAATTTCTAAGAGAATAAGTTTCAAATGTTCTCATAACAAAAAAACATTAAGTATTTGAGATGATGGATATGTTAACTAGCTTGACTTAATTATTCCACATTGTATTCATAAATTCTAACATCATTCTGTGGCTCATACATTTATACAATTATAAATTGTCAATTTACAATTAGCTACACTTCTATTCCAGATCAGAAAGAGCAAAGACAAATAAACTTAGCACATCAGATGGCAATTAATGATGTACAGAAAAACAGCCCAGCAAGGTAGGGGTTGCCATTTCCATTGGGGGCAGGGAAGATTTCTCTGATAAGGTAGCATTTGAGGACTTGCATTGTGAAGGGAGAGTTCAAGGCAAAGGAAAGGTGAGTACAGTTAATCCTTTCTGTGGCTGGGAGCTCAGCTGTGTTGCTGACTAGAGCATACAGTGAGCTTTCCAGGTTGGTGGTCTCTAATGGGACTTCTTTTGTAGTGGCTGCTTTCCACCCCATGGGAACCAGGTGGAAGTTAATGGCCTCCTCTGGCTCAGCCTCAGAAATCATATAGCACTCACCTGTAATCCCAGCAGCTCAGGAGGCTGAGGCAGGAGGATGGTGAGTTCAAAGCCAGCCTCAGCAACTTCACAAGACCTTGTCTCTAAATAAAATATTTAAAAGGGCTGGGGATGTGGCTTAGTGGGCTGAGTGCCCCTGGATTCAATCCCCAGTACCAAAAAATACACAAAAATAATAAAAGAAAGTAATCATATTGTATTACTCAAAGCTATTATGTGCCAACATCCTCAGATTCCCAAGGAAGGAACATAGATCCCACCTCTCAATGGAAGATGTGTCAAATAATTTGCAGACATGTTATAAAACTTCCACAAAGAAGCTGTCATTTGCCCTTTTTCATAAAGCATCTGTCTGACTCATGCCCAGCTGTCAAAAAAGTAAAATGTACCATGGAGGCCAACTGAAAATATTCCTCAAAATTTCAAATGCACATACTATTATTAGACTGAGCAATTCTACTTCTGGGAATTGATCCTACAAACATGGTCAACCCATCACTGCAATCATCCTCTACCCGCTGGGATTGTTATACAGATGCAGGGCCAGAGTTTCCACTAAGAAAAGATAGGGGCATCTTCTCAATTTAAGAAGACTAAAAACATATTAAGTATATTAGATAGCCCTAACTGTTATCACCTGCCTTCCACTGTGCCCAGCATGCTCTCTGCTTTGCACTCATTATTTCTAATTCTTTCTACAATCTTCTAAGGTTAATGGTTTCTATTTCTCTGGAGGTTTGGATAAATATGACTTCCTAAGGCCACGCAGCTAAGTCAGTCCTGTCTGATTCTATACCCTGATCTTTAGCTCATAGCAGCAAAACTATATTTTAAAAACTCCATGCTTTTTATAGGGACACAGCCACATCGATGTTGATAGCAGCACAATTCACAATAGCTAAACTGTGGAACCAACTTAGATGCCCTTCAGTGGATAAATGGAAAAAGAAAATGTGGAATATTACACAATGGAATACTACTCGGCATTAAAAGAGAATAAAATCATGGCATTTGCAGGTAAGTGGATGGAATTGGATAATATAATACTAAATGAAGTTAGCCAGTCCCAAAAAACCAAATGCCAAATGTTTTCTCTGATATAAGAATGCTGATTCATGGGCTGAGGTTGTGACTCAGCAGTAGAGTGCTCGCCTTGCACGTGTGAGGCCCTGGGTCGATCCTCAGCACCACATAAAAATAAGTAAAGAACTACAACTTTAAAAAAAAAAAAGAATGCTGATTCATAAGGGTTGTGGGGTGGGGGTGGGGAGCATGGGAGGATTAGAAGAACTCTAGATAGGGCAAAGGGGAGAGAGGGGAAGGGAGGTATCATAGGGGTAGGAAAACTGGTGAAATGAGATGGACATCATTACCCTAAGTACATGTATAAAGATGTGAATGGTGTGACTCTACTTTGTGTAAAATCAGAGATATGAAAAATTGTGCTCTATATGTGTAATTGAATTGTAATGTATTCTGCTGTTATACATAACAAATTAGAACTTAAAAAAATTTTTTTTAAAAACTCCATGCTTTCATTTGACAATCTCTAGTCTCTCTGCATTTCCAAACCACTGTCTAACACAAGATTTCATTATAGTTGTTTCTTGTCAGAAGTAACATGTAAAGATGATTCCTTACAAGTCTTTGAAGGAGAGAAACTATGAGATTAACATTTGCACTGAACATTTCCTTAGAAGTGGAAATTACACTCAAAGTCTCTGAATAGAACAAGCATCAGTTGGCGTATCTTGTTAAGAAATTCTCAGAAATTGAATCTCAGCACAGTTCTTTCTCATTCTCTACCCTTGCCACCATTGTTAAAGGACAGCTGGAATTGCTGAGAAGAATGAAAGTTAATGCTTATCAGGAATGGCTCTTTCAGTTCCAAAAATGCAGGCAAGCAGAGATAAGCAAAAAATGTTTTATCCTAGAAAGTCAGCTGATAGCTTAGCTGATTCTTCATAAGTTGTCCATGGAAGGGCTGCCCTGACCCAGTTGTTGTGTCCAAAACCTAGTTCCCAGGTCAGGGGAATAGGTTGCCGGGATACCAAAGAAAATACCCCGAGATGGTGTGGGAATCATGGGGTTTAACTGAGAAATGCTTACAGGGGAGTTCAGGTGGTGATGCCCAGCACAGCCTCCTCTCCCTCACAGGTTTTGGCAGCTGGCTAGACAAGTGACACATATCCTTTCCACAGTGCCCTCAGTTCTGCTCCAGTTGCCACTAAAAGAGGGGTTTTATATGTAGGACTGCAGGAGCAGTGACATCATCAGCATTAGCTGGCTTAGTTTGTATTAACAGCATTCCAAGGAGGAACTATCCTGTTATACATGCAAAAAAGCAACTTTCTACAGATAATATTTGCTTTCTCTAGTTCCCAGCACATTTAAGAGAAAAACAGAGTATTCCAGCCCAGGCTTTCTCTCATTGTTCCCTTGGCTAGTTTTGGGAGATAAGAAAGGGGGCATTCAGGGACATGATGATTAACTGTCCCCCTTTTCTTTAAGGGCAATACACCAGTACTATACACCCTTATGCACACACATACACACATGTGCATATCCACATGATTTTCATCTGAAATTTACCCCTACTTTTGTTACTGAAATATAAATGTTCCATATTAGCAAAGTCTTTCCTTGTTTCTTAAGCTAAATGAATCTCTCACCTGCTCATTTATTTTAGCTCCATTCTGTTCGCTGAGTCAAGCACATTCCATGAATAAATGACCAAGTACTAACAAGAAAATTATCATGAAATATAATTCACTTTCTCAACTTTTTTTTCCCTCTCTGCTTTACTTAGTCCAATCTCTGGCAGTTCTTCATAAACCAATCTCCTTACCATGCTTTTTGGGTGTTATTCTTCCACATTATGTTTTCTTCACTCTTCTTCATGTTTCTGAATTCTACCACTCCTTCTGGGCCTAAATCAATTCCAGCTCTTCCAAGAACCCTTATGTTAGTTCGCTTTTCTGATTCTATACCCTGATCTACCTGAGATAATCAACTTTTAAGGAGAAAGGGTTTATTCTAGCTTACCATTTTCAGAAGTTTCATTCTATGGCCTGTGGCTTCTGGGCCTTTGGCAAGACAGTATATCCTGGCAGACAGCATGTGGTGAAGCAAACCTGTTCATCTCACTGAGACTGAAAGGCAAAAGAGCAGGAAGGTCAGGTGCAGTGGTGCACACCTGTAATCCCAGAGGTTCAGAAGGCTGAAGCAGGAGGATCAGGAGTTCAAAGCCAGCCTCAGTGAAAGTGAGGTGCTAAGCAACTCAGTGAGATCCTGTCTCTAAATAAAATACAAAATAGGGCTAGGGATTTGGCTCAGTAGTCAAGTGCTGCTGAGTTCAATCCTTGTACCAAAGAAAAAGAAAAAGCAGGAAGAAGGCGGCTGGTATCTCTCCGTGTCCCATTCAAGGGCTGCAGTGCAGAGGCTTAGGCCCACGAAACAGGGTTCAGGGCTCCAGTAGTTGAAAGAAGATGATGCGAGGCAGAGCTGGGATAGTTTACATGCTTTATTCAGAGGCAGAAGCATGAGCCATTCCCTTAGGCCTTTTTAATGTGCAGGCCAGACAAAGAAGGCACATGGCCAACAGGTTACATAAGTGAGCATGTGCTCACAAGCAAATGTTTATGACCTTGATTATCATGGAATCAGAGTGTTCATGACCTTGGCTACATATTAAAACATAGCCTTCCAGAAGCATCAGCAATGGAGCCTAACTATAGCCTTCTAGGGCCTGCCCTACAAGGGCATTACTCCAGTGACCTAACTTCCTTCTGCTAGTCCTACTCCGAAGGGTTCCACCACCTCCCATGGCTGAGGACCAAGCCTTTGACACATGGGCCTTTTGGGGACACTTATCCAAATGATAGCAATCCTCCTGCAGTGTTCCTGCATGTTATACTTCTCTTTTCCTCAAAGGCCGATGGTATTTAGGAGCATCATAGTCCAACTTAATATTTGATTGCCTAGGACTAGAAGTTCTACAATATGGGTGTGCATCAGGATCCCCTGGAGGGCTTTAAACAGATTGCTTGTATCCATTCTGAGTTTCTGATTCAGTACATTCAAGATGAGGCCTAAGAAGCTGCATTTCTAACAAGTTACAGGTGATGCTGACGCTGATGGTATGAAAAGGATACGGCAGAGGACAGAGCATACTGTGTGCAAGCTATTTGAATGTAGGTCAGTTACTTGGCTTTTTTGTGTCTCAGTTTCTTCATGTGTGAGAAGATGGTTGCCAAGAACTATTTACTGAAGAGCTGGAATAATGTATTTTAAACTTTGGTAAAGTTCCTACTACATCATAGTTGTTTGAAATATGTTAGCTATTATTCCTAGAAGAAGAAAGACAAAATTTGGGGGGGGGGGGTCACTTATATTATAAAGGTAACACCAAGACCTATGGCTTCACAAAATCTGGACTGTAGGCTTATTAGCAGGACTGACACATCTTTTGCCAGGGAGAAAGCTATTCGAAACTTTACTCACCACTTATTTAAGCCTTAATCTGGGAAGGGCAAATGAGGGCAATGTTTCCCATGCTTAGAAGACCCCTTCCAATACTAACCAGCTACAACTGATTCAACTTTCAATTCAGGATCACTAAGTTTACAACTGGGGATTCTGTAGAAATATTACTTTTACTTTATTGTAAGTTCTAATAACTATAATGAAAGGCAAAAATTTTCTTAACTTAGCTCTTCATAGGGAAAAAAAGTGGGGAGCAGGTAAAAAAAATCTTAAGAAAACCTTAGGGAATAATTAATAATAGCAAAACCAGTATTACCTATTTTTGTTGGCAAGAATATGTGGAAAGGAGAAAGAGTTAATGGAATCAACTTCTATGCAGACTACTCCCATCAGAAAAAGGGAAGCAGAGCCAGAATGTTTCTACAGGTCTGTAAATCCTAGTAACTGGAGAGGCTGAGGCAGGAGGATCATAAGTTCAAAGCCAACCTCAGGAACTTAGTGAGACCCTGTCTCAAAATTTAAAGAAAAAAAAAATTAAAGACCTTGCATTATAGCTCAGTGGCAAAGTGCCCCTGGGTTCAATTGACTGTACTGAAAAATTAAAAATTAATAAATAAAAATTAAAAGGGTGCTAGATGCAGTGGCACACACCTATAATCCCAGTGATTTAGGAGACTGAAACGGGAGGATCTCAAGTTCGAAGCCAACCTGAGCAACTTATCCAGACCCTGTCTCAAAATACAAAATAAAAGGGATGATAGAGAGACCATGTGTTCAATCCCTTCCACCACAAAAAGGAGGAAGGGGAAGAGGAAAGCAGGTAGTGCAGAGGAATTGGCACCCAGTTTGGTCAGACTCTCCCTTACTATCCCTAGCATGCTCAAAAATATGGGCATCCTCTGATTGCACAGAACCAATGCTTGGCTAACACACTGTTTCAGCAGCTACAGTTTGGGGCTTGGGCTTTTCCTGGGATCTCCTTCTAGAACCAAAAAACAAATACTGGAGCTGAAGGAGCAAAACCAAAACCAGAAAGTCTATTATGTCTTCAAAAGCCCTCACCCCACTGTTTCTTCTGCCAACTCAGACCCAGGTCACATGCCTTTTGGTAGACTTAGCATCTCATATGCAGTGCCTGGGGCATGACAGGCACTCAAGAAATCTTAATTTGATTAAGCAAGTCATTTAACAAGTAACTGTTGACAACTCGTGCAAACTATGATGGCCATGGTTGACTCAGAAAGCTGTTTTAGGCAGAAGAAATCAGATTTGCCTGAATTTGTTGCTTTTTCCCACACCTCTGTCAGTCAGGGTTTGATCAGAGAAGAGGGGCTGCCAGGAGAAATATAAAAATAGAGGCTTTATTAAAGGGATTTGAACTTTCACGATTGTGAGAACTGGTTAAGCCATTAATATAAAGCTACAGTCTCTGAATCTGGTGCTAGGGACAAATCAGCAGGGGCTGGCCATGAAGGAGGAAAGATGGATGTGAAGGGGGAAAGAGAGGGACAAGCTGGACCATATGAGACTGAGCCAGAATCCATGAGGGCAGATGGCATGGGATCTATCTCCCACCACCTCCCAGGCTTCCATGATGCAAGTGACCTACGGGTGAAGCTGGTACCCCTTGTAGAGGCAAACACACACTAAGGCCAGGAGTTAGAGAAGCCAGAGACAGATTCAGCAGAAACAAAGGGGTGGTGGACTCTGCTGCTGCCCACTTCTCCCAGATGAGCTAGCAATGAGCAATGAGTATGAGCCACAGCCACTGGTGCCCCACATTCGCCTCCAAAGTGTTAAAGATGCTAGCTTATTTCTGGCTTCTGGTTGTCACACAAAATGTCTCATGAAGCCCACACTAGACAACACAGGCAAGGGAATTCTGAAGAATGTACTCCCAATTTGAATGAGTTGACCCAATATAAATTATAATACCAGGCCAGCTGAGTGGCCTTTAGTCAGGACTGAGAGCAAGTGATCTTTCTCACTCCATCTAGCTCAGGGAGATTGTAAGGATGAGAATCAGGGAGACAATCTGGTGGTCAACCCTGGCTCACTGATAATTGTGAGAATAGATAATAAGGAAAAGCTGAACAGGGCTCAAAATGCCAGTCTTGTAAATGTTGGCATATATAACTTGATTCAGAGGATTTTTGAACCAATTAGATGCAAACCAGTTAAGGATAGATTCCTGATGAGCTAGTCCTTCAGAGCATGATGAGGAATATAATCTAGAATGGAAATTTAGAGTTAGAAGTAAGACTGCATAAAAACACCCCGGTGAAGTCGTGGCGCACGCCTGTAATCCCAGCAGCTCGGGAGGCTGAGACAGAAGGATCGCAAATTCAAAGCCAGCTTCAGCAACATCGAGGCACTAAGCAACTCAGTGACACCCTGTCAAAATACAAAATTGGGCTGGGGATGTGGCTCAGTGGTTGAGTGTCCCTGAGTTCAATCCCTGGTAACCCTCAAAAAACAAACAAAAAATATTAACAACGCAGGTTCCCAGAAAGGCTGATACAGCAGGTTTGGGAAGAAGCCCAGGAATCTGCATCCCAATCAAATAAAGAGGGCTGGGGATTTGGCTCAAGCGGTAGCGCGCTCGCCTGGCATGCGTGCGGCCCGGGTTCGATCCTCAGCACCACATACCAAAGAGGATGTTGTGTCCACCGAAAACTAAAAAATAAATAAATAAATATTTTTTAAAAAATTATTCTTTCTCCAATCAAATAAAGAGACTCTCATGCAGGTGGACCCTGATGCACACTTCAAAAAAGCCTTCTCTAGAGGCCTGCACAGCAGAAAAACTCCCAAATCTACCCTTCCTGCAAAAGCTGCAAAATGACTATAGGTTATTTAAATTGAAAAATCAACAGAGAGCATCTTTATAGAAAGACAGCAATGGGAAATAAAAATATGCTATTTACTTCAGCATGATGTTCTAAAGATTATTTTAGAATTCTATGTATTACGGATTCGTAAATATTACTTGCTATTTTAATAAAGAGCTTGATGGTTGCCAAAATGCAGCCTCCATTCTGACTTTTCAGTCCACACGTTTGCAGTCTCAGAGCAGCTGAAGGTGTGCTAGTGCCACCTAGAGGCCATCATCGTGAGCACACATTGGGTGCAAAGCAAAAGAATCCAGAGTGCATGGGAGGCCAGACAGAAGCAGTGATTGCAGCAAGAAACTGAATTTTGGGAAAGTTATTGACTTGGGTTTTGTTTTGTTTTGTTTTGTTTTTCTTTTAAGTCATAAATAAAAAATGAGACTCTGTGTAGCCTTCCCTGACTGCTTAAGAGAATTAAAAAAAGGGGGAGTTAGGAATTTGTCAGATGTAGTTTAAATTCTTTCTCTGTCATCTAAAAGACATGTGTATAGGACACCTCTTGCCTCTCTGCTTCATGTAGGTGTGAAGTGACAGCAACACACCTCAGCTCCCTGTGTACCTGCTGGTTTCTGACCCCAGGACTCTCTAAGACAGAGATAACTTGAAACTACTGGGAGAACCTACTATTCCTTCACACTCAACTGTTCACTCCCCTCTAGTAATGTAAACCACAGGGACCCAGAGCCCATAACAAATGTGTAACCTGGTATCTCAGACAAACAATTCTGAGGAACATTCTACCCAGCTCCTCAGAAGACTCCAGGACAAAGAAGTGGGAAGCCCTGTTGCTCATAGTGATGCCAGGTCAAATAATCCAGCCAGGAATTAGTTTTTCCTCTCTCCATTTGTGTTCCCTGGGATCACTTGCCAAAGTAAATGACTGCACCCAAGCCTTTGTGTCATGCTCTAGTTTATCAGAGATGCAGGCTAAGACAAAGTATGACCTTGGACATTATCCACTCATCTTCGGTGAGCCTTAGTTTTTTCAGCTGCAGTATGTTCCTCCCACTGACATTATAAAAATTAAGTGAACCATTGTATAAAAATTACCTTTAACAGCACCTGATGCATAATAGGACCCCCCTTTTCTGGGCTCTTTGCTATCTGGTGGGAACCATTTCTTTATTAAGCTGACCCATCATCACCAGGGTCAGATTCAGCACTATCATTACCACCACCACCACCACCATCACCTCCACACAAATGCCATCATCATCATCATCATCACCACTACCACCAAGACCTTCAACAATACCACATTCCCCACTACCTTCACCATAATCATTACCATGACCATACCCATTCACAACTACTATCATCTTCATTCTCACCACCATGACAAGCATTATCACTTCCCCTACCTCCACTCCCATATTCACAATATTATAACCACCATCCATACCAGCTGTCATACCAACTTTACACCTCACCCACAACTACAATGACCACCTCCAGTACTGACTTTACCATCCCCGCCTCCACCATCCTCACCTCCACCACCACCACCACCACCATTCCCATCTACTCCATCACCACCTCCTTCAACATCTCCATCACCATCACCATCTCCTCCAACACCATCACTTTTACCAACATCCTTACCTTCTCTACCACCATCACTTCCTCCATCACTACCACCTCCACCCCCTCTTCCTCCACTGCTACTACCACCTCCATCACAACCACCTTCACCACCATCACCTCCTCCACAATCCCCAGCTCCATGACCACCATCTCCTCTGTGTCACCACCTCCATTACTCTCACCACCTCTATCACCACTTCTACTATCATCACCACCTTCATCACTATCACCACCACCTCCACCAGTTACCTGCATCATCACTATCATCACCTATACACCACCATTACCTCACTCCAGTATGTCACTGGACAGAATTGCTCTCGCCAGGTCTAGTTGATTCTTTTTAGCTAGAAAAAAATACTAGACATGTTTCACTATGTCTGCCTCAGAAAAATATAAATATGAGCTAGTGTGAAATTTTCCCAGCTACTTCCAATATTAATCAAAATATTTGGCTAATTAAAATCCTGCAACATCCAGGCACGGAGGTGCATACCCGTAATCCCAGTAGCTCAGGAGGCTGAGGCAGGAGGTCCAAGAATTCAAAGCCAGACTCAGCAAAAGCAATGCTCTAAGCAACTCAGTGAGACCCTGCCTCTAAATAAAATACAAAATAGGGCTAGGGATGTGACTCAGTGGTCAAGTGCCCTGAGTACAATCCCCCCATATTCCCCCCAAGGAAAATTCTGCAACACAGCCAAGCATAATGGTGCATGCCTATAATCCCAGCAACTCAGGAGGCTTCGGCAGGAGGATTGCAAACTGGAAGCCAACCTGGGGAACTTAGCAAGACCCTGGACAACTTAGCAAGACCCTACATCAAAATATAAAAGGGGAGCTGGGGATATAGCTCAGTTGGTAGAATGTTTGCCTTGCATGCACACGGCCCTGGATTCAATCCCCAGTACCACCAAAAAAAAAAAAATTTATATATATATACACACACACACACACACACACACACATAAAATATGGCTGGGAACATAGCTTAGTAGAAAAGTGCCCCTGAGGGGCTGGGATTGTGGCTCAGTGGTAGAGTGCTCGCCTAGCAGGGAGGGACCCGGGTTCGATCCTCAGCACCACATAAAAAAAATAAAGGCATTGTGTTGTGTCCATCTACACCTAAAAAATAAATATTAAAAAAAAAAGGAAAGTGCCCCTGAGTTCAATCCCCAGTACCAAAAAATAAATAACGTCCTGCAACAGAGGTCCTGAAACAGAGCTGCCTTTTCTCTATAACATATACTGAAAGGTTAATAAAATAGGTACTTGTCACTCTGTTTTTCTATATGCTTAACAGAACACTGTTGAAATCTTGTTCCCAGGATGTGTTGTCCCCAACTGTGAACTGTTTGCTAATCTTGTTCCCAGGATGTGCTGTCCCCAACTGCCAAACTGCAGGATGCACTCCCTCACTCCGTTGCAGGCAAACTGCTCACTCGCCCTGACCCATCAATGAACTTCCCTCCCTGCCCTCTCCAAGAAAAGTATATAAGCTCTGCTCAAGCAGTTCTCAGGGCTCTAACTCTCTTTGCTATAGAGAGCTCGGGCCCCAGCATGCTGGTCTCCAAATAAACCCACCCTTCTGCTGTTGCATAAGAGAGTCTCTTGTGGTCTCTTACTCCGACGTTTCGCCGGACCCTTACAATACCTATAATTCCAGTTCACCTGTATCCTTCAGGGGACTCTGAGATTCATTATACCCAGCAGTGACCATTCAGTGCATAGGAAGGGGTTCAGATTTCCTTGTAGCCTATCAAAGGTGGCCCTCAAGAGTGTCACCCAAGACTTGTTCCCTTCCTCTTCTCTTCCTAACTGGGCTGTCCACCATGACCCAACTCTGGAGACATGCTGGCCTCAGATCTCCTTCCAATCAGAGGAATATGTGGAGGTCCTAAAGGCAAGAATGACTGCTCCCATTTCACAGATCAAGAGATTTGCTGTGAGCACACACCCTGCTGGTCAGACAGAGCTGGCTTAGCAGCTGGACACTCTGTCCCTGCCTGGGGCCTTCTGTTACCCCTCCTGGTTCCACAGTCCTTCCTGGTTGGCCCTCAAACAGGCAGCTGGACCTGGGAATAGACAGGAAGAGCCAATGGGGAGGGTTCCTAGAATAGGGAGCAGGTGGTGGGGCAGCAGGTGCAGGATAATGGGGCCACCAGGCAAGGCCCAGGAAGCAGGTGCTGCTCATGGAGGGGGTAAGGTTGTCATTGTATGCCCAGTCTCATAGGCCTAGGGCAGGATGGGTATTCCTGTGGGCCCTGGGCCACCCTGGCTCATGCTCAGATGTCATCAGGATGCCTGGGCTCAGGCACACAGCCAGGCCCCTCCCCTGAGTCCCAGCAACCCTGCCAGGTTTCTATGACAACCAGCACTTTCATCTCTGTCCCTTTGTCTGGTCATGGTCCAGCTTTTGTGACCAACCATAATTGGGGGTTGGGGGAAGGGGGCCTCGCCTCAGCCTCAAGGCAAAGAAGGACAGGAGGATAGGTTAAAGAAAACTGAAGATGCAAAAGTGCTGGCCTTTCCCCGGGCAGTGACCCTCTGAAGCCTCTCTCTGGCTGCCTGGCCACATTATCAGGCTGGGAGTGACCTGGGCCCCACCTCTGGATCTCATTTTCTCATCTGTGAATGGAGCTGTGGACCACCCCCTCTACTTTGGTGCATTGTGGTTCTGGGAAGCAAAAGAACATGGGCCTAACAAGAATCTGTTAACTTCCTTGTACAACTAGAAAAACGGAGGCACCAGGCCCCATCCCAGATCACACTCACAATGAGCAAGTGGCATATTGTCTGACATATTGGGAGCCTCAAAGTATGAGGCCACCAAATTGAGCCTACATTTGTCCTAACCCTGGCATCCTCCAAAGGGAAAAAGCCTGGCCACTATAACTTGGTAGGGTTGCAAGGAGGCCTATGGTTGCCCACCCTGCATCTAACTTGGGTCCCACCAGTGTGACAGTGGGCAAGTTCCTTCTCTCAGAGCCCCAGTGTATAAAGAACAAGGTGCGGGGGGGGGGGGGTGTCTAGAAACAACCTTCCTAGCTCAGCTGGGGTGAGAAAAAGTGAAGCCTACTCTATACATATCTTCTGCTCTCCGAGCATACCCCTGGCCCCCTAGATTATTTGGTACCCCTTGTAGACGGCCCTGCCTCCCTGCTCCAGGTGTCTGCCCCTGCAATTTCTGTACTTCCTCATAAGAATCCGGAGGTCCCCATTTCACAGGAATTGGAAAGGATGATGAGCAAAATCCCTTTCTGCACCATTTGAGGCTTTTGCCATTTGAAACTTGATGCTGTTAAATAGATGCAATAGTTGCTAGACTTTGTGCCCAGTTTTGTGTCTGTTCCTTAGGTTATGTGTGTTCATGTGCTTTGTACATAAAGCACAGAAGGAAAACTCCATGTCTGTTCCATGTTCTGGCCAATTACTCACTTGGGCACATTCTGGATAAATGATCTGAGTTGTTACCCTCTGTGTCTAAGAAAGAGATGATTTTCTGTTGATTAAGTGAATCCAGGAAACAAGATTGGGCAGAATCTAATTCAAACTCACCAAGGTAAAATGTCCCAGAACTCTCAGGAATAGCTTTGGCAGGGCTGCCTATGACCTCTATGTTATTTAGGTTTTGGTTTGGGGGGTTTTTTTGTTTCGTTTTGTTTTGTTTTATTTTGTTTTGTTTTGGTTTTGGTACCAGGTATTGAACTCAGAGGCACTCGACCACTGAGCCATGTCCTTAGCCCTGAATTTTATTGAGAGACAGGGTCTCACCGAGTTGCTTAGCACCTCACTTTGCTGAGGCCGGCTTTGAACTCTCCATCTTCCTGCCTCAGTCTCCCCAGTCACTGAGATTACAGGAGTACGCCACTGCACCGGGTTAGGTTTTGTTCTTTTTTTTTTTTTTTTTTTGAAGTTTCAACATATGTATTAGTTGTTTTACTTTTGTCTTACACTTAACATAAATAAAAATATCAACTGGCATTCATTTTGGAACTGCAGTTATTTTTCAATTATAAGCATAAGTTGTTTTTTTTATTATTATTATTATTTTATTGTTGGTAGTTCAAAACATTACACAGTTCTTAATATAAGGTTTTGTTCTTTTAACAGGGATTTCTCCTGCACTTTTTAACCTTATTGAGGCCTTGGAGCTTATGGACTTTTCCTGGTGAATTCACTTTTGGTTCTGCATGCTTAGTTGAATATATTTTTTCAATCAGCATGCTTAATTTAAAAACATGCAGAGGCTTTTAGCTTCATTTTGTTACTGAAATCTCTGTCCTTCTCCCCAGTGCCAATCCAATAACAAGGACAAGGTTTTGAGAAAAAAGAAAAGGTTATTGCTTTGCTAGCAAAGGAGAAGCAAGCAAAGGAGACTCCAGTCTGTCTCAGAGGCCCATGGTGGTTCTGACCATTAACTCTTCAAAGGCTGCATTTCCAGGTTTAAACTGGGGGTGCATGTGGTGGGGAGTCATTCCAGGTATTGAAGTTCACAGTTAATTTGGAAGATAGTCACTCCCTAGATCTTCTGGTGATATTGCCTTCCTGTGGTGAATGTGTGCTCAAAGACAGATAACTTGGTTTAGGATGGGAAAAGGTAATCTTGTTCCCCACCCCCAGGTTATGGAGGGGGAGAGGGAGAAGAGGAAAAGAAAAAAACATGTCCCTTTTAAAATAAGCAGTGAGGGCTATATTCAAAAGGTGAAATGGACCACTGTTACATTTCCCCACTGTCAATTTCAAATTTTCGTTTCTATGGAAAAACTGGCAATGACATCTCCAAGCTGCTTCCTATTGAGAGAGGATGAAGTTGGAGGAAGTAACCTGAAGTCCTTGTTCTCTATCAGTTGAGACATGGACAGTTAATGGTATTCAGCATCAGGACAGTCCAGAGGTCCATGGTGGCAGCTGACAGGTGACTAGATAAGGCATACATAAGGCATGGATCATGCTAAAACAATAATAAACAAGACAACAAAGTATTACTTTTTTGTAAACAATTATACAATAGCAATTAGTATTTCAGCCAGTCTCCGAAATGTAGGACAAATTTTTGACTCTAGAGTCCTTTGTGATAGTTAAATATTAGGCACTCCTATATAATAACCTTTTCTTTACAGTCTTCCACTTTACTTACATTCTGTAGGGCTGACACAAGTGTACGTCTTAAGTTACATTTTTAAAAATATTTCTTTCAAGTGTCCATGTATGGCTGTGCTTTGGCTATATCCTGCCAAGTGTTTAATACCAACTTGGTCAAAATTGACCTTGTTCCTATCTGCTGTTAAGATTCAGCTGAGATCCCTTAGAGATCAATACGTGTGAAGCCTTTTGACTTCTTTTGTCTTCCTCTACCAATTGTACCATCTGCTAGAATGGGTCAGGGTCTTGCTACTACATGTTGTTTCCCTTGGAAGCATTAGGACATTTCCCTCTCCAATGACTCTCCTCTTTGCAAAATGTGCAGATTAGCTTCCTATTCTCTAGGGTCTCCTTGATCTCCCTGATCAGCAGATCAGATCAGGTGACTTACCAGGGTTTCAGTATCCAGAAAAAGGGGTCTTTTAGTTACCTGGATGCTGGCTAATCCTAGAGGGCAAGGGCCAAATATTGGCTGCTTTTCTCCTTGGCCCTTTTACTTCCTTTACATTAGTTTCCAAGTTTTTGGTTTTAAATATCCAGCAGACCAGTTTCACCAGTCTTCAAGTGAGTGTAATGGATTTTAATTTTACAGTTACCCCTTCCATTTAATTGGGGCCATTATTAGCACTAGAAGTCAGTCTTATTTCCTGTCTATCCTGAAGATGATGGCTTATTATCTCAAATTAACTCAGGTTCTATTAGAAGGAGGACCTCTGCAAAACACTAACAGACAACAGTTATAAAGTTTACAAGGAAAATACAAAATGAAATTAACAATAGCAAAAACACATTCAGTTATAATAGCTATGATCCAAAAACATAATTTTCATAATCCTAAACCTTACTTAGTTATATTATATCCCCTGGTTATTTTGAGATCACAGTAATCTTTACAACAAAAATTTATCCTTTGAACATAACTTTAAATGTGTCTAGCCTCTTTGGAATCATCCTGACATGGAGTAAGACGAGAGGCAGAGTCAACTCAGGTAAGGTGGGGCCCTTGATAACTCTTAGGTGGTGTTTTATTTCTGAAGCTAATCTTTTCCTCTTTTACAAAGTTCTCATATATTGTTTTCTGAGTCTATATGAACATCAGTTAACACAATACAACATTACATCTGAAACACAAATCAAACAAAAGCTAAGAGAGCTCCTAACCCCTTTTTGTGGGAAAATGGCAAAATGTTTTTATGTTTCACAATGTTAACCTTTAAACAGATCAGACTTATTAACTTTCAAAAAATACATTTAAATTTCCACCCCAATGTAAAAAGTAATACAAAATGTTACATATATCTTAATGATAACAAGTTACCTTTAACCAGTTACAGAACATAAATGACATAAACAAATCCCCAATTAAATTTGCTATTTCTAAATAAATCTAAAAGAGATAACCATTAAAGACAACTTGCATTTGGAGAACACCAGCTTGGTAAAGTGCTCTCCTAAGCTTTATATTTTAAAACTTGTATACTAGAGTGTGAATATATTTAATAAACAAAGAAGCCACTAACAGCATCACAGTTATACAGATGTCCTTATATTAACTAGGTTTGACTTTCACATAAAATTCAGAATCCACAGATAATTATAGGTTTGCAGAGTCTAGCAATACTAGCAAAAATCAAGGATAGCCTTAAATCTCTTACACATTTAGGGAACAGTATCATGATCAGAAATAGACTTTGTCAAAGCAAACAAATATAAGTCTGTTTTTCAAATGGCAGTGTGTCCCTTTTTTTTTTTTAAGTGAGAGAGAGAGAGAATTTTTTAATATTTTTTTTTCGTTATTGGTGGACACAACATCTTTGTTGGTATGTGGTGCTGAGGATCGAACCTGGGCCGCACGCATGCCAGGCGAGCTCGCTACCGCTTGAGCCACATCCCCAGCCCAGCAGTGTGTCCCTTTTATGCCAGATGCATTATATAAAAGAGAGCACTAATTGGTTAAACCTACATGAACTTTCATTTTATAAACTTTTACAGAACATTTAGATAAGACTCAAACAAATGTATTTAGTTTCAGATGTATACAAATATATTTAGGTTATTCATGAAAAACCAAGCCTGGTCAACATTTAAGTCATCTGTTCTCTGGCAAAGAAAAATCCTAAAACAATGGACATTACATAGCTCTCAAGTCTTGCACAAATTGGTACTCTATCAGTGTGAGTGTTTTTTTTTTAAACAGGCAGAATAGGCATATTGTAGGGTATCTGGCAAAGCTGATTCAATTCATGCTTTAAACATTTGTCCAGAAGAGAACAGATCCTCATTAATGCCTCTCTCTTAAGGGTTATTTTCCCCCCTGGGGCAAGCCATTTCCTCCTTAAACAAAATCGTGGTTAAGATAACATTGATCATATTTCTTAAGGTCCCTTTGGCCAAAATGACCTTACTCACTTTTAGTAGATCTCCAGCAAAGCAGGCTGCTTTCTTGTCTTGAGAGGCACTTGCAAATGGAGTTGTTGCTTTTGGGATGAGAATGTTATCTATGTGTTTAATTTACATAACAACGTTTATCTCAGGAGAGGGATCTTCAGTCTGGCATATACAAAAAACTGTGATCTAATCTCCTCACCCCCAGTTTGCATTCAAAGGGTTGGAGCACAGGATATTGTTGTTTGACCAATCTCCCTTATTATCATCACAATGCCATCAACTTTAAGCATTAAACTTTAAGGGAGTTCCCCACTGTCAATTGTACCCAGAGATCATTAATACTGTTCCCAATTATACCCAGAGATTGTCTCTGTCTATATAGTTAGATAGATAGATAGACAGGTAGATAGATAGGTAGATAGATAAATATAGATATAGATATATTCTCTCTGCACCTACTTACATGGGGACTCTGGGAGGTCCCTGTATGTTAGTTCTAAGGGCAACAGGCAGGGCTGCACCCAGAAGTGTCTCCCGCCAAATGGGGCATCCTATCAGATCTATAGTGTCCTGGGGACCTGTTTTGTCCCCAGGTTATAATTTAATATTACTGGAACCCATTGCCATGTTCTTTGTGACTGGCAGTTTTTATCCCTTATGCCCATAAGATAGGCTAGTTAATCATCAGACAGACAATGAGGATAATGGGCCCCAATTAAAGTGTTGTTTTCTTTTTTCACAGGCCATCCTGTGAAGTTCAGCATTTTAGTCCACTCGTTTGTCCCAGAGTGGCAGGAAAATGGAAATGGAAGTGGAAAATTCAGATATAAGGACCAAAAGCACACAGCCAAGTAGAAAGTCACGGGCCAAGCCAATAGCCAACCCAACACCTCTACAGTATAGATCCCAACAATTAGCCCCAACATTTTTTAATGCTTGTTCAGCATAAACTCTGATCAGTGCCTTTATCCAAAAGCCATAAATCCCCAGACTGGTACACTCAAGTAGAAAAGTTTTCCACCTGTTTCCCCCTCACATCACGGGGAATTTCATCTTTTTTTCCTCTCTTTCAAAACAAACTTTATTTCTTCATTTTTGTCTTCTGCCACCATCCAAGGATTTCATTCTTGGAACCCATAAGACAAGAACCCAGAAAGAAATCAGTGAGGCCTATAGCCCACATAGATTTCATTTGTCAGCAGAAGAAGCAAACTAAGCCCAGTTCTCAAACTCTGATATTATTCCCATGGGCAAAGAGTGGCTGGAAGGAAGGGTAGAGGCCAGGCCTATTCAGCCAGGAAAGCCAGACAGACAGTTTTCCTGGGATTTTTTTCTTTTCCTTTAGCCCAGGGCTGGTGTCCCAGACCCAAAGCAGGATGATTTGAAGCTGCCTGGGGCCAAGATGAGAAGCCATACTGGGACTATCAGCACTCAGTTGAAAAGATAAAAAAAAAAAAAAATTAACCCTTTTTTCTGGTGTCCTGCTATCCTCACACATTAGAGGCAGCATGCTTTTATACCCTTGAATTCATTTTTGTCTGTTCAGACTCCTTATTATGCAATTGCATATGTGCCTATACATACAAAATTTCTTTCACTTATTTTATCTCTGATAGTCCAACTCCAACTGCAAGATTGTACAATTCAGAAAACCATTCCAAGGCTGGATTGTTACAGTAAAACATCATCTTTTCTTGGTGGCCCATACAATCAAGATCTTTCCCCAGAAATAATCTATAGGATCAACACAGTATTGTCCATGTCTTAAAGGGCCAGGATCAGATACAAACAAAAAAAAAAAACAAACAGAGAGGATCCCCCAAACCATGGCTGACAGACAGGAGGTGAGAAACTGATGAGACTCCATTTTTTTGAGAAACCAGCTTCTACCTCAAGGCCTGTCCAGAGGGAGGGGGGAGTGACCCTTGTCCTTGGAAAAACCCACAGTTCGCTCCTAGTCCCTGACTCAGTTACTGCTAGGTGAGGATCCATAGCAAACCCCTAGCAACCACCAATCAGCGTTAGACAGAGAAAATATCTGAAATGCCAGGTGACTCTCCCAGTAGTTTCAGTGATTGATTACATAATTAGGCCACCCTGCAGTTTAGCGTATACATTCTTGCAACCCCTTGAAGCCTGAACCAATCAGTTCAAATGTATCCACCACTTGAACTAACCAATCACCCTTACCCAACTTGTTCCTGCCAGTGAATGGGCTAATGAATGTTAAGAGTTGTTGTTTGATTTTCCCGCAGTATGAAATGATTTGCTATATGATGTTGTGATGCATGCCTACTCACTCCTCCGGACCACTTCGTTGAAAACGGTTGTGAGTCCAGGCTCGAGGTTGCAATAAAGACTCTTGTGTGATTGCATCGGATTCGGCTCCTGGAGGTCTATTGGGGTCCCACGAATCTGGCATTACATAGGCTTTAAAATAGACCAGATGGGGGGAAATTCATCCCAAGTTTCCAACTCCTGCTTAACCATGACTTCTACACCAGCAGCATCACAGAGGTCCCCATGAAGGCAAACCAGATGTTCCCACAAAGGTAACCAGTTGTGTAAAATCAAGGGCCTCAGGATAAGCTTATCTAATGATCAGGGTGTCGCAACTCTGCTGTCATCAGTTTCCTTTTTCTCAAAGTAGATCAAGATGGAGTGATACAGTTCAGAGAAGAAAGGCAGGAATTCCCCAAAGCAAAAGGGGCTTCCGTCAGCTGCAGGGACAATCCCTCAGTCCCTCCTGAGGCAAATTCACAGTCTCCTAACTCTCCAGCATTCAGCTTTCAACAAGTTCACCTTATATCCTCAGCATGGAAGTGGGGTTGCTTGGAGAGCCAGGCCTGCCCAAGAAAGCTGGAGGGGGGCTACTCTTGGGTCCTTTTGTGGGTCACCAATTTTCTTACTAATGTAAGGGTCCGGCGAACATCGGAGGAAGAGACCGGCTCATACAACAGCAAAAGGGGTTTATTGAGGATCCAATCCAGAGCGCTGGGGCTCCAGGCTCACTCAAGAAGGGAGAGCGGCCAAGAGCCCCTAGCAGGGGTTGAGCAGTGCTTAAGTACACTTTTTGGGGAGGGCAGGGGCTTTGCATACATCAGAGCAAATCATCATGAGGCGCGGGAAAATTGAACAACAACTCTCAAACACGATTAGTCCATTCATTGGCGGGAACAGGTCAGGTGGGGGTGATAGGTCAGCCCTAAGGAGGGGGGTACATTCAAACTGGTTTGGACCCTGAATGCCTACGTGCCAAACTGCACAGGGTCCAGGTTATTTAACAACTAAATGGTCAGTACCGGGCATTGTCTTAACTGCCTCAGGAATTTCAGGTTCTGTGTGCAGTTCAGAAACTTTACAATACCTAGTCCTTTACATTTTAACTCAGGCTTTGCAGCTTAGAAACTTTACCCTTTCACTAAAATCTCTTTCCTTATCCCTGATGCCAATCCAATAACGAGGACAAGGTTTTGAGAAAAAGGAAAAAGAAGCTTTATTGCTTTGCTAGTAAAGGAGAAGCACAGGGGACTCCAGTCCCAAAGGCTGTGTGCTTCTGCCCATTAGGGAAAACAAAGGGCTTTGCCTTGGTGGGGGTGGGGGTGGGGTCCCAGGTGTGCCCTGATGTGGTTAATTTGGGAGATAGTCACATCCTAGATCTTCTGGTGACATCTCCTTCCAGTGGTGTATGTGTGCTAAAGAACAGATAGCTTGGTCTAGGATGGAAAAGGGTAATCTTATTTCCCACCTCCAAGTTAGGGAGCAGGAGAAAGAGAAGAGGAAGAGAAAAAACATGTCCCTTTTAAAATAAGCAGTGAGGGCTATATTCAAAAGGTGAAGTGGATCACTGTTACAACTTGAGACTAAGAAAAGTGAAGGGTGGGGATGAGGAGGTAAAACAGGCTTTTTAAAAATCAAAGTATGTGAACTGCTTCACCTGAAATTTTTTGGTCCGCAGACTTAAACATATTTGGATTCAACTAATCTTTTTATAAATTGGCTGTATAAATTAATATTGTTATATTAACTCAGATGTCTTTCATTCACAAATGAACTAATTTAAATTTATTGACAAAATAAAAATAAGGGGCTGGGGATGTGGCTCAAGGGGTAGCACGCTCGCCTGGCATGCGTGCGGCCCGGGTTCAATCCTCAGCACCACATACAAACAAAGATGTTGTGTCTGCCGAAAACTAAAAAATAAATATTAAAAAAAAAAAATTCTCTCTCTCTCTCTCTCTCTCTCTCTCTCTCTCTCTCTCTTTAAAAATAAATAAATAAATAAAATAAGTGTCTTAGAGTTATTATACATTTTTGCCTGAGTTAGCCAGTCAGGATTGTACTGGCAGGGAGGGGGTTTAGGAGGTTGGTGTTAGTACCAGAACAAACTTAAAGACGCTTAACCACTGAGCCAGCCCCACACACATACTTCTTTTTTTTTTTTTCTTTCTTTTTTTTTTTTTTTTTTTTTGAGAAAGAGTCTTATTCAGTTGCTTAGGGCCTCAGTAGGCTGGCCTCCAATTTGTGCTCTTCCTGTCTCAGTTTCCCAAGTTGCTAGAGTTACAGGCTTTTGAGACCATATTTTTATCTGTTAGATGTTTAAGAGCTAAGAACAAATATATGAAAGAAAGTACAGGGGCTGGGGTCTTCGCTCAGTGGTAAAACGCTTGCCTAGCATACTTGAGGCACTGGGTTCGATCCTCAGCACCACATAAGAATAAATAAATAAACAAAACAAAAGCATCGTGTCCATCTACAACTAAAAATAGTAAAATGTCCATCTACAACTAAAAATAGTAAAAATAAATAAAAGAAAGTACAATACAATTGCCACTTCTTTGCGTTTCAAATACAGCAACGTTTAGAGGTGTTCTTTAACAAAGGAATAACTTGGAATAATGACTTATGCTTGTCTGCTATCTCAGTTTTCATAAGTTATCTAGGAATAATCATTAAAAATTAACATATTAGGGCTAGGGTTGTGGCTCAGTTGGTGGAGTTCTTGCTTAGTTTGTATGAGGCACTGGGTTCAATTCTCAGCACCATATATAAGTAAATAAATAAAAGTCAATCAACTGGGCTGGGGATGTGGCTCAAGTGGTAGCGTGCTCGCCTGGCATGCGTGCGGCCTGGGTTCGATCCTCAGCACCACATACAAACAAAGATGTTGTGTCTACCGAGAACTAAAAAATAAATATTAAAAAATTCTCTCTCTCTCTCTCTCTCTCTTAAAAAAAAAAAGTCAATTAACAACTAAATTTTTTTTAAAAAATAATAAAAAACACATTAGATAAATATAAATGGGATAAAGGGTTTGTAATTATACTATAGAGTTAAAACCTGTGAGTCATTTCTAAGTAAATTAGAATACTGAAACAAATCAATTGTTTAATATAAACTCAAGTACTCTTGGAAAAACAATATATATTCGTGTCTATTAATAAATGTGTTTTCTTAAATTGTTGGTATGTAAAAAAAGTTTACATGTTGCTATGGTTTGGATGAGAGGTGTCCCCCAAAAGCTCACATGTAAGACAATGCAAGGTTTTGGAGAAAATGACTGGATTATTAGAGTCTTAACCCAATCAGTGAATTGATCCCCCAATGGAATTAAGTGGGTGGAAGCTGTAGTGGGCAGGGTGTGGTTGGAGGAGTGGGTCCCTGGGTGAGTGCCTTTGGAGTATATATTTTGTATCTGATGATCAGAGTCTTTCTTTGCTGTCTAATCATCATGTGAGCTGCTTCTGGCCACACACTCTTCCATTGTGTTCTGCCTTACCTCAAGCATGGAGGAATGGAGCCAGCAGCCTATGGACTGAGACCTCTAAAACTGTGAGCCCCCAAATAAACTTTTTAGCCTCTAAAATTGTTCGTATCACGTCTTTTAGTAACAGCAGCAAAAAAAAAAAAAAAAAAAAAAAAAAAAAAAGCTGACCAAAACACATTTATAATTCTATATACAAAGAATACAAGAAGAAATTAGCTGGGGGCTGGGGATGTGGCTCAAGCGGTAGTGCGCTTGCCTGGCACGCAGTGCGACCCAGGTTTGATCCTCAGCACCACATACAAAAAAAGATGTTGTGTCCGCCAAAAACTAAAAAAAAAAAAAAAAGAAATTAGCTGTTTTTATGAGAAAACTATAAGAAAATATAAAATGTATTATTTCATTGAGAAAAAGTAATTTTGTCTAAATTCAGAAATTTTGTAAGGGTTCCTTGAAAATGTAAAGGAAAAAAGAAAGCAGAAACAAAGGAGAGAGAGAAAAAGTTATAAGTATGAAAATATATTTTTACGAGGAAGTTTAATAAGAGAAGAGGGCTGGCATGGTATGGTGGCACATTCCTATAAACCCAGGAGCTCAGGAGGCTGAGGCAGGAGGATCACAAGTTGGAGTCCAGCCTCAGCACCTTAGCAAGGCCCTGTCTCAAAATAAAAAATAAAAAGGGCTAGGAATGTGGCTTAGTGGTTGAGCACCCCTGAGTTCAATCCCTGGTACCAAAAAAGAAGAAGAGGGCTGAAACAGCAGATGGAGTTTCAGTCTCCGATACCAACAGGAAACTCAATTTGGTCAGGGAGCCTCCTATGGACTCTGGGCACCCTTGGACTTGAAGCCTTTGATTCACATTTTCCCACAGGAATCCTGGGGCAAAATGACAGTGGGGAACAAACTAATCAACTTTTTTTTTTTTTAACACTGATGTTATACATGGACTTAAGTTATAAGGGTCTCTGAAGAAATCCAGGACCATCTTTTCTGCAGCCATTGTAATGTCAGATAGGGACCTGACTCTGAAAGACCTCCCTATCTTCCCCGAATGCTCCATTCTGCTCCTAGGCTAAGACCTCTGCAAACTAAATGCACAAGTAACTTTTGTCCCAGGAAAGCTCCAATATAGTGTTCCTCCAGAACAATCCCTAAATTTACAGATGGCCCTTCTTGGGATACTAGAGACAAAATCAGGATTGCCACCACCTGAACTTGAGAAGGGAAGGCCTAATGCAGGGGCATGCAAGACCCCAGGAATAACAAGCAAAAACTCACCCACCTTATTTGACCAAAGAAGTCCCTGATCATGAGTTAATAGGCTTCCATTATAGGAAGCCTTAAAGGATTTGGACTCTGACCCTTTTCGCCTTGGATTTAACCCTTTAAGTCCAAGCTCCTCGAAGGATGGCAGTTCAGGGATTGGGTTCAGAGTGTTGATCCATATGCTAGTGGATATTCTCCCAATAAATCGCTTCTAATCCAAACAGCTAGAACAAACTGTAAAAGTGTGAAAGGATGGCCCCTGTGTCAGAACTGTAGCCACAACTTGTAACATTTTACCTGATGCTGAAAAGTTCACCTGGAATAACCAGTGGTGGTGATTGTTCCCACTAGGTATGGAGTCCTTTAGAGAAGAAGAGTGGCTATTGGATAAGAGCTAGAAGAATGGTTAAATGTCAGGATAATTTACTAGACAATCTGAATGTTAAAGTTGGGGTGGCTTCTGCTTTAAATCCTACCACTCTGGGGGCTGGGGATATGGCTCAAGCGGTAGCGCGCTCGCCTGGCATGCGTGCTGCCCGGGTTCGATCCTCAGCACCACATACAAACAAAGATGTTGTGTCCGCCGAAAACTAAAAGTAAATATTAAAAAATTCTCTCTCTCTCTCTCTCTCTCTCTCTCTCTCTCTCTTTAAAAAAAAAATAAAAATAAAAAATAAATCCTACCACTCTGCTCCTTAGCCAAGACAAACACACACTAGAACATAGTGTAAGGGTCCGGCGAATCGTTGGAGAAAGAGACCACAAGAGACCAGGTTCATGCAATGAGCAGGAGGGAGTTTATTGAAGAGGATCCTAATTCAGCGCGCTGAGGCTCAAGGCTCACTCAGGAAGGGAGAGCGGTCCAGAGCCCAGAGCAGAGGTCAAGCAGAGCTTAAGTATACTTTTTGGGGAGGGCGGGGGGGGGGGGGGGGGTTGCATACATCAGAACAAATCATCATGAGGCGCGGGAAAATTGAACAACAACTCTGAGACATGATTAGCACATTCATTGGCAGGAACAGGTCGGGCGGGGGTGATTGGTCACTCCTAAGCGGGGTACACATTCAAACTGATTGGTTTGGGCCCTGTGACAAACTGCACAGGGCCCTAGGCTAAATGGCCAGTAGGGCGTTGTTTTAACTATCTCAGGAATTTCAGGTTCTAGGTGTAGCAGAGGAACTTAACAATACCTAGTCTTTTACATTTTAATTTAAGCTTTGCAGCTTAGAAACTTTACAATTCCCAGTCTTTTACATTTTAATTTAGGCTTTGCAATTTAGAAGCCTTACAATGCCCAGTCTTTCACATTTTAATTCAGGCTTTTGCAGCTTAGAATCAGCTTAGAAATTTTACCTTCACAATAGTACATAGCATAACTACATAGAAACTGTAGACTTACTCTTTTCCAAAAGATCTGACATGGTAGATCAACCACTGGAACAACTGGATTGGGAGCTTCTTATGATTTGGATAGGAGGTGTCCCCCAAAAGTTCCTATGTTAATGCAGGAATATTCAGAGGTAAAATGATTGAACTATGATAGCTGTAACCTAATCAGTCCATCCTAATTTGAATGGACTGTCTGGGTGGTGACTGTAGACAGGTAGGGCATGTGTGCAAAAGGGGGTTCTCCAGTGGTGTGCCCGAAAGGGGCCATTTTCCCTGAGGCCTCTTTCCCTCTCTCGATGCTTCCTGGTGTCCACAAGCTGAGTAGCTTTCCTCTACCACTGCCCCTCTGCCATGATGTTCTGCCTCACCTTACTCCAAAGTGATGGAGTCAGTCGACCATGGACTGAACCTTGATACATGAGCCCCAAATAATTTTTTTCTCTTCAAAGTTGGTCTTTTGGATATTTTTAGTCACATTGACATAAAGCTGACACAGAGCTCTTCACCAATGGATGCAGCTCCACGGAACAAGGGTATTAACATGCAGGATATTCTGAACAGGTGACAGAGGTAAATAGGTGAGGAGGCAAAGCCCCTGTCACCTGGGACATTGGCTCAGAAGGTGGAACTCATTACATTGAAAGGGCACTATAATTGTTTACCGGGAAGAAGGTTAACGCTCACAGGGATTCCAGGTGTGCCTTTCTGGTTCTGCATGGGGCCATCTGTGAGAGTATGGGTGTAGGTATTCTGACCATGGAAAAAGACAGGGAAGCGTTCCCCATGGTGAGCAAACTCCCAGGGGTAACTGGTGCCCTGATTCCCGAGATTGGAATGCCCAGAAGTTTCCCCCTGAAGCTATTAGGATAACTATGCAGGTGTGCTATCTAGTTTCCATGGTGATGTCCTTGGAGAGAAGGGGCTCTGTGTTTGTATTAACCTGTGCCTTATCTTGGTTAGCTAGCACTTGGGTTAAAGAAATACTAAGTTAAAATGTAGTCATGGTAACGGGAGCCTTGTAATTTGGGGGTATAATAAATGCGGCCGTGGAGAGGAGCAGCCGCTTGGTCTTCTTTCCTCTGTACTGTATGTGTGTCTCTTTCTTCTGTTCGCTTCTTTACATTTCTTTTTTTTTATTATTGTTGGTTGTTCAAAACATTACATAGTTCTTGATATATCATGTTTCACACTTTGATTCAAGTGGGTTATGAACTCCCATTTTTACCCCATATACAGATTGCAGAATCACATCAATTACACTTCCATTGATTTACATATTGACATACTCATGTCTGTTGTATTCTGCTGCCTTTCCTATCCTCTACTATACCCCCTCCCCTCCCCTCCCCTCTTCTCTCTCTACCCCCTCTACTGTAATTCATTCCTCCCCCTTGTATTATTTTTCCCTTTCCCCTCACTTCCTCTTGTATGTAATTTTGTATAACCCTGAGGGTCTCCTTCCATTTCCATGCAAATTCCCTTCTCTCTCCCTTTCCCTCCCACCTCTCATCCTTGTTTAATGTTGGTCTTCTTCTCGTGCTCTTCTTCCCTAGTCTGTTCTTAGTTACTCTCCTTATATCAAAGAAGACATTTGGCATTTGTTTTTTAGGGTTTGGCTAGCTTCACTTAGCATAATCTGCTCTAATGCCATCATCAATAGACTTAAAAATAAGAACCATATGATCATCTCGATAGATTCAGAAAAAGCATTCGACAAAGTACAGCATCCCTTTATGTTCAAAACTCTCGAAAAACTAGGGAAAACAGGAATATACCTCAACATTGTAAAAGCAATCTATGCTAAGCCTCAGGCTAGCATCATTCTGAATGGAGAAAAATTGAAGGCATTCCCTCTAAAATCTGGAACAAGACAGGGATGCCCTCTCTCACCACTTCTGTTCAACATAGTTCTCGAAACACTGGCCAGAGCAATTAGACAGACGAAAGAAATTAAAGGCATAAAAATAGGAAAAGAAGAACTTAAATTGTCACTATTTGCAGATGACATGATTCTATACCTAGCAGACCCAAAAGGGTCTACAAAGAAACTATTAGAGCTAATAAATGAATTCAGCAAAGTGGCAGGATATAAAATCAACACGCATAAATCAAAGGCATTCCTGTATATCAGCGACAAATCCTCTGAAATGGAAATGAGGACAACCACTCCATTCACAATATCCTCAAAAATAATAAAATACTTGGGAATCAACCTAACAAAAGAGGTGAAAGACTTATACAATGAAAACTACAGAACCCTAAAGAGAGAGATAGAAGAAGATCTTAGAAGATGGAAAAATATACCCTGTTCATGGATAGGCAGAACTAACATCATTAAAATGGCGATATTACCAAAAGTTCTCTATAGGTTTAATGCAATGCCAATCAAAATCCCAACGGCATTTCTTGTAGAAATAGAGAAAGCAATCATGAAATTCATATGGAAAAATAAAAGACCCAGAGTAGCAAAAACAATGCTAAGCAGGAAATGTGAATCAGGTGGTATAGCGATACCAGACTTCAAACTATACTACAGAGCAATAGTAACAAAAACAGCATGGTACTGGTACCAAAACAGGCGGGTGGACCAATGGTACAGAATAGAGGACACAGAAACCAACCCACAAAACTACAACTTTCTTATATTTGATAAAGGGGCTAAAAGCATGCAATGGAGGAAGGATAGCATCTTCAACAAATGGTGCTGGGAAAACTGGAAATTCTTTACATTTCTTTACAAGAATATCCTTGACACATGAGTTACTTACCACTGACATAAAGACATTAAACACCCAGCAGAAAATTTTGACCTTGCTGGAGTGGTCTCATCCCCTTTATTTTTTTAAGAGGTTTTCTGTACTAAAATAATCACAGATGTAATCAATAATCCTGATCTTTAACTATGTTATCTTAGACAGTCATTGTTTAACTCTAGTAATCCTTTTTTAATTGGTTCTTTTTAGTTATATGTGACAGTAGAATCCATTTTAACATAATTATACAAGCATGGAATATATCTTATTCTAATTTAGACCCCAGTAACTCTCCTTTCCCTTCTCTAACCCCTTCCCCTGCTTTCTTCCCTCTGTTGATCTTTCTGCCATTTAGCCATAGTTATTTATTTAACTAATTCTTATGGATGTACACAATGGTGAGATACACTGTGGTGTATTCATATACGTATATAGAAATGTATTTTTTAATTCCTGTCCCCCCCTTCTTCCCTTCATTCCCCTTTATCTAATCCGCTGAACTTCTATTCTCTCCTCCTCTCTTATTGTGTGTTAGCATCTGTGTATCAGAGAAAACATTTGACCTTTGGTTTTTGGGAATTGGATTTTTTTTTTTTTTTTGAGAGAGAGAGAGAGAGAGAGAGAGAGAAAATCTTTAATATTTATTTTTTAGTTTTCGGCGGACACAACATCTTTCTTTGTATGTGGTGCTGAGGATCAAACCCGGGCCGCACGCATGCCAGGCGAGCACGCTACCGCTTGAGCCACATCCCCAGCCCAAGGGGAATTGGATTATTTAGTTTAGCATGATAGCCTCCAGTTTCATCCATTTATCAGCAAATGTCATAAGTCATTCTTCTTTATGGCTGACTAATACTCCATTGTGTAGATATATCACATTTTCTTTATCCAATCATCTGTTGGAGGGCACCTAGGTAGGCTCCATAGCATAGCTATTGTGAATTGTGCGTCTATAAACATTGATGTGGCTGTGTCAGTGTAGTACGCTGATTTTAAATCCTTTGAATGAATACTGAGGGAGTGAGATAATTGAATTTAATGATGGTTCCATTCCTAGTTTCCTGAGGAATCTCCATACTGCTTTCCAGAGTGGTTGCATCAATTTGCAGTCCCACCAACAATGGGACCACATCCTTGACAACATTATTGTTACTTGAAATTTTGATAATTGTCATTCTGACTGGAGTGATGGAATCTCAGTGTAATTTTAATTTGCAGTTAGTTCTCTAGTTGTAGAGATGTTGATTATTTTTTCATATACTTGTTAACCTTTCATATTTCTTTTTTTTCTTTTTGAGAAGTGTCTGTTTATTTTTTCAACCGCTTTAATAGTAACCATAATGCACTTCCCAGGAAACCAAAAGGGTGAAATTCACATGATCAAAGGAAATTGCTTGGCTGACATAATAGCAAAACAAGTCACTAAGATAAATGAGATGATGAGTTCTCTAATCCCTCATGTAGACTTATCTGATTTTAGGCTCCTAACACTAAAAAGAAGGAAGAGAGGACCAGAGAATGGGGACTCATCCATGTGAATAAAGATAATAAGTGGAAATTAAATGCACAGGGCACTGAGCTGTTGCTCAAAACATTACTTGTGCTGTTGTAAAATATTTTTAGAAAAGCACCTGCTATGGAAGGAATACTTTGACTGACTGATTGTAGTCCTACTGGTGGGCTCATACTTGCTAATATCTATCCAGAGGATGGATCACTGAAGGCTGTATAACGTGCCAATAACAATCCAAAAATAAGAAAAATTCCCCCCAAAAAATAGGATCTGTCATCTTAAAGATTGGGTAGACTTTACCCAAATGCCTAAAGTGTCTGGAACTCATAAATATATCTTAGTGCAGGTAGACACTTTCTAAGCAGGGGTAGAAGCTTACCCCACCCATGTGGAAAAGGCAACAAAAGTTGTCAAGTTCTTATTAAAAGATATTAAGTCCCCCATTTGGCTGTCAAGTTCTATCCAGAGTGGAAAAAAAAAAAAAAAACATTTTAGCCCTGAGTACTATAATCCCATCTTCTCTGGAGGCTGAGGCAGGAGGATCACAAATTTGAGGCCAGCCTGGGAAATTTAGCAAGACCCTGTCTCGAAATAAAAATAAGAGCTGGGCACAGTGGTGCACACTTATAATCCCGCCAATTTGGGAGGCTGAGGTAAGAGGATTGCAAGTTCAAAGCCAGCCTCAGCAATGGCAAGGCACTAATCAACTCAGCGAGACCCTGTCTCAAAATAAAATACAAAGTAGGGCTGGGGATGTGGCTCAATGGTTGAATGCTCCTAAGTTCAATCCCCAGTACCCATTAAATAAATAAATAAATAGATAGATGAATACTAAACACTGGGGATATAATTCAGTGTCCTACCACTGCTCTAGCAATTGTCTAGCATACATAAGGCCCTGAGTTCAATCCCCAGCACCATAAAAGTAAGCAAAAATAAATAAATTTTAAAAAAGCTTTAGCTAAGATTCGTCAGGAAGAGCACCTCACCTGGGCAAGGCTCTGCCTCAAGTGGCCTGAAATTAAACCCATTTAAAATTCGTTCAGGGGAGCTTTTCAGATGTCCACAGTAAGCACACGGTCTCCTCACTTTGAATATAAAAAAAAAAAAAACTTGTTAAATATGTTCAGAACTTAAGTCAAGTAGCTAATAATGTGCAGCAGTTTGCTTCTTCGAGTCCTAGATTTCCATCCAATGAAATTCTGCACCCATTTGCCTTCAGGAACCAAGTGCTGCTCAAGACCTGGAGGGAGTAAGGACCAGTCACCAAAGAGGTGCACTGGTCCTTATATTCCTTTTTAATAAAAAGGCTGAGTAATTGAGCCCTTAAAACAAAAAAGTATGTTTTGTATTTGCTTTATCTGACTATTCTGATACTTGGAAGGATAATTCTTTAGTCTGAATTTAAAATTCACCACCAAACAGATTCGAGTATTTAAGGCCCTTCAGGTCAGGTTATTCCACTCTATTTTCCCTTGTGATACCCCAGTTCAGCAGGAACCAGCCAGTTTGAAACATTAACACAAATTCCACAAGATTGTAGAATGGTAATCTCACAGTAGAGAACTGAAGTCAAGCACTGAGACAAGATCTCATGCTTGACTCCTTGTGTAATTTCACCTGACTCTTGTTTTCCACAATAATCAGGTGAATTATGTTTTATTTCCTCATTGTGAGTCTGGTGATCAAAAAAAAAAGGGGGCCTTTAGGAGAGGTCTCTAGCTTGTCCACCATGGAATGCGGAGACTAATCAGTATCAAGAATAGCCTGAAGAAGTTGAATCTTTGTTCTTGAGATTCGCAGAACTGAAAGGCATCTCGTGATCAAATTGTGACATTCAGCCATTAACCTCCACCTGTGAGAAGTCAGCCACTAGTCTGGGATCACCCATCTCCTATATAAACTACCCCTAAATCAGCCTCCTGACAAGATGGACTTTGGACAAGAGTCTTCCCCCTTCTTGATTAGCCTACTTTTCCAATAAACTATCTTTCTTGCCTTTCTTTCTCTCTCAACTTAACTGGCCTGACATGAAGTGAGCAGGTGGACTTCAGTCTGGCAACAGAGAGTACCTGTCCAGAGCAAGAGACTATAAGGTGTCCATCCTGCCCTGCTCCATGCTAGGTTGGCTCCATGAACTGCAGGGAAGATAGCACCTCCCAGGAGGGGGTTGAAGAGGGTACAACTTACCCAAAAATATCCCCCTTTGCCCCATCTTCAGGAGAATTCTCTATCTTAATGAGAAACTTAAGGAAAACTGTGACAGGACACAGGGAAAAAAGGCTGAGCATAGGTACCCCAAATTTTGTAGACCAAGCATTTCACTTGCCTCACTCCAGTCACAGCCTGTTGGGAATATCTCAGAGCCTGAGCCCACTCCCAAGGCCCCTCCTGGGGAACTGACAGTTTTCTCCTTCCATATACATTGCATTCAACCAGTGCACCAAGTTCCCTTAGGTGCACCTAAATATCCCTCAAATCCATCCACAGTTGCGGCCCTGGCCACCTCCTCCCATGCCTCCCAGTCTGCAGCTGCTAATTCTTTTTCCACCCAGTAGCCCGGCTTAGATCCCTCCACAGCATCTCATCCTACTTGGTACCCTTGTGCCACCCTCTGACCATAGAAAGGTCCTTTAACTTGCTGGCACATATTCTACCCCTCCTCATCTACATTGTATTCACTGCAGCTCAGACATCTTCTTCCCAAGTCTGAGTTAGGCACCCCCAGGTGCCCATTGCCACAAATTGTATGGACAGAGCCATTAATGTGGGGGTCTCCTTGAAAAGACCAAAGGTATCATGGGGCAGGGTCCAGGCTGTCTTGACTACCTAATACACCCAGCCCTACTGCCTGCCACAAAGGAGATGCTCAGTGAATGAAAGCTGAATGAATCAATGAGAGTGGAAGCAAGGCTAGGATGACCACGCTACCCAGGCAGGTCCTCAGTCAGTATGGGGTCTGAAAGACATGGCAGAAAGTGGGTTCAGGGAGATGTTTGGGGCAAGAGTGACTGTACCAGTGTCTCCTCTGCAGAGCTGTGTAGCCCCCATTCCTGTCTTTTTTTTTAATTTATTTTTAGTTATAAAATATCTTTATTTTATTTTTATGTGGTGCTGAGGATTGAACTCAGTGCCTCCTGCATGGTAGGCAGATGCTCTACCTCTGAGCCACAACCCCAGTCCCACTCCTGTCTTGAACCACAAAGAGAGGGCATCTCTAAGATCCATGCACTTACCCAGAAAGGACAGGAATTAGGGTCTCAAGCCAAATAAAAGGAGATGGTTGAGGTGGATTCCTAGAGTCTCAACCACCTCTTGTGGGTTACATTTTCTCTTTGTGTAAAGCCACTTTATAGTTTTCAATGGGGACCACAATGGGATGTGAGAAAACCGGAGTCCAAAGCACCAGCCACCTCTACTACCACTCCTACAGAAAGTGAGCAAGTGCAAAAGCAGGTCTCTCTGGGCCTGGGAGACCTTGAACCTCCAGACTCTGTGGGTGGTCTCTGACGCTCTACTGCTTCTTCCTAGTCCTCCCAGCTCAGTGGCAGCCTCCTGAACACCCTGGCAGGCGTCCAGGCCTCCGAGGAAGCCGCTGCCTCTGCCACACCATTACCATCACTGCCACTGCTGCCGAGAAAATGCAATTACAACAGACAACAGCCGCTGCCTCACTTGAGCCTCACATCCACACCTGGAACTAATTAACTTAATTAGGCCTTAATGAGCTACACTGGTCCGAAGGCCTATTTTTACTTAATTATCTGCTAATGTGTTTGGCATCCAGAAGCCCCGAACCTAGAGGATGGTTTGGTAGTAGCAAAGTCAGCCACTTCTTCTCCCTATACAGTGACACCCAGAAGTGATGCCCGTCTGCCAAGAGTGAGCGCCAAGGCCCTAAGTTCCCAAGAGTAGGGAAGATGCAGGAGCCACAGGCCACCACTGCAGGGATAGCAGTCTCCCCACCACCCCAACCCCAGCTTTAGTATTCTGGCTGCCTTGCCTGAACCGAAAGGCTGAAGCCACACTGGGCTCTGCTAAGAATATGACAGGCATGACCTGGCTCTCTTTCATATTCACAGATCTCTGGCAGGAGAGGACAGGGGTTCCTCCAAGTCCTCTAATGGGGCGGGCAAGGCACAGCTCACTGGTTCATTTGAATCTCTGGATTTCCAGGACTCGAGGGCGACCATTTTCCTAATATAGACACAACACATCTCTATGCTAAAGATGAATTAAATCAAGGCAGCCCTCTTTCTTTGGAATTCCAGACTTAAATCTGACAATGACTGCCTTAGCACTCCACCCCATCCATCTCCAGGCATCTAAACCCTAACATGGACAACTCAGAAACCTCAATTTCCCAGTCACCAGCCTGTACTTCCCAGCAACCCGTTTCTACAAATGGTTACACCGTTTGCTCGTGAGCTCAAGCCAGGAACTAAAGAAATGCCCTTGATGACCCTCCCTCTCACACCATAGCCAACCTATCAAGAATGTCCTTGGTCCTGTCTTTAATAATATTCCCAAATACCAGATTCCCAGCATCTCCCAGTGAGCACCAAGTCCTCAAAATCTTCCAGTGACTTCCCATCTCTTTTATAATAACTTACCTGGTCCTTAGCCCACGCAGCCTACAGAGCCCCAGACTGCCTCTCTGGTCCCATTCACCTACTTTCTCTTCTCCTTGCCAAAGTCACTTGGGCAGCCTTTGCACTGGCTGCTCCTTCTGCCCCTGATCTTTGTATCCCTTGATCACTGCAGCCTTGACCTGGCCCACACCTACTTTCTCCACCACCAACAGGTCCTAGCACACCACTCTGTTACAATCTTCTGCATAGCACTGGTAGGCATCTGACAATGTTCTTGTCCTCCTGTCTCCTCCCAACTAGAGCAGAGGCTCTATGAGCGGGGTGGGGACTTCTTCTGCCTTGGTCCCTATTGAATCTTCAGCCTAGAAAGCCACAAGCCTGGGCTGGGGATGTGGCTCAAGCGGTAGCGCGCTCGCCTGGCATGCGTGCTGCCCGGGTTCGATCCTCAGCACCACATACCAACAAAGATGTGTCCCCCGAGAACTAAAAAATAAATATTAAAAATTCTCTCTCTCTCTCTCTCTCTCTCTTTAAAAAAAAAAAAGAAAGAAAGAAAGAAAGCCACAGGCCTGGCTACACAGTAGGCCTTTATGATGAATGGATGCTGAGAGAATGCCTTTACCATTCCACAAACAACCAAAGTCCCCAGTCCTTTCCTCAAGTTCCCCAGGGCCTACACCTCACACCTGAGTATGGCATTCCCAGATCCCACACTCCACTGTGGCCTCCCAGCCCCTGCTCATATCAATCCTACCACCTCAAGTACCCTTTTTCCCATCCCACAGGGTCTGCAGGTACTACTTCTCATAGCCACACATGACCAATACGGAGGAGAATAGGCCCTCTACCTGTTGGAATTTGTGAGCTTAGCTTGACCCTTGACTTTAGTAGGCATTAACTTTTGTCCTCCCTTTGGAGGGAACTACTGGGGCCTGTGTCTGTACAGACCCTGAGACCATGAGCCTCTAGAGGCAGTAACCCTCAATCTCTGCCTGACTATTGCCCCCCCCCCCCAATCCCTGTCCCAATAGCCAAGGCCAACAGGGCTGAGCTGAAGACAAATATCTGCAAAAGGGAAGAAGTAGGGTAAGTAGGCTTATAGGGGTTCCCAGATATTGATGGAGAGTCACTTCCATGGCATGAAAAGCACCCTCCAGGGCTGGGATTGTGGCTCAGCGACAAAGTACTTGCCTCACACGTAAGGGGCACTGGGTTTGATCTTCAGCACCACATAAAAAGAAATTAATAAAATAAAGATATTGTGTCCACCTACAACTAAATATATATAAAAAGAAAAGCACCCTCAACCTTTTTTTGGTTTTTTAGTACAGGGGATTAAACCCAGGGTCTTGCGTATGCTATGTGTTATGGTTTAGATATGAACTGTCCCCCAAAAGCTCATGTATAGAACAATAAATGTATAAAAATATATGCAATTAAGTTTAAAGGTGAAATGATTGTATTATGAGAGCCTTAACCTAATCGGTGCACTAATCCATTTGTTTGGATTAACTGGGTGGTGACCTGTAGGTAAGCAGGATGTGGCTGCAGGAGATAAGCCACTGAGAGCTTGCCTTTGCGGTATGTATTTATCCCTGGTGAGTAGAGCAGTCTCTCTCTGCTTCCTGATTGTCACCCCCTTCTTCCCCGATATTCTGCCTCATCTCAGGCTCAGAGCCATGGAGTCAGCCATCTGACACCTCTGAAACCGTGAACATCAAAGAAACTTTTCATCCTCTAAAACTGTTCTTGCCAGGTCTTTTTGGTCACTGCAATGAAAAAGCTGACTAAAACAATAGGCGAGCACTCAGTCACATCCCCGGCCTGTTTTATTATTTCATTTCATTTGACAGCATCTCCCTAAGTTGCCTAAGCTAGACTCAAATCTGCAATCCTCCTGCCTCAAATAAGTAGCTGGGATTATCCGTGTGCACCTCTGTGATCAGCAAAAAACCCCCTTTCTTGAGGCAGAAAAACCCCTGGGAGCCAGGCTGAACTGGGCTAAGTGTCTCTCTAGACAGAGGTGGGTGTGGTTCCTCTATTCTTCTGGCAGCCCAGCCCCTTGCTGTGGATCCTCATCTCATTATCTCACAGATGATGCCCAGGTCTTAACGGAAATCTGACAGTGGGAATGTAGTTTTAATTTTGTTGTGACTATTGCCAGCCTCCTCCTGCCTGCCCTGCCTGTGCCCTGCCTGCGGGTCAGGGCCCCTGGGAAGACAAAACCCCACCAGCAATTTCCTCTGCCTTAGGCTGGGCCACTGCCCTTCTAAACTGGAGTGTCCCTGTCTCCTGTCTAGGAGGCCTGAGCTCTGGGGACCATCACATACCTCTCTACTCAGTAGTACCCAAGCTGGACCCTGTTCTCATCAGTTTAGATCCATGTGGCCAGGCCAAGAGAGATTTGCAAATGCTCAGTAAGAGGGAGTCACTGACCTATAGGACAGAAGTGGGGGTTTGAGACTTGGCACTGCCCTTTACAGGGTCTTTCTTGCCTTCTCCGTTTCCCCACCTAAGAGGTAGTGATGTTCTTACTATTTGACAGCATGATGTCACAGCCCATGAGATGGAGGCATGAAGTGCCCTATAAACCCAACACTGGTGACTTCACTGGGTTTGCTTTTGAGATGAGAGCAGGGAATGGTGGGCTTTACACACTAGGCTAGTCTCCTAGGAGGCTTACAGTTCTAACACTGTTTAGCAGAGTCAGGGACACAGGGAGGCCAGGGAATGGGCTCCCTCTCCACCCCTGAGGCTGTGATATTCACAAGTGGGAAGGCCATGGGCAGTCGCAGGAGGGTCAGAATGCTGCCTCTTAGACTGGTGGGAGGCAGAGGGAAAGATAAGGGTGCTAGGAGCCTGAGACCCCGAGGACCCCCTCAGTAACTGTAAAAGCAGCCTTGGCCCCTCCTCAGGAAAAGAACACACAGGACAGGAGAATCCCCCGGGGCTGAGGGTGATATGCCCTGGTTTGGAGAGTTCCCAGCCATGCATACTGCCTCTTAGGGTCAGCACAGCCATGACTGGATCTACCACCTTCTTTGTTCAAAGCCTCCATCTCCCCACTAGTCCAGAGAGGATAAAGTAATCATCCCACTTTTACCAATCAGCGGCCTCTCAAGACAGTGGCTCTTGGAAGTGGAAAAGCCCTAAAGAGAGACAAGACCGCTTTCTTGGTGGCATTCAAGGCAGAAAACTTGTGAGCAGAGGGGCCAATTTCAGTCACCCCAGCCAACCCACAGATGCTGCCTTGCCCTGTGTTGGGAGCTGGGGTGGCAATGCCCATGTGATGACAGTAGGCTCAGTCAGGGACTCCATCAGCCCTGGGAACTGCCTTTCTGCTCTGGTTACTGCCAGGCTATCGACTGCCACAGTCACCCCACACACAGCAGCCTGCCACCCGCCTACCCGCCTCACTCCCAAGCAGTGACAGCTGCTGAGGCCTCCATGCTGGAACCAAAATTGAATGAGCATTTTCACAATGTTGCCTCCCGCTGACAGCTCCTAATTGCATGTTGAAGCCATGTGATGGAGCCCAAGTTACACTAATTATGTCATTACCCTAATTAAGTAAATACTGTACGTGCTAATTGGCTGAAATCTCTTCAGGGGGATGGGCACAGAGAGAGGAGGCTGGTGTCCCCTGAGCTTCTACATGGGTGGGCTGGAGGTAACAGATGCAGGTGGGTGCTTCCCTCCCTGGGGTCACCAGGTAAAATTCAGGAAGAATCCTGGGCCTTAGGGTCTAGTTTCTTTCTCTTGCATATGAATATCCAGTTTTCCAGAGACACTCATTAAAACTCAAGGTCTATGCTCCAGGGAAGGAAGCAGAAGTACTAACCATGTAGTCAGAGACCCAGGCCAAAGGCCCAGGCCTTGGTCCCAACAAGTTGGTGATTTTTTTTTAATATTTATTTTTTAGTTGGACATAATATCTTTATTTATTTATTTTTATGTGGTGCTGAGGATTGAACCCAGGGCCTTGCAAGAGCTAGGCGAGCGCTCTACCCCTGAGCCACAATCCCAGCCCTAACAGGTTGGTGATCTTAAATAAGCCTTTTCTTCTCTCAGCGGGGGCCTCTTCCTGTTCCCCATCTCAGTCAACCCAGGTCCCATGTGTTTTCAGATATTCTGGGCATAGGGGCATCAAAGGAACCCAAAGTCCAGTCAGGATCAACTAAAGCACTGGCATCCAGCTAAAGGATACCAATTATATATCTAGCCTGGGCAACAGGAGAGAGATAGTATGACAACCAAGCTAAGCCCCAGTCCCTAAGGGCAACACCAGTGTGAACCAATAGAAGAACAAGGAAGTCATCCCCAGGTAGGCATGTGAGGTGGGATATCTGAAGAAGCCTGGGGGGCTTCTTGGAGGAGGAAGAAGTCATTAACAAGTGGGGGGGGGGGGTCAGAGCTCAGTTCATCTTCAAGGAGTGATTCCTAAAATATCAAACTTCTTAACCACGACCTTTGGGTGTGAGTTAGGAGAACTAAGACAGCAACCTCTGAAGGAAGTTCTCCAGATGAAACATCAACCCATTTGGAGACATTGGGGATGCAGGAGGAATGCCAGCCCTGTGTCAGGAACCAAGATGGAAGCCCAAGCATAGCTGAAGCTTTCATCCTGCCCTAAGAAGACCAGCATGGACCAGCTTTCAGGTGGGCCCCACGCCTGCCCTGTCCTTACACTGGGGTTATGGAGAGGATTCCAAAGCCTTGGAATTGGGGCTAGGCCTCCAGCAGCTGGGTCTTCTCACACCCCTCAGGGCCAGACAGTGCCCAGCTCCCAAATGTGCTCAGGTGCTTCCATGTAGCCATCAGCGCTCTCCCAGCTCCGTCCTGCCTGCCTGCTGCCAACTCTACAGCATATGCTACAGCTCTGCACCAAGCAAATACCACATGCTCAACTTTGATGGGCAACGCTCCTTCCCACTCATTTAGTTACTTCCCAAGGCCACAGACCCAGCACACCTCCCCCTACCCCAGCCCTAGACTCCCCCAACTCCCAGGGGGCCTGAGCCAGTTCCCTGGCTTCCAGTAGGTGACAGCCATTCATTCATTTGCTGCCTGTCTCAAGCATTTATTCACTCCCCACTTTGTCTGGTTCCCCTGGGCTGGCTGCAGAGCAAGAGACAGGTAGGAAACCAGCCTTTCAAACATCTGTACTTTACTCAAATGGCTCAGGAAAAACAACTGTGTGCATGTGTAAATATAGAGAAAAAGAACAGAATAAAATACTAACAATAGTTGAATATTAAGAACAGTTGAATATTTGCTGTAAAGGATATATGGATGCCTTTCATACTATTCTTATTCTGGACATTTTTCTGTAAGTTTAAAATTATTTCTAAGTAAAATAAAGAAGGAATAGAAAAGCCCTTTCCTTTCTGAGGGCTCCTGGCTCCTGGGGGAGTCAGCTAGAGCAGTGGCAGCCGGTTGATGTGGCCTGCTGAGTGGAGCCAGGAGGGCTTCCTGAGGAGGTGATAAGACTTGGGTTAGGCTAAGTCCAAATGGCATCTAGCTCTTAGCCCCCGTGCAGGATGGGTCTGGGAGACCCATCTCCCTGGCAGATTTAGGCAAGCCCACAGCTCCCCTCTGGCTACTCTCCAGAAGATATGCATGAGTCTAGTGGGACAAGAAGGGGAAATTCCCTTGATGAGTGAGTATGGGAGGGTGGCTGGACTTTCTGTGCCTCAAAGCCTGAGAGGAGGCTGGACCATCCCAGGGTGCTCTCTGTGTGTGTCACCTGCCCTCCCTGACACAGACTGAGCCCAATCTGACTTCCCCAGGCAGTGTTCTTGCCTGTCACAGCAGCACTTGGCAGCCGGAGGGAAGTGGATCATTATTCCTCTTTCATTAGGTGTCTCCATAAGCCCAAGAATTATGAGCTGTGGAGCAGAGGCCTCTGGTTTGGGTGGGTCTAGGAAGGGACAGCTGCTCTGGGTCAATCCCTAACAGCCTCTTTCCCACCCCATCCCCTCCTATACCCTGCTTCTCCACTCCTTTCATCCCCATCCTTCTACTTTCTCCCCAGTTGCCACCATCTTCCCCTCCTCCCTTAGGACCCCAGATACTCTTCCTCAGAAGGGGGCTTCCCCTACCCATTCTCCATCATGGTTTTAGACCACAGCCCCAGGATAAGCCCCCATCCCAATCAACCATCCACTCCCCCAAAAGACAGTGACCCCAGCATCCTGATGTGTGGTCAGTCATGGTGTGTGGCCCAGGGTTTTCAGAGCTTTCAATGAGTGAGGGTTAACTCTGCCTGTTCCCACAGCCCATCTCCTCTCCCCTCCACCTCAGGCTGCCACTTCAGCCTGAACTGCCCAAGAGTAGCCCTGCCTTCCACTCAGCAGACTGCCCAGGATGCTCAGGGCTTACACACCTGGGGTCAGCAGGGCTGATTCCTCCCTTCAACACCTTTGTTCTCCCGCCTTTGTCACTGGCCCTATTCTCCTAAGCCAGCCCATCAGCCTAGTGAGTGAGCCTTGCCCTGTACCTCTCCCTCCCAGCCCCCGCTCCAGCATGACCTTTTACCCACTCAAGTCTTGGCTTCCCCTGGGACCAGAACCTGGCATGGGACAGGAGTGGGGCTCTTCTACTCACCCAGCCCAGCCACCAGCGGTCAGCAGCCTGCCCTGCAGCCCAGCCTCTCCCTCTGCTCCCCCTCCTGCCCACGCCCCCTCACTTGCCCCAATCTCCCCACCCCATCCCTGCTCCCCCGCCCCAACAGCCTCTCCTCTCCCGATCTGGCCCCCTCACCTCCTCCGCCCCCTCCCCATTTCCTCTTCCCTCCTTTCTCAGCCCTTCAGTCCCGGGAGTCAGGCTTTATCTCTCCGCGGCTGGCTGGCGCGTCGTCCTCCCCTCCCTTCTCTTCTGTCTCATCCTCTCCCTTCTAGTCCCCCTCCAGCCTCCACTCCTTCCCCAGCTCACCCTCTCCCTCTCCTGCTGCCCCCCTCTTTCTCCCCCACCTCTTTGTTTCAGCTGAGAACCAGCTCCTCGGGACAGTTCCCACACTGCAGTGCCTCTGGTGAGGAGACAGCGCCACTGAGGTGAGCTCTGGGGTTCAGGGACACAGGCATGGGGCAGTCAAAGCCCCGGGGGGCGGGCAGGTGGGGAGAGTGGGCAGTCCAGACCGCAAAGCTTCTCTGCCCAGAGCAATGGGAACAGCAGAGTGCCAGCTGCAGGTGCCCCGGTGGTCAGCAGGAACAGAGGGTGAAGGGATAGGCTGACCGGAGCTAGTAGGCTGTCCCTGCCCGGAGTGCTTGGCTTCTGTTGTACGCTATTCCTACCCGGGGTGATTGGCTTCTGCTGGTGGCCCTGGGCTGAAGGAGACTATCAGGGGGACCTAATGGGGGTGGAGGGAGCTGGGCTGATCAGGATATCCCACCTATGAAGGTTTGAGTGAACACCCAGTCCTGGAGCTCAGGACTCTGACCCTTGCCTCTGGCAGGGCTGTAGCTATAGGGTTGCTAGGTGGCAGCAGTGGCATAAACCATAGGGCTGTGAGCCACCACAAGTGCCTATCCCTGGCGGGGTTTGGTTGCCGGTCATAATGTTTTGAGTCTGTTCCCACTGCCCAGGTTGGGGGGAGACAGAGGAAAGAGCTTTTCCTCTGCCACAGCTCACAGGTTTCCCTCCGAACTACTGATCCCCAGACCCACAGAGTCACAGGGGGAGGTTAAACTCTTTCCCTCCTCTGGGGGTCTTTGACCAGCTCCCCCCAGACAAGGTCCCAAGGACGGTGTTACCCACAGTTGCAAACAGTAGGGTCACAGGCCAGTGCCCAGATGTCTCTGCAGTCAGTTTCCTGGATCTGGGCTGGACAGGGAGGAATGGGGGTCTGTGAGCAGGGGTGGGGCAGGTGTGGGGAACAGGTGGAGACAGAGCCCTGACTCTTTATTAAAGAGAAGCTACAAGTGCATTTAATGGGACAGCCCAGGGCCACAGGAGATCTGGGCAGGTGATAGAAGTGGACTGAAGGGGCAGATGCCATGCTGGCCCCACCCCTTTCTCTGCTGGAATTAGGGATGAAGGCAGGGCTTGCCGGGATCAGGACTGAGAAGCTCATACTCTTCCAAGGGTTCTGCTGGTTTCTGGAGGAGGGAGGAGGCCCAGAGTATGAGGACAGCAGGGAAGACCTTCTCTGTGGGTGCATTCTGGGGGCTGGCCCCAAGCTACCTGGTCAGGTCAGGACCAGGTCCTACAGCTCCCTGAACCCTCAGAAGCCAATAGTAGATCATATCATGGTGATGAGTATGATCTCATAAGGCAGAGATGTTAACAATAGTGGCCCCTCTAGGACAGAACAGATGGAACACATTTCCAGGGGCCAACTCCCTCTTAACCTTTGGCCAGAGCCTCCTCATTTGAACAGAGAAGCAGCTGCCACCACTACTCCTACCCTCTGACTCTCTGGCAGAGCAAAATGTACAGAGGTGGAATCAAGAGCTGTGGGCATGAGCTGGTGCAGGGCTGAATGTTCCCCACAACCTTCCCAGGGGAAGTGGGTGAGCAAAGCCTCAGTATTGACTTTAGTACTCACCTGGGAGGGATTTGACCTTCAAACATTGCTGTCTCTGATAAAAACTCCACCCCTCCCAGCTGGGTACAGCTCACTGCAGCTCCATGGTCCTATCTCACAAGTGGCAGCCTGCCTAGGTCACTGGCTTCACACTACCCAGGAAGTGTCAGTATCCCTCCCCCCCCACCCACGCACAGCCCCTCTTCTCCCATAACACACCCTGAGTCCTTTCACCCAGCTAAGGATTGCCAGGCTGGGGCCAGGACAGTCTCCCCTCCCCAGTCTGGGCCTCATCACATCCTTCACACATGATCAGAACCCAGAGGGAGGGAGGCTGGCATGCCTATTTCCCTAAAACAGAAGAAGTGCTCTTCCAGAATGAGTCATCAGCTTACTCTAGCTCCAGGTGACCCCAATCCCTAACTCCAGAACCTCTCAAGGCACAGTGTGCCATTAAAGAACCAAGTCCTGGGCTAGAGGTATAGATCACTGGTAAAGTTCTTGTCTAACATGCACAAGGTCCTGGGTTCAATCCCCAGCACAGCAAAATAAAATAAAATTTTTTAAAAAGCTGTGCCCTGTCAGTGCTAGTCTAATGCCAGTCAGCAGGAGATTGCTCAACTGACCTGTCTGTGAGTAACACCCACATCTAGCTCTAACCCTGATCCTGCCTGGCAAGAAGGGGGCCTCCCTGAGCTGAGATCTCCCTGTGATTCCCTTTGAAAGATACCAATACCTCTTCTCACTCTCCCTGACCCTTCTACCTACACAGAGCTTTCCACCTGTCCTGCTGAAAATGTGAGCAGAGCAAGGATATTGCCCCCATTAGACAGAATGAAAACTGGGGCCTGGAGATAGGAAGGCATTAAGACCAGGACAAGGACCTAGCACCTGACTTCCATTTCAGGGCCCTTTCCAGGCCACTTAACTGCCACCCTAGTGAGATCCTACATGAGTGAGAGGTCTGTATGACCTCTAAGCATCTACCAACTGACTAGTCCCTTAGGCCTCAAGTCCTCAGGGCCCCAATAACATTCCCAGGGACTGAGGGATAGTTGCTCCTAATGAAGTTTGAGCTGAGGCTTCCAGTGTTGGTTTCAAAGTCTTAAAGTGTTGCCCAGCTAAAGGCTGTGGGACAAAAAGGAGGTGAGAAGGGACTCTGGGAGTCCCATGATGCACCTCTATCCACCTCTGACCTCCTATCTCTTTGCATGCCTTCATCCACTAGCCCCTACAGTAAAGAAGGTGACCCACAGCATCAAGTGCTAAGACAGCCAGGCATGATGGTTGCTATAGGGGTGGGGATGTGGCTCACTGGTTGAACACCCCTGGGTTCAAACCCGGGTACCAAAAAAAAAAAATAATATTCACCCTGCCAAAATCCTTATGAAATTTGCCATTACTGTTAATGTAAAGTTACCTCCCTCAATTGGGCATACAAGGCCCTTTGCCAACTAGCCTCTGCCAGCCTTTAAGGCCTCCTTGTCCAATTTATTCCCAAACATTCTAACTACACAAACCGTATGTCTCCACTTGGTATGGGGCACAGAGAATTCAGAGGCCTCTCAGCAACTAGTCATGGGTTGCACTGGACACACACACACCCATGCATGCACATGCAGGTGTACATATAGCCACATACATAATGCAAAATCCCACTCAGCTGCATGTGGTTTTCTACCAAACCACACATCAGAGCTTCCCCTCTGTACTTAAGAGAACAAATCTGTTTTATGGATCTCTAGAGAGATCAAGTGTGGTCATGTCACCATCCCCAAGCCCTTGAAGGGCAGCAGAGAAGGCAAAAGTATATTCCCTGACTCTGGTTGAGCTCTTGCTAGTCCCCAAGGTGTCTGAGCCCCAGAGGTTAACAAAGGATTACCAACCAGGTCCCAATCAGGTTCTCACCCTGCTTCTGTGGCAGACTTGCTATGCAGCCCCAGACAAGCCACCTTCTCTATTTCTCCAGCTATAAGACAAAAGAGGTTTGATAAGCTGACTCTAAAGGGCTGTCCAGACTCACTGCTGAACTCATGCCAAGTGCAGAGAATGGAGGAGTCTGTGAGGGCTGCAGAAAACCGAAGATGGGGCACTATTGGTGGATAAAACTTCCAGCCAGGGAAAGCTTCAGGGGATGGAAATGAAGTGAACACAAGGGCAGCAGGAACCTGAGCCAAGAGAGACAGAAGCCAAAAGTAAAAGGAGGGGCACATTTTAATGATCTATAGTCGACATTTATGGAACAAACTGTGAGTCCTATTGTGTACTCACCACTGGGGTTTACCTCATTTTGTCATCTAGACTGGTCAAACATCCTTTACCATCTCTGGAGTACTCAGTGAACAAATACAATGGGTTAAGCTCACAAACCAGTAAGGGACCCAATTCAGAGCCTGGCCTTCCCTACAAACTCAGGTACAGGGAGGGGGTCAAGGTAGACAAGGAAAGGCTCCAAGGAGACCCCACCCACATGCAAAGATCTCGGCAGGCATGGAGGCAGATGTGCATTAGCAGCAGCTGAGCTGTGCTGATTACCTGTGTGAGCACTCACAGGTGCAGTCCCATTCCTGGTATGCACACCAGCATTGTGTTCAAATGCCCACCATGCACATGCACAACAGGGACAAAACTGACAGGCCCTCAGGCCCTCCACACGCTCTTGCCTACAATTTGGTATCCTGTGCTAACACTCACACTCCCAAAGGCAAGGACTCAGTCTGGGAAAGGGCACATCTGAAGACAACATATCCCTGTGACCCTAGTCAGCAGGTAATCTACATCAGGACAGAAAAGAAAGGAACTCTTTCCCTTTTTCCTAAAGGAGGTCCCCAGAGCCCAGCTTCCCTTGTTCACCTCCCTCCCAATCCCCAGAGCCTGCTCTGTATAAGCCATATCCCCAAGTCTTGAACCTTCTGCTAGTTAGGCTGTCCAGAGTCTAAGTGGGAAAGGGAGGCTCTTCCCAGAAAGAGGGCATGCCATCTCTGGCCTAGAGCCCCTTACCCTCAGGACTGGGGAAAGACCCAGAGGAGCAGCCCCAGGCCTCACTGTTCTCTATGGCTTTTTATTCCTATGTGATTCTACTGCTCACTCATATAGGGATTGGAGCCGTGGCGCACGGTGAGGATAGCCAGCGAAGGGCTCCAATACTGAACAAGAAGGCCCGAAGGAAGCCAGGACAGTGGCACCTCCTTCTGCCAAGCCAGGCTGCCAGCCAGGCCAAGGGAACAATTCCACTGCTGCTCTCCTCCCTACTCACCTCTTTGCCCATCGACTCTAACAGGGGAAGGGGCTGCTGGACCCCTTCATTGCTCTGACCCACCCACCATCCCAGTCTTGAACACCATCACTGAAGGCTAGCACCAGGGCCTAAACTGTGTTCCCAGAGGAGTGGCTGAAGGACCTGGGGATGTTCAGCTTAGGAAAACGGGGCTGGCACAAGAAAATAAAGTCCAGTGTCCTGTGGGCTAGAGGAGCTCCTAGACAACAGAGGCCTAGGAGATAAGATAGATTTCAGCTCAACCAAAGCCAAGAGCATCCAAACACAGAAGAGATTTCTTGGTGGCAGGTAGTAAACATCCACCCCAGTGAGGCATACTTGCAGGAGCAGGACAGACTATGGCAAAGGATGCCACAGGGAATCATGGTTGAATGGGTGACAGTCCCTAGGCCTGTCCTCCCAGGGATCTCTGCTCGCCTACATCAAGGCTGTTGGGATCCAGGCTCAAACATAGAGTCCAGAAAGACAGGCAAGCCTCCTATTTATGTGAAAGAAGTCCTGAATGTGTCCAGATGAGAGGGGTATGGGAAACTCCGTCAGATCCTGGCACTGTGACTATAGCCATCCCACACTCCCTTCCCCAGCAGCTCCCTATGAGTCTGTACTGAGGGAAGATGCACTGAGAATCCAGTGGTCCTTTTATTTATTTGTTTTGGGTAACAGGGATTGAACTCAGGGAAACTTAACACTGAGCCACATCCCCAGCCCTTTTTTGTATTTTATTTATAGTCAGGGTCTCACTGAGTTACTTAGCGCCTCACTAAATTTCAGAGGCTGGCTTTGAACTCACAATCCTCCTGTCTCAGCCTCCGAGCCGCCAGGATTACAGGCATGCTCCACTGTGCCCAGCCAGTGTGGTCCTTTTTATTTTCAATCTCTCTAGCTTCACTCCACAGAAGGAGGGGGGTGAACAAAAAGACTGCTCAGGAGAGAACAACAAAGACAATAAACTGGCTAAGGGGCTTGTTCTATCCTCAGAGCTAATTGCTGTTATGACAGAAAGTAGGCCCTAAAGCCTGGTGAGGGCCTGGGGAGCAACTCTGGTATTCCCTAAGACCCCGCCCCAACGCCTCTTCTGGACTCTCAAACTATGACCGATGCTGTCACTGAGGCCGCAGAAACAGAAGGTGGGTGTCCATGACATTGGTTCCTGTTGGCCCTGTGTACAGCAGGTGTGCTCCATCTTGAAGGCGGCAGAAGAAGGTGTACGAGTCATTGTGGTCTAGGAAGGTAGCCACATCCAGGCCCTCAGCAGCAGCCTGGATGGTAAGCTCAGGCATGACCCAGGCCCCAGCAGCTTCTGTGGGCCCATCCTGCCCATCAGTGCCACCACTCAAAAACAACACATCAATAGGCCCCAGTGGCCATCTTCCTAACTCTGCTCCAACACGCAGGGCCAGTTCCTGGTTCCGTCCACCCTTGCCTGAGCCGTGCAGCTGCACCGTGGGCTCACCGCCAGCTAGCAAGCAGACTGGGCCCCTAGCCTCTGCCACAGCCTCCAGAACCTCCTCCAGCTTCAGATCTGGGAGCTGGAACTCAGCTGCCAGCTCATGGAGTTTTGCATCTTCCTCCACAGAAGCACCAGCTGTGGATGAGATGAGGCGGGCTCCAGCCACTCGGGCTAGCAGTCCATAGAACTGAGCCACACTTTTCACATCACCCTGTATGGCTGTGCTCAGGACCATGGCCCGGTAGCCCAGCACCTCAGCCTGCTTCTGAGCCTCAGCCAATGCCAGCATATTAGAGCCCATGATCACATTGAGGACATGACCACAGGTGTGTGGCCCACGGGGGTCGGAGTCAGCCCGAGAGAGCACAGTCTTCACAGAACGTGGCAGGGCAGCACGAAGGCCATAGCGATTGAGGATGTGCAGGCAATCTTGCACATTGTGGGCGCTGGCCACAGTGGGGCCACTGGCAATGACCTCCACAGGGTCCCCCACCACATCTGACAGGATCAGACTCACCACCTGTGGAAGGGCCACGGGGCAAGGGTCAATCCCACCTTCTTCTCATCCCAGAGAGCATAAGAACAAACTTCCCCTTAGGTATCCATCATCTGGTACACTTCCTTGATCACATCTAACAATTCTCAGGCAGGCTCACAGAACACCTGGCCTTAGGAACTCCCTCTAACCCTCTGGGGCCCCTCCCAGGCCTTCCCCCAGACTGATCCTGTAAACTCTCATACCAGGTCCTTGCCTGTATGCTCGTCTAGGCTTTCATGTCCCAGACACATGTAGGCAGTAGCCCAGAGCTGCCTAAGGAAGAAGCAACTCACGTACCTGGGCAGGATAGGCAGCCTGAGCCAGCCCTCCACCCTTCAGTTGTGACAAGGCCTTCCGCATGGTGTTCAGCTCCTGGATGGTGGCTCCATGGGCTGCCAGCAGCTTAGTGAGCATCTGCTTCTCCTCCAGTGTGATAGGTGGGATGGGGGCAGGCAGCAGAGCAGAGCCCCCACCTGCAGAGACACAGCCTCAGGCATAGGAGACATCCCAACCCAGGGAACCAGGCAAGCAGTGGTGGACAAGGCCACATGAGGGAAGTGATCTGGGAAGGTAGAGTTAGACTGCCCCATGAGGACAATTACCACACCCTAGCTACCAGATGTTGTCCCCTGCCATTCCCTAAGAACTTGGAACAGAGGTAAACAGCAGAAGACGAAGGAGAGAGTTGGAGACCTAGGTTTGAGCCCTGGTTGTCACTGGTGCAGACACCAACAACAGATCGAAAAGCTCTGCTGATATACCAGGTCCCGTGTTAGGTTCCCCCTCTGTACCCAATTATCATCACCCAACAATGTGAGTTGGTGGTAGGGAGGATCCTGCAGCTCAGGGAAGGACAGATAACTGGCCCAAGGCCAATCAGGAGGCTCCAGGTTCCTCACTGCCTCCTTTGCTCCCAACTCCACACACTCCTCCCTTGCTCCCAACTCCTAGATCATCCCCCTTGGCTGGGAGTTAATCAGATCAATCTCTCAAAGACCTGGTATTTGGAGCACCCTCCAGCCTGCTGTCCTGAGCTAACCTGAAATGAGCACAAGCAACAGGTCATCAGCTGTAAGTCCTTCAGCCAGCTGCTGGATGGCTAGTGCGGCCCGCAGTGCATCATGATCCGGTAAGTTGTTCTCTGCACCCTCAAATACTTGGACACGGCTGTGTGGTTTCAGCAACATCTCCCTGAAGAGGAATCAAATAGAAAGTAAGAGATGCAGGGGGCTCCTCTTATCTGATTTCTCAGCTGCATAGGTGAAGGGGCATGAACAAGGATGACCACCGACACCCATCCTGGAGCCAGACCAGACATAGGAAGAAAGGGAAGCTGGTGAGGAAGGGAAGTCTGAGCCCATGTATTCCCTTCCTCCAGATGGACAAAGGGGAGCAGCCCTCCATGCCTCCTTACTGCTTGCCGGCACATTCCATGGCAGCACGGATCCCCTTGGGAACGCTGATCACACCCTGCACAAGATGCTGGCCCAGTAGCTCCTCAGCTGCTGCTGCCATGCCCAGTACAGCCTTGCCAAAGCCCACTAGGTAGAGGTTTTGCCGCAGCTGAAAGCTCCGGTCCCGAACCTTCAGCGTTCTGCCATCAGGGTCCAAAGACAGTGCCTTTTGCAACATGGGACCTGGCTGCACGGCACCCACAGCACTCTCAAACAACTGTTGTGCGTGCTCTGCCAATGCCACACCACTGGCCAGCCGGGCCATTGGAGCCCCCCAGATGAGTTGACGCAAGGGGGCTCGAACCAGACAGGGCAGGACCTGAAGGGCTGCAGCCATGCCCCACTGCTCTCAGCACCACCTTGCATCCATGGCTGCCTGGGGGAAGAAAGCATATTGTGAGGCTAGAGGTGGGAGGCCCCCCCACAGCCACCCCTCTGAGGGCTTAGGGCCAGTGGGCCCCATAGCAGCTGCTGCAAGAATGAGCCTCTCATAGCTCAAGGGGACTTCCTCAATCCCACAGCTACCTGACCTCAGTCTCCTCCTTGGATCCCAGCCCACCACCCAGCCAAGTCCTCCTCTTCTGCAGACCATACACCAGGCTTCCGGACACTCTGTCCCAAGTCCAGAGTTCCTGTTGACTGGGCCCTTCTCCTAGATCATCCCCCTTGGCTGGGGTTAATCATTCACAGAAGGAGCAATTCCTACCAGAGGATTTCCACTCCCCCTTTTCTACCTCCAGCATTTCTAAGCCCTGGTCAAGGGGGTAACACCCACTTCTGGCACTCCAGCCTTGCTTCTTTACCATTTCTGCTGCCAGGAGGCTGTTGGTCACATCAACTGACCCTGAGCCCACTGACCTCCAGCCTGCTCTCTTTCATTAGCTCATGGGACTGGGCTGGGAAGCTTGGGAATGCAGGTCTGTGTGGGGAGGCTACATGTTCGTCAGTGCACTGATAGGCCAGGTCCAGAGTACATCCTCAAGGCATACAAGCTGAGGAATCCCAGCACTCAGGTAAGTCCAGCAAAGAAGACCAGGTACAAATCAGAAGTAAAGGCTAGCTCACAGTGATACTTAAGGAAGTCCCCAGACACTGCTTGAGGCCATGTACTATGGAACCCGATCTGCAGGAGAAGAAAAGATGCCCTTCTACCCACAAAGCTGGACAGACCCATCCCTGCCAAAAACACCCATTCTGGCTCTGACAGCAAAACAAGTCCTGAGTCACACCACTTGTAGCGGTGAAAGCCCAGTGGCTGAAGCAGGAAAAAGTCAGGTTCCTATCACTGAGCCCAAATATTCATTTTCCCCACTGGGCCCAGAAAGGCTTGAGGTGAAGGTCAGGGAGCAATAGAGGGGTTTTAGGACAATAAAACACCAAAGGGCTCATCTATAAAAAGACATCAATTTTTTTCATTTTTTTATTTTTTGGTGCTGGAGATTGAACTCAGGGCCTCTCACATGCTAAATATGCACTCTATCACTGAGCTACACTCCAATCCCTAAAAAATCATCTACTTTAATAAATAACTACCATTAATGCTGTAAGCTGATTATATCAGCAAGTGTGGAGGAGGGGAGTCAGCATTCCAGCTCTACCAACAGGTTTTGTGGGTAGCTGATGCACCTCCATTTCTCCCACTGGGACTCATTTGAAAAATGAGTTGAGGTGAGATTAAAATTAACATTTGGGCTGGGCACAGTGGTACACACCTGTAATCTAGTAGCAGGAGGATGGCAAGTTCAAAGCCAACCTCAGCAACTGAGCAAGACCCTATCTCAAAAAACAGGGGTTGTAGTTGTAGTTGTGGCTCAGTGGTAGAGAGCTTGCCTAGCATGTGAAAGGCACTGGGTTTGATCCTCAGCACCACATAAAAAAATAAATGAATAAAACAAAGATATAAAAAAAGTTGAGAGGCCTGGGTTGTGGCTCAGTGGAGTGCTGGCCTAATGTGTGAGGCACTGGGTTCGATCCTCACCACCACATAAAAATAAATAAATAAATAAAATAAAGGTAGTGTGTACATCTACAACTAAAAAAGATTTATTTTAAAATGTTTAAAAAATAAAACAAAAGGCTGGGGATGGCACCCCTAGGTTCAATCCCCCTTTTTTAAAAAAAAAGGAGGGGGGGAGCTTTGGGTTGTGGCTCGCCCAGCACATGGGAGGCCCTGGGTTCGATCCTCAGCACCACATAAAAAAGAAAGAAAGAGGAACGTATTGGGCCATCTACAACTAAATAAATAAATAAATAAATAGATTTTTTAAGGTAGAGGAGAGGTAGCGGGCTCGGCGTGGCCCAGTGATAGACAGCACCTGCCTAATAAGTGGGAAAGTCTTGAGTTTGATCCCAAGTGGTCTTGAAAAGTGCCTAACCCCTCAACACCCTCAGGCTTTCTGAAGCCATCCAATGTTAACACAGAGAACACAAAACTCAAGTTTATTCCATACCCAAACAATGTGGCAATTTCCATACCTTTGTTACTTACGGTTACCTAGTTCTCAGCTTTTCCATAAATTAAGATTAACCCTGCTCCACTCCTGTGGTGAAAGGGAACACAAAGAGCACCTCCACAAGGACTCGGAAAAACGACCGGATTTCGCCAGGCCCTGGGGCTTGCCCATCATGCTGACTTTCATAGCCTGAGTGAACCATATAACTATTTTCCATGCGGACAAAGGCCGAAATGACCTCAATCTTTTTTTTTTTTTTTTTTTAAAGAGAGAGTGAGAGAGGAGAGAGAGAGAGTGAGAGAATTTTTTATTTATTTTTCAGTTCTCGGCAGACACAACATCTTTGTTTGTACGTGGTGCTGAGGATCGAACCCGGGCCGCATGCATGCCAGGCGAGCGCGCTACCGCTTGAGCCACATCCCCAGCCCCGAAATGACCTCAATCTTGCTACTAAATACCAGAATCCAGGGCAGGGGAACGCTCAAGGCTAAATTTGCCAGATAAAATACAGGACGTCCCGTTAAATTTGAATTTCAGATAAGTAATATTGTAGAAAAGTGTCCCACATAGCTTACACTAAAAGTTATTAGTAATTTATCTGAGATTCAATTTCACTGGACATCCTGCATCTTTACTTGTCAAATCCTCCAATTCTACTCAGGATAACAGCATCGTAATCCCAGGAAGTTCTAGTACAAAATACAAAAAAAAAAAAAAACAGAACGATCAGCGTTGACTCCTCCCCGGCACCAGGTGGGACTGCCAATTCCGGTTTTCGCTGCCCGCAGATGACTCGGAAGTGACGTCATCCAGAAGTCGCGGCCCGGAGCCTTCACAAGGGAAATACCTGCTGTGTATGCCAGGTAGTGAAGCGAAGAATAAGGGCCAGCTACTGTAGACCTGCCCTCAACGACACTCGGGATTGCCTCGGAAGGTCATGTGTGCTCCGACCGCAAGGACTTACCATTCCACAACTACGGGCCCAGCTTCCAGCGCTGGCGGCCGGAAGTACTCGCGGGTGGGCAGAACGGAGTCCGGAAGTGGGAATGAGGGACGTGTATTTGGTAAGGTTCCGACTCTGCTCGGACCGGATGCCCTGAAAAGGTGCTTGCGGGACACCAAGTCTTCGTCTCTGCCTTGAGTTCTCAATGGATTTCAGTTAAACGTCCCCTTTTTTTACCTTGTAGGATGTAACCAGTGATTAAATATATTCTAAACTCTTGTTAGGAGCCAGGTATCGAGCTGGGCAAATGAACAGAATCGCTACTTTCCCCCAACCCACCCCTTGGAGCCCCGCCCCTCCGATGGCTGTGATCCCACAACTCGTTGGCGTTTCCCCTGTGTAAAATGACGACTCTGCTTTCAAGGAAATAAGAAGGAAAAAAAAAAAAAAAACAGTTTATCCTGAGTCAAATATGAATGACCATGGCCTGGGAACAGGGATTCAAATTACATTAAATTGGCATATGACCCTGTGAAAGAGGTAGTGTGAGCTACTGAGGATGGAGTACAGAGCCTCCCGAGTGGTAGACAGGCACACTACCGCTGAGCTTTATCCCTGGGCTTTTTTTTTTTTTAATTTGTTATATATGACAGCAGAATGCATTATAATTCATATTACACATATAGAACACAATTTTTCATATCTCTGGTTGTACACAGAGTCACACCATTCTTGAATTCATGTACTTTATACATGTACATTAAAGCATTTTTGTCTTCATACATACATGTACATGTACAGGGTAGTGATGTCCATATCATTCCACCTTCTTTCCTACCCCCATTCCCCCTCCCTTCCCCTCCCTCCCCTTTGCCCTCTATAGAGTTCATCTAATCCTCCCATGCCCCCCACCCCAACCCCATTATGAATCAGCATCCTTATATCAGAGAAAATTCGGCATTTGGTGTTTTTTTTTTTAAATTGGCTAACTTCACTTAGCATTATATTCTCCAATTCCATCCATTTACCTGCAAATGCCATGATTTTATTCTCTTAATGCTGAATAATATTCCATTGTGTATAAATACCACATTTTCTTTATCCATTCATCTACTGAAGGGCATCTAGGTTGGTTCCACAGTTTAGTTATTGTGAATTGTGCTGTTATAAACATTACTGTGTCTGTGTCCCTGTAGTATTCTGTTTTTTAAGTCCTTTGGGTATAGACAGAGGAGTGGGATAGCTGGGTCAAATGGTGGTTCCATTCCCAGTTTTCCAAGGATTCTCCATATTGCTTTCTATATTGGCTGCACCAATTTGCAGTCCCACCAGATATGTATGAATGTGCCTTTTTCCCCACATCCTTGCCAACACTTTTTGTTTTTGTATTCATGATAGCTGCCATTCTGACTAGGGTGAGATGAAATCTTAGAGCAGTTTTGATTTGCATTTCTCTAATTGCTTTTTTTTTTTTTTTTTTTGAGGAGGGTTATTAAACTCAGAAGCATTTAACCACTTGGCAACATCCCCACCCCTTTGTATTTTTGAGAGAGCATCTCACTAAGTTGCTTAGGTTCTCCCTAATTTGCCCAACTCAGCCTCCAACTTCCTGTCCTCCTGCCCTGCCTCCTGAGTACTTTATGGGTGTGCACCACCACTCCCAGCTCAGATTTTATCTTCTAGCAGTCTTAGCTTTAAGTTTGGTGGAAGCGGGCTGGGGATGTGGCTCTAGCGGTAGCGCGCTCGCCTGGCATGCGTGCGACCCGGTTCGATCCTCAGCACCACATACCAACAAAGATGTTGTGTCCGCCGAGAACTAGAAAATAAATATTAAAAAAATTCTCTCTCTCTCTCCTCTCTCACTCTCTCTTTAAAAAAAAAAAAATTCTCTCTCTCTCTCTCCTCTCTCACTCTCTAAAAAAAAAAAAAAAAAAAGTTTGGTGGAAGCTAGAAATAATATATTCCAAAAAGTTTATTAGTTACAAGGATATTAGGTCAGATAAAAAGTTATGGTAAATGGCTAGTAAAGAATTTAAAATAGCCCAAGATAATTTTGACTCTTGATGTACAACATTTCATCTCTCCACAATCACTATGTCCTACTCAGCCAAGATCAAGCAGTCTGAAGGATTTATTTTATTTTTCTTTTTTTTCCGGTACCGGGGATTGAACTCAGGGGCACTGGGCCGCTGAGTGACATCCCCAGCCTATTTTGTATTTTATTTAGAGACAGGGTTTCACAGAGTTGCTCAGCCTCCCAAGCTGCTGGGTTTATAGGCATGCACCATCATACCTGGCTGAAGGATCTTTAATATAGATGCAACTTCTCCAGAAAACTTCAGTTCACACCCCATAACCTCCATGGACCACCAAATACAAGTTTGGCTCAGCAAGAGACTGATGTTCCTTGATCTAATCCTCAAACAAACACACTGTGTGTATCACAAATGACCCTGGATCCTCCTCATTGCCCCTGCTCTTTCTCACCTGCCTTGAGCCTGGCTATCTGACTTCTCCCCACATTTGTTAAGTCAAGTCTTGACCATACTGCAAAAACACAAAAAAGAACACACTTTTTTACTGATGAAGATGAGGGAAGGAGTTGCATAACAAATTGCATGGCATATTTCCTTAAAATATTGAAACCTATTTATCTTTACCTGCTAAGCTTTGGCCATTGCTACATCTCTCCATAGTATAGTCATGAACTATACACACACACACACACTTCCAGCTCTCTCCCTGTTTCTCTTTCCCTTTATAAAAGAGGACATTTTATTCCTTCTCCCAAATGGTTCCCCACTCCATCACCAAAATAAGAGAACTTCAGGAGGACCTACTCTTTTCAATGTGAGGGGAGACTGTAAATACTTTAAATTTCATAGTTTTTCCTTGTTTATAGTAAGCTGTCTTTATCCATCCATGCATGTATTCATTTCTCCATCATTCAACAGACATTTCCTCAGTGCCTTTATATGAACCAATTGCTGTAGCTACTGGGAAGAGTAAGAAGTAGTTCTGCTTTTCTGATTATATTTCTGCACTGCTATTGAGAGTTTAAATTTGTGTACCTCTCATTAGTTAGTGATAGAAACTCCCTTAAACAGACACCATTTACTGTGCCAGTTCTATTCTGTCACAGTGTAAGCAGGAGACTGTACCCATTTGTTAATTTCCCATTGCCATCTGAAGCTACTCCAAAGATGCACTTTACAACAGCAAGGTTTCTGTGCTCACTGGACTGTGAGCTCCTGCAAGATAGTGACTTGATCTAATTCATATATGTATTTCTTCTTCCCTGCATTTGACCAGATATGAATAGAGCCTGGAATTTCTGTTTTCATTTTTTAAAATGAATTAACAGGTGAACAGGGGAAGGGTTCAGCTGAAAAGTGGAAAGGATTTCTCAAAAGGAAAAGAGGTAGTGGTGAGTGGAAGTAATGAAGCAACGGAATTTAGGACCAAGAAAACATGGCTTCTGGTGGGCATGATGACACACAACTATAATCCTAGTGGCTCAGGAAGCTGAGGCAGAAGGATCCCAGGTTCAAAGCTAGCCTCAGCAACTTGTGAGGTTGTAAGCAACCTAGCGAGACCCTGTCTCAATTTTTTAAAAAATAAATAAAAAGGTCTGGAGATATGGCTCAGTGGTTAAGCACCCTTGGGTTCAATTTCTGCTACCAAAAAAAAAGAAGGGAAAAGAAAACAAGGCTTCTCAGAACACTTGCACATAGCTTGATAGTAGGAATAAATATTTGACTACAGATTTTCTAGAGTGCACTTTGGCAATAAGTATCAATATAAAAAATGGGACAGGCAATTTCACTCCATGGAAATAATTGGGCATGTGGACAAAGATGGTATAGGAAAGATTTTTTCTTTGCCTTCTTAGGTTCTGCTACTGGGGCCCTGTAGATTAAACTGACCAAAAAAAAAAAAAAAAGTAATAAGAGAAATGGGTTTATTTCATATGCACATGGAAAGCCTTGTTGAAATGAAATGAAAACTCCATAGGAATGGTAAGACTTGAGATCTTATATATTATTTATAACAAGGAATGATAATTTGTGGAGACTTAACAAAACTAAAAGGGACTTGAGCTTTTAGGATCAGTTAATTGTGGGACACTAAATATATGTGGAACACTGATGGAAGATAAGGTTTATTTTACTAAGGTTTGTTTGTACAGATTCATCTCTGAATCCACTGCCTGTCTCCAGTGCTAATCATGTTCTCTTCCTGCTGTGGGAGGATACCTTTCTCATGGGAAATTTATATCCTACTTTTAGGTTAAAAATGGGGAAGGCAGGAGGTCCTTCCAACATCTACTGTTTCCCAAATTTCTTCATCTCAAAATAAGTCTTATGCCAAAGTCACATGTTTTGAATAGTATAATCTGATCCCCTTCAATGGACATGAAGAGATATCCACTTAAGAGTTTTCATGAATGTAAAGCAATCTAAATAGATACTGATAAGAGAATTTATATAAAGAATTTATAGTATTTCTAAACAGACATTAAAAATAATAACCAGGGCTAGGGATGTGGCTCAAGCGGTTAGGTAGCAAGCTCATCTGGCACGCGCGGGGCACTGGGTTTGATCCTCAGCACCACATAAAAATAAAATAAAGATGTTGTGTCCACCGAGAACTAAAAAATAAATAAATAATAATAATAATAATAATAATAACCAACCATGGTGGCACATATGTTGTAATCCTGTCCAGAGGCAAAGACAGGAGGATTGCAAGTTCGAGGCCAGCCTCAGGAACTAAGGGAGTCTCTAATCAACTTAGGGAGACCCTGTCTCAAATTTTTTTAATATTTATTTTTTAGCTTTAGGTGGATACAATATCTTTATTTTATTTTTATGTGGTGCTGAGGATCGAACCCAGTGCCTCACATATGCGAGGCGAGCACTCTACCACTTGAGCCACAACCCCAGCCCCCTTTTTTTTATTTTAAAAAGGGATGAGGATGTGGTTCAGTGATTAAGCAACCCTGGGTTCGATCTCTATTACCAAAAAAATTAATTAATTAATTAATTAAATTTAAAAGTTAAAAAAGGACTAGGAATGGGTTTAGTGGTAAAATGCCCCTGGGTTAAATCCCCAGTCCCTCCAGCTAATAATAATAATAATAATAACAACAACAACATACATGTGTTTTGGGTTTTGTTTTTCTGTATTGGGGGTTGAATCCCCAGGGCCTTAGACATGTTAGGTAACTCCTCTATTGAGCTGCAGCCCCAGACTTTTTCTTTTTGTTTGTTTCAAGACAGGATCTCTGGTCTCTGCAAGTGCCAAGGCTGACCTCAAATTTGTAATCCTACTGCCCTCAGTCTCCTGAGTAGCTGGAACTACAAATGTGGTGGAACTTTTTTGAGATGCTATTTTATAAGGGAAGCTGATGGCGCTATTGTGAAAGAGAGCCCCTCAGAAGCCTTCTCAGTGTGGGGAAGAGGTCTCAGGTGTTGCCCCCACCACCAGGTGAGGAGAGGCCTGAGGTGATGAGCTGGCAAGGTAGCCTGCCAGAGAGGGGTAGGAGGAAGGAAAAAGGGGAAGGGTATGGGTAGCTGGGGTACTCAGAGACTTCCCCAGAAAATAAAACAGGACAGAATGGAATACAGGGGAAGGAAGGAAATTTCAGGAAGCAGATGCCCTAGCCCCCCTTGGTGGCAACTGACGTGTGCTGGGTGACTCTTCCCAGGCACCTTGGCAATGGTCCTGGCCCAGGCCATAGGGGCTTTGCACCTATTGGACCAGTCTGGTTCCTAGGCCCTCTTGCTGCCTGTGGATGTGTGCT